>NC_053023.1:373839578-374520538 GCF_003073215.2 Triticum urartu | reverse complement strand
ATCATGAAGCATATGACTAGAACATTTAAGTCTAATCTACTTCCTATGCATAGGGATTTTGTGAGCAAACAATGTATGGGAACAAGAATCAACTAGCATAGGAAGACAAAACAAGCACGACTTCAAAACTTTCAACACATAGAGAGGAAACTTGATATTATTGAAATATGTAAAAGCATATGTTCCTCTCTCATAATAATTTTCAGTAGCATCATGGATGAATTCAAAAATATAACTATCAGATAAAGCATTCTTTTGATGATCTACAAGCATAGAATTTCTTTTACTCTCCACATAAGCAAGTTTATTCTCATGAATAGTCGTGGAAGCAAACTCAACAAAATAACTATCATGTGAGGCATAATCCAATTAAAAATTAAAATCATGATGACAAGTTTCATGGTTATCATTATTCTTTATAACATAGATGTCATCACAATAATCATCATAGATAGCAACTTTGTTCTCATAATCAATTGGAACCTCTTCCAACCATCACTAAATAAAGTCATGACCTCTCCAAATACACTTTTATCAACATTGTGAAAAGATTCAATGCCCTCCAAAATAGTGGTATCATTAGTACCTAGAGTTGACACTCTTCCAAACCCACTTTCATCAATATAATAATCATAAATAGGAGGTATGCTTTCATCATAATAAACTTTCTCATCAAAACTAGGGGGACTAAAAACATCATCTTCATCAAATATAGCATCCCCAAGCTTATGGCATTGCATATCATTAGTGTCATGGATATTCAAGGAATTCATACTAACAACATTGCAATCATGCTCATCATTCAAAGATTTTATGCCAAACATTAATTCGAATTCTTCTTCTAACACTTGAGCACAATTTTCCATCCCATCATTTTCATGAAAGACATTAAAAAGATGAAGCATATGAGACAACCTTAATTGCATTTTTTGTAGTTTTCTTTTATAAACTAAACTAGTGATAAAGAAAGAAACTAATAGATTCAATTGCAAGATCTAAAGATATACCTTCAAGTACTCAACTCCCCGGCAACGGCGCCAGAAAAGAGCTTGGTGTCTACCACACAACCTTCTTCTTGTAGACTCCTGTTGGGCATCCAAGCGCAGAGTTTTGTAGGAAAATAGTAAATTCCTTCAAGTCGTGACCTAAGGTTTATCAATCCATGGGAGGCATAGGATGAAGATGGTCTCTCTCAAACAACCCTGCAACCAAATAACAAAGAGTCTCTTGTGTCCGCAACACACCCAATACAATGGTAAATTGTATAGGTGCACTAGTTTGGCAAAGAGATGGTGATACAAGTGTAATATGGATAGTAGATATAGGTTTTTGTAATATGAAAATATAAAAACAGCAAGGTAACTAGTAACAAAAGTGAGCAAAAATGGTATTGCAATGCTTGAAAACAAGGCCTAGGGTTCATACTTTCACTAGTGCAAAGTCTCTCAACAATGATAACATAATTAAATCATACGGAAATCCCTCAACATGCGACAAAGAGTCACTCCAAAGTTCCTATCGCAGAGAACATAAGATGTAATTGCTTGTAGGGTACAAAACCACCTCAAAGTTATTCTTTCAAATCAATCTTTTGTGCTATTCCTATAAGTGTCACGAACAGCCCTAGAGTTCGTACTAAAATAACAACATATGATACAGATCAATCAACCCTAATGTCACCTAGATACTCCAATGTCACCACAAGTATCCGTGGGTCAATTATACGATATGCATCAAACAACTTCAGATTCATAATATTCAATCCAACATAAAGAATCTCAAAGAGTGCCTCAAGATATCTACCGGACAAACAATGATGAAAACGTGCATCAACACTATGCATAGATTACCCCAATGTCACCTCGGGAATCCACGAGTTGAGTGCCAAAACATACATCAAGTGAATCAATAGAATACCGCATTGTCACCACGAGTATCCCACACAAGACATACATCAAGTGTCGTCAAATCCATAAAAGTATTCAATCCGATAATAGTGAAACCTCAAGGGTAATACTCAATTCATCACAGGAAGATCAAAGATCATGGTACATCAAGATCGTACCAAATCAAGAACACGAGAGAGAGAGAGACAGATCAAACACATAGCTGCTAGTACATACCCTTAGCCGCGAGGGTGAACTACTCCCTCCTCGTCATGGTGGCCGCCGGGATGATGAAGATGGCCTCCGACGATGATTTCCCCTCCGGCAGGGTGCCAGAACAAGCTCCTGATTGGTTTTTCGTGGCTATAGAGGCTTGTGGCGGTGGAACTTCCAATCTAGGGTTCTTTTTGGGGGGGTTCCGTATTTATAAGATTTTTTGGCATTGGAAACAAGTCGGGGGCGGTACCCGAGGGGCCACAAGCTCGAGAGGCGCACCCTAGGGGGTGGGTGCGCCCCCAGGCTTGTGGCCTCCTCGTTCACTTCCTGGCCCAGCTCTAGTGCTTCGGGGGTCTCTTTTGGTCCATTAAGAACCATCGTAAATTTTCAGCCCATTCCAACAACTTTTATTTCTGCACAAAAAACGACACCATGGTAGTTCTGCTGAAAACAACGTCAGTCCAGGTTAGCTCTAATAAAATCATACCAAAAAGCATATAAAATTGTTGTAAACATGACATGAATAATTCTTGAATTATAGATACGTTGGAGACGTATCACCCTTCCTCATTGAACTACGTCCTAGATTCATGCTACCCCTTCTTTCCTCTTTGAACCAAGACCTAGATTCGACTACAGAATCGAAAAAGATCCACATGTAGCTAGAGCAATGAAGGTTTCAAAGTAAGTTGTACCTTAGGGTCACCAAGATGTGGCTAGGCGTGCGGCGGGAGGCCGGATCTGCCCACACTACGTACGACATCGAGGAAGAAGTGGTCGGAAGCCCCCACCCCCGCGCAGGCGCTGGGTGAAAGAGAACATCGCAGCCGGCAGTGGACTCCCTCCCTCACTGACGGCGACAAAGTAAACACTATACCTCCTCCCCTTCCTGGTCCGACGGGATCTAGACGACTCCTTGACCAGCTGTGAGTGGGAAAGAGAGAGAGGCTATCGACGTCTTGTTTAGATCTGATGAAGAGGGTGAGAGATTGTGAACAGAGCAAACCCTAGCAGACAAATGCTGAGCCTCCAGCGTGTATATATGTAGTGTAGAAAGAGTGTGAAGAGTGCAAACCCTAGCAAACAAACACTGAGGCTCCGTCTTATATAGTACTCATATATAGTACTAATATAGTGGAGTGGTTTCCTTTTTCTCTCCATGACAATCGTTTTAAACTGTGTACGAAACGGAACTCTTATTTAACGTACCACTGAAGAAAACTACAGATGCGTCTCCAACGTATCTATAATTTTTGATTGTTCCATGTTATTATATTATCAATCTTGGATGTTTTATATTCATTTCCTGGCAACTTCATATCATTTTTGGGGACTAACCTATTGACATAGTGTCCAGTGCCAGTAGTTGTTTTCTGCTTGTTTTTTACTTTGCAGAATATCAATACCAAACAAAGTCAAAATGCAACGAAACTTTTTGGAGATTTTTTTCTAGATAGAAAACACCGAGGGAGCCAAAGGAGCACACGGGAGGAGGCCCGTGGAGCCCACTAGGCACCAGGGTGAGCCAGAGGCCCCACACGTTCCCTAGTGGGTAGTGGAGCACACCGGAAGCTTCTCCATCGACCTCCACATATATAAATACTCTAAAATCCCAAAAGCCCTAGGGGAGTCGAGGAAACATAGTTCCAGCCGCCGCAAGTTCCAAAACCATGAGATCCAATCTAGAGGCCTTTTCCGGCACTCTGCCAAAGGGGACAAAGATCACGGAGGGGTTCTTCATCATCCTTATTGCCCCTCCGATGATGCGTGAGTATTTACCACAAACCTACGAGTCCGTAGCTAGTAGCTAGATGGCTTCTTCTCTCTTTTTGATCCTCAATACAATGTTCTCCTCGATGTTCTTGGAGATCTATTTGATGCAACTCCTTTTTGCGGTGTGTTTGTTGGGATCCAATGAATTGTGGGTTTATGATCAATACTATCCATGAATATTATTTAAGTCTTTGCTAAACTCTTTTATGCATGATTGTTATAGCCTTGTATTTCTTCTCTAAAATTTTGGTTTGGTTTGGCCAACTAGATTGATTTTTCTTGCCATGGGAAGAGGTCCTCTGTGATGGGTTCGATCCTGCGGTGCTTAATCACAGTGACAGAAAGAGACATGTATTGTTGCTATTAAGGATAAAAAGATGGGTTATATTCCTGCATGAATAGATCTTGTCTACATCATGTCATCATTCTTATTGCATTACTCCATTTTCCATGAACTTAATACACTAGATGCATGCTGGATAGTGGTCGATGTGTGAAGTAATAGTAGTAGATGCAGGAAAGAGTCGGTCTAATAATCTTGGACGTGATGCCTATATACACGATCATTGCCTTGGATATCGTCATGATTATTCGCTTTTCTATCAATTGCCCAACATTAATTTATTCCCGATTTCACCCCGAACACTTCCGATATCCAAACAATGGCTTCCAATATATTAATCTTCATGTCTCGACCATTTCGAGACTCCTCGTCATGTCTGTGATCACATCCGGGAGTCCGAACAACCTTTGGTACATCAAAACATAAAACTCATAATATAATTGTCATCGTAGCATTAAGCGTGCGGACCCTACGGGTTCGAGAACTATGTAGACATGACTGAGACATGTCTCCGGTCAATAACCAATAGCGGAACCTGGATGCTCATATTGGCTCCTACATATTCTACGAAGATCTTTATCGATCAGACTGCATAACAACATACGTTGTTCCCTTTGCCATCGGTATGTTACTTGCCCGAGATTCGATCGTCGGTATCTCAATACCTAGTTCAATCTCGTTACCGGCAAGTCTCTTTACTCGTTCTGTAATACATCATCCCGCAACTAACTCATTAGTTGCAATTCTTGCAAGGCTTAATTGATGTGCATTACCGAGAGGGCCCGGAGATACCTCTCCGACAATCGGAGTGACAAATCCTAATCTTGAAATACGCCAACCCAACAAGTACCTTTGGAGACACCTGTAGAGCACCTTTATAATCACCCAGTTACGTTGTGACGTTTGGTAGCACACAAAGTGTTCCTTCGGTAAACGGGAGTTGCATAATCTCATAGTCATAGGAACTTGTATATGTAATGAACAAAGCAATAGCAACAAACTAAACGATCAAGTACTATGCTAACGGAATCGGTCAAGTCAATCAAATCATTCTCCTAATGATGTGATCCCGTTAATCAAATGACAACTCATGTCTATGGTTAGGAAACTTAACCATCTTTGATCAACGAGCTAGTCAAGTAGAGGCATACTAGTGACACTCTGTTTGTCTATGTATTCACACATGTATTATGTTTCCGGTTAATACAATTCTAGCATGAATAATAAACATTTATCATGATATAAGGAAATAAATAATAACTTTATTATTGCCTCTAGGGCATAATTCCTTCAGTCTCCCACTTGCACTAGAGTTAATAATCCAGATTACACAATAATGATTCTAACACCCATGGAGCCTTGGTGCTGATCATGTTTTGCTCGTGGAAGAGGCTTAGTCAGCGGGTCTGCAACATTCAGATCCATATGTATCTTGCAAATTTCAATGTCTCCCACCTAGACTAGATCCCGGATGGAATTGAAGCATCTCTTGATGTGCTTGGCTCTCTTGTGAAATCTGGATTCTTTTGCCAAGGCAATTGCACCAGTATTGTCACAAAAGATTTTCATTGGACCTGATGCACTAGGTATGACACCTAGATCAGATATGAACTCCTTCATCCAGAATCCTTCATTTGCTGCTTCCGAAGCAGCTATGTACTCCACTTCACATGTAGATCCCGCCACGACGCTTTGTTTAGAACTGCACCAACTGACAGCTCCACCGTTCAATGTAAACACGTATCTGGTTTGCGATTTAGAATCGTCAGGATCAATGTCAAATCTTGCATCAACATAACCGTTTACGATGAGCTCTTTGTCACCTCCATAAACGAGAAACATATCCTTAGTCCTTTTCAGCTATTTCAGGATGTTCTTGACCGATGTCCAGTGATCCACTCCTGGATTACTTTGGTACCTCCCTGCTAGACTTATAGCAAGGCACACATCAGGTCTGGTACACAGCATTGCATACATGATAGATCCTATGGCTGAACCATAGGGAACATATTTCATTTTCTCTCTATCCTCTGCAGTGGTCGGGCATTTAGTCTTACTCAACTTCACACCTTGTAACACAGGCAAGAACCCTTTCTTTGCTTGATACATTTTGAACTTCTTCAAAACTTTGCCAAGGTATGTGCTTTGTGAAAGTCCAATTAAGCGTCTTGATCTATCTCTATAGATCTTGATGCCCAATATATAAGCAGCTTCACCGAGGTCTTTCATTGAAAAACTCTTATTCAAGTATCCCTTTATGATATCCAGAAATTCTATATCATTTCCAATCAACAATATGTCAAACACATATAATATTAGAAATGCTACAGAGCTCCCACTCACTTTCTTGTAAATACAGGCTTCTCCAAAAGTCTGTATAAAACCAAATGCTTTGATCACACTAACGAAGCGTTTATTCCAACTCTGAGAGGCCTGCACCAGTCCATAAATGGATTGCTGGAGCTTGCACACTTTGTTAGCTCCCTTTGGATCGACAAAACCTTCCGGTTGCATCATATACAACTCTTCTTCTAGAAATCCATTCAAGAATGTAGTTTTGACATCCATCTGCCATATTCATAATCATAAAACGCGGCAATTGCTAACATGATTCGGACAGACTTAAGCATCGCTATGGGTGAGAAGGTCTCATCGTAGTCAATCCCTTTAACTTGTCGAAAACCTTTCGCAACAAGTCCAGCTTTGTAGAAAGTAGCATTACCGCCAGCGTCAGTCTTCTTCTTGAAGATCCATTTATTCGCAATTGCTTGCCGATCAACAGGAAAGTCAGCCAAAGTCCACACTTTGTTCTCATACATGGATCCCATCTCAGATTTCATGGCCTCAAGCCATTTAGCAGAATCTAGGCTCACCATCACTTCTTCATAGTTCGTAGGTTCATCATGATCTAGTAGCATGAATTCCAGAACAGGATTACCGTACCACTCTGGTGCGGATCTTACTCTGGTTGATCTGCGAGGTTTAGTAGCAACTTGATCTAAAGTTTCATGATCATCATCATTAACTTCCTCACTAATTGGTGTAGGTGTCACAGAAACCATTTTCTGTGATGAACTACTTTCCAATAAGGGAGCAGGTACAGTTACCTCATCAAGTTCTATTTTCCTCCCACTCACTTCTTTCGAGAGAAACTCCTTCTCTAGAAAAACTCCAAATTTAGCAAAAAAAGTCTTGCCTTCGATTTGTGATAGAAGGTGTATCAAATAGTCTCCTTTGGGTATCCTATGAAGACACATTTCTCCGATTTGTGTTCGAGCTTATCAGGTTGAAGCTTTTTCACATAAGCATCGCAGCCCCAAAATTTTAGAAATGACAACATTGGTTTCTTGCCAAACCACAGTTCATAAGGCGTCGTCTCTACGGATTTCGATGGTGCCCTATTTAATGTGAATGCGGCCGTCTCTAAAGCATAGCCCCAAAACGATAGCGGTAAATCTGTAAGAGACATCATAGATCGCACCATATCTAGTAAAGTACGATTACGACATTCGGACACACCATTACGCTGTGGTGTTCCGGGTGGCATGAGTTGCGAAACTATTCCGCATTGTTTCAAATGTAGACCAAACTCGTAACTCAAATATTCTCCTCCACGATCAGATCGTAGAAACTTTATTTTCTTGTTACGATGATTTTCAACTTCACTCTAAAATTCTTTGAACTTTCCAAATGTTTCAGACTTATGCTTCATTAAGTAGATATACCCATATCTTCTTAAATCATCTGTGAAGGTGAGAAAATAACGATATCCGCCACGAGCCTCAACATTCATCGGACCACATACATCTGTATGTATGATTTCCAACAAATCTGTTGCTCTCTCCATAGTTCCGGAGAACGGCGTTTCAGTCATCTTGCCCATGAGGCACGGTTCGCAAGTACCAGGTGATTCATAATCAAGTGGTTCCAAAAGTCCATCAGTATGGAGTTTCTTCATGCGCTTTACACCGATATGACCTAAACGGCAGTGCCACAAATAAGTTGCACTATCATTATCAACTCTGCATCTTTTGGCTTCAACATTATGAATATGTGTGTCACTACTATCGAGATTCAATAAGAATAGACCACTCTTCATGGGTGCATGACCATAAAAGATATTACTCATATAAATAAAATAACCATTATTCTCTGATTTAAATGAATAACCATCTCGCATCAAACAAGATCCAGATATAATGTTCATGCTCAACGCTGGCACCAAATAACAATTATTTAGGTCTAATACTAATCCCGAAGGTAGATGTAGAGGTAGCATGCCGACCGCGATCACATCGACTTTGGAACCATTTCCCACGCGCATCGGCACCTCGTCCTTAGCCAATCTTCGCTTAATCCATAGCCCCTGTTTTGAGTTGCAAATAATAGCAACAGAACCAGTATCAAATACCCAGGTGCTACTGCGAGCATTAGTAAGGTACACATCAATAACATGTATATCACATATACCTTTGTTCACCTTGCCATCCTTCTTATCCGCCAAATACTTGGGGCAGTTCCGCTTCCAGTGACCAGTCTGCTTGCAGTAGAAGCACTCAGTTTCAGGCTTAGGTCCAGACTTGGGTTTCTTCTCTTGAGCAGCAACTTGCTTGATGTTCTTCTTGAAGTTCCCCTTCTTCTTCCCTTTGCCCTTTTTCTTGAAACTAGTGGTCTTGTTGAGCATCAACACTCGATGCTCCTTCTTGATTTCTACCTCTGCAGCCTATAGCATTGCGAAGAGCTTGGGAATTGTTTTATCCATCCCTTGCATATTATAGTTCATCACGAAGCTCTTGTAGCTTGGTGGCAGTGATTGAAGAACTCTGTCAATGACACTATCAACCGGAAGATTAATTCCCAGCTGAGTCAAGTGATTATGGTACCCGGACATTCTGAGTATATGTTCACTGACAGAACTATTCTCCTCCATTTTGCAGCTGTAGAACTTATTGGAGACATCATATCTCTCAATCCGAGAATTTGCTTGAAATATTAACTTCAACTCCTGGAACATCTCATATGCTCCATGACGTTCAAAACATCGTTGAAGTCCCGGTTCTAAGCCGTAAAGCATGGCACACTGAACTATCGAGTAGTCATCAACACGCAACTGCCAGACATTCACAATGTCTGCAGTTTCTGGCGTAGGAGGTACACCTAGCGGTGCTTCCAGGACGTAACTCTTCTGTGCAGCAATGAGGATAATCCTCAAGTTACGGACCCAGTCCGTGTAATTGCTACCATCATCTATCAACTTTGCTTTCTCAAGGAACGCATTAAAATTCAATGGAACAACAACACATGCTATCTATTTACAATTAACATAGACAAGCAAGATACTATCAGGTACTAAGTTCATGATAAATTTAAGTTCAATTAATCATATTACTTAGGAACTGCCACTTTGATAGACATCCCTCTAATCCTCTAGGTGATCACGTGATCCAAATCAACTAAACCATGTCCGATCATCACGTGAGATGGAGTAGTTTCAATGGTGAACATCACTATCTTGATCATATCCACTATATGATTCACGCTCGACCTTTCGGTCTCCGTGTTCCGAGGCCATATCTGTTATATGCTAGGCTCGTCAAGTTTAACCTGAGTATTCCGCATGTGCAACTGTTTTGCACCCGTTGTATTTGAACGTAGAGCCTATCACACCCGATCATCACGTGGTGTCTCAGCACGAAGAACTTTCGCAATGGTGCATACTCAGGGAGGACACTTATACTTTGATAATTTAGTGAGGGATCATCTTATAATGCTACCGTCAATCAAAGCAACATAAGATGCATAAAAGATAAACATCACATGCAATCAATATAAGTGATTCCTTTGCCATCGTTATGTTACTTGCCCGAGATTCGATCGTCGGTATCTCAATACCTAGTTCAATCTCGTTACTGGCAAGTCTCTTTACTCGTTCTGTAATACATCATCCCGCAACTAACTCATTAGTTGCAATTCTTGCAAGGCTTCATTGATGTGCATTACCGAGAGGGCCCGGAGATACCTCTCCGACAATCGGAGTGACAAATCCTAATCTCGAAATACGCCAACCCAACAAGTACCTTCGGAGACACCTATAGAGCACCTTTATAATCACCCAGTTACGTTGTGACGTTTGGTAGCACACAAAGTGTTCCTCCGGTAAACGGGAGTTGCATAATCTCATAGTCATAGGAACTTGTATAAGTCATGAAGAAAGCAATAGCAACAAACTAAAGGATCAAGTGCTATGCTAACGGAATGGGTCAAGTCAATCACATCATTCTCCTAATGATGTGATCCCGTTAATAAAATGACAACTCATGTCTATGGTTAGGAAACTTAACCATCTTTGATCAATGAGCTAGTCAAGTAGAGGCATACTAGTGGCACTCTGTTTGTGTATGTATTCACACATGTATTATGTTTCCGGTTAATACAATTCTAGCATGAATAATAAACATTTATCATGATATAAGGAAATAAATAATAACTTTATTATTGCCTCTAGGGCATATTTCCTTCACACGGTGAATCCTAGAAAAACATTTCCATACGTATGTACATCCCACACGGTGAATCCCAGAAAAACATTTCTCTAGGTATGTACATCCCACATGGTGAATCCCAAAAAAACATTTCCGTAGGTATGTATATCACACACAGTCAATCCAAGGAATACGTTTCCGTTCTTATGTACATCCCACACATTCAATCCAAGGAAGACGTTTACGTTCGTATGTACATCCCACACAGTTTTATGTGTAGGCTCATGTGTGAAAGGTGTAACTATCACACACGCTCTGCCTTGGTTAACTATTTGCTTTTATCAACTACATCACACACGATTTGATGAACAAAACTGTGTGGCATTGGGCTATCCATCACATGCGCTTTTACTGCTAGAACCGTTTGCAAAGTTCCATGACAGATTTAGCAGGTTTATTAGTTTATGATTAATAATTCCCGTATTACGCAAATTCACATTTCATATCAAACAGTTGTTTGCCAATTTCATATCAGGCACATAAATATATTATAACATCACAGTATGATAGCTACATGAAAACAGCATAGTACAACATATAGCTAGTTCAACTTCATAAGAACAATAGTAGAACAATATATTCAATTCCCTAATCAAGATCATCCAGGCTCGTCTTATCCACCTATGCTTTCAGTTCAGTAAGAACCTGTTTTGCACTGGCCAACTGGGAAAGTGCCTCCTCCTTCACCAACACCATCTTAGCAAAGTCTGATTTAAAAAATCTGAGCTCATTCTCCACCTTCCTCTTTTTACCCCGCATCTTCAAATATTCTTCAGCATTGACAACACTTTCTCTAATCCTACGTGTGTTGTCTTCCTCATACGTGCTTCATAGCTTCGCTAGGCACATCTTCAAAGACCGTGGTCACTCGTGATCAACCCACTCCAAGTAAGAACACTTGCGTGCATCATTTAATTTTTAAAACTGGACCAGTAACAATTGTAGGGGAAATAGGTTTATAGCAACATAAAAAATCACCAATGCTTATTTTGAAAAAAATGAAAAAACATGTTAATTATGACATATCTTCTCAAAAATAACAATGTGCAAATGAATTAATTGCTACTGAGACAACAACCAAATTCTGGAACATCAGAAGTTATAATTAACTGCAACAGTGCTACAAGTTCTTACTCATGTACAATAAATAACAAATTGAACATTTTATGAGGAAAGTAAATATAACTGCAACAGCATAGTGGCAGTGTTTGGATGACAACAAATTGATATGAACAGGTGTGTACATGCACAAATCTAGTAACATAGAACTAATAGCACTAAGGCCGTCCACTATGTATGCCAAAACTGAGGTAAAGACAACTATTGCTACATCTCGCACCTGTGCCTTGCACTGGCGAGCCGATGCAGCAGAAAAAAATCAGGGACCCGGACTCCGGAGCACGTAGTTGCTCCGATGCCCAGTTCCTTCGTGCCATAAAGATTTAGTATTTTACTGCTTGGCTACTCGGATGTGTGGACCAAAGTTGGCTCCACAAAATGTTGAAGCGATGCCAAATAATTTTCTAGTGGCACCGTTGATGAGATGGCAACAATTTAAGATACTAGGTACAAACAGTGACACTATCTTAGGATGCGTTTGGTTGAAGGTGTGGTATGAATGGGTTGGGACCGTGACAGTGTCTGAATCACATCTAACAAATGATTTGTAACAACGAAAGAGGGTCTAACCTTCTCTACACATGCCAGAAACTTCCTCCCACTGTCCACAGATTCAAACGCAACTAGCTTCACGCATGGAGATTGATGGTGACAATGAGCAGATAGATGTTCAGCCACCCCGCTCCATTCGTTGCCACTGATGGTCCTAGGGGCTACAAGATGAAGAAATGACTCAAATCGACCGCTGGGTAAAAATCCTTCATTCCAAGTCATAGCCCGAGAGAGAGAGAGAAGAGAGGCATACCTGGGTGGTGAAGGAGTCGTCGCCGGAGGAGGAACCGCTGGAGAGGTCTTTGAAGAAGACCATGGCGACCCCGACGGTAGGATGCGAGATGGTGACCCCGGCGGTAGGATGTGAGATGGCTATAGCTTAGGAAGGAAGGAAGGAGGAAACAGGGGAAATGTGACTTGTGGTCGGGGAGAAAAGGGGGGGGGGAAGGGGGGGGCGGGGTAGATATTTTGGCCGTAGGCCAAGATTTTGGAAATGTGGAGTAAAACTTTGCGGGCGGTGCCGCCGGACCATTCACTTTGAACGATTGTGTGCATCAAAAACGAATCTTTGACTTTACACGCATGGGATGAGTTTAATAATTCAAATTTTGGTGGAAATTTCCCCGGGTACGTCATTGCATAATTTAACATCGCTTGCTAATTTGGGCACACAAAAGAGAGTACAGCAGACAAACCACACTTACTGAATCGAGAAATTTTAGTAATTAATCAGAGCTAGTTAACCTAAACATTGCTCTAACAAAAGACTAGCATTACTAAGTACGCATAATTTTAACAAATCTGCCGCCGCGCCGGTCTATGCATCGCCGGTGTGAGATGAGATGTCGATGACTTCTCCTGGCGACATGCCGCCGTTGGTGGACTCCACGTCCCCCCTGCTGAAGTCGACCGCGTCCTCGTCCTCGGCGCCGCCCTCAAGGTTGTAGTACTCGTAGTAGTGGCTGCACCAGAGCTTGCGTTGGTACTCCACCGCCGATTCCTCAACGGACAGACTCTTCTCTACCTCGACCTCGGCCACGTGCAACTCCTACTCCCGGCACTCCTAGATCTCCGCCGCCTCCTGCATCTCCAGCTCCCGCTCGGCGACCTCATTAGGAAGCATGTGCTCCATGGCCATCGCCGCCTTTTCGGACGTGGGTTGCATGCTAGAGTCTGAGGTGGCCTGGAATATCTTGGCGTGTGCATCCTCGATCTTGGCATAGATGGCCTCGACCCGGGCCAGGGCGACATCGGTGGCACGGACGGCAGCTCGAGCACTCTCAGCGTTTGCAGTAGCCATCGCAGCAGTAGCTGCAGCCGTCTCGGCTACTGCAGCTGCCTTGTCGGCTGCCGGAGACGCCCTCTCGGCAGAAGCGGCCGCGCTCAATGCGGATGCGGCGGCATTCTTGGCGCAGGCGGCCGCGCTCCCGGTGCGGGCGGCGGTGCTCGGGGGGGGGGCATCGTACGGGCCTTCATGAAGCGTTTCCACGGCGTCATCTTTGCAAGAAAGGGGTGTGGGAATGGAGATCGGGATTCGTGGTTTCGGTGGTTGCCGGCACTGGAGCAGACAAGCCGACGAAGCTTAAGGAGGGAGACTTAAATAGACCCAGATATTTTCATCGCAAACGGTTCCTAGGAAACCACTGTGTGTGATGTTGTAGATATTTTTTATTAGTTGTGAAAGAAGAATTTGGAGTAAAGTGACAACGGATAGTGTTCTAAATGTACGAGAAATTTTGTTGTACTAATACAACTGACATGTCAAATTTTGGAAAATTTCAGGGGTCATTTGACCTTTTAAGACATTTAAGTGATTTTCTAGCCATTTAATGACCATAATTGAAATTTGAACTACATGTACATGCAACAGCTAACCATAACGGTTTGAAAACTCATATTTTGTGTACTTGTGTGCGATTTAATTCCATGTGCAGTAAATTGGAAGGAATTTTCAAACATATTGGTCTAACGGCTATGACACAATTAAGCATGGAGTGACATGGCATTTTAATTCCAAAAAACTAAAAAAAAATTAGAAACACATGAAACCTTGGTTGACGTAATGTCATGTTACCAAGATGATGTGGTAAAAAATTTGGCATGTTGGATGAAAGTTTGGACACACACCCCTCACAAACCGGAGAAACTCACTAGAAGGCTCATGGTTCCGAGAGGGAACAATGCATGTTTGATGACGAACGGGAGATAGCTTCCTCTTACGGCCTTCAATTTTTTGTACGTTTAACGTGCACTACTACAACTATAATGTGAAATATTAAAAAAATCAGGGGTCATTTGACAATTTAAGACATTCAAGTGATTTTCTAGCCATTTAACGACCGTAATTGAAATTTGAACTACATGTACATGCAACAGCTAACCATAACAGTTTGAAAACTCATATTTTGTGTACTTGTGTGTGATTTAATTCCATGTGCAGTAAATTGGAAGGAATTTTCAAATATATTGGTCTAACGGCTATGACACAATTAAGCATGGAGTGACACGACATTTTAATTCCAAAAAATTTAAAAAAATCAGAAACACATGAAACCTTGGTTGATGTAATGTCATGCCAGCAAGATGATGTGGTAAAAAATTTGGCATGTTTGACGAAAGTTTGGAGTCACACCCCTCACAAACCGGAGCAACTCACTAGAAGGCTCATGTTTCCGAGAGGGAACAATGCATGTTTGATGACGAACGGGAGATAGCTTCCTCCTACAGCCTTCAATTTTTTCTATGTTTAACGTGCACTACTACAACTCTAATGTAAAATTTTGGAAACTTCCAGGGGTCATTTGACCTTTTAAAGACATATAAGTGATTTTCTGGCCATTTAATGATTGTAATTCAAACTTGAACTTCATCTACATGCAACGGCTAACCATAACGGTTTGAAAAATCATATTTGTGTACTTATGTGCGAGTTAATTCCATGTCCAGTAAATTAGAAGGAATTTTCAAACATATTTGTCTCACGACATGGACACATGCATATGTATGCATGGAGTGACATGGCATTTTAATTCCAAAATATTAAAAAATACTAGAAACACATGAAACCTTGGTTGATGTAATGTCATGCCACCAAGATGATGTGGTAAAAAATTTGGCATGTTTGATGAAAGTTTGGACACACACCCCTCACAAACCGGAGCAACTCACTAGAAGGCTTGTGGTTCTGAGAGGAAACAATGCATGTTTGATGACAAATGGGAGATAGCTTCCTCTTATGACCTTCATTTTTTTCTACGTTTAACGTGCACTACTACAACTATAATGTGAAATTTTGGAAAATTCTAGGGGTCATTTGACCTTTTAAATAAACTTAAGTGATTTTCTAGCCATTTAATGACCGTAATTCAAATTTGAAATACATCTACATGCAATGGCTAACCATAACGGTTTGAAAAATCATATTTCTGTACTTGTGTGTGAGTTAATTCCATGTGCAGTAAATTAGAACGAATTTTCAAACATATTTGTCTCACGACATGGACACCTGCATAGGTATGCATGGAGTGCCATGGTATTTTAATTCCAAAAAATTAAAAAAAAATCAGAAACACATGAAACCTTGCTTGATGTAATGTCATGCCACCAAGATGATGTGATAAAAAAATTGGCATGTTTGATGAAAGTTTGGACACACACCCCTCACAAACCGGTGCAACTCACTAGAAGGCTCGTGGTTCCGAGAGGGAACAATGCATGTTCGATGACGAACGGGAGGTAGCTTCCTCTTACGACCTTCAGTTTTTTTTCTACGTCTAACGTGCACTACTACAACTGTAATGTGAAATTTTGGAAAATTCTTGGGGTCATTTGACCTTTTAAAGACATTTAAGTGATTTTTTAGCCATTTAATGTTCATTTCAAATTTGAACTACATCTACATGCAACGCCTAACCATAACGGATTAAAAAATCATATTTGTGTACTTATGTGCAAGTTAATTCCATGTGCAGTAAATTAGAAGGAATTTTCAAACATATTTGTTTCACGACATGGACACATGCATATGTATGCATGGAGTGACATGGCATTTTAATTCCAAAAAATTAAAAAAAATATTAGAAACACATGAACCTTGCTTAATGTAATGTCATGCCACCAAGATGATGTGGTAAAAAATTGGCATGTTTGGCGAAAGTTTGGACACACACCCCTCACAAACCGGAGTAACTCACTAGAAGTCTCGTTGTTCCGAGAGGGAACAATGCATGTTTGATGACGAACGGGAGATAGCTTCCTCTTACGGCCTTCAGTTTTTTCTACGTCTAACGTGCTCTACTATAACTATAATGTGAAATTTCGGAAAATTCTAGGGGTCATTTAACCTTTTAAAGACATTTAAGTGATTTTCTAGCCATTTAATGACCATAATTCAAATTTGAAGTACATCTACATGCAACGCCTAACCATAACGGTTTGAAAAATCATATTTGTGTACTTCGAGTTAATTCCATGTGCAGTAAATTAGAAGGAATTTTCAAACATATTGGTCTCACGACATGGACACATGCATACATGTAGCGACCCGACCTCAAACAGCCAAGCCTCTGTGTATCTGTGCCATCCCTGGATCGGTATGCTGGCACACACAGTACATCAATGTATATATCAAAGTGCAATCACATGTATAAATAACGTAAAACTGACATATACCTCATAAGTCTCGGCGGAAACAATCGAACGGGTGTGGAGTCCCATCAACGCCAACGGCAAGTTGAGTGTAGACCGTAACCCTACAACGTAACTCTTACTCATCATAGAAAATTCCTGCAACATAAGACGTTGCAGCCCTGTAGGTCAGTACATTGAATGTACTGGCAAGTCACATCATAAGAATAATGAACCTATTTGTACATGCAATTTGGCTGGTGGAAAGCTCTAAGTTTAGTTTTTGCATAAAGCTAGTTTTTCCCTAAATAAAAGATATCATTCTACCACTACTGTCTAGCATAGGATGAGTTGGTAAACCCAACTCAACCCATTCCCAAAGTTTCATTTAAACTCAACTGTTTAAATTAAGAGTGATGAGATCTCCCAGCATTTCCACTACTAGATGCTCAAGTTGTCCGTAACCGGGGACACGGCTAATCGATTAGGTTTTGACACTCTGCAGAGGTTTGGGCACTTCTCCCCACAAGACTCGATCGCCTCCCTTGAAGTTCTCGCACTGCCTGGCGTTTGAGAACAGGATGACCGAGACATAGTCTTTCGAAAATGTTCCCCCTTAACCCACGGGTAAGCCGGTACACCTACATCATTCTACATCTGCTAGCCCATCCCGGAAGGGGTCACACTAACTACTCAACTAAGCCAGAGCCCATACTGGCTTGTGGCTGCACACATAAGCATCTAGACATGAGAATATGATTGATCTCTTTGAGCCTGGGCGGACGGACCACTAGTGGTGCACCACCATGGATTTCCCATGCATGCTCCCACTGTACTTCGCCACCATTCAAACCAAACCTCCGCCCAGGTAGTTCATTTACATGTCTTGGTCCTGATTACTACTTTGTCACTCATGTCTCACCATGAACACTTCCCAATTCCACGTCTACATTTGCGAGGCGGAAACAAACTTACACGGTGGTGACAAGGTTGTATAGATCAGACCTACCTCAAATGAACTACTAGGTAACGGCATAGCCATCTGGCAACAATAAATCCTACCATGCAATCCTACCACAAAAAGACTAAGAGCATAATATAAAACATAGGTGATTGGAAGAATAGTCAAATGTGAACTTGCCTGGTAACAGTTGATGAAGATTATATCACTCTCAAAAATTTACTCAATAGAACTATTCGTCATTCTCCGATGAAAATCTATAAAGTCAAACATTGCATTCACATAAGCAATAATTTCAGAGAACCAAATAACATGCAACATGAAAAGACTCGAAAAATCCAAAGGAACACACAACAGACTTAACTATCGAAGGTAACTCAGAAATTTACTCAATAGAACTATTCGTCACTCTCCGATGAAAATCTATAAAGTCAAACATTGCATTCACATAAGCAATCATTTCAGAGAACCAAATAACATGCAACATGAAAAGACTCGAAAAATCCAAAGGAACACACAACAGACTTAACTATCGAAGGTAAATACTAAGTGCAAAACAACATAGGGCATGGGTGCCAAAAATTGTGACGTGGACCACAGTGCCTACTAGGCATACGAGTAAAACTACTATGGACAGATCCTAATATGTGAAAAAAAATATCGTGAGATAGGTCCAAGTGCTGGTTTGGCAACGGTGAGATGGTGCAAAAAGAATCACATCAATCGGAGCTACGGTTTAGGAGATATGGTCAATTGAAGTTTGAATTCAAATCTGAATAAAGTTCAAATTTGAATTTGGCCAAAAGTTTCCAAAGTTGGTTTTCTGGACAAAGCTATTCGAGACGAACATTTTGCCGCTGGTTTCGTCGAATTTGGAGTTACAGTTAAAAAGATACAACCATTTGAAGTTTAGGGGGTAAACTGAAATTTACAGGGACTTGACTGTGAAAATTTTATTCGTGATCAGGTCCCTGGCCACGTGGCGGCTTCCTACTGGTCGAGCAGCATTCGCTGCGGAAGCTATTCGGCGAACGGCCGCTACCTAAGCAAAACAGGTACCGCGGCAAAAAAATGAAAACCAGAGACCAGTTTTTTTTAAATAAACCGCACGGTTTATTTAAAACCGTGGTTAACTGAACTAAAACAAAACCGAGCTAATACAAAAAAAAACTAAACGAACGGGAAGAAGCGGGCGGCTTATAGCGAGCGAGGACGGCGAACAGGGGCGGCGGCGCTGGCGTCAGGCGGCGGACGGGCGGTGGCGGCGGTGCTCCTCGGCGGCGGGGGAGGAGACGAACGGGACGGGCACGACGTGGGCAGTCCGGTGGTGGCGACGGAGCGCATCGGGGTGACCCGGACGGGCAGAGCGAAGTGCGGCGTCTCCGTGCTCCGGCGAGGACGCAGGTCGTGGGGACAGCGTCTCTGGCGAACCTAGGGGCAAAATGAGATGTCAACTAGGTGCGGAAGAACATGGGGAGTAGTTTGACGGAGTTTGAGGCCTCGGGGTGGCTTACGGTCGTCGAGCTCCTCCGGCGAACGGAGCTCCGGCCGGCGAGATCCAACTGACGAAGGCAGCGCCTGTGATGTGCGAGAGGACGTGCGAATTGGCAGAATGGAGAGAGGGGGTCTTGGAGGTTTTATAGGTGCGGTCAGGAGGTCGGGGAGCGAGGGATAAGCTCTATCCCTAGAGCTTCGGCCGGCTGGTTCGGGCGTGCGTGTGCTCATCCAGCGGGGTCTGCGGGAGGTTAGGGACGATGGGCGGGCCCCATGCGTCAGCGGCAGCAGCAGGTAGCGAGCGAAGGGAGGAGCTGGCGGCTCGTGTGTGCGGCCCTAGGGCGCTTGCCGCTAGCTGCCCTAGCGCTACAGCTGGGCCTTGGCCTAGCTGGCCTGTGGCTGGGCCGGTCGATGCGCCCCTGGGCCGAAGTAGCCTCGGTCCAGGTAGTGCGGTGTGCGTGCGTGTTTTTTTTGTTACAGAAAACGTGGTGAGATAAAAAATAACTCCAACGAATTCATAAAAATTCCATAGTAATTCCTAAAATCACTATTGATAATATATAGAATAATGAACATTAATCCCAGCACATATAATTTTGAATTTTTTTATCTAATGCAGTAAATGCACTTTTTGCCATGAAAATAAATACCAAATAAACTCCAAAAAACCAAATATTATAATAATGAATTCTCCAGCTCCTTTTTGTTTGAGGAAGTCATTCTATCCTCTCTCCTTTATTTCTCTTGAGTGGAAAATAATATTTGAATATCCCAGAAAACTCCAAAATGCAATAAATCATGAGATGCAAATGATTTCAAATATTGTTAAAATAACTTCTATTGGTTTCATAATCCATTTCCATATTTTCTTTCTAATATTTGAAGGAGTCCTATTTCCTTCTCTCTTTATTTTATTTGAATGAATGGAAATGTTTTTGAAACTCAAAACGAAAAACTTTCCAAAAGTGAACCAAATGAAATTCAAAAGTGCTCCTCATCACTTCCCACTCTATTTCATATATTTTAAAGAAGTCCTATTATCTTCTCTCATGAAAATCCTTGAGTGGCATAAAGTCTCTGAGTTGGACTATTGTTCAAATGGAATTCAAATCTACTTCGAAACCCCTTTTTTCATTTCTTTAAATGGAAGAAGTCATACTATCTCCACTCTAGGGTTTTGTGATGAAATGAATTTGAATTCATGGAGATCAAAACTCAAAATGAAAAGTTTTGGGAAAGTCCTTTTATTCCCTCTCATTCAACTTTCAAAAAAGTTTCTATTTCCACTCAATTTCACACAATCAACCACACAACAATCACAATTATTTATTTAATATAACATTCCAAAATTTAGAACTTTGGGATGTTACAATACGTATGCATGGAGTGCCATGGCATTTTAATTCCAAAAATATGAAAAATGATGAGAAAAACATGAAACCTTGCTTGATGTAATGTCATGCCACCAAGATGATGTGGTAAAAAATTGGCATGTGTGCGAAAGTTTGGACACACACCCCTCACAAACCGGAGCAACTCACTAGAAGGCTCGTGGTTCCGAGAGGGAACAATGCATGTTTGATGACGAACAGGAGATAGCTTCCTCTTATGGCCTTCAAAATTTATCCTACGTTTAACATGCACTACTACAACTATACTATGAAAATTTGGAAAATTCTAGCGGTCATTTGACCTTTTGAAGACATTTAAATGATTTTCTAGCCATTTAATGACTGCGATTCAAATTTGAACTACATCTACATGCAACACCTAACCATAACGGTTTGAAAAATCATATTTGTGTAGTGGTGTGCGAGTTAATTCCATGTGCAGTAAATTAGAAGGAATTTTCAAACATATTGGTCTCACGGCATGGGCACATGCATGGAGTGCCATGTCATTTTAATTCCAAAAAATTAAAAAATGATCAGAAAAACATGAAACCTTGCTTGATTTAATGGCATGCCACCAAAATGTTGTGGTAAAAAAATTGTCCTGTTTGACGAAAGTTTGGACACACACACCTCACAATCCAGAGCAACTCACTAGAAGGTTCGTGGTTCTGAGAGGAAAGAATGCATGTTTGATAAAGAACGGGAGATAGCTTCCTCTTACAGGCTTAACTTTTTTTTCTACGTTTAATGTGCACTAATACAACTGTCGTGTGAAAATTTGAAAAAAATTAGGTGTCATTTGACCTTTTAAAGACATTTAGGTGATTTTCTAGCCATTTAATGACCGTAATTCAAATTTGAACTACATCTGCATGCAATGCCTAACCATAACGGTTTGAAAAATCATATTTTTGTGTACTTGTGTGCGAGTTAAATAAATCATCAGATGATGTAAATATCTGGTGTTAAAAAAAGAAGATGTAAAGATTTGGCAAGACAACCGGCCCCCACACGATTGGCACTCTATCTCACGGCTCAATGTTTGGTAGGTGAGTCACGGGGATCATTAATCAGACACGGTTCTGTATTGGAAACCATAAGCTATTATGTTCAGACACGGATTTTGATGCGGGAATCATGTGTAATTCAAACTACAGTACTCGTAAATTCCGGTGACCGGCGTGTGTACTGTCCTCGTCGATCTAGATTCTGGCCGCCAATAAATACTACCTTGCTCACGTCATCCTTCCTGCATTCTCATCTACATCCTCCCCTCGCTCGCCCTCTCTCTCTCTCTCTCTCTCTCTCTCTCTCAAATCTCTGCCATGACGCCGCCGGTCTACCCACGCACCGACGAGGAGTCGCCGCCTCCTGAGGACACTCACTCGAATAGCAGCGACGAGGACCCATACGCGTTGCCGGATGAGGTTGCGCCGCACCCCCCAACTTTGGATTGGTTTTGGGGCAAGTACAGTCTTTGTTTGTGGAAGTCACTACCACCGGCTGAGAAAACCAGGCAAGTGGCATTCAAGAAGGAGATGGCGGAGGAGGAAGCCATGTATCAGGCGGCCTATGAAGTCCGTGATGCCGCCTGTAAGAAGGAGGCGGCGGAGCTTTGGGGGCAGGCGTGTTGTCATGCCGAGGAGGTGTACGAAGACGGGTACTTCGCAAGAAAGGTCATAGGTGTTGGGCGCCTCGTCGCTGTGTGGAGGTGGGCCGATAAGCTCCAGCGTGCCATCGACAAGGAGTGATACGTCTCCAATGTATCTATAATTTTTGATTGTTCCATGCTATTATATTATCTATTTTGGATGTTTAATGGGCTTTAACATACCATTTTATATTATTTTTGGGACTAACCTATTAACCGAAAGCCCAGTGCAAATTGTTGTTTTTTTGCCTATTTCAGTATTTCGCAGAAAAGGAATATCAAACGGAATCCAAATGGAATGAAACCTTCGCGAGGATCTTTTTTGGAACAAACGTGATCCAGGAGACTTGCAGTGGACGTCAAGAAAGCAGCAAGGAAGCCACGAGGCAGGAGGGCGCGCCCCAGGGGGGTGGGCACATCCCCCACCCTCGTGGGCCCCTCTCAGCTCCACCAACCTACTTTTTTCACCTATATATACTATCATACCCTGAAACCTTCGGGGATAGCCACGAAACACCTTTTCCACCGCCGCTACCTTCTGTAACCGTGAGATCCCATCTTAGGGCCTTTTCCGGTGATCTGCCGGAGGGGGATTCGATCATGGAGGGCTTCTACATCAACACCATAGCCTCTCCGATGATGTGTGAGTAGTTTACCACAGACCTTCGGGTCCATAGTTATTAGCTAGATGGCTTCTTCTCTCTCTTTGGATCTCAATACAAAGTTCTCCTTGATCTTCTTGGAAATCTATTCGATGTAATTCTTTTTGCGGTGTGTTTGCCGAGATCTGATGAATTGTGGGTTTATGAACTTGATTATCTATGAATATTATTTGATTCTTCTCTGAATTCTTATATGCATGATTAGATATCTTTGCAAGTCTCTTCGAATTATCAGTTTAGTTTGGCCTACTAGATTGACCTTTCTTGCAATGGGAGAAGTGCTTAGCTTTGGGTTCAATCTTGCAGTGTCCTTTCCCAGTGACAGCAGGGGCAGCAAGGCACGCATTGTATTGTTGCCATCGAGGATAAAAAGATGGGGTTTATATCATATTGCTTGAGTTTATCCCTCTACATCATGTCATCTTGCCTAATGCATTACTCTGTTCTTATGAACTTAATATTCTAGATGCACGCTGGATAGCGGTCGATGTGTGGAGTAATAGTAGTACATGCAGAATCATTTCGGTCTACTTGTCACAGACCTGATGCCTATATTTATGATCATTGCCTTAGATACCATCATGACTATGTGCTTTTCTATCAATTGCTCGGCACTAATTTGTTCACCCACTGTAAATACATGCTATCTTGAGAGAAGCCACTAGTGAAACCTATGGCCCCCGGGTCTACTTTATATCATATAAGTTTCCAATCTACAATTCTAGATTACTATTTATTTTGCAATATTTATTTTCCAATCTATATCAAAAAAATACCAAAAATATTTATCTTATTCTCTCTATCAGATCTGACTCTTGTAAGTGACCGTGAAGGGACTGACAACCCCTTTATCGTGTTGGTTGCAAGGTTCTTATTTGTTTGTGCAGGTACTCGGGGATTTGCATGTAGTCTCCTACTGGATTCATACCTTGGTTCTCAAAAACTGAGGGAAATACTTACGCTACTTTGCTGCATCACCCTTTCCTCTTCAAGGGAAAACCAACGCATGCTCAAGAGGTAGCAAGAAGGATTTCTGGCGCCGTTGCCGGGGAGATCTACGCACAAGTTAAGACATAGCAAGTACCCATCACAAACTCTTATCCCTCGCATTACATTATTTGCCATTCGCCTCTCGTTTTCCTCTCCCCCACTTCACCCTTGCCGTTTTATTCGCCTCTTTTCCGTTCGCCCTTTTTCCATTCGTCTTTTTCCGCTTGCCTCTTGTGTGTTCGTTCTCAACGCGGTTTGTTGCTATCATGTCTGAACCTAGGGAGGTTATCATTGAAAAGGGTCGTAGTAATGATGGGGGAAACATTGATGCTTTTGATTATCATGAAGAACCTAGTATTTTACACACTAAAAAGTTTCGGATCGGTTTTGGTAATATTATTGGAAAAGGAGTTATTCAAGATTTCTTTACTTGCGCCGGTGCTTTTCCCACCATGAGCGGGTCTATTGTTCATAAAACTAGTAGTTTGCGGATGCTATATCTTTGCTC
Organism: Triticum urartu; assembly: GCF_003073215.2. Lineage (NCBI taxonomy): Eukaryota > Viridiplantae > Streptophyta > Magnoliopsida > Poales > Poaceae > Triticum > Triticum urartu. The sequence continues at coordinate 374,495,821 of NC_053023.1, read as the reverse complement.
GTGATTGAACTTGAAAGGCAATTTATCCACATGCATCCTTGCATACGGAGGATTTTTCTAGAATTTTCTAATATTGAGCAATCTTCTGTTAAGCGAGCAGCTACCATCTTTTTAGCTCAGGTATTCAGATTTATAATAAAAGAGGCCGACAAAATTTTTGCGCATTATAGGGTGGATTCTGGCCGTCCTCCCATAGAGGCAATCCTTTTCTATCAAGAAGACATAATGCGCTTATGATCTTTAGATCATGTTGCTTTTAATGAAAACCTTAGAAAAAAGGTTCCTACCCATATTCTAGTTGACAGGATTTCTAAACTTAATGATAATTTTGCTATCCAGTACAATGGGTTAGGTTTTACCCTTGAACAAAGGATCATGACTTTTTGCCAAAAGAATGCTTATAATGTCGAATGGTTGTGCAATATGAGGGGCTAAACGAGGAACCAATACCTCCCGAGCTTGATCTTCGGGACTTTCGTCCCATTAAATTCAGCCCCTTTGATTACTTTTGCTTGCCACAAAGAAAACTTGCCGCTGAACGTAGGGAGTATGAGATGAGTTTTCGCGATTTGCCTTATCATTATCATGGCAATACCTAGATCTATTCTTGCTTTTATGCCTAGCTAGGGGCGTTAAACGATAGTGCTTGTTGGGAGGCAACCCAATTTTATTTTTGTTCCTTGCTTTTTGTTCCTGTTTAATAATATATAAATCATATATACTGTGTTATGATTGTGTTTTTTATGTTTTAATTATTGTTTGTTCCAAGTAAAGCCATTAGGATCTTCTTGGATGATTATTATTTGATCTTGCTGAAACAAAACAGAAAGTATGCGCTCACAAGAATAATTTTAATTTTTAACCAGAGAGTGATCAAATACTGATTCCAACAGTAGTAGGTCAATATACAAATTATTTAGAGCGTCCTAATTTGGTATAATTTTTGGAGTTATAGTAGTATGTGAAACCTACAGATTACTACAAACGGTTCTGTTTTTGACAGATTCTGTTTTTCGTGTGTTGTTTGCTTATTTTGATGAATCCATGGCTAGTATCGGGGGGTATGAACCATAAAAAAGTTGGAATACAGTAGGTTTAACACCAATATAAATAAAATAATGAGTTCATTGCAGTACCTTAAGTGGTGATTTGTTTTCTTATACTAACAGAGCTCATGAGATTTTCTGTTGAGTTTTGTGTTGTGAAGTTTTCAAGTTTTTGGGTAAAGATTTGATGGAATTTGGAACAAGGAGTGGCAAGAGCCTAAGCTTGGAGATGCCCAAGGCACCCCAAGGTAAAATCCAAGGACAACCAAAGGCCTAGGCTTGGGATTCCCCGGATGGCATCCCCTCTTTCGTCTTCGTATATCGGTAACTTTACTTGAGGCTATATTTTTATTCACCACATGATATGTGTTTTGCTTGGAGCGTCTTGTATGATTTGAGTCTTTGATTTTTAGTTTACCAAAATCATCCTTGCTGTACACACCTTTTGGGAGAGACACACATGAATCGGAATTTATTAGAATACTCTATGTGCTTCACTTATATATTTTGAGCTAGATAATTTTGCTCTAGTACTTCACTTATATTTTTTTAGAGCACGGTGGTGGTTTTATTTTATAGAAATTATAGATCTCTCATGCTTCACTTGTATTATTTTGAGAGTCCTTTAGAACAGCATGGTAATTTGCTTTGGTTGTGAAATTAGTCCTAATATGATAGGCATCCAAGATGGGTATAATAAAAACTTTCATATAAAGTGCATCGAATACTATGAGAAGTTTGATTCTTTATGATTGTTTTGAGATATGAAGATGGTAATATTAGATTCATGCTAGTTGAGTAGTTGTGAATTTGAGAGATACTAGTGTTAAAGTTTGTCATTCCCGTAGCATGCACATATGGTGAACCGTTATCTGATGAAGTCGAAGCATGATTTATTTATTGATTGTCTTCCTTATGAGTGGTGGTCGGGGACGAGCGATGGTCTTTTCCTACCAATCTATCCCCCTAGGAGCATGCGTGTAGTACTTTGTTTCGATAACTAATAGATTTTTTCAATAAGTATGTGAGTTCTTTATGACTAATGTTGAGTCCATGGATTATACGCACTCTCACCCTTCCACCATTGCAAGCCTCTCTAGTACCGCGCAACTTTCGCCGGTACCATAAACCCACCATATACCTTCCTCAAAACAGCCACCATACCTACCTATTATGGCATTTCCATAGCCATTGCGAGATATATTGCCATGCAACTTTCCACCATTCCATTTATTATGACACACTTCATCATTGTCATATTGTTTTGCATGATCATGTAGTTGACATCATATTTGTGGCAAAGCCACCGTTCATAATTCTTTCATACATGTCACTCATGAGTCGTTGCACATCCCGGTACACCGCCGGAGGCATTCACATAGATTCATATTTTGTTCTAAGTATCAAGTTCTAATTCTTGAGTTGTAAGTAAATAAAAGTGTGATGATCATCATTATTAGAGCATTGTCCCATGTGAGGAAAGAAAAAAGAGAGGCAAAATAATCCCAAATAAAAAAGAGGCCAAAGAAGCCCAAAAAAAGGAGAGCAAAAAAGAGAGAAGGGGCAATGCTACTACCCTTTTTCCACACTTGTGCTTCAAAGTAGCACCATGATCTTCATGATAGAGAGTCTCCTATGTTGTCACCTTCATATACTAGTGCGAATTTTTCATTATAGAACTTGGCTTGTATATTCCAATGATGGGCTTCCTCAAAATGCCCTAGGTCTTCGTGAGCAAGGAAGTTGGATGCACACCCACTTAGTTTCTTCTGTTGAGCTTTCATACATTTGTATCTCCAGTGCATCCTTTGCATGGCAATCCCTACTCACTCACATTAATATCTATTGATGGGCATCTCCATAGCCCGTTGATACACCTAGTTGATGTGAGACTATCTTCTCCATTTTGTCTTCTCCACAACCACCATTCTATTCCACCTATAGTGCTATATCCATGGCTCACGCTCATGTATTGCGTGAAGATTGAAAAAGTTTGAGAAAATCAAAAGTATGAAACAATTGCTTGGATTTTCATCAGGGTAGTGCATGATTTAAATATTTTGTGTGATGAAGATAGAGCATATCCAGACTATATGATTTTGTAGGGATAGCTTTCTTTGGCCATGTTATTTTGAGAAGACATAATTGCTTGGTTAGTATGCTTGAAGTATTATTGTTTTTATGTCAATATTAAACTTTTATCTTGAATCTTTTGGATCTGAATATTCATGCCACAATAAAGAGAGTTACATTGAAAATTGTGTTAGGGAGCATTCCACATCAAAAATTCTATTTTTATCATTTACCTACTCGAGGACAAGCATGAATTAAGCTTGGGGATGCTTGATACGTCTCCAACGTTTCTATAATTTTTGATTGTTCCATGCTATTATATTATTAGTTTTGGATGTTTAATGGGCTTTAATATACCATTTTATAATATTTTTGGGACTAACCGAATAACCGAAAGCCTAGTGCAAATTGCTATTTTTTGCCTATTTCAGTGTTTTGCTGAAAAGGAATATCAAACAGAATCCAAACAGAATGAAACCTTCGTGCGGATCTTTTTTTGGAACAAACGTGATCCAGGAGACTTGGAGTGGACGCCAAGAAAGTAGCGAGGAAGCCACGAGGCAGGAGGGCGCGCCCCAGGCTGGTGGGCGCGCCCCCACCCTTGTGGGCCCCTCGCAGCTCCATCGACCTACTTTCTCACCTATATATACTCTCGTACCCTGAAACCTTCGGGGAGAGCCACGCAAAACAAATTTCACCGCCGCAACCTTCTGTACCCGTGAGATCCCATCTTGGGGCCTTTTCCGACGATCTGCCGGAGGGGGATTGGATCACGGAGGGCTTCTACATCAACACCATAGCATCTCCGATAATGTGTGAGTAGTTTACCACAGACCTTCGGGTGCATAGTTATTAGATAGATGGCTTCTTCTTTCTCTTTGGTTCTCAATACGAAGTTCTCCTCCATCTTCTTGGAGATCTATTCGATGTAATTCCTTTTACGGTGTGTTTGCCGAGATCCCATGAATTGTGGGTTTACGAACTTGATTATCTATGAATATTATTCGATTCTTCTCTAAATTCTTGTATGCATGATTTGATGTCTTTGCAAGTCTCTTAGAAATATCAGTTTGGTTTGGCCTACTAGATTGATCTTTCTTGCAATGTGAGAATTGCTTAGCTTTGGTTTCAATCTTGCGGTGTCCTTTCCTAGTGACAACAGGGGCAGCAAGGCACGTAATATGTTGTTGCCATCAAGGATAAAAAGATGGGGTTTATATCATATTGCATGATTTTATCCCTCTACATCATGTCATCTAGCCTAATGCGTTACTCTGTTCTTATGAACTTAATACTCTGGATGCATGCTGGATAGCGGTCGATGTGTGGAGTAATAGTAGTAGATGCAGAATCGTTTCGGTCTACTTGTCACGGACGTGATGCCTATATATTCATGATCATTGGCTTAGATATCATCATAACTATGCGGTTTTCTATCAATTGATCGGCAGTAATTTGTTCACCCACTGTAATACATGCTATTTTGAGAGAAGCCACTAGTGAAACCTATAGCCCCCAGGTCTACTTTATATCATATAAGTTTCCAATCTACAATTCTAGATCACTATTTATTTTGCAATCTTTATTTTCCAATCTATATCACAAAAATACCAAAAATATTTATCTTATTATCTCTATCAGGTTTCACTCTCGCAAGTGACCGTGAAGGATTGACAACCCCTTTATCGCATTGGTTGCGAGGTTCCTATTTGTTTGTGCAGGCACTCAGGGATTTGCATGTAGTCCCCTGCTGGATTGATACCTTGGTTCTCAAAAACTGAGGGAAATACTTACGCTACTTTGCTGCATCACCCTTTCCTCTTCAAGGGAAAACCAACGCATGCTCAAGAGGTAGCAAGAAGGATTTCTGGCACCATTGCCAGGGAGATCTATGCACAAGTCAAGACATACCAAGTACCCATCACAAACTCTTATCCCTCGCATTACATTATTTGCCATTCGCCTCTCAATTTCCTCTCCCCAACTTCACGCTTGTCGTTTTATTTGCCTCTTTTCCGTTCGCCCTTTTTCCGTTCATCTTTTTCCGCTTGCCTCTTGTGTGTTCGTTCTCAATGTGGTTTGTTGCTATCATGTCTGAACCTAGGGAGGTTATCATTAAAAAGGGTCATAGTAATGATGGGGGAAATGTTGATGCTTTTGATTATCATGGAGAACCTACTATTTTACACACTAAAAAGTTTTGGATCGGTTGTGGTAATATTATTGGAAAAGGAGTTATTCAACATTTCTTTACTTGCGCCGTTGCTTTGCCCAACATGAGAGGGTCTATTCTTCAGAAAACTAGTAGTTTTGCGGATGCTATATCTTTGCTCGTGGTTGAACTTGAAAGGCAATTTATCCACATGCATCCTTGCATACAGAGGATTTTTCTAGAATTTTCTAATATTGAGCATTCTTCTGTCAAGCACGCAGCTACCATCTTTTTAGCTCATGAGTTTAGATTTATAATAAAAGAGGCCAACGAAATTTTTGCGCATTATAGGGTGGATGCCGGCCGCCCATATAGGCAAACCTTTTCTATCAAGAAGACATAATGCGCTTACGATCTTTAGATCATGTGGCTTTTAATGAAAACCTTAGAAAAAAGGTTCCTACCGGTGTTCTAGTTGACAAGATTTCTGAACTTAATGATAATTTTGCTATCCAGAACAATGGGTTAGGTTTTACCCTTGAACAAAGGCTCATGACTTTTTGCCAAAAGAATGCTTATAATGACGAATTGGCTGTGCAATATGAGGGGACAAAGGAGGAACCAATACCTCCCGAGCTTGATCTTGGGGACTTTTGTCCCATTAAATTCAGCCCCTTTGATTACTTTTGCTTGCCACAAAGAAAACTTGCCGCTGAACATAGGGAGTATGAGATGAGTTTTCGCAATTTTCCTTATCATTGTCCTGGCAATACCTAGATCTATTCTTGCTTTTATGCCTAGCTAGGGGTGTTAAATGATAGCGCTTGTTGGGAGGCAACCCAATTTTATTTTTGTTCCTGTTTAGTAATAAATAAATCATCTATCCTCTGTAATGATTGTGTTTTTATGTTTTAATTAGTGTTTGTGCAAAGTAAAGCCTTTAGGATCTTCTTGGATGATTGTTATTTGATCTTACTGAAAAACAGAAAGTATGCGCTCACGAGAATAATTTTAGTTTTTAACCAGAGAGCAAGAAAATACTGATTCCAACAGAAGTAGATCAATATACAAATTATTTAGATCGTCCTAATTTTATATAAGTTTTGGAGTTACAGAAGTATGCGAAACCTACAGATTACTACAGACTGTTCTGTTTTTGACAGATTCTGTTTTTCGCGTGTTGTTTGTTTATTTTGATGAATCTATGGCTAGTATCGGGGGGTATGAACCATAGAAAAGTTGGAATACAGTAGGTTTAACACCAATATAAATAAAGAATGAGTTCATCATAGTACCTTAAGTGGTGATTTGTTTTCTTATACTAACGGAGCTCATGAGATTTTCTGTTGAGTTTTGTGTTGTGACGTTTTCAAGTTTTTGGGTAAAGATTTGATGGATTTTGGAACAATGAGTGGCAAGAGCCTAAGCTTGGGGATGCCCAAGGCACCCTAAGGTAAAATCCAAGGAAAACCAAAAGCCTAAGCTTGGGGATGCCCCGGAAGGCATCCCCTCTTTCATCTTCGTATATAGGTAACTTCACTTGAGGCTATATTTTTATTCACCACATGATATGTGTTTTGCTTGGAGCGTCTTGTATGATTTGAGTATTTTCTTTTAAGTTCACCACAATCATCCTTGCTGTACACACCTTTTCGGAGAGACATGCATGAATCGGAATTTATTAATACTCTATGTGCTTCACTTATATCTTTTGAGCTAGATAATTTTGCTCTAGTACTTCACTTTTATTTTTGAGAGCACGGTGGTGGTTTTATTTTATAGAAATTATCGATCTCTCATGCTTCACTTATATTATTTTGAGAGTCCTTTAGAACAACATGGTAATTTGCTTTGTTTATGAAATTAGTCTTAATATGATAGGCATTCAAGATGGGTATAATAAAAACTTTCATATAAAGTGCATCGAATACTATGAGAAGTTTGATTATTTACGATTGTTTTGAGATATGAAGATGGTAATATTCCAGTCATGCTAGTTGCGTAGTTGTGAATTTGAGAGATACTTGTGTTAAACTTTGTGAGTTCCATAGCATGCACGTATGGTGAACCGTTATGTGATGAAGTTGAAGCATGATTTATTTATTGATTGTCTTCCTTATGAGTGGCGGTCGGGGACGAGCGATGGTATTTTCCTACCAATCTATCCCCCTAGGAGCATGGGCGTAGTACTTTGTTTCGATAACTAATAGATTTTTTGCAATAAGTATGTGAGTTCTTTATGGCTAATGTTGAGTCCATGGATTATACGCACTCTCACCCTTCCACCATTGCAAGCCTCTCTAGTACCGCGCAACTTTCGCCGGTACCATAAACCCACCATATACCTTCCTCAAAACAGCCACCATACCTACCTATTATGGCATTTCCATGGCCATTCTGAGCTATATTTCCATGCAACTTTCCACCGTTCCATTTATTATGACACGCTTCATCGTTGTCATATTGCTTTGCATGATCATGTAGTTGACATCATATTTGTGGCAAAGCCACCATTCATAATTCTTTCATTCACGTCACTCATGAGTCATTGCACATCCCGGTACACCACCGGAGGCATTCACGTAGAGTCATATTTTGTTCTAAGTATCGAGTTGTAATTCTTGAGTTGTAAGTAAATAAAAGTGTGATGATCATCATTATTAGAGCACTGTCCCATGTGAGAAAAAAAAAAAGAGGACAAATAAGCCCAAATAAAAAAGAGGCCAAAGAAGCCCAAACAAAAAAATGAGAGAAAAAGAGAGAAGGGGCAATGCTACTATCCTTTTTCCACACTTGTGCTTCAAAGTAGCACCATGATCTTCATGATAGAGAGTCTCTTATGTTGTAACCTTCATATACTAGTGGGAATTTTTCATTATAGAACTTGGCTTGTATATTCCAATTATGGGATTCCTCAAAATGCCCTAGGTCTTTGTGAGCAAGCAAGTTGGATGCACAACCACGTAGTTTCTTCTGTTGAGCTTTCATACATTTATAGCTCTAGTGCATCCATTGCATGGCAATCCCTACTCACTCACATTAATATCTATTGATGGGCATCTCCATAGCTCGTTGATACGCCTAGTTGATGTGAGACTATCTTCTCCATTTTGTCTTCTCCACAACCACCATTCTATTCCACCTATAGTGCTATATCCATGGCTCATGCTCATGTATTGCGTGAAGATTGGAAAAATTTGAGAAAATCAAAAGTACGAAACAATTGCTTGGCTTCTCATCGGGGTTGTGCATGATTTAAATATTTTGTGTGATGAAGATAGAGCATAGCCAGACTATATGATTTTGTAGGTATAGCTTTCTTTGGCCATGTTATTTTGAGAAGACATAATTGCTTGGTTAGTATGCTTGAAGTATTATTGTTTTTATGTCAATATTAAACTTTTATCTTGAATCATTCGGATCTGAATATTCATGCCACAATAAAGAGAATTACATTGAAAATTATGTTAGGGAGCATTCCACATCAAAAATTCTATTTTTATCATTTACCTACTCGAGGACGAGCAGGAGTTAAGCTTGGGGATGCTTGATAAGTCTCCAATGTATCTATAATTTTTTATTGTTCCATGCTATTATATTATCTGTTTTGGATGTTTAATGGGCTTTAATATACCTTTTTATATTATTTTTGGGACTAACCTATTAACCGAAAGCCCAGTGCAAATTGCTTTTTTATTTTGCCTATTTCAGTGTTTCGCAGAAAAGGAATATCAAACGGAATCCAAACGGAATGAAACCTTCGCGAGGATCTTTTTTGGAACAAACCTGATCCAGGAGACTTGGAGTGGACATTAAGAAAGCAGCGAGGAAGCCACGAGGCAGGAGGGCGCGCCCCCCACCCTCGTTGGCCCCTCGCAGCTCCACTGACCTACTTTCTCACCTATATATACCCTCGTACCCTGAAACTTTCGGGGAGAGCCACGAAACACCTTTTCCACCGCCGCAACCTTCTGTAACTGTGAGATCCCATCTTGAGGCCTTTTCCAGCGATCTGCCGGAGGGGGATTCGATCACGGATTGCTTCTACATCAACAACATAGCCTCTCCGATGATGTGTGAGTAGTTTACCACACACCTTCGGGTCCATTGTTATTAGCTAGATGGCTTCTTCTCTCTCTTTGTATCTCAATACGAAGTTCTCCTCGATCTTCTTGGAGATCTATTCGATGTAATTCTTTTTGCGGTGTGTTTGCCGAGATCCGATGAATTGTGGGTTTATGAAGTTGATTATCTATGAATATTATTTGATTCTTCTCTAAATTCTTATATGCATGATTTGATATCTTTGCAAGTCTCTTTGAATTATCTTTTTGGTTTGGCCTACTAGATTGATCTTTCTTGCAATGGGAGAAGTGCTTAGCTTTGGGTTCAATCTTGCCGTGTCCTTTCCCAGTGATAGTAGGGGCAGCAAGGCACATTTTGCATTGTTTCCATCGAGGATAAAAAGATGGGGTTTATATCATATTGCTTGAGTTTATCCCTCTACATCATGTCATCTTGCCTAATGCGTTACTCTGTTCTTATGAACTTAATACTCGAGATGCATGCTGGATAGCGGTCGATGTGTGGAGTAATAGTAGTAGATGCAGAATCGTTTCGGTCTAGTTGTCACAGACGTGATGCCTATATTCATGATCATTGCCTTAGATATCATCATAACTATGCACTTTTGTATCAATTGCTCGCCAGTAATCTGTTCACCCACCGTAATACATGCTATCTTGAGAGAAGCCACTAGTGAAACCTATGGCCCCCGGGTCTACTTTATATCATATAAGTTTCAAATCTACAATTCTAGTTTACTATTTATTTTCCAATCTATATCAAAAAAATACCAAAAATATTTATCTTATTATCTCTATCAGATCTCAGTCTCGTAAGTGACCGTGAAGGGATTGACAACCCCTTTATCACGTTGGTTGTGAGGTTCCTATTTGTTTGTGCAGGTACTCGGGGATTTGCGTGTAGTCTCCTACTAGATTGATACCTTGGTTCTCAAAAACTAAGGGAAATACTTATGCTACTTTGCTGCTTCACGCTTTCCTCTTCAAGGGAAAACCTACACATGATCAAGAGGTAGCAAGGGGCTCCTGTGGGCGCCCAGCGAAATGGCAAGATCGTTAGCGCGCGTCCGCCAGCAAGAGGCAGATCGGTATAGGCTGCGCTTTGTCGCCTCCGTGCGTCACGCGCCGCCTGATACGTCTCCAACTTATCTATAATTTTTTATTATTTCATGCTATTATATTATCTATTTTGGATGTTTAATGCGCTTTAATATACCTTTTTACATTATTTTTGGGACTAACCTACTAACCAAAGGCCCAGTGCAAATTGCTGTTTTTTTTTCCTATTTCAGTGTTTCGTAGAAAAGGAATATCAAACGGAATCCAAATGGAATGGAACCTTCGGGAGAGTTATTTTTGGAACAAACGTGATCCAGGATACTTGGAGTGGACGTCAAGAAATAAGTGAGCAGGCCACGAGGCAGGAGGGCGCGCCCAGGGGGGCCAGGCGCGCCCCCACCCTCGTGGTCCCCTCGCAGCTCCATCGGCGTACTTCTTCCTCCTATATATACCCATATACCCCGAAAACATCCAGGAGCACCATGAAACCCTATTTCCACCACCGCAACCTTCTGTACCCGTGAGATCCCATCCTGGGGCCTTTTCCAGCGCTCCACTGGAGGGGGAATCGATCACGGAGGGCTTCTACATCAACACAATAGCCTCTCCGATGATGTGTGAGTAGTTTATCACAGACCTTCGGGTCCATAGTTATTATCTATATGGCTTCTGCTCTCTCTCTTTGGATCTCAATACAAAGTTCTCCTTGATTCTCTTGGAGATCTATTCGATGTAATTCTTTTTGCGGTGTGTTTGTCGAGATTCGATGAATTGTGGGTTTGTGATCAAGATTATCTATGAACAATATTTGATTCTTCTCTAAAATCTCTTATGCATGCTTTAATATCGTTGCAAATCTCTTCGAATTATCAGTTTGGTTTGGCCTACTAGATTGATCTTTCTTGCAATGGGAGAAGTGTTTAGCTTTGGGTTCAATCTTACGGTGTCCTTTCCCAGTGATAGCAGGGGCAGCAAGGCATGTATTGTATTGTTTCCATCGAGGATAAAAAGATGGGGTTTATATCATATTGCTTGAGTTTATCCCTCTACATCATGTCATCTTGCCTAATGCCTTACTCTGTTCTTATGAACTTAATACTCTAGATGCATGCTGGATAGCGGTCGATGTGTGGAGCAATAGTAGTAGATGCAGAATCATTTCGGTCTACTTGTCACAGACGTGATGCCTATATACATGATCATGCCCAGATATTCTCATTACTATATGCTTTTCTATGAATGCTCGACAGTAATTTGTTCACCCACCGTAGAATTTGCTATCTTGAGAGAAGCCACTAGTGAAACCTATGCCCCCAGGGTCTATCTTCCATCATATTATTTTCCTATTTACTTGCTATTTCCTTAGTTATTTATTTTGCAATATTTATTTTCCAAACTATATAATAAAAATACCAAAAATATTTATCTTATTATCTTTATCAAATCTCACTTTCGTAAGAGGCCGTGAAGGGATTGACAACCCCTTTATCACGTTGGTTGCGAGGTTCTTGTTTGTTTGTGCAGGTACAAGGGACTTGCGTGTTACCTCCTACTGGATTGATACCTTGGTTCTCAAAACCGAGGGAAATACTTATGCTACTTTGCTGCATCACCCTTTCCTCTTCAAGGGAAAACCAATGCAAGCTTAAGAGGTAGCACCGCCTAGGCTTATGCACAATATCGCTGGGTGGTGGGAAACAGGTGAGGAAAGGGTAGGAAACGGTGGCGTGTTCATAAAACACCATCAATTAATGGAAACTTAACATTGAAGGAACATCGAGCTAGCACAAGAAGTATACGATGATCAGATGAACACGGACCACACTAGGGCCCGTCGGTGATGAATTCGTCAATCGCAAACGGTTGGATACTAGCAAGTGTTTGCCCACAACACACATGGCTTATTCCATCACAAACAGGTCGGATGGATCAACTGTATGCCACGTATCGCACATTGTCAAAGAGTAATGCGGTAGACCTTCTTTAACATGTGTTAAAAAACAAGGACCTCGAGGTTAAATTAACTCATGGGATGGGTCGTATCAGTCATTTAATTTGACAAATACGACCCATCCTATCAGTTAATTTAACAGCAATAGAACTTCCATCCAGTCACCCATCTGATGGTTGCTCCAGCCTGAGCACACTTAACTTTTGGAGTGGCCTTTCCTCTAATAGTAAAAATTAGGTAATGTTGGACCAACCGACGAACCCTAACTATAGTACATGGAGAGCTGGGGAGTGGTGGTATAGAAGAAAATCCACATGCAGCAACCTAGGGAGTTGGACCAGTACAATGAAGCATGAAATTCAAAAGAAGTTATAACTTAGATGGGCGTGATGTGGCTTAGGCCGGCGGGCGGGATCTGCCCACACAACGGTAGCGAACAAGGGCTCAGAGGACCTTTGTCTGCGTCGGCGCCGGCTCAGAGTGGACAGTGCGCATCGACTTCCTCCATCGCCAATGGCGACAACGTCAAAGTTGCACCTCCTCACCTCCCGCAGCGGACGGGATCCGACCAGATATGTGACCACCGTTGACGAGGGAGATAGAGTGGACACTGTTGTCTTGTTTAGATATGAAGAGGGTGAGAGAGCAAGACGCGAGAAACCATATCAAACAAGAGCATATGAGGGAGTCACGGACTAAGGGGTCCTCGGGGAGACGACCCATTAATGTGGGCCGGACTGGTGGAGCCGTATAGTGACAAGAGATCTATGAAGCCGTGGTGTGCCCTCCAAGTCAAGAAGGTGCAGGATCTCTTTAATCCCTTATTGTAATCTATCTTCAGTAACCCTAATCCTACCGGTGTCTATATAAATCAAGGGTTGTAGTATTTAGGGATAGAGCTACATTCATCACCTTATCTCCTTAGGGTTTTTCTCATGCTGATCTCGAGGTAGATCTACTCTGTAAACCATACTATACATCCAATACAATCAAGCAAGACGTAGGGTATTACCTCTCCGAGAGGGCCCGAACCTGGGTAAACACTATGATCGTCGTCCCTTGTTCCCCATTGATCCTAGATCCATAGTTCGGGACCACCTACCCCGAGGTCTCCTGGTTTTGACACAGACACTGGTGCTTTCGTTGAGAGTTCCGCTGTGAGGTCGCCCAAAGGATCGATGGCTCACCTGATCATGGGAGAAAGCATCGGATCCGGGGACTTCTTCGTACCCGGGCAAATCTTCGCGTTTGGCAGCATCGTGCTGCACACGGACCCGACTGGTCATCTGGGTTAGATCGACACCTTCGCTTCTGGACACCGAATTTGATTCGGTGGTCTGGAATACATTGCGGACACGTGGGGCGATCTGGTTTTCACCGGATTCACTTCCCCCTCCCGCACCATCGCCATGCCCGCTCCAGAGTCCCCTTCCAATCCGATCGGTAGATCGGCCTTAACATCTTTGAGCAATGAGAGCTCCGCTTCAAGCGGGGGCCAGACTCCGCCACCGTCCGGACACATCATGACTGCGGTGGACCTATCCTCGACCTTCGAGGAAGAATCAGGAGGCAGAACCCAAGAGTCAATCTTGGCTGAACCTTCCCTTCACGACGCTCACCTGACCTTTGATAACCCACAAGTATAGGGGATCACAACAGTTTTTGAGGGTAGAGTATTCAACCCAAATTTATTGATTCGACACATGGGGAGCCAAAGAATATTTGCAAATATTAGCAACTGAGTTGTCAATTCAACTACACCTGGAGATTAATTATCTGCAGCAAAGTGATCAGTAGCAAAGTAGTATGATAGTTTTGATAGTAGTAGCAATAGGAATAGTAACAGTAGCAGTGATAGAAATGATTTTGTAGCAAGTGCAACAGTAACGATAGCAGTAGTAACTTAGCAAGAACAATATAAAGGAAATTCGTAGGCATTGGATCGGTGAATTCATTGGATGATATTCATCATATAACAGTCATAACCTAGGGCGATACGACACTAGCTCCAGTTTATAAATATAATGTAGGCATGTATTCCGTAAATAGTCATACGTGCTTATGGAAAGAACTCGCATGACATATTTTGTCCTACCCTCCCGTGGCAGCGGGGTGCAATTGGAAACTAAGGGATATTAAGGGCTCCTTTTAATAGAGAACCGGAACAAAGAATTAACACATGGTGAATACATGAACTCCTAAAATTACGGCCATCACCGTAAACTATCCTGACTACTGTCACCCCGGGGTTTGCGGATCATAACACGTAATAGGTGAATATAACTTGCAAGATCAGATCTAGAACATAGATATAATGGTGCTAACATAAATGGTTTAGATTTGAAATCATTCCACCCGGGCCTAAAGTGACAAGCATTAAGCATGGCAAAGTCATATCAACACCAATCTCAGAACATAATGGATACTAGAGATCAAGTCCTAACAAAACTAACTCGATCACATAATGAATTTCATCCAACTCCTCACCGACCAGTGAGCCTATGAAGGAATGACTCATTTCTGGTTGGGAGCATCATGGAATTGGCGATGGAGAAGGGTTGGTGTTGACGAAGATCAAATATCCCCCTCACCGAAGCCCCAAACGGACTCTAGATCTGGCCTCCCAATAAAGAACATGAGTGGCGGTGGCTCCATCTCATGAAACGCGATAATTCTTTCCCCTTGATTTGTTTCTAGAAAAATAGGTTTTTATGGAGTTGGATTCAGGGTCTGCGGGGCCACTAGGTGGGGACAACCCACCTGGGCGTGCTAGGAGGGGGGCGCGCCCTGGTGGGTTGTGCCCACCCAGGTGCCCCCCTCCGATGGTTCTTGGCTCCAGAAATGCTCTTTTATTTTATAAAAATCCTTGCAAAGTATCATTCCAATCCAAGAGCTTTTATTTCTACACAAAAACAACATCATGGTAGTTTTGTTGAAAACTACGTCAGTTCGGGTTAGTTTCATTCAAATCATGCAAATTAGAGTCCAAAACAAGAGGAAAAGTGTTAGGAAAATTAGATACGATAGAGACGTATCAACTCCCCCAAGCTTAAATCTTTGCTTGTCCTCAAGCAATTCAGTTGATAAACTGAAAGTGAAAAAGAAAAACTTTTACGAACTCTTTTTTTCTTTTTTACATAAATAAGCTTAAGTAGCACCTGGGTTTTCAGCAAAGATTACAACTAACCATGTTGACAATAGCTCTTAAAAATTATATTAACTCATATCAATGGCATAATTAGCTAGCGAGCAATAATAAGATATCTTAAATGACAACACTTTGTCAAAACAACCATGATATAATATGACAATAGTGGTATCTCGCTAGCCCTTTCTGAGAAAGAAAAACATAAATGTAGAGCACCTCCAAAGTTCAAGCAGCGACTAAGCATTGCAATTCATGGTAAAAAAGATCCAGTCATGATGCACCCAACATTAGCTACACACAAGGCACGAGGATGACAATAGTGCTCTCGGGTTCTGGCGCTTATCTAGAAGGTGATTACACAACATAAAAGTAAATAGATAGTCCCTTCGTAGAGGGAAGAAGTGATTTGCAGCGGTACCAGAGCTCAAGTTTTTAAAACAGAGGTAAAAGAAATTTTGAGAAATGCAACAATCCTGGGGGAGTTTTGTTTAATTATTTGCAATTTGATTTCGGGATTGGGAATCCCTATTACCTCCCCTCCCGTGCAAGGACAAGTGAATAAACACACATCATGAGAATAACCCCCTTGGCATGGAAGATACTGACTACCTCCTATCACTCTATGAATAATCCAGGCACACAAAAAGGATATTTATTTGAAGTTTTTAGAGGTGGCACATGCAAATTTACTTAGGACGGCAGGGTGATACCGTATATAGGTAGGTATGGTGGACTCATCTGAAATAATTTGGGTTTCAGGATTTTGATGCACAAGCAGTATTCTTGCTTAGTACAGGCGAAGGCTAGCAAATAGATTGCGAAGCGGCCAGCTAGAGAGAGAAACGGTAATGAACATGCATTATGCATAAGTAGCATTGAATACTAGCATGAGTAGGATATGAACACCATGAACATAAATATCATAGAGGCTATGTTGGTTTTGATTCAACTATATGCATGAACATGTGCCAAGTCAAGCCACTCAAACATTTAGAGGAGGATACCATATCATCATACTGATCACAATCATTTTAACGTAATTTTGACACTCAAGATAAATCATTATCCACTCCTAGCTACTTAAGCATGACATGAGAAACTATAATCTCTAAGTGTCATTGCAAACATGTTTGATCATAATAGGCTGGATCATGGATACTAGATTAAACATATTTACAAAAACAAAACAAGTTGATTTCATACACGTTTCTCTCTGCCACAAACAGTTCATGAAATATTGTCATTATTGCCTTTCACTTGCACGACCGAATGATATGAAAATAATAATAGTGCAAGGGTGCCGTGGACTAAGCTAGAATCTGCAAACATTTTATTCAAAAGAGAAGACAAGGTAATATGGGCTCTTTGTTAGATCAACAATAATGCATATGAGAGCCACTCAACAATTTCATCGTGGTCTTCTCCTATGTATGACTCAATAAAAAGAAAAGCAATTCAGAGAAACACAGTGAAATACTTTTGGATTTTTTGGGTTTTCTTGAACAAGCAAATGAATGGAAAAACCAAAAACGAGAAAAATTATTTACACAGGAAAGCTCCCAACAAGCAAAATAAGAACAAGGAAATCGTTTTGGGTTTTCTTCTCAATATTACAACTAATGATGCTAGAAAGAAAAACCAAAAAGAAGCAGGAAATATTTTTGTATTTTATCAAAGTTTTTCAAACACACAAGAAGAAAGCGAGAAAATAAATCTAGCATGGATGATACAATGAAAAAGTGTGGACACTGACAACTGGAATGAAATATGTGAGCAATGAATGTAATGTCGATGGAAACATGTACTCCCCCAAGCTTAGGATTTTGGCCTAACTTGGTAATCACCACCTGTAGCCTGCGTAGTGGTCGGAGTCATAGTTCACAGAAGCTCTAGGTGCAGCCGACTCAGCCCACTGAGCAGCCACAACCTCCGCGTTATGCGCGCGGGCCTCGCTCTCAAGAACATAATACCTTCCCTTGCTGCAAACATCAAAGAGAGCAGGAGGGGGCAAAACAGTGTCCACAACGGACTTTTTATTTAACAGCAGGTTATATGTATAATTATGGGCTTCACCACTAAGGAAATTATGGTGTTTCATGGCGTCAAAGTCTATGTACTGAGTGTTTCGGATAGGGTAATAAGGCCAAGGTGAAACACCCAGCTCCCTAGCTAAACGTGTGGCATAAATTCCACTGTAAAAGTATCCACTACCCACGTTGTGTTGCAACCTGCGTGCAACAATCACTCCAAGGTTATAAAATTTGTTATCGGTGAGAGCGGTGGGAAATAGGCTCAAGTCAGGAGCACAAAGTGTACTTCCATCTTGTTTGCCTATGATGCATTTTCCATTAAACAATGCAAAGTATTGAACTGAGGGGAAATGAATGATCTTTATTCTACCTTGTGTCACTCCTCTAGTCTCACCATAGCAAAGGCTAGTCAAGAATATCTCAAACTCAGATCACAGTTGTTCATCCAACGAACCCCAAAATGGAATTTTGCAGTAGTTAGAAAATGTCTCCAGAGGTAAAGTGAAAGCATTGTCATATAGTTTAAATGACACTCTAGACTCACGAGGATGGAATTTAAATTATTTGGTAAATGATTCAGTGAGGGATGTTGGTTGCACTTATCTTCAATGTAGGGACCGAGCTCGGCATTGTAAACATATTGCTCAAACTCTTCTTTAATACCCGCACTCACCATAAAATCGTTGCATGGCCATAAACATGTTTTCCAGGTGGCATCTCGTACAGAATTTCCACTTGGTTCAACATAAGACCGACGAACAGAGCTGCTACTAGAAGATGCCTCCAAGGACCTCTGCCTCAAAGAACTACTTCCAAAGAAGTTCATCATATATGCATACAATTTCTAAAAAAAATTGGTCACAAAATTTTATGAACAAAACTTCACAAGATTGATAGCAACTACTCATAGGGATGTATCGAGGCCATATCAAGCATTCAAACTACCTAGAACTCTAAGAATTCAACATGCAAGCTCATCCACAGCAACACCAATACTAGTTAATTATTCAAAATATAAACCACTAAAGCAGAAACTAATTGGACCAATGGATGAGTCACATACCAAGCAACAATCCCCCGAAACAGTTACAGAAATGGAGATTCGAGCAAAGAGATCGAAATCCACGGGTTTGAGAGCAAGAACACGAGAGAGAGAGAGAGGGCAATGGTGATTTCTTTATGGAGGTAGGTGATGACATGGGCTAAAGAGATAAGTGAGGGGGCCCACGTGGGGACCACAACACACCAAGGCACGCATGGGGCTGCTGATAACCCACAAGTATAGGGGATCGCAATAGTTTTCGAGGGTAGAGTATTCAACCCAAATTTATTGATTTGACACGAGGGGAGCCAAAGAATATTCTCAAGTATTAGCAGCTGATTTGTCAATTCAACCACACCTGGAAACTTAATATCTGCAGCAAGGTATTTAGTAGCAAAGTAATATGATAGTAGTGGTAAAGGTAGCAAAAGTAATATTTTTGGTTTTATAGTGAATGTAACAGTAGCAACGGAAAAGTAAATAAGCGAAGAACAATATAGGAAAAGCTCGTAGGCATTGGATCAGTGATGGAGAATTATGTCAGATGTGATCGATCAAGCAACAATTATAACATAGGGTGACACAGAACTAGCTGCAGTTCATCAATGTAATGTAGGCATGTATTCCGAATATAGTCATACGTGCTTATGGAAAAGAACTTGCATGCCATCTTTTGTCCTACCCTCCCGTGGCAGCGAGGTCCTAGTGGAAACTAAGCGATATTAAGGCCTCCTTTTAATAGAGTATGTGACCAAAGCATTAACACATAGTGAATACATGAACTCCTCAAACTGCGGTCATCACCGGTAATGGTCCCGATTATTGTCACTTCGGGGTTAACGGATCATAACACATAATAGGTGACTATAGACTTGCAAGATAGGATCAAGAACTCACATATATTCATGAAAAACATAATAGGTCCAGATCTGAAATCATGGCACTCGGGCCCTAGTGACAAGCATTAAGCATAGCAAAGTCATAGCAACATCAATCTCAGAACATAGTGGATACTAGGGATCAAACCCTAACAAAACTAACTCGATTACATGATAAATCTCATCCAACCCATCACCGTCCAGCAAGCCTATGACGGAATTACTCACGCACGGCGGTAGGCATCATGAAATTGGTGATGGAGGAAGGTTGATGATGACGATGGCGACGGATTCCCCTCTCTGGAGCACCGAACAGACTCCAGATTAGCCCTCCCGAGAGAGATTAGGGCTTGGTGGCGGCTCCGTATTGTAAAACGCGATGAATCCTTCTCTCTTATTTTTTGCTCCCTGAAAGTGAATATATGGAGTTGGAGTTGAGGTCGGTGGAGCGTTAGGGGGCCCATGAGGCAGGGGGCGCACCTAGGGTGGAGGCGCGCCCCCACCCTCGTGGACAGGGTGTAGGCCCCCTGACGTGGATTCTTCTTCTAGTATTTTTTATATATTCCAAAAATAATCTCCGTTGATTTTTAGGTCATTCCGAGAACTTTTATTTCTGCACAAAAATAACACCATGGCAATTCTGTCGAAAACAACGTCAGTCCGGGTTAGTTCCATTCAAATCATGCAAGCTAGAGTCCAATACAAGGGCAAAAGTGTTTGGAAAAGTAGATACGACGGAGATGTATCAACTCCCCCAAGCTTAAACCTTTGCTTGTCCTCAAGCAATTCAGTTGATAAATTGAAAGTGATAAAGAAAAACTTTTACAAACTCTGTTTGCTCTTGTTCTTGTAAATATGTAAAGCCAACATTCATGTTTTTAGCAAAGATTATGAACTAACCATATTCACAATAAAATTTAGGTCTAATGTTTACTCATATCAATGGCATAATCAACTAGCGAGCAATAATAATAAATCTCGGATGACGACACTTTCTCAAAAGAATCATAATAACAAGATGGTATCTCGCTAGCCCTTTCTGAGACTGCAAAACATAAATGCGGACCACCTTTAATGATCAAGGACTGACTAGACATTGTAATTCATGGTAAAAGAGATCCAGTCAAGTCATACTCAATGTAAACTAACAGTAATGGATGCAAATGACAGCGGTGCTCTCCAACTGGTGATTTTTAATAAGAGGGTGATGAGTCAAGATAAAAGTAAATAGATAGGCCCTTCGGAGAGGGAGGCATGGATTTGTAGAGGTGCGAGAGCTCGGTTTTGAAAAGACATGAATAATATTTTGAGCGGTATACTTTCATTGTCAACATAACAATCGAGAGATGTCGATATCTTCCATGCTACACACATTATAGGCGGTTCCCAAGCAGAATGGTAAAGTTTATACTCCCCCACCACCAACAAGCATCAATCCATGGCTTGCCCGAAACAACGGGTGCCTCCAACTAACAACAATCCTGGGGGAGTTTTGTTTGCAATTATTTTGATTTGATTTGAGCATGGGACTGGGCATCCCGGTGACCAGCCATTTTCTCGTGAATGAGGAGCGGAGTCCACTCCTCTTGAGAATATCCCGCCTAGCATGGAAGATACAGACAGCCCTAGTTGATACATGAGCTATTCGAGCATACAAAACATAATGTTTATTTGAAGGTTTAGAGTTGGGCACATACAAATTTACTTGGAATGGCAGGTAGATACCATATAT
The DNA here is from genome assembly GCF_003073215.2 of Triticum urartu. Taxonomy (NCBI): domain Eukaryota; kingdom Viridiplantae; phylum Streptophyta; class Magnoliopsida; order Poales; family Poaceae; genus Triticum; species Triticum urartu. The sequence goes on along the minus strand of NC_053023.1, from coordinate 374,474,625 downwards.
ATGTAGGTATGGTGGACTCATATGGAATAACTTTGAGGTTTATGGAATTGGACGCACAAGCAGTATTCCCGCTTAGTACAAGTGAAGGCTAGAAAAAGACTGGAAGCGACCAGCTAGAGAGCGACAACAGTCATGAATATGCATTAAAATTAATCAACACCGAATGCAAGAATGAGTAGGATATCATGCACCATGAACATAAATATCGTAGGGGCTATGTTGATTTTGTTTCAACTACATGCGTGAACATGTGCCAAGTCAAGCCACTCGAATCGTTCAGAGGAGGATACCACCCCATCATACCACATCACAACCATTTTAATAGCATGTTGGCACGCAAGGTAAACCATTATAAACTCCTAGCTAATTAAGCATGGCATAAGCAACTATAATCTCTAAATGTTGTTGCAAACATGTTACTTTCATAATAGGCTGAATCAGGAACGATGGACTAATCATATTTACAAAAACAAGAGAGGTCGAGTTCATACCAGCTTTTCTCATCTCAATAAGTTCATCATATATCGTCATTATTGCCTTTCATTTGCACGACTGAATGGTGTGAAAAATAATAATAGTGCACGTGCATTGGACTAAGCTGGAATCTGCAAGCATTCCATTCAAGAGAGAAGACAAGGTAATATGGGCTCTTTGTTAGATCAACAATAATGCATATGAGAGCCACTCAACATTTAAATCATGGTCTTCTCCTCTCGACCCCCAAAGGAAAGAAAAGAAACAAAACTATTTACACGGGAAAGCTCCCAACAAGCAAAAGAAGAACGAGAAATCTTTTTGGGTTTTCTTTTTAATTACTACTGCTACCGGCATGGAAAGCAAACTATCTAAAAACAACAATTAATTTTTTTGGTTTTTCTTAAGGTTTTTCAAACACACAAGAAGAAGGCTTAAAAAGGAAATAAACTAGCATGGATGATACAATGAAAAAGTATGAGCACCGACAACTAGCATGAGTGTGTGAACATGAATGTAATGTCGGTGAGAGATACGTACTCCCCCAAGCTTAGGCTTTTGGCCTAAGTTGGTCTATTCCCATGGATCAAAACTATAGTTGGGGTCATACTGAGATGCAGCGGCAATTGCCTGATGAGCTGCAGCTTGGAGGCGACCTGCCTCCACCCTCCTCTCGTACTTGTCCGCCTCTTCCCTGGTTATAACATATCTCCCTTTTGCCTGGAAGTCAAAGAAAGTAGGATCAGGGAGAGAGACATGATAGGTGCGTCGTCTATCAAAGATTAGTCGGCACTTGAGGGACTGATTGTTCCTCTGAACGAACTGATGACGAACCATAGCATCATAATCTAAATAAGCAGGAGGCAACTCAATATCATATCCACGAATGGGTATCTCAAGAAAATCAGCTAAATGGGTTGCATAAATTCCATCAAAGAAATCTCTATTAATTTTGTTATTATGCAACCTACGTGCAACAATGGACCCCAAGTTATATTGTCTATATCCTAATACAGCACTCTTGCGAACACTAAGATCTGGAACACACATGTGACATGCTTCATCCTTACCATTTATGCATCTACCTATAAAGAGAGCAAAATAATGTATAGCAAGAAAATGAATGCTCCCTATGGTAGCTTGCGTGATTTCCCAAGATTCCCCCATAGTGATACTAGCAAGAAAATCCTTATATTCAGATTTACGAGGTTCACTAACATTACCCCATTGTGGGAGTTTACAAGCAGTATTAAAATCTTCTAAGTCCATGATATAAGATTTATCATAAAGATCAAACAGGACAGTTTGAGAATTGCGTGATGATGTAGATTCAAACCTTCTCACAAAGGAATCAGTTAAATAGAGTTACTGACGGCACTTATCTGCCACGAAGATCTCAAGATCGGCGTTACGCACATATGCTTCAAATTCCTCCTTAATTCCTGCCCGAACCATGAAGTCCTCTGATGGCCATTCACAAGGCCGCACTTGGGCATCTCTTGGTAGTTCATTGTCCGGCACGCGTATTGCGGGCCTTGGGCCTTGCTTCCTTGAGGAACCACCTTGGTACATTTTCCTAAACATATTTCTTCTTCTAAAAAATTTCTGAAATTTTTAGTAACTTAAAATAAAAGTGAACCATACTCAAAAAATTGATAGCAACTACTCCTACAAGTGCCTAGAGGCCATATCATGCATTAAAACTACTTTTGACCACATAAATTTGACATGCAAGCACAAGAACAGGGTCACTTAAGCAGCAAAAATTTGCAATGAATAAAGCACTAGAACAAAAACTAATTGGACCATTGGAGGAGTCACATACGAAAGAACAATCCCCCAAAGCAGTTTTGTGAATGGAGCTTTGAGCAAGGAGATCGAAAATGGCAGCAAGATGAGCAAGAACTCGGGTTTGAGCTGGCTAGTGATTTTTTGGGGAGGAAGGAGTGTGTGGTGGCTGGAATAAGTGGAGGGGACCCACGTGGGGTCCACGAGGCAGGGGGCACACCCAGGGGGTGGGCGCGCCCTCCGCCCTCGTGGGCACGTGGCTGCTCCCCCTGCTATGTTCTTAGTGCCAAATATTCTAGAAAAAATCATATTTAAATTTCATGGCATTTGGAGAACTTTTATTTTCGGGGTATTTTTTATTGCATGGATAATTCAAAAAACAGACAGGAAATAATATTTTTGCTTTATTTAATATAAATAAAAGAAAGTAAAAATAGGGTACAGAGAGTTGTGTTTTCTAACTTCATCCATCTCATGCTCATCAAAAGGAATCCACTAACAACGTTGATCAGGTCTTGTTAACAAACTCATTTCGAATAACATGAAACCAGAGAAATTTTGAATAACACTAGGTTACCTCAACGGGGATATGCACATCCCCCACAATAAGAATATCATATTTCTTCTTGACAGTAGGAAGAGGAAATTCAAAACCTCCAATAGTAATTGTTGAAAATTTCCAATAGAATTGATACTGTGGACTTGAGGTTGTTTCCTCGGGAAGTGTACCATATGCTCATTACCATTAACATGAAAAGTGACATTGCCTTTATTGAAATCAATAACAGCCCCTATAGTATTCAAAAAGGGTCTTCCAAGAATAATAGACATACTGTCGTCCTCGGGAATATCAAGAAGAACAAAGTCCGTTAAAATAGTAACGTTTGCAACCACAACGGAACATCCTCACAAATACCGACAGGTATAGCAGTTGATTTTTATCAGCCATTTGCAAAGATATTTCAGTAGGTGTCAACTTATTCAAATCAAGTCTACGATAGAAACAGAGAGGCATAACACTAACACAGGCTCCAAGATCACATAAAGCAGTTTTAACATAGTTTCTTTTAATGGAGCATGGTATAGTTGGTACTCCGGGATCTCCAAGTTTCTTTGGTATTACACCCTTAAAAGTATAATTAGCAATCATGGTGGAAATTTCATATTCCGGTATCTTTCTTTTATTAGTAACAATATCCTTCATGTATTTAGCATAAGGATTCATTTTAAGCATATCAGTCAAACACATACGCAAAAAGATAGGTCTAATCATTTCAGCAAAACGCTCAAAATCCTCATCATCCTTTTTCTTGGATGGTTTAGGAGGAAAAGGCATGGGTTTCTGAACCCATGGTTCTCTTTCTTTACCGTGCTTCCTAGCAACAAAGTCTCTCTTATCATAAAGTTGATTCTTTGATTGTGGGTTATCAAGATCAACAGCAGGTTCAGTCTCTACATCATTATCATTGCTAGGTTGAGGATCAACATGAACATCATCATTAGCATTATCACTAGGTTCATGTTCATTACTAGATTGTGTTTCAGCATCAGAAATAGAAATATCATTGGTATTCTCAAGTGTGTCAACAACAGGTTCACTAGAAGCATGCAAAGTCCTATCATTTTTCTTTTTCTTCCTCTTAGTAGGACTAGGTGCATCAACATTAGTTCTCTGAGAATCTTGCTCAATTCTCTTAGGATGGCCCTCAGGATACAAAGGTTCCTGAGTCATTTTACCACCTCTAGTCATAACTCTAACAGCATTATCATTTTTCTTATTATTTAATTCATTGAGCAAATCATTCTGAGCTTTAAGCACTTGTTCTACTTGAGTGGTAACCATAGAAGCATGTTTACTAATAAGTTTAAGTTCAACTTTAACACTAGCCATATAATCACTCAAGTGGTCAAGCATATCAGCATTGTGTTTCAATTGTCTACCAACATAAGCATTGAAATTTTCTTGTTTAACCATAAAGTCATCAAACTCATCCAAGCATTGGCTAGCCAACTTAGTAAATGGAATTTCACATTTATCAAATCTATAAAGAGAATTTACCTTTACTACCTGTGTCGGGTTATCAAGACCATGTATTTATTCAGTAGGTGGTAAATTCTTAACATCTTCACCTTTAATACCTTTTTATTTCATAGATTTCTTTGCCTCTTGCATATCTTCAGGACTAAGAAATAGGATACCCCTTTTCTTCGAAGTTGGCCTAGGAGTTGGTTCAGGAAGTGCCCAATTATTTTCATTAGCCAACATATTATTCAATAGTAATTCAGCTTGATGAATAGTTCTTTCCCTGAAAACACAACCAGCACAACTATCCAGGTGGTCTCTGTAAGCATCGGTTAGTCCATTATAAAAGATATCAAGTATTTCATTTTTCTTCAGAGGATGATTAGGAAAAGCATTAAGTAATCGGAGAAGCCTCCCCTAAGCTTGTAGGAGACTCTCTTCTTCAATTTGCACAAAATTATATATTTCCCTTAAGGCAGCTTGTTTCCTATGAGTGGGGAAAAATTCAGCAGAGAAGTAATAAATCATATCCTGGGGACTACGCACATAACCAGGATCAATAGAATTAAACCATCTCTTAGCATCACCCTTTAATGAGAACGGAAATAACTTAAGGATAAAGTAATAGCAAGTTTTCTCATCATCTGTAAAGAGGGTTGCTATATCATTTAATTTAGTAAGATGTGCCACAGCAGTTTCAGATTCATAGCCATAAAAAGGATCATATTCAACCAAAGTAATTAACTCGGGATCAATAGAGAAATCATAATCCTTATCAGTAGTAAAGATAGGTGAAGTAGCAAAAGCAGGGTCATATTTCATTCTAGCATTCAAAGACATTTCTTTAAGCTTAGCTAACAATTTCTTAAGATCATATCTATCATTGCAAGCAAGAAAGTCTCTAGTAGTTTCTTCATCCATAACATAACCCTCAGGCACAACAGGAAATTCATATCTAGGGGGAGAATCTTCATCATCCCTTTCATCAATATTATCGGTGTCAATAATTTCATTCTCTCTAGCCCTAGAAAGTTTTTCTTCAAGAAATTCACCTAGTGGCACAGTATTGTCAAGCATAGAAGTAGTTTCATCATAAGTATCATGCAAAGCAGAAGTGGCATCATCAATAACGTGCGACCTATCGGAATCAATAGCATGTGTAGGTGTCGCAAGTTTACTCAAAACAGAAGGTGAATCAAGTGCAGAGCTAGTTGGCAGTTCATTACCTCCCCTCATAGTTGAGGGAAAATCTTGGTTCTTTGATCTTTCAGGTTCTTCATAGTGATAAGCGGATATAAATCCCAAGTGACTCAAAGAATAGAGTTATGCTCCCCAGCAACGGCGCCAGAAAATAGTCTTGATAACCCACAAGTATAGGTGATCGCAACAGTTTTTGAGGGTAGAGTATTCAACCTAAATTTATTAATTCAACACAAGGGGAGCCAAAGAATATTCTCAAGTATTAGCAGCTAAGTTGTCAATTCAACCACACCTGGAAACTTAATATCTGCATCAAGGTATTTAGTAGCAAAGTAATATGATAGTAGTGGTAACGGTAGCAAAAGTAATATTTTTGGTTTTATAGTGATTGTAATAGTAGCAACGGAAAAGTAAATAAGTGAAGAACAATATAGGAAAAGCTCATAGGCATTGGATCGGTGATGGAGAATTATGTCGGATGCGACCGATCATGCAATAGTTATAACATAGGCTAACATAGAACTAGCTCCAGTTCATCAATGTAATGTAGGCATGTATTCCGAGTATAGTCATACGTGCTTACGAAAAAGAACTTGCATGACAAGTTTTGTCCTACCCTCCCGTGGCAGCGGGGTCCTATTGGAAACTAAGGGATATTAAGGCCTCCTTTTAATAGAGTACGGGACCAAAGCATTAAAACATGGTGAATACATGAACTCCTCAAACTATGGTCATCACCGGTAATGGTCCCGATTATTGTCACTTAGGGGTTAACGGATCATAACACATAATAGGTGACTATAGACTTGCAAGATAGGATCAAGAACTGACATATATTCATGAAAACATAATAGGTTCGGATCCGAAATCATGGCACTCGGGCCCTAGTGACAAGCATTAAGCATAGCAAAGTCATAGCGACATCAATCTCAGAACATAGTGGATACTAGGGATAAAACCCTAACAAAACTAACTCGATTACATGATAAATCTCATCCAACCCATCACCGTCCAGCAAGCCTATGATGGAATTACTCACGCACAGTGGTGAGCATCATGAAATTGGTGATGGAGGAAGGTTGATGATGACGATGGCGACGGATTCCCCTCTCCGGAGCCCCGAACGGACTCCAGATCAGCCCTCCCGAGAGAGTTAGGGCTTGGCAGTGGCTCCGTATCGTAAAATGCGATGAATCCTTCTCTCTGATTTTTTTCTCCCTGGAAGTGAATATATGGAGTTGGAGTTGAGGTCGTTGGAGCGTCAGGGGGCCCACGAGGCAGGGGGCGCACCCATGGGGAGGCGCGCCCCCACCCTCGTGGATAGGTGTGGGCCCCCTGACGTGGATTCTTCTTCTAGTATTATTTATATATTCCAAAAATAATCTCTGTTGATTTTCAGGTCATTCCGAGAACTTTTATTTTTGCACAAAAATAACACCATGGCAATTCTATTGAAAACAGCGTCAGTCCGGGTTAGTTCCATTCAAATCATGCAAATTAGAGTCCAAAACAAGGTCAAAAGTGTTTGGAAAAGTAGATACGACGGAGACGTATTAGCTGCTAATGCGCCCAGGTGGGTTGTGCCCACCTGGTGCAACCCCCTCTGATGTTATTTGCATCAAAAATTCAGAAATATTCAGAAAAAATCATATCAAATTTTCAGAGCATTCTAAGAACTTTTATTTTTGGGTAATTTTCTTATTGCACGGGAAATTCGAAAAACAGATAAAACATTTTATTTTATTTTATTTTATTTTATTAAGAAAACAGAAAGTAAAGGGTAAGGGCGGAGGGTAGTGCCTACTAAATTCATCAACTTCATACCTCTCAAAAATGATACATTAATAAGGTTGATCAAGGCTTATTAACAACCACCTTCGATTAGTATGAAACCGAAGAACTTTCATAAAACACTAAGTTACCTCAACGTGGATATGAATGTCCCCAACAATAAGCATTTATATTTCTTTTTAGCAGTCGGAAGAGGTAGTTGAAAACTTCCAATAGTGATTGTCGGAGATTATTCAATAACATTAATACCATCCACTTGGAATTGTTTCTTTGGAAAGTGCATTGTATGCTCATTACAATTGATATGAAAAGTGACCTTTCTTTTATTGCAATCAATAACGTCCCCTGCAGTATTCAAGAAGGGTCTACCAAGGATGATCGACATGTTGTCGTCCTTGGGCATCTCAAGTATAAGAAAGTCAGTTAAGATAGTAACATTTGCAACAACAATGGGCACATCCTCAAAAATACCGACAGATATGGTAGTTGATTTGTCAGCCATTTACAAAGATATCTCAGTAGGTGTGAGTTTATTCAAATCAAGTCTTTTGTATAACGAAAAAGGCATAATACTGACACCAGCTCCTAAATCACACAAAGCAGTTTCACATAATTTCTCTTGATGGATCAAGGGATAGTTGGTATTCCTAGATCTCCAAGTTCTTTAGGTACTCCATCCTTAAAAGAATAATTAGCAAGCATGGTGGATATTTCAGCTTCCGGTATTTTTCTCTTGTTGGTGATGATGTCTTTCATGTACTTTGCATAAGGGGCCATTTTTAAGATACCAGTCAAGCGAGTGCGCAAAAGACTGGACTAATCATTTCAGCAAAGCGTTCAAATTCTTCTCAATCTTTCTTCTTAGTTGACTTAGGTGGAAAGGGAATAGGTTTTTAAACCCATGGTTCTCTTTCCTTACCATGCTTTCTAGCAACAAGGTCTTTGTTTTCATATCAGTTGTTCTTGGGTTGTGGGTTATCAAGATCAACAGCTGGTTCTATTTCAACATCATTATCTGGTTCTTTATTATTTTTTTGAGTGTCTTCATGAACCACATCATTATCTTTTTCATTATCAGAAGGTGAGTGTTCATTACCAGACTGATTTTGAGCATCAGAAATAGATACATCATTATCATTATCAGGGTTTTTTCTATTTCAGGTTCACTAGAGGCATGCAAAGTCTTATCATTTTTCTTCTTCTTTTTATTTTTAGAAGGACTAGGTGCATCAGTGTTAATTCTTTGAGAGTCTTGTTCAATTCTTTTTGGGTGTCCCTTAGGATAAAGTGGTTCCCGAGTCATTCTACCTCCTCTAGTCATTACTCTAACAGCGTGATCATTGATATTATTATTCATTTCATCAAGCAATTCTTTCTGAGAATTAGCAACTTGTCCTAATTTAGTTTGAACCATAGAGGCATGCTTTCCTACACCTCTAACATCATTGGTAATTCTAAATAACAAGTCACTCAAGCGAGGGATCATATCAGAGTTGTGTTTCAATTGTTTCATAACATTTGCATTGAAGTGATCTTGCTTTCTAATGTAGTTGTCAAACTCATAAAGGCATTGACTAGGATGCATATTGTAAGGATTATAATTATCATTGAATTTCATTAAATAATTTACCTGAACCACCTTAGGTGGTGGTGGTGTTTCCAGCCCATGTATTTCTTCAATAGGAGGTAAATTTTTTACATCCTCAGCTTTAATACCTTTTTCCTTCATAGATTTCTTTGCCTCTTGCATATCTTCAGGACTGAGATATAAGATACCCCTCTTCTTAGGAGTAGGTTTGAGCGGTGGTTCGGGAAGAGTCCATTCATCATAACTTTTTAATTTGTTACTAGCAAAAAGGCCCGTGTGTTGCAACGGGATAAAAAAATCCTATCATATCTCTAGCTAGGTAAGTTGGATAAGTTGTGTGTGGTCGGTTGGCAGGTTATGAGATCGAACCCTCCCATCGATAATTTTATTTTTGACCAGCGCTCCGGACCTGGGCCACAGTGTGCCGCCAGATGGGCTTCCTCTGTTGGGCCAAAACATGTGGCAAGTAACGAAACCAAATAGCATATGTGAAATTAATTGAAGCAGGACCAAACGAAGCCGGACGAAACCAAGAATATCACCTCCCTTTAATAGTAGTTATAGATAATAAATTCAATAATTCTTCAGCTTATTCAATAGTTCGTTCCCTGAAAACACAACCAGCACAACTATCTAGGAAATCCCTAGAAGCATCGGTTAGTCCATTATAGAAGATATCAAGTGTTGGGATATAACATTGGGTATGACCCGCCCAGGAGGGGCCAAGTCATGCCGCTGGCGGCTTAAATATGAAGAAGCCTGACGAGGCTCAAGAAGACAGGAAGATGGCGGTTCATGAAGCTGGCTTATTGAAGGCCCAAGACCCAGAGTCGACTTAAGGCCCAAAGGGATTATCCGCCATATGTTTATCTTGTATTGCAAGGCAAGCTTATTAGAAACCGAGCCGGTCACGTTTGTGTGAGCCGGCTGAACTCTATAAGTCGTCGGGCTTCAACCTATATATAAAGGGGTGACCCGGCGGCGGGTTAACTCAAGAAACAACTGATAAAGAACTAGGTCAAGTGTATTCGCTCCCTGGTAATCGAAACCCAAGCAATACAACCTAAAGCAGGAGTAGGCTTTTACCTTGTTGAGAGGGGCTGAACTTGGGTAAACTTGGTGTCCTTTGTGTCGTTTAACCCCTTCGAGCTAACCTAGCTGTGATGCCTCCACACCCAAGTCCTTTTGCAAGGGCATCTATCGTGTTAAGTCCACGATAGTTGGTGCCCATCGTGGGGCCAGCGCATGGTGGTTTCGAGTTCTTGAAGGGCAACTTCACTAGGATCAAGGGATACGCCGTTAGCTGGGTGACTAAAAGCCATCATGGCAAGATCTACATCGACGACGCTGGCTGGGGCCCCGAGGCCGGCTCAATCGAGTATGGGTACCGGGTCCCCTTCAGCAGAATCCACGTCTTCATTGGCAAGATCAGTGAGTCAGAGCCTGAGCCGGACACCTGCGACGACATTGTCGAGATGGCTCAGCATGCACAACCCGCCAAGCTTCAAGCCACCGTGGAGCACGCTTTTGTGGGTTTTACTCACGAAGTGGATCTTGAGGAAGTATCTGTGACCGGTGGAGAGACGGCCATCTATTCTAGTAATGATTCCTCAACCGGCAAGACCAATTACATATATCAATTGCAAGACGGTGGGCTTGGGGGTTGTTCCGATGGCGACAGTATTCCAGACCTCTATGAGCCGCTAAACAGGGTTGCGATCTTCATGGCCGGCACACAACCGGTGCTCAATTCGATGACTGCTGCGGCTATGACCTCCAGTTCAATGGCGGTAGTGACAGCTGGGGCGAGTGGCTCTGCGTGCCCACCGGCTCAAGTGTTATCCGAGCTCTAAGAGGCTTTGGCGACCTTATTGGCTGCAGAAGTGACACCAGAAAATCTGGCATGTCATAAGGTGGATGTTGCAAAACTATGAGATGAGATAGCTCAAGCCAAGGAGGAGTTTAATGCTGAGAATGCTAGGATGGCAACAGAATGAGCCGCTTTGGACGCTGCAACTCAACGGATTTAGGTAGAGTCATTCCGGCTTACCTTTGACCAAAACGCTTCAAACACCGTCATGAGGAGGAGGCACCAGACCCATCTACCCATAGAGTTTGAGGCTAGGAACCTTTTCAAAACACCTGGGACAGGAACCAGTGACCCGCCCATGGTAAACCGGGTTATCGAGGCGCCCATGACCGGAGCGACGGTTCAACCACGCACTACAGACCTGCCTCGTTTGAATTTGACCCCGCCTCAGCATGTTCCGACACCGCCGGGTCATTAATCTAACCCTGTGGACAATGTGGTTGTTGTAGCTACGCGATTGGCATCTCTCCCTATTGAAGGCGAGTCTCCAGCCGCGATAGAGATACAGAGGGCTGGACAGCTTCTTCAGACAGCGGTGGCTCAACAGGCGGCTTACTCATACAGTTGTGATCGAATTCATTCAACCCCTCGTCCAAGCCGGAGTTATAGCAGGCATATTGATTCACCAACGGTTTCAAGCAGTGAGCGGCACCACAACCAGCCTCATAGGCATGACCCGCCGCAGGCTAATAACAATGCTCAGGCTTCGGTGGATAAGGGCAGGGGGCGTCGGGAGGCTGAGCTGGCGGCTCAGTTGGCAGCTCATCAACAATATCCGGTTTACCCATCGGTGTCTGTGGAGGCAGGAATGACCTCTAGAACCCTTGGTGTGCCATGCTTAGTGCCGGCTTTGCGAAATGAGCGCCTGCCCAAGGATTTTAAGGGCCCTCGCAAGGTACATAATTACACAACGGATCAGCACCCAGAGGCTTGGATTGAGAGCTATGAGCTAGCCATGGAGATGTTGGATATCAACGATGCTTTGTGTGCTAAGTATTTCACCATGATGTTGGATGGGCTAGCTCATACCTGGTGAAAGGGGTTGCCCCCTAACTCCATTAGATCATGGGCTGAATTGAAGATGCATTTCATTCAGAATTTTAAGGACACATGCAAGCAGCCTCTGTCGATTCTTGATTTGGACACCTGCATCCAGGAAGAAGGCGAGTCGACCGCCCGATGGGTGCACCAAATTTTGGCTGTTATTCACTCATCGGATAGTATCAACGCCGGCTCAGCTGTCTTGATTTTGGAGAAAAATTGTCGTTTCCTTCCTCTCAAATAGAAGATCGGACGGCTTAAGTGCCACTGCAATGATATGGGAGAGCTCGTGGCTGCTCTTATCAAATACTCTGACAAAGATAATACCAAGGACCCTGAGTCTGATGAGGAGAAAGCTGGTAAGGGGAAGAAGAGTGGCAATGCAAAGGGGCGGCAACATAATATGGCGGGGCAAGGGAATAATGGTAAGCGCAAATAGATAGACGACGGTTCAGACTTTGTGGCCAATACCAACACGCAGAGTAATAGTCAGCGTCGTAAGGGGGAATCGTCAATGCCCCAGTTTGGCGGGCCAAAGTTTAACCTTGAGGTGATTATGAATTAGCCTTGCCCAAAACACAGTGTGCAAGAGAAGCCGACCAGTCATCTGTGGAAAGATTGCTTCATCATGAGGGAGTATAGAAATTCTGGCTTTTTTAAAACAATCATGGCCCGCATGGCGGGTCAGGATCTGGTTCTCACGGACCTGGCTTTGGAGGTGGCGGCATAAGCTCTGGTTTTCAGGGTCAAGGCAATCAAGGTGGTTTTAATCAGCAATCTAGTCAAGGGAATCAGCAACAACAGTCCGGTTATCAAAGTAATCTAAGGCAGCTAAATAGTGGTCAATATCATGTGTTTACCACGAGCTTATGCAAACGATACCATAAGATTCATAAGCGGGAAGTAAACGCGGTTGAGCCGATAGTCCCTCGCTACTTGCGATGGTCTGAGCAGTCTATTGTATGGAGCCATGAGCATTACCCGCCCCGGGTTGACAATCCGGGTCAATCGGCTTTGCTGGTTGCCCCTCAGGTTGGAGGATACAAATTTACAAACGTGCTTATGGATGGAGGCAGCAGTATCAATCTTCTTCACTATGATACTTTCCGCCGTATGAATTAGACTGACAAAGATCTTAAGCCGTCATCTACTGTTTTTCATGGGGTGGTGCCTGGGAAGTCGGTGTATCCGGTAGGTAAGATAGCTCTGGAAGTGGCCTTTGGTGATGAGCATTATTACAGAGTGAAAGTGCAACTATCCCTGGGTGGTTTTGGTAATTCCTAACAACATATAGCTCATTGAACTAATGCTATTTCAAGATGATCATTTCAGAAAGTTTAATGAATGGCATGGCATGGATTAGGAATGTGCACCCCTCAAAATGCTAAGGACACATATTGGATCAAGCTCAAGACTCTACATTTTCATTTTAGTGATACAAGACCACATTGAGTCCATAGGAAAAGCCAATACTATTAAAAGGGGATGAGGTGTTGCTTAATGGCTTGCTTGCTCAAAATGCTTAGTGATATGCTCCAAAAGCCCTCAACCACTTTCTCATATCCACATATGTCCCAAACCAAAAGTCAAACTCGGCCCCACCGAAATTATCTATCTGGCACCACCGAGTTCATTTGACATAGCCACTGCCAGAAACCCTAGTCACTTCGGTCTCACCAATAGGGATCTCGATCTCACCGAGATGGGATTGCAAACTCTCTGTTTCCCTTCATAACTTTTTGGTCCAACCGAGATGAGCGATCAGTCCCACCAAGTTCACAATGCAAACTCTCTGTTTCCCTTTCATAACATTTCGGTCTCACCGAAATGAGCGATTTGGTCCCACCGAGTTTGCCTGACCAACTCTCTGTTTGCCTATTACAGAAATCGGTCATACCGAGTTTATGTGATCGGTCTCACCGAGATTACATTATGCCCTAACCCTAATGAAATCGGACCCACCGAGTTGACATGTCGGTCCCATCGAAAATCCTAATGTTCACATTTTGAACTAAATCGGTCTGACCGAGTTTCATGATTCGGTCTCACCGAGTTTGGTAAATTGTGTGTAACGGTTAGATTTTGTGTGGAGGTTATATATAGCCCTCCACCCATCCTCCATTCTTGGAGAGAGCCATCAGAACGTGCCTACACTTCCAGCATACATTTTCTGAGAGAGAACCACCTAGTCATGTGTTGAGACCAAGATATTCCATTCCAACTAGAAGAATCTTGATCTCTAGGCTTCCCCAAGTTGCTTTCCACTCAAATTATCTTTCGACCAAATCCAAAAATGAGAGAGAGAGTTGAGTGTTGGCGAGATTATCATTTGAAGCACAAGAGCAAGGAATTCATCATCAACACACCATTTATTACCTATTGGAGAGTGGTGTCTTCTAGATTGGTTAGGTGTTGATTGCTCTCTGACTATAGCACCAGAAAAGCTCCTGTCTGCTAGGACTACGTCAGTATTTCCCCAAAGAGGAAGGGATGATCTAGCACAGTGATGGTAGGTATTTCCCTTAGTGAAGAAACCAAGGTTATCAAACTAGTAGGAGAACCAAGCAACACAACGTAAACAACACCTGCACACAAGTAACAACACCTCGCAACCCGACGTGTTAAAGGGGTTGTCAATCCCTTTCGGGTAACGATGTCAGAGATTTTAGTAGATTGAAATAATAGATAAAAAATAAAATAAAGTGCAGCAAACTATTTTTTTATTTTTGGTTTAATAGATCTGAAAATAAAAGCAAGAGAAAAATTGATCGCAAGCAAATATATGAGAAAGAAGACCTGAGGGCCGTAGGTTTCACTAGTGGCTTCTCTTGAGAAAGATAGCAAACGATGGGTAAACAAATTACTGTTGGCCAATTGACAGAACCTCAAATAATTATGACGATATCCGATCATTACATAGGCATCACGTCCAAGATTAGTAGACCGAATCTTGCCTGCATCTACTACTATTACTCCACACATCGACCGCTATCCAACATGCATTTAGTGTATTAAGTTCACGAAAAAACGGAGTAATGCAATAAGAACGATGACATGATGTAGACAAGATCCGTTTATCTATTGCATAGATATAGATCCCATCTTTTTATCCTTTAGTAGCAACGATACATATGTGTCGGTTCCCTTTCTGTCACTGGGATCAAGCACCGTAAGATCAAACCCACTACCGGGCACCTCTTCCCATTGCAAGATAAATAGATCAAGTTGGCCAGACAAAACCCAAATATCGAAGAAGAAATACGAGGCTATAAGAGATCATGCATATAAGAGATCAAAGAAACTCTAATAACTTTCATGGATATAAAAAGATATGACGGATCATAAACTCAAAGTTCATCAGATCCCAACAAACACACCGCAAAAAGAGTTACATCATATGGATCTGCAAGACTCCATTGTATTAAGAATTCAGTGGGAGAGAGAAAGCCATCTAGCTACTAACTACGGACCCGAAGGTCTACAAACACTACTAGGGAAAAGGCTAGCAGCAGCGCGGGTTTTAGGTGTATCAGTAGTGCGGGGACCGGCGCTACTAATAAGGCGCTACAGCTAACACGTAGCAGTAGCGCGTGCTCACCAGCACTACTGCTACACAAGGGTAGCAGCAGTGTGCTTAATGGAAGCTCGCTACTGCTAATAGTCATAGCGCGCTTCTCCTGTGCACGCTACTGCTACTACCGCGCTGTTGCTAACTTTTCTCCACTTGCTACTGCTAATTTTAGTAGTTTTTTGTTTTTTTTGGCCTATTTGTTTTGTATTTGAACAGGCTTTATAGAAGAATCTTTATGTGATTCATAGCATGGACATTTGGAATTTTTATGTGATTCAAAGAAATAGTATAGTTTTGAAATAATAATTTAGATACTCAAGCATATCAACAAGCAGCCATGTCTTTCAAAATATCAACGCTAAAATAAGTTATCCCTACAAAATCATATAGTCTTGTCATGCTCTGTCTTCTTAACACAAATTAATCATATAGTCTTGTCATGCTCTGTCTTCTTAGCACAAAGTATTTATCATGCACAACCCCAATGACAAGCCAAGCAATTGGTTCATACTTTTTAACGCACTTCAGTTTTTCCAACTCTTACGCAATACATGAGCGCAAGCCATGGATATAGCACTACGGGTGCAATAGAGTATGATGATAGGGGTAAATATAGAGAAGACAAAAAAGTAAGAAAGTCCCACATCGATGCGGCTAACCAACGAGCTATGGAGATGCCCATCAATTGATATCAACGCAAGGAGTAGGGATTTCCATGCAACGAATGCACTAAGAGCTATAAGTGTATGAATGCTCAATATGAAAACTAAGTTGGTGTGCATCTAATCCTATAATGAAAAATTCCCACTAGTATATGAAAGTGACAACATAGGAGACTCTCCATATGAAAAACATGGTGCTACTTTTAAGCACAAGTGTGGTAAAGGATACTAACAATGCCCCTTCTCTCTTTGTTTATTTATTTATTCTCTTTTTTTCTTTTTCTTTTTCTTTTTTTCTCATTGTCCGGAGTCTCATCCCGACTTGTGGGGGAATCATAGTCTCCATCATCCTTTCCTCACTGGGGCAGTTCTCTATTAATGATGATCATCACACTTCTATTTACTTATAACTCAAAAAAAATAAAAATTACAACTCGATACCTATGACAAAGTATGACTATATATGAATGCCTCTGGCATGTACCAGGATATGCAATGATCTAGCGTAACTTGTATGAAAAATGATGAACGGTGGCTGAGCCATAACTACTATGTCAGCTATATGATCATGCAAAGCAATATGACAGTGAATGCTCAAGTCATCAAATGAAAGCGGTGGAAGTTGCATGGTAATATATCTCGGAATGGCCATGGAAAGACCATAATAGATAGGTATGGTGGCTGTTTTGAGGAAGATATAATAAGGCTTATGTGTGATGGAGCGTACCATATCACGGGGTTTCTGTGCACCTGTGTAGTTTGCACCACGTCTCGATGTGAGAAAGGGCGATGCACGGTACCGTAGAGGCTAGCAAATTGCGAAAAGGTAAGAGTGCGTATAATCCATGGACTCACATTAGTAATAAAGAACTCATATACTTATTACAAAAATTTATTAGCCCTCGAAGCAAAGTACTACTACGCATGCCCCTAGGGGGATAGATTGGTAGGAAAAGACCATCGCTCGTCCCCGACCGCCACTCATAAGGAAGACAATCAAAAATAAATCATGCTCCAACATCATAGCATAATGAGAGACTATACGTGCATGCTTCGGGAATCACAAACCTTAACACCAATATTCCTACTAGAGCATAATTACTCATCAACATAACTCACATATGACATCATCATATCACAAAACTATCACTAAGAATCAAGTTTATTTTGTCCAATGATCTTCATGACATTTTTTCTTTTTCTTTATCCTTCTTGGATATCTATCACTTTGGGACTAATTTTCACATGTTGCTTTTCATAAGCTCAAACAAATATAAGTGAAGATCATGAGAATAATAAATTTTCTTTCTCTCAAAATAATTGTCGGTGTTCTGGGAACGGGGGTTCTAGACTTGCCTGCCTACGGCTCGCAGCGCGGCTTCTCCAGCGTCCCCGTACGGCCCAGCTTCACCAGCAAAACACCCAAGACCCTCACGAGGGGCCAAGCCTCGTGAGGCGGACGATGCAAGACCTCCGCAAGGGCGGCCTCACCATGCTGGTTCACGAGGGGTGGAGAGATCAAGGCAAGGCGAACCTCACGAGGTTCTAATGACGCAAGCCATGATGATCAGGACCAGGAGAGCGCCAGTGTGCACAGTGTCCTTGTTTCCTCTTTGGTGTTAAGGTGGCAAGCGCAGGCAAGGAGTTCCAAGGCATTAGGCAAAGGTTTCCATATAGGTGCAACAAGACCAAGGCTAGCAGGACGGCATGCGAAGACTACTTTTTTCAGGATAACTTGTACTAGTTGTCTCCCTTCGAATTTAGCCGTTGTGGGATCCCTTCGCGCTCAATATTTGGGAGGAGGACAAGGGCCTCTATAAGTAGGACTAGCCACCACCAAGGGAAGGAGAGAGAGATCAAGATCATCCTCAACCACACAAGCTCACCAAGCACAAGAACACCTCTCCTCAGGAGGTTGTTCTTCCCTTGTAACTGTTCATCCTCAGCCCAAGAGGCAATCCACCAAACCACACTGGGGTAGGGTATTACATGACAACGGCGGCCCAAACCAGTATAAATCTTGTGTCTCGTGTTCTTTGAGTCCGTCAAGCTAGGCCGTGAGATCATTGAGTGTGTGAGCTTGAGAGGGGGGAGATCTTCGTGTGCACCCTAGTGTTCGAACCTCAAGGGTTTTGCTGGAACCTGAAATCCAACATTTGGCGCATCAGGTAGGGGTGTGCCGTAGTCTTCCTTCCACTAGTCGATCCGCCGACACTCCGCAGCTCCAGTGTCCGGCGACCCGAGGTTCAGCACCGACCGGTGGGGAGCTTGGCCGGCCTGGGCGGCCTCGCCTGCCCAAGAAGACCTCAACCCCGCGCCCCAGGCAGCACGCGCACCACTAAGCGCTACAGGACGCGGGCGACGCAGTCAAGCGCCACCCACCCTTACTCCACGTCAAGTACAGGCAGCTACAAAGGGCTTCAAGCCACGCCGCGGCCACGGCGACGCACACCCGACGGGAACAAGCCAACATGAGGGCCGCGCTCACGGTGGCTCGCGAGCTACTGCGATGCCGGCTGGTTGAGAGCGGCCGGGATGCACTACTGGAGCGCGTCGTCGAGCTACTGGACGCTACGGCCACGGGAGCGCCTCCCTTCTGCTCCCTGCTTACACCTCAGGCCGCGGCCAGATCGCATGGTGGGCCTCGCCGCACCCACGCGCCCCCGGGTGCGCCTCTTGGCTCCATCGATACTAGCATGCCCAACGGCACCGGACTCCCGATCGCACCCCCGCCACCTCCAACGAGCGCAAGTACGAGCGTCGCCGCCTACGGCCACGGCAGGATGCCGCCCTACCATCCTCTGAGCGGTGTGCTGGGTCGGGTGACATGGAGCGTGGGGAACTATGGCGAGGTCTTTGAGGCAACGGCCTCGGAGGCCTACGTACCCCGCATGATGGACCAGGAGTACGCACTGGAAGACAACCCCAGCTCGTTCCTCGAGCCGAGCTGGGAGGAGGAGGCACTAGAAACTAGGGCCTTCCAGGAGCCACTCGAAGGACTCACCAACCACCCCAGCAACAACAGCTACAGGGTACCACTAATCTCTCAAGAGCAAGCTTACGCTAACCATGGGTTGCAGGAGGATCAGGTCACGGTGGCGGACGGCGGCCCCAGCTCGGCGGCCCCCCTTCTGCCTGGAGGAGCGCACTGGGGGCTGCGAGGGAGGAGCCGGGAGCAAGTCCCCTCATGCATCGCACGAAGCAAGACATCCCCCGGAGGTAGGCCCTCTGCCGGGGAGGTGCCGGCGAGCCTTCCCCCGGCAGGGGACCCGTAGTCGCCGAGGGCGCCGCTGGCATCCCCTTTGCCCCCTGGTGTCGTCCTGGTTGCCGGTCGCGCCCCGTGGTGGTTGAGGGCGGCGCAAGGCGGGGCCCTCGTCTGGCGATATGAAGTAAGGCTCGCTCCTGTGAAGATCTTCGCTCGTGACACTCTCATGTAATAATGAGTGGGGCTGTACACGCCCTGGAGTCTCAGGAGTGCCGCCCTCAGGCCTCGGGGGCTCCCTCCCACGACTAGTGGCAGCACTTAGCTCCGTGCTGGTGAGAAGACAAGAAGACTAGACTAGGTGTCGGACGCGGCCTTTTGCTTTCAATCTCTCTTTTTGTAGCCCTGTTTTCTGGCTTTGGATTTAAGTTGAAGCTAGATTTTCGTTGATAAGCGCGGGGGGTGCATTTTCTCGTTCATGCGATTTCTTGCGATTTGGTTCCTTGCCCTGGTTCGGGGTTCACCCCATCTGCCTCCCCCCTCGTGAGCTCCTCGCGAGCGGGGGCTGGGCACAGCACGCGCGTGCTGCGCACACGTCCTTCCATGGCTAACGCTCGCTTCTTGCGAGGCCCTCTCGAGCGGATTGGCAGGCTCCTGCGAAACTCAAGACCTCGTGGCCCGGTCCGGAACTAGCCCGGACAAAGGTAAACTACAGCGGTAGGCTCATGGCAGGACTCGCGGATTTATGAAAACACATCTTTAGCCTAGCCTAAAGAACGAAAGCAATAATCTGTTTACATGAGGGGCTTCCCCTCCCAAAATGCTCTTACAACCTTCAGGGTCGTGCCCGAGCTTTCATGTGCAGGCACAACGGAAAGGAAGCACGGGTTCAATCGGACATATCACTCACCGCATCCTCCGGGTCGCCCTCAGACGCATCGCTGGCGTCGCTGTCACCATCGTCGACGTCTCCGTCATCGTCACCGGCATCGTCGCCACCATCGCCGGCGCCGCGCTCGCCACCGTCCACCACGTCGCCTTCATCCGCAGCGATGACCACCGTGTCATCCTCGGAGGTGAAGGCCCCGATCAGAGCATCCACATTGTCCTCAACCCAGCACGCCAAGTTGTCCCAGACGGCCTGGGGGACAGGGGCAATGGCGGCGTCAAAGTCAAAGTTGGGGTAGGTGTTCTGGAGATGGCTGAAGACACGGGAGAACGCACGCTTGAGCAGGCCGTGGCTCCTCTCCTCAACAGGCACGCGAGCCCTCTCGGATCGATTCTCCAAGCGCGTCACCATGTCGGTGAAGAAAAGGAGGTTACTGGCATAGTCGTTCGAGTGGGAATGAGGTGCATTCTCGTCACAGACGGCGCCCAGCACCGCTGGCTCTGGTCCTAAGGTTTTGGAGCATGGGGGCGTACTCGCGCTCTAGCGTCCGCCGCCGGAGCGCTTCCTCCCTGCCCCACTGCGTGGAGGATTCGGCGCCGGCGACCCTCTGCTGAAGAGAAGACAGCTCGGCACATGCGGAAGCTAGCTCGGCTTGCACTGAAGACATGGCGGTTACGGTGGCTTTCTCGCGACGTTCGGCCTCGTCTAGCCCTGACCTAAGGGCCTTGGTCCTGCCCACAGCCTCGGCTTCCACAAGCTTCAACTTCAGGTCGTACCTGCCCACAAGGTCCGCGCGAGCCTCGGCCGCTCGGCGATCGACTTGCTCTTGGGCCTTGGCCTCGCGCGCGCCGACAACTTCCTCGGCTTGGGCAACCTGGCGCTCCCTCATCTCCAGCCGCTTGAGCTCAAGGTTGCGCTCCACGGCTTCCAGTGCCAGCACCTCCTCGCGCCTCAGGATCTCTTCCTCCTCGACAAGCATCCCCTCATCGATGCTAAGGCGGCCTTGCGCACCTCCACTTGCTGCTCCAGGGAAGCACTCCAGGCTTGGAGCTCCCACGCACGCTTCTCTGCGATCTCGCGACGACGATCAGTTTCCCGAGCTTCTTCCAAAGTGCGGCCGTAAGCTTCGCGCGATGTTGCAAGACACGCCTCGGCATTCGCATTATCAAGCTCACGTTGGTGGCCCCGAAGGTTGATGGCCACCTTCAGATTATGCCACATCTTCTCCAGCCGAAGGCCCTCGGCCTCGAGGCGCGCGTCTACATCCACGAGCTCCCCGCCAAGCCGGTTCATCGCACCCATCGCCTCCCATAAGAGCTCATGGCGGACGACGCTCCTTTCATGTGCAGCTTTGAGCGCGCAGCAGGCTCCACCCTCCACAGCAGGGGCCGTCGACGGGACCTGAAGCGGCTCGCCCCTTTCCTGCAGGGGGCTGGGGGCTAGCGCCCCTCTGGACGCCGACGGGTCTTTAGCAGGAGCCCAGTTGGGATGAGACTCACCGCCCGAAGAAGGGACCAAGATCGAAGCCATCCAATCGCCGTCCATGACCAGAGGAGGAGACCTTGGCACGCTCGTCACACCCCCGACGAGGTCACGAAGAAGAGACGACAGGAGCGCGGACTCAAGGCGCCAAGCCGATGCACATGCCTCTCCGGCTGACCCTGTGATGGGGGCAACGTGCCGGCTTGGGACACTCAAGGCCAGCAGAAGA
Source organism: Triticum urartu (assembly GCF_003073215.2). Taxonomy (NCBI): domain Eukaryota; kingdom Viridiplantae; phylum Streptophyta; class Magnoliopsida; order Poales; family Poaceae; genus Triticum; species Triticum urartu. Next base: position 374,452,815 of record NC_053023.1, on the reverse strand, counting down.
CTTGAGGCAGGAGGAGGTTGCGTCACCAGGGGCTTCATGACCTTGGCAGATGGGATCCTGGAGAACCACCATCAGGAAGGGAAGCAACACTTGAGGAATTACAGAGATAAGGTACTTACTCATCTACGGTGATGTACTTCCTATGTTTCAACAGCCGGACGGTGCCACTGCTGCAGCTCGGAGACCCCTTCCTCTTACGGAGCGCCGCGAAGTCCACACGGAACCAGCCCAAGCGTTGCACGTGGAGACCAGTGCGGAGAGCGACTGGCGAAGCACCCAAGTAGACGACCTTAGGAATGCCATGCCGAGGAGAGCTATCGCACTATGCCTCGTGACGATCTTCCAAGGCCTCAGGAGCTTCAGCCTCTGGAACGGCAGACTGCGTCGCCCCCTCAACTGCTGCCCCCAGGCGAGAATCACAAGTTCTCAAGGACAACGCCTCGGGAACCCTAGGCAGCATCGACACCTCAGCACCAGCGCCTCCAGCTTCCAGCAGCACTTGCCTCCCTGCGTCCACTCCTGGGGCAAGCTCGGCGTCGGTGACAAGGAGAGGAACCATGATGACGGGGTTCTCGCAGGGCCCCACAAGGCCAACTAGACGCAGCCCCCATTCATCGAAGGGGGCATCTGCCCCGCGAACTCCACCCTGTTTGAGCAGCTGTACAAGCAACAACCCTCTTGGGGAAAATCACCCGGCGAGGGGTCACCGGCCAAAACCTCGAGCACCGTCTTTCGTGTCTCGGCCGGAAGCCCCGACGCGTCAAGCCTCATGCGATCCTGGTCACCGGTAAGGGCCCACATCGGCTGGGAATGGCGCTGGAGTGGAGCGATGCGGTGTCGGAGGAACTCCTTCATCACCTTGGGCGCAGTCACATCGAGATCCTTCAGCCTCCTTAGTCGGAGCCAGACGAAGGCGAGACGGCAGCCCGCGAGCTCCTCGTGACCCCAGCCGGAACTGGGGACGGAGGGTGACGACAGAGGCGAGAGCAAGGGGCTGAGTACCCCGACATCGACGTACACCCACCGCATTTGAAACTCGCCCGGGGACGACGGGAGGTCAAAATCAATCCCCGAGCCAGCCGTCGCCGCCACGGCTTGGAAGCTCAGGCACCCAGAGCACTGTCGGGGGTTGGTCAGGTGCGGCAAGAAGAAATGGCACAAGAGGGCCACGGAAGGAGCAATGCCCACCACGGCCTCACAGACAAAGGCGAAGACGACGATAAGGGAAACAGATTGGGGATCAAGATGCAACATATGGATCTGATAATGAGAAAGCACGACATTGAAGAAGGCGGAGAAGGGAGGAACCAGGCCAGCCCATAGAGCGTCGACGAAGAACGGGACCTCGGTGGCCGTCCTATCAATGGAGGCCCGGGACGCAGACCAGGCCACCGTCCCTCCTCATTCGTAGAAGCTGGTAGCAAGTGCAAGGCAGACCTTATCCATGGCCTCCCGATTGAGCACCAGCGATCGGCCGACGGCGGGCTCGACGGACGGAGCTAAGTTGGCTGAGGACAGGGGCTGCTTCCCTTTCTCCGTCTGGTTCGGCACCATGGCAATAAGGGCAGAGCTCGAGGTGGATTTGAAGAGGAAGCAGAGGTACGAGGAAGCGAAGAAGTCGAGGAGTGCGTTGCCAGCGATGGGGAGGTAACTGTGTAAGATGCCATGGCCGCCTACCCAGGCGGATTTCAAGGCTGTGTGGGGAAGCAGGGATGCCCACGTCCAATCAGTCGCCATGCGTCGACCAAGGTTGCAGGCTGTTGGGGCCCACGGCACTCCGCACTTGCCTTTTGGCTTCGCCTCGAAGCCAAGCCCGAGCGCGCCTTGGGCCCGGGAGCTACTGTCGGTGTTCTGGGAACGGGGGTCCCCAGACTTGCCTGCCTGCGGCCCGCAGCGCGGCTCCTCTAGCGGCCCCGTACGGCCCAGCTTCACCAGCAAAACACCCAAGACCCTCACGAGGGGCCAAGCCTCGCGAGGCGGACGACGCAAGACCTCCTCAGGGGCGGCCACACCAGGCTGGCTCATGAGGGGCGGAGAGATCAAGGGAAGGCAAATTTGCGAGGTTGTAATGACGCAAGCCATGACGATCAAGACCAGGCAGGTGCCAGCGTGCACAGTGTCCTCATTTCCTCTTTGTTGTTAAGGAGGCAAGCGCAGGCGAGGAGTTCCAAGGCATCGGGCAAAGGTTTCCATATCGTTGCAACAAGACCAAGGCCAGCAGGACGGAGGTCACCGTGGAGCCCGAGACGACGTCACCACCAGAGCCTTTGGCAGGCGAAGACTACCTTTGTCAGGATAACTTGTCTCCCTTCGAATTTGGCCGTTGTGGGATCCCTTCCCGCTCAATATTTGGGAAGAGAGCCAGGGCCTCTATAAATAGGACTAGCCACCACCAAGGGTAGGAGAGATAGATCAAGATCATCCTCAACCACACAAGCTCACCAAGCACAAGAACACCTCTCCTTAGGAGGCTGTTCTTCCCTTGTAACTGTTCATCCTTAGCCCAAGAGGCAATCCACCACACCACACTGAAGTAGGGTTTTACACCACAATGGTGGCCCGAACCAGTATAAATCTTATGTCTCGTGTTCTTTGGGTCCGTCAAGCTAGGCCGTGAGATCGTTGAGTGTGTGAGCTTGAAAGGGGGGAGATCTTCGTGCGCACCCCAGTGTTCGAACCTCAAGGGTTTTGCCAGAACCCGAAATCCGACGATAATTTAAGTGAAGGAAGAGATAATTTCTTCAAAATTTTATTAACACTCAAATAGATCTAAGTGAAGCAAGAGAGCATTTCTTCAAAAATACTAAGCACACCATGCTCAAAAAGATATAAGTAAAGCACTAGAGCAAGTCCTAGCTCATAAAAGATTTAAGTGAAGCATAGAGAGCAATTCTGACAAGTCATGACATAATTTTGGCTCTCTCAAATAGGTGTGTCCAGCAAGGATTGATGACTTATAACACAAAATAAAACAAGAAAAGACTCATATCATACAAGACGCTCCAAGCAAAACACATATCATGTGACGAATAAAAATGTAGTCTCGAGTAAAATACCGATAGCTGTTGGAAGAAAGCGGGGATGCCACTCGGGGGCTTCCCCAAGCTTTGTTGGTTGCTCATTTTTGGATAATATCTTGGGATGCCGGGGCGTTCCCAAGCTTAGGTTGTTCCATCCTTCCTTCATCCATCGTAAGATAACCCAAAACTTGAAAACTTCAATCACACAAAACTCAACAAAACCTTCGTGAGATCCGTTAGTATAAGAATAATAAATCACTACTATAAGTGTTGTATCAAACCAATTCATATTTTGTTTTTGTATTATATCTACTGTATTCCAACTTTTCTATGGCAAAAACTCATCAAAGAAAACCACAGAGCCATCAAAATAAGCACACAACACAAAGAAAATAGAATCTGTCAAAACAGAAAAGTCTATAGCAATCTGACTATTTCGAATACTTCTGTAAATCCAAATTTTTTGAAAACTTAGGATGACCTGATAAATTTGTATATTGATCTACTGCAAGTGGAATGGTTAATTTATCGATCTCTGTTAAAAATGAAAATTAATTTCATGAGCATAAAAGTTTCTATTTTTTCAGCAAGATCAAACAACTATCACCCAAGAAGATCCTAAAGTCTTTACTTGGCACAAACACTAACTAAAACACAATCATAATAGTAGAATAATTGTTCTAACACACAAAAACAGAAAGCAAAAAAGCAAAAATAAAATTTATTCATTGGGTTGCCTCCCAACAAGCGTTATAGTTTTATGCCCTTAGCTAGGCATAAAGCAAGGATCTAAGTTTTGTCATCCTTCTTCTTCACTTTCTTAGTGGTATTTTCATCATGAGGCTTAGTAAACACAACATAAAACATGTTATTCATAGAGGCCTTAGCAATCCTAGGTTGGTTTTCATCATACCCCTTTTGATTTCCCGCAACAATCCTAGAGTAATGTTGATTAACATTATTGAAAACTTGTTGGATTATATCTAAAACTAGGACTTCCTTTTTAAGATTCTCATCAAAGATTTTACTGTCCCCAAGCAAATGTCTTAAAGCATAGTCACTATTGTAAATAATTTCATATACCACATGTTTTTTCACGGTTCATACCATAAAAGTCAAAGATTTCCCTGGCTTCCCGTATTATGTAGTCAAACTCATTCATAAGAACAAGAGTGGCCAACTTTTTAGCTCTAGGATTCTTCATAATAGGGAGCTCAAAAACAATATTTGCAAGGTAGGATGGGCATGAATAAATTTACTTTCAAGTTTCAGAACTAGTGCTGAAATAGCATCCGCATAAGATCTAGTAGTTTTAAGTATAGGGGCATCATCAAGACTAAGCTTCCCAACACAATTGAAAAATTCCTGGATACGTTCTTTTCCCATAATGTTCCCTTGCCTCAAAATAAATGTTTTGGCATCCAGATTGCATGTACGTCCAATTTTAGGAGTTAGGCCATCATCTGTTGGTGCCATACCGAAATCACCCATGATTGCAAGCAAAGGATAGATCTGACAAGAAAACAGCGAACGGAAAAGAGAGGCAAATAAAACGGCAAATCTTTGTGAAGTGGGGGAGAGGAAAACGAGAGGCAAATGGCAAATAATGTAAATTGTGAGGAGATGAGATTTGTGATTAGTAACCTGATTATGTTGAAGATCCTCCCCGGCAACGGCGCCAGAAATTCCTTTTGATTGCTCTCTAACTATAGCGCCAGAAAAGCTCCTGTTTGCTAGGACTACGTCGGTATTTCCCCAAAGAGGAAGGGATGATGCAGCACAACGATGGTAGGTATTTCCCTCTATGAAGAAACCAAAGTTATCGAACCAGTAGGAGAACCAAGCAACACAACGTAAACAACACCTGTACACAAGAAACAACACCTCGCAGCCCACCGTGTTAAAGGGGTTGTCAATCCCTTTCGGGTAACTATGACAAAGATTGTAGTAGATTGAAATAATAGATCGCAAATAAAATAAAGTGCAGCAAAGTATTTTTGTATTTTTGGTTTAATAGATCTGAAAATAAAAGCAAGAGAAAAATAGATCGCAAGCAAATATATGAGAAAGAAGACCCGGGGGCCGTAGGCTTCACTAGTGGCTTCTCTTGAGAAAGATAGCAAACGGTGGGTAAACAAATTAATGTGGGGCAATTGATAGAACCTCAAATAATTATGACGATATCCAGGCAATGATCATTACATAGGCATCACGCTCAAGATTAGTAGACCAACTCCTACATGCATCTACTAATATTACTCCACACATCGACCGCTATCCAGCATGCATCTAGTGTATTAAGTTCATGAAAAAATGGAGTAATGCGATAAGAATGATGACATGATGTAGACATGATCCATTTATCTATTGCATAGATATAGATCCCATCTTTTTATCCTTAGTAGAAATGATACATACGTGTCGGTTCCTTTTCTGTCACTGGGAGCAAGCACCCTAAGATTGAACCCACTACCGGGCACCTCTTCCCATTCCAAGATAAATAGATCAAGTTGGCCAGACAAAACCCAAATATCGGAGAAGAAATACGAGGCTATAAGAGATCATGCATATAAGGGATCAAAGAAACTCAAATAACTTTCATGGATATAAAAATATATGACTGATCATAAACTTAAAGTTCATCAGATCCCAACAAACACACCGCAAAAAGCGTTACATCATATGGATCTCCAAGAGACCATTGTATCGAGAATTCAGCGAGAGAGAGAAAGCCATCTAGCTACTAACTACGGACTCAAAGGTCTACAAAGAACTACTCACGCATCATTGGAGAGGCATCAATGGAGGTGGTGACCCCATCCGAGATGGTGTCTAGATTGGATCTAGTAGTTCTGGACTCTGCGGCAACTGGATGAATATTTCGTCGACTCCCCTAGGGTTCTGGTATTTTTGGGGTATTTATAGAGTAAAGAGGCGGTCCGGGGGCACCCGAGGTGAGCACAACCCACCAGGGCGCGCCTGGGCTTCCTGGCGCGCCCTGGTGGGTTGTCCCCTCCTCAGAACACCCCCCAAGTGCAACCAGGGCCCAACATGTTCCTTCTGGTCCATCAAAAATCACCGTAAAGTTTCATGGCATTCGGACACCGTCTGATATTGACTTTTTGCGATGTAAAAACACGGGAAAATAGAAACTGGCACTTGGCACTATGTCAATAGGTTAGTACCAAAAATGATATAAAATGACTATAAAATGATTATAAAACATCCAAGATTGATAATATAACAACATGGAACAATCAAAAACTATAGATACGCTGGAGACGTATCATGTGTCACTTGGGAGCCTCCGACAAGATTGTGGAGTTGAACCAAGGAGTTTGTACGGGCAAGGAGATTGCCTACTTCGTGAAGATCTACCCTAGTGAGGCAAGTCCATCATGGGCGATGGCCATGGTGGGATAGACAAGGTTGCTTCTTCGTGGACCCTTCGTGGGTGGAGCCATCCGTGGACTCGCGCAGCTGTTACCCTTCGTGGGTTGAAGTCTCCATCAGTGTGGATGTACGATAGCTCGAAACCACGCCCAAAATTTCTGTGTCTACATTGCGTTTGCTCCCTCCGAACCCCTCCCTTTACCTTCATATGCAAATGTTTTACATTCCGTTGCTATACTCTTAGACATGCATGTGTAGGTTGATTGCTTGACTTGTGCTAATTTCCTAATATCTACCAAGACTTAAAATTGGGAAAAGGCTAGATTTTTATTTGGTCAAGTAGTCTAATTACCCCCTCTAGACATACTTTCGATCCTAAAAGTGGTATCAGAGCTTTGGTCTCCATTTGCCTTAATTTCCATTGCTTTGGTGATCATAGCCTTGGTTTCACAATCAAGGAGAGTATGGCGTCTAGCGAGGGAAATTACCACTGTAGAGGTCCTTACTTTTATGGTACTAATTTTGCTAGTTGGAAGCATAAGATGAAAATGCATACTCTTGGACATAACCCCGCTGTTTGGGCTATTGTGTGTATTGGCTTGCAAGGTGAATTCTTTGATGGGAGAGAACTGAACCATGAAGCTAGCGCGAAAGAATTGAGGATGCTGCAATACAATGTTCAAGCTTGCGATATCCTCTTCAACGGATTGTGCCCCGAAGAATTCAACAAAATCAGCCGTCTTGAGAATGCAAAGGAAATTTGGGATACTTTGATTGATATGCACGAAGGTACCGACTCCGTCAAGGAATCCAAATTGGATATGCTTCAAAGTCAACTTGACAAGTTCAAAATGAAGGATGGTGAAGGTGTTGCTGAAATGTACTCTAGGCTTGCTCTCATCACAAATGAGATTGCCGGCTTAGGAAGTGAAGAGATGACCGATAGGTTCAGCATTAAGAAGATCCTAAGAGCCTTGGATGGAAAATATGGTACTGTGTGCATATTGATCCAAATGATGCCCAATTACAAAGATCTCAAGCCAACGGAAGTGATTGGAAGAATTGTTGGTCATGAGATGTCACTCAAGGATAAGGAAGAGCTTCACAGCAAGTCAAGTGGTGCTTACAAAGCCTCATGTGATCCTCCTACATCATCAAGTGAGAAACAAACCTTCAATGAAGAATTGAGCCTAATGGTGAAGAACTACAACAAGTTCTACAAGAGTAGAAGCAAGGAAAGAAGTTCTAAGTCAAGGTCCTACAATGACAAAAGATCTTCGAGTTGTGAGCGAAATTGCTACAATTGTGGAAGACCCGGACACTACTCTAATGAGTGTACACCCCCCTACAAAAGAAGAGAAGATTCACCAAAAAGGAGAATTAGAAGAGAAGAATCACCTCCAAGAGAGAGGAGGAGTAGAGATGATCGTTATGAACGAAGAACATCTCGGAGAAGTAAGGATTCGAAAAGTAAGGACAAGTCATCAAGGAGCTACACAAAACGAAGACATCAAACTCATGTTGGTGAATGGGTATCCGGTTTCGACTCCGACAATCACTCCGAGAGAAGTTATCACTCCGACTCCGAATACACTCAAGATGAAGGTGTTGCTGGTCTAGCACTTGTGTCAACCAACTCCTATGACATATTTGACTCACCAAATGAAGGAATTGGAAGATGCTTCATGGCAAAAGGCCCAAAGGTATCACACCCCGAGTATGTTGATTTCAATAGTGATGAAGATGATTTGCTAGGTGATGAGGATTTACTTGTTGACAACTCTACTAATGAAAACTATGATGAAATCGCTATTAATCATGGTAATCAAGATAAAACAAATGATGATGATAAGAAGGAGATTGAGTGTCTAACCAAAGAACTAAACACTCTTAAGTTAGCTCATGAAACTACCTTGGAAGATCATAGAGAACTTTTAAAGACTCATGAGAAGCTACACTTTGAAAAGCTCAACCTTGAGCAAGAGCATGGGTTCTTAAAAGCAATCAATGATTATCTTCGCAAGAAAAGTTCTTCTTACATTGCCAAGTGTTTACTCTTGTCTACTTACATGCCACAAGTAAAGTATAGCAACAAGAGTAAGAAAGATTCTTCTTCTAGTAGTTCTCTTGATTCCACTAATGATTCTCTTAGCCAAGTTACACTTGAGAAAGAAAATAGCTTATTGAAGGGAATTATAGAGAAAGGTGTTTACAAGAGCCTTGTCGGGAGTAAGCAATTTGAGGAAATTGTACGCAAGCAACGAAGGCACTGGAAGAATCAAAGTGTTGGTTTTGAACGAAAGTTCAATTCCAATGGAGTTGAGTGGGAAGAAGATCAATACCCCAAGACGAAGTTTGTTCCTCAACAAGAGAAGTATGATCCTACTTCTTTCAAGGGGACACAAGCTCAAGATGATCTTCCACCACAAGACCACAAGCAAAAAGGCAAGGACAAGCTTCAAGAGGAGATTGATGCATTTGAAGAAGCTCCCAAGGCCTTGGTCAAGTGGGTTCCCGAGAATACATCAAGTACGACTACAACTCCAAGGATTCCCATCAAGATGATGTGGATCCCAAAGAAGAAGAACTAGAGTTCTTGAGGGTGACTCCGCCAACATACTTCACTCATATCATTTTGGCAAGGACAAGTGCAAACAACTTCCACATCTTGCACTAGTTCAAGGATAACAAACCCTGTTGTTCGTAAGACAAGGGACAAGGTAACCTAATGCTTTCATGGACATCATCTTGTGTGAACATCACTCTATGTCTATGGATATCCTTGTTTGTTCCTTGTGGGACTAACCCGTGTAGGTATTTAAAGTGCAACTCATTCGAATGGATTGCTCCAAATGATCTACATCAACTTTGAGCATCCACATCTTCAACAACTACATGAAGTCATCATTGACAAAACCCAAGGTTAGTTCATCCCTCTTAGGGGGGATATCACATCTAGGGTGAGCTTTACTCTAATAATTGAGCTAAAGCAACTCTAATGGTGTGAACACAACAATGCTTTATGTAAAAGTGGTAACCCCACTTATGCTTAAACAATGAGTATGACCTATGATCAAATGTTCTCATTTGACTCCTAAGTCAATATACTCATATATAGATGACCTAGTCATCGCCAATTGCTTGATAGATGCTAAAGTGTTTGTGCATGCTTTGCCACATATTTCATTTGCCATTTATTGTGTGAGCATGTTGGTTGCATATTTTACTCATTCGAGGACATCCATTTGTTGCTTTGATTGTTTGACTCTTTTTATTTTGCCAAATGGATGGACAAGAATTCCTAAGAACCTCCTCTAGCTATCTATGCTTTTCTCATCTCAAAGTCTATTCATGCTACATCACAAAGTTTGATCAAGTCAGATTCGAACACTCTGTGTGAGGAGCACTCGGAGTCCCCGATTCGTCATAGACTTAAACTTCCAAAACCTCTTTGTGCATTTTGGTCTGACCGATCCATCCACTTCGGTCACACCGAGTTCACTGAGTTGATCTAGGTTTGAAATCTCGGTGCAATCAATTAGAACTTTTAGGTCACACCGAGTTGCAGTAATTGCATGCGATTCTGCATCTCGGTGGCACCAAGTTGTTCCACTCGGTCAAACCGATAGTGTAAGGATATATATACCGACGGGTTGAATTTTGGAAATTTCTCAAAACTCTTCATCCCACGCATGTCCTGCTTTACCGCCTCGGGTCTCCAGATCTTATCCTCATCGCCAGTGACCTCTCTCCACTGGTTTCCATCGTCGAACTACGGTATGAGTTCGACCCCTTGTGCATTCTTTTTACCTCCAATTCTAAGCACAAGGTCAATGCCAAGTTACTTGCCACGTTTGAGATCATCCTGTCCAGCAGAACATCCCATAGATTAGATTTGATTCAAAAATTTAGGGTTAGGTTTCCACCGAACTCATCTCGGACCGGCCGAGTTGTGGAAATCAGTCTCACCGATTTGGCCTAGGCCATTGCACTTGCACTTTTTGGTCTGACCGAAAGTTGCAAATCGGTGTGACCGAGTTCAACTCTCAGTGAAACCCTAGCAATCTTGGAGTCACCGAACTGTGTCTCGGTCTGACCGATTTCACTAGTTTAGACTCCAAAAGTTGCTTCGGTGTCACCGAGTTTAACAAATCGGTAGCTCTGAATTGCTTTCTTTGGAAAACTAAAACTAAGTTTTTGACTCATTTGTTTTGCAGAAACTCTGCACTTTGTGATGCTCATCCACTCTACCTCATCTATATTTATTCACAGGGTCTGCTGTCAGTTTGCTTTGCCAGTATGTCTGATCAGAGTGATAGCCAAAGCAAGTCAGAAGAGCAAGTGAACTTGCATGAGGGCACTAGTCTCTCTAGCAGCTATGATGATGACAATAGGAGCACTCCAAGCAATTTGCCCAAAGCAGCTATTGGCAGAGAAAGAAGAGGAATTCTGACTCAAAGGATGATGACTATGTGGCTACTGAGGAGGAAGTGAGATCCAAGAAGAAGGTTGTCAAAAAGGAGTTTGGCACAACTGCATCCACGAAGCCTGGTTTGCACAAGAAGGCACATGCTAAGAGGATTCCCATGTAAAAAGCCAGAGCCTCCACTCTTGAGACTTCTAAGTCAACTGAAGAGGCTATTGGTGAAGGCAAGAAGAGGAAGGAGAGGGTCAAGAAGAGCATTGCCAAAGTTATTGGCAGATCCTCTATGATGAGAGATCTAGCTGAAGATGAAGAAGAGGAAGAGGATGTTGCACCAGCATCAAAGACTCAAAAGCTGATGGGGGATGCCATCAAGTCTGGGGCTGCCCCTTCAAAGCCCAAGACTGCCCCAAAGCTTCTGCTCAAGCTTCAAAGACTTCAAAGCCCAAGAGGAGGACAAGGAATATTCCAGCTACTGAGAAGAACAAGGCCCCGGTGCTTGAGATTGATGAAGAGGATGCTAAACCCCAAGTGCTTAGGAAGCTCAAACAAAAAATTCTAGATCATAATGACAGCCATCCAGTGGCAGAAGACATGAACATCAGGAAAGATGCAGGTCTCGGACTTTGGAGACAGTCTACTCCATATGCTTCAAGGAGAAGAACTATTGTGGACTACAGGTTCCATACCAAAGAGCAGCATGATTTCTATGAAACCATCTTGCTTGACAAGAAGCCCATTGTGTGTGATATGGAGTGGGCAGATTGGGATTACATTGATGAGAATGAGGATCATTTTCCAGGAGTGCATGAAAGTTTCAAGTCTTGTGGAGTAGATGGCTTTGTTGGTCATAAACTCACTAAGTGGAGTGATGAACTTATTATGCAATTCTACTCCACATCACATTTCTATCCAGATGGAAGAATAGTCTGGATGTCTGAGGGTACAAGGTACCAATTGATGTCTGCTACACAACCTTCTTCTTGTAGACATTGTTGGGCCTCCAAGTGCAGAGGTTTGTAGGACAGTAGCAAATTTCCCTCAATTTGATGACCTAAGGTTTATCAATCCATGGGAGGCATGGGATGAAGATGGTCTCTCTCAAACAACCCTGCAACCAAATAACAAAGAGTCTCTTGTGTCCCCAACACACCCAATACAATGGTAAATTGCATAGGTGCACTAGTTCGGCAAAGAGATGGTGATACAAGTGCAATATGGATGGTAGATATAGGTTTTTGTAATCTGAAAATATAAAAACAGCAAGGTAGCAAGTGGTAAAAGTGAGCGTAAATGGTATTGCAATGCTAGGAAACAAGGCCTAGGGTTCATACTTTCACTAGTGCAAGTTCTCTCAACAATAATAACATAACTAGATCATATAACTATCCCTCAATATGCAACAAAGAGTCACTCCAAAGTCACTAGCTAATAGCAAACAACAAATGAAGAGATTATTGTAGGGTAGAAAGCACCTCAAAGTTATTCTTTCTGATCGATCTATTCTAGAGTCCGTAGTAAAATAACACGAAGCTATTCTTTTCTATCGATCTATCCTAGAGTTCGTACTAGAATAACACCTTAAGAAACAAATGAACCAAAACCTTAATGTCACTAGATACTCCAATGTCACCTCAAGTATCCGTGGGTATGATTATACGATATGCATCACACAATCTCAGATTCATATATTCAACCAACACAAAGAACTTCAAAGAGTGCCCCAAAGTTTCTACCGGAGAGTCAAGACGAAAACCTGTGCCAACCCCTATGCATAAGTTCACAAGGTCACAGATCTCGCAAGTTGATCACCAAAACATACATCAAGTGGATAACGTGAATATCCCATTGTCACCACAGATAAGCACATGCAAGACATACATCAAGTGTTCTCAAATCCTTAAAGACTCAATCCGATAAGATAACTTCAAAGGGAAAACTCAATTCATTAAAACAGAGTAGAGGGGGAGAAACATCATAAGATCCAACTATAATAGCAAAGCTCGCGGTACATCAAGATCGTGCCAAATCAAGAACACGAGAGAGAGAGAGAGATCAAACACATAGCTACTGGTACATAACCTCAGCTCCGAGGGTGAACTACTCCCTCCTCGTCATGGAGAGCGCCGGGATGATGAAGATGGCCACTGGAGAGGGATTCCCCCCTCCGACAGGGTGCCAGAACGGGTCTAGATTGGTTTTCGGTGGCTACAGAGGCTTGCGGCGGCGGAACTCCCGATCTAGGTTATGTTCTGGAAATTTGGGTATATATAAGAGATGTTGGTGTCGGGAACAAGTTAGGGGGGTCACCGAGGTGGCCACGAGGTAGGGGGCGCGCCCCCCACCATCGTGGGTGCCTCGGGACTCTTCTGGCCCATCTCCGATAATCCGTGGGCTTCTTTTGGTCCAAAAATAATCTCCGTGAAATTTCAGGTCAATTGGACTCCGTTTGGTTTTCCTTTCCTGCGATACTCAAAAACAAGGAAAAACAGAAACTGGCACTGGGCTCTATGTTAATAGGTTAGTCCCAAAAATCATATAAAATAGCATATAAATGCATATAAAACATCCAAGGTTGATAATATAATAGCATGGAACAATCAAAAATTATATATACGTTGGAGACGTATCAAGCATCCCCAAGCTTAATTCCTGCTCATCCTCAAGTAGGTAAATGATAAAAACAGAATTTTTGATGTGGAATGCTACCTAACATATTTATCCATGTAATTATCTTTATTGTGGCAAGAATATTCAGATCCGAAAGATTCAAGACAAAAGTTTAATATTGACATAAAAATAGTAATACTTCAAGCATACTAATAAAGTAATCATGTGTTCTCAAAATAACATGGCCAAAGAAAGCTATCCCTACAAAATCATATAGTCTGGCTATGCTCTATCTTCGTCACACAAAATATTTAAATGATGCACAACCCCGATGACATGCCAAGCAATTGTTTCATACTTTTGATGTTCTCAAACTTTTTCAATCTTCATGCAATACATGAGCATGAGACATGGACATAGCACTATAGGTGGAATAGAATGGTGGTTGTGGAGAAGACAAAAAGGAGAAGATAGTCTCACATTAATTGGGCATATCAATGGGCTATGGAGATGCCCATCAATAGATATCAATCTGAGTGAGTAGGGATTGCCATGCAACGGATGCACTAGAGCTATAAGGGTATGAAAGCTCAAAAAGAAACTAAGTGGGTGTGCATCCAACTCGCTTGCTCACGAAGACCTAGGGGATTTTGAGGAAGCCCATCATTGGAATATACAAGCCAAGTTCTATAATGAAAAATTCCCACTAGTATATGAAAGTGACAACATAGGAGACTCTCTATGATGAAGATCATGGTGCTACTTTGAAGCACAAGTGTGGTAAAAGGATAGTAACATTGTCCGTTCTCTCGTTTTCTCTCATTTTTTTATTTTTTTATTTGGGCCTTTTCTCTTTTTTATGGCCTCTTTTTCTCTTTTTTTTTATTTTTTTTCCGGAGTCTCATCCCGACTTGTGGGGGAATCATAGTCTCCATCATCCTTTCCTCACATGAGACAATGCTCTAATAATGATGACCATCACACTTTTATTTACTTACAACTCAAGAATTATAACTCGATACTTAGAACAAAATATGAATCTATATGAATGCCTTCGGCGGTGTACCCGGATGTGTAATGACTCATGACCGACATGTATGAAAGAATTATGAATGGTGGCTTTGCCACAAATATGATGTCAACTACATGATCATGCAAAGAAATATGACAATGATGAAGCGTGTCATAATAAATGAAATGTGGAAAGTTGCATGGCAATATATCTCAGAATGGCTATGGAAATGCCATAATAGGTAGGTATGGTGGCTGTTTTGAGGAAGATATATGGTGGGTTTATGGTACCGGCGAAAGTTGCACGGCACAAGAGAGGCTAGCAATGGTGGAAGGGTGAGAGTGCGTATAATCCATGGACTCAACATTAGTCATAAAGAACTCACATAGTTATTGCAAAAACCTATTAGTTATCGAAACAAAGTACTACGTGCATGCTCGTAGGGGGATAGATTGGTAGGAAAATACCATCGCTCGTCCCCGACTGCCACTCATAAGGAAGACAATCAATAAATAAATCATGCTCCGACTTCATCACATAACGGTTCACCATACGTGCATGCTACGGGAATCACAAACTTTAACACAAGTATCTCTCAAATTCACAACTACTCAACTAGCATGACTCTAATATCACCATCTTCATATCTCAAAACAATCATTGAGTATCAAACTTCTCATAGTATTCAATGCACTTTATATGAAAGTTTTTATTATACCCATCTTGGATGCCCCTCATATTAGGACTAAATTCATAACCAAAGCAAATTACCATGTTGTTCTAAAGACTCTCAAAATAATATAAGTGAAGCACGAGAGTTCATCTATTTCTTCAAAATAAAACCACCGCCGTGCTCTAAAAAGATATAAGTGAAGCACTAGAGCAAATGACAAACTACTCCAAAAGATATAAGTGAAGATCAATGAGTAGTCAAATAATTATGCAACTATATGAAGACTCTCTAACATTTAAGAATTTCAGATGTTCGTATATTATTCAATCAGCAAGCAAAACAAAAGAAAATAAAATGACACTCCAAGCAAAACACATATCATGTGGTGAATAAAAATATAGCTCCAAGTAAAGTTACCGATGAACGAAGACGAAAGAGGGGATGCTATCCGTGGCATCCCCAAGCTTATGCTCTTGGTTGTCCTTGAATATTACCTTGGGGTGCCTTAGGCATCCCCAAGCTTAGGCTATTGCCACTCCTTATTCCATAGTCCATCGAATCTTTACCGAAAACATGAAAACTTCACAACACAAAACTTAACAGAAAACTCGTAAGCTCCGTTAGTATAAGAAAATAAATCACCACTTTTGGTACTGTTGTGGACTCATTATAAATTCATATTGGTGTAATATATAATGTATTCCAACTTCTCTATGGTTTATACCCTCCGATACTACTCATAGATTCATCAAAATAAGCAAACAACACATAGAAAACAGAATCCGTGAAAAACAGCACAGTCCGTAGTAATCTGTAGGTTTAGAATACTTAAGTAACTCTAAAAATCTTGAGAAATTAGGAAGTCCTAGGAAATTTGTATATTGATATATTTCAGTTGGAATTGGTATTTTATCGCTCTCTGGTAAAAAATTTAAATTATTTTCGTGAGCTCATACTTTCTGTTTTTATCAGCAAGATCAAACAAGAATAACCCAAGAAGATCCTAAAGGCTTTACTTGGCACAAACACTAATTAAAACATAAAAACACAATCATAACATAAGCTAGATAAATTATTTATTAGTAAACAGGAACAAAAAGTACAGAACAAAAATAAAATTGGGTTGCCTCCCAACAAGCGCTATCGTTTAACGCCCCTAGCTAGGCATGATGATTTCAATGATGCTCACATAAAAGATAATTATTGAAACATAAAGGGAGCATCATGAAGAATATAACTAGCACATTTAAGCCTAACCCACTTCCTATGCATAGGGATTTTGTGAGTAAACAACTTGTGGGAACAATAATCAACTAGCATACGAAGGCAAAACAAGCATAACTTTAAAACTTTAAGCACATAGAGAGGAAACTTGATATTATTGCGATTCCTACAAGCATATATTCCTCCCTCATAATTAATTTCAGTAGAATCATGAATGAATTCAACAATATAACCATCATATAAAGCATTCTTGTCATGATTCATAAGCATAGAAAATTTACTACTCTCCACATAAGCAAAATTCTTCTCATTCGGAATAGTGGGAGAAAATTCAACAAAATAACTATCATGGGATTGAAAATTGAAATCAAGATGACAAGTTTCATGGATATCATTATTCTTTATAGCATACATGTCATCACAAGAATCATCATAGATAGGTGGAATGCTTTCATCATAATAAATTTTCTCATCAAAACTTGGGGGAGAGAAAATATCATCTTCATCAAACATAGCATCCCCAAGCTTGTGGCTTTGCATATAATTAGCATCATGGGTATTCAAAGAATTCATACTAACAACATTGTAATCATGCTCATCATTCAAAGATTTAGTGCCAAACATTTTAATGCATTCTTCTTCTAACACTTTGGCACAATTATCGGAATCCTTATTTTCACGAAAGGTATTAAAAAGATGAAGCATATGAGGTACCCTCAATTCCATTTTTTTGTAATTTTATTTTATAAGCTAAACTAGTGATAAAAAAAGTAACTAAAAGATTCTATTGCAAGATCTAAAGATATACCTTCAAGCGCTAACCTCCCCGGCAACGGCGCCAGAAAAGAGCTTGATGTCTACTACACAACCTTCTTCTTGTAGACATTGTTGGGCCTCCAAGTGCAGATGTTTGTAGTATAGTAGAAAATTTCCCTCAAGTGGATGACCTAAGGTTTATCAATCCATGGGAGGCGTAGGATGAAGATGGTCTCTCTCAAACAACCCTGCAACCAAATAACAAAGAGTCTCTAGTGTCCCCAACACACCCAATACAATGGTAAATTGTATAGGTGCACTAGTTTGACGAAGAGATGGTGATACAAGTGCAATATGGATGGTAGATATAGGTTTTTGTAATATGAAAATATAACAGCAGCAAGGTAGCAACTGGTAAAAGTGAGCGTAAACGGTATTGCAATGCTAGGAAACAAGGCCTAGGGTTCATACTTTCACTAGTGCAAGTTCTCTCAACAAAAATAACATAACTAGATCATATAACTATCCCTCAATATGCAACAAAGAGTCACTCCAAAGTCACTAATAGCGGACAACAAATGAAGAGATTATTGTAGGGTACGAAACCACCTCAAAGTTATTCTTTCTGATTGATCTATTCAAGAGTCCATAGTAAAATAACACGAAGCTATTCTTTCCGTTTGATCTATCCTAGAGTTCGTACTAGAATAACACCTTAAGACACAAATCAACCCTAATGTCACCTAGATACTCCAATGTCACCTCAAGTATCCGTGGGTATGATTATACGATATGCATCACACAATCTCATATTGATCTATTCAACCAACACAAAGAACTTCAAAGAGTGCCCCAAAGTTTCCACCGGAGAGTCAAGACGAAAACGTGTGCCAACCCCTATGCATAAGTTCACAAGGTCACGGAACTTGCAAGTTGATCACCAAAACATACATCAAGTGGATCACGTGAATATCCCATTGTCACCACAGATAAGCACATGCAAGACATACATCAAGTGTTCTCAAATCCTTAAAGACTCAATCCGAGAACATAACTTCAAAGGGAAAACTCAATCCATTACAAGAGAGTAGAGGGGAAGAAACATCATAAGATCCAACTAGAATAGCAAAGCTCGTGGTACATCAAGATCGTGCCAAATCAAGAACACGAGAGAGAGAGAGAGAGAGAGATCAAACACATACCTACTGGTACATACCCTGAGCCCCGAGGGTGAACTACTCCCTCCTCGTCATGGAGAGCGTCGGGATGATGAAGATGGCCACCGAAGAGGGATTCCCACCCTCCGGCAGGGTGCCGTAATGGGTCTAGATTGGTTTTCGGTGGCTACAGAAGCTTGCAGCAGCGGAGCTCCTGATCTAGGTTATGTTCTGGAAGTTTGGGTATATATAAGAGATGTTGGCGTCGGGAACAAGTCAGGGGGGGTCTCCGAGGCGGCCACGAGGTAGGGGGCGCACCCAGGGGGTAGGGCGCGCCCCCACCCTCGTGGATGCCCCGGGACTCTTCTGGCCCATCTCTGATACTCCATGGGCTTCTTCTGGTCCAAAAATAGTCTCCGTGTAATTTCAGGTCAATTGGACTCCGTTTGGTTTTCCTTTTCTATGATACTCAAAAACAAGGAAAAAACAAAAACTGGCACTGGGCTCTAGGTTAATAGGTTAGTCCCAAAAATCATATAAAATAGCATATAAATGCATATAAAACATCCAAGGTTGATAATATAATAGCATGGAACAATCAAAAATTATAGATATGTTGGAGACGTATCACCAATCTACTGTTGATGAGTGGGCCAAATTGATCAATGCCACTAAAGAACATGAAGATGACTTGGATGTCTATGCCAAGAAGAAAGACCACAACTCAATGGCCAATATATACAAGGAAATTCCAGACAAAGCTTTGGAAACTCATAAGCTTGGGTCTGTTCACTATTTGTTGTCTGGATTAGCTACAATCAACACCATTCTGAGGGATACTTTGTTGCCAAAATCTGGAGATCACAAGATGATCAGAGGCCATTCAATTAACTTGCTACAACTGTTTAATGTGCCCCAAAAGTTTAAAGTCATGAGCCTGATCGTGGAAGCAATCAAGAGGACAGTTGCAAATCAGAAGAGATCTTGTGGGTATGCTCCACATATTCAGGTGCTCATCAACTCCAAGATGGGCAATGGCACTTATCTTTTGGATAAGGATCATCTACCTTTGAGACCAGATTTTGAGGACAACACGGTTGTCATGAATGAAGAAGATCCTACATCTATGCAAGCCCAAGAAAAGAGAGAGAAGGCAAAGGCTGAGAAGGCTGCAAAGATGCCAAGTGTTGAAGAGGCATCTCAAGTGTTCCTAAAGTCAAAACAAGATCAGCCTGCTTATCTGATTCAAGAAACTTTGAGCATTGAGAAGGGCTTGGCCACCCTGACTCAAAATTAGGAGAGCTTGGAGAGGATAATTGCAACCAAGTTCTAGGATCTTGATCTTAAAGTGACAGAGATGCAGACTGTTGTTGAGCAGCTCCAAGAAGAAGCTAAGGAGAGGAAAGGGCAGGGTACCACAGATGCCTTTTAGAGAGTGCCCAGAGGTCAGAGGTCTGCTGCAGTGCCCATGGCTGGCACTAGATCTACCACATCAGCACCAGCAGCCACAGCTTCAGTGCCACCTCCAGTTGCCACTCCACCAGCTCCAACAACTTCTACAGATGCTTTCGTCCTTGGAGTCCTCTCAACACCACCTCCCAAAAATCAAGCCTAGAGACACGCATAGCACTATGCATTTTCAAACTTTTTGGTAACTTGTTGCCAACGTGGGAGAAGTGTATAGATCACAGGCTTCGAGAGAGAGTCTTGCTATTTGGTTGATACTTTTGTGTGCTTTCTTAATACTTTATGTCTATGTGAGATACTTGTATGATCATGTGTTTGATCATATCCTACATTAATGCTTGTGCTTGAATGATGTTATCTTTTATATCTCTTGTATGACCATTCACTTTGCTTGGTGATGAGTGAATGTTTTTACTTTCTATAATTTTGAGCGCTCCACCAAGATGTATGTGACATGGAAGAATAACCCATGATCCTAATTGATTGTGCATTTGCATTCAAAAGAAAATTTTAAATAATGCACAAATTTAGGGGGAGCTCTTGATTATCACATACTTCTCAAAGCGACGATGCATTTCAATCTTATTATCATTTGTCGAAGTTTTGATCTATATTTGTCATCAATTACCAAAAAGGGGGAGATTGAAAGTGCAACAATCCCTGGGTGGTTTTGGTAATTCCTAACAACATATATCTCATTGAACTAATGCTATTTCAAGATGATCATTTCAGAAAGTTTAGTCAATGGCATGGCATGGATTAGGAATGTGGACCCCTCAAAATGCTAAGGACACATATTGGCTCAAGCTCAAGACTCTACATTTTCATTTTAGTGATCCAAGATCACATTGAGTCCATAGGAAAAGCCAATACTTTTAAAAGGGGATGAGGTGTTGCGTAATGGCTTGCTTGCTCAATTTGCTTAGTGATATGCTCCAAAAGCCCTCAACCACTTTCTCATATCCACATATTCCCCAAACCAAAAGTCAAACTCGGCCCCACCGAAATTATCTATCCGGCGTCACCGAGTTCATTTGACATAGACACTGCCAGAAACCCTAGTCACTTCGGTTTCACCGATAGGGATCTCGGTCTCACCGAGATGGGATTGCAAACTCTTTGTTTCCCTTCGTAATGTTTCGGTCCAACCGAGATGAGTGATCGGTCCCACCGAGTTCGCAATGCAAATTCTCTGTTTCCCTTTTGTAATGTTTCGATCTCACCGAAATGAGCGATTCGGTCCCACCGAGTTTGCCCGAACAACTCTCTATTTGCCTATTATAGAAATCGGTCCTACCGAGTTTATGTGATCGGTCTCACTGAGATTACGTTATTCCCTGACCCTAATGAAATCGGACCCACCGAGTTGACATGTCGTTCCCACCGAAAATCCTAACTTCCACATTTTGAACTAAATCGGTCTGACCGAGTTTCATGATTTGGTCTCACCGAGTTTGTTAAATTATGTGTAATGGTTAGAATTTGTGTGGAGGCTATATATACCCCTCCACCAATCCTCCATTTGTGGAGAGAACCATCAGAATGTGCCTACACTTCCAGCATACATTTTCTCAAAGAGAACCACCTACTCATGTGTTGAGACCAAGATATTCCATTCCAACCACAAGAATCTTGATCTCTAGCCTTCCCGAAGTTGCTTTCCACTCAAATCATCTTCCAACCAAATCCAAATCTGAGTGAGAGAGTTGAGTATTGGGGAGACTATCATTTGAAGCACAAGAGCAAGGAGTTCATCATCAACACACCATTCATTACCTTTTGGAGAGTGGTGTCTCCTAGATTGGTTAGGTGTCATTTGGGAGCGTCCGACAAGATTGTGGAGTTGAACCAAGGAGTTTGTACGGCAAGGAGATCGCCTTCTTCATGAAGATCTACCCTAGTGAGGCAGGCCTTCGTGGGCGATGGCCATGGTGGGATAGACAAGGTTGCTTCTTCGTGGACCCTTCGTGGGTGGAGCCCTCCGTGGACTCGTGCAGCCGTTACCCTTCGTGGGTTGAAGTCTCCAGCAACGTGGATGTACGATAGCACCACCTATCGGAACCACGCCAAAAATCTCCATGTCTACATTGCGTTTTCTCCCTCCAAACTCCTCCCTTGACGTTCATATGAAAATGTTTTACATTTCGCTACTATCCTCTTAGACTTGCATGTCGAGGTTGATTGCTTGACTTGTGCTAAGTTGCTAAAATCTGCCAAGACTTAATATTGGGAAAAGGCTAGATGTTTATTTGGTCAAGTAGTCTAATCACTCCCCTCTAGACATACTTTCTGTCTTACATAGAGCCGAAACGTTGACCTTTGAGGTGGTCAAGATTAAGAGCCCTTATCACACCCTGTTTGGATGGTCGGCTTATGCTAAATTTATGGCACAGCCTTGTTATGTTTATCTACAGCTTAAAATGTCGGGTCGGAAGGGTACCATCACAGTACATGGCAACGGGAAGATAGCTTTGGTGTGTGAAGAGGGCAACACTACTTACACTGAATCTGTTTGTGCAATAGAGGAATTGAAGTTCTACAAAGATAATGTTGACCCAGCGGAGATGACCCCCTTGAAAAAGCCAACGACAAAGCATGACCCTTTGTTGAAGTTTAAGTCAGCAGATGACACCAAGAAGGTTGACTTTGTTCCTGGTGACTCATCCAAACAGTTCAGCATCAGTGCCAATATGGATCCGAAATAGGAAAGCGCGCTCATCAAGTTCATCCATGAGAACCGGGACATCTTTGCATGGAAGCCTTCAGATATGCCAGGTGTACCGAGGGAACTCGCTGAGCACACTCTCAATGTTGATCCAAAGTTTAAACTGGTCAAGCAATTCCTTTGCCGTTTTAATGAAGAGAGGTGCAAGGCCATTGGTGAAGAATTAGCTCGGCTCTTGGCGGCTGGGTTTATTATTGAAGTATTTCATCCTGAGTGGTTGGCTAACCCGGTGCTGGTACTTAAGAAGAACGACACTTGGCGTATGTGTGTGGATTACACAAACCTTAACAAAGACTGTCTGACTGATCCTTTTTCTCTCCCTCGTATTGATCAGATTATTGATGCTACAGCGGGTTGTGAGCGTTTGAGTTTTGTAGATGATTATTCTGGTTATCATAAGATCAATATGGCAGTTAGGACTAGGATAAGATAGCCTTTATCACTCCTTTTGGATCCTTCTTCTATGTGTATATGCCCTTTAGGATCAAGAGTGCCCAGGAGACTTATCAGCGTTGTGTTCAGAATTTCCTTCACAACCAGATTGGACGCAATGTTCATGCTTATGTGGATGATATCGTTGTGAAATCCAGGAAGAAGGAAACCTTGTTAGATGATTTGAAGGAGACCTTTGACAACCTCCGGGTCTACAAAATGAAGCTTAACCCGGCCAAGTGTGTTTACGGTGTACCAGCCGGCAAGCTATTGGGATTTTTGGTTTTTGAGAGAGGCATTGAAGCTAACCTGGAGAAAATCAAGGCTGTCACTTCTTTGGCTAAGCCGGCATGTATCAATGATGTCCAGCATTTGGCGGGTCGTATTGCGGCTTTGAACCGGTTTATAAGACGCCTGAGAGAGATGGCTATCCCTTTATACCAGATGATGAAGAAAATAGATCACTTTGTATGGAGTGATGCTGCTAATCAGGCGTTTGAGGCACTGAAAAAGCAGTTGGCTGAGCCGCCAGTCCTTGCAAACCACATTGATAAGGAGCACTTGCTTTTATATGTGGTGCTAACCGTAGAGCTGTGACTGTAGTAGTTGTTGTGGAAAGAAAGGAATCAGGCAAGGAATATCCGATTCAGAGGCCGGTTTACTATGTCAGTGAGGTGCTCATTGAGTCTAAGAAGAGGTACCCACATTGGCAGAAGCTTATCAAGTATTCATGGCAAGTCGTAAGTTGAAACAATATTTCCTTGGTCATCCCATCACTGTGGTCAGTTCTTCTCCTTTACGGGATATTATTCAAAACAGAGAAGCCACATGCCGGGTGGCCAAGTGGGCCATTGAGCTTGGACACCATGGTTTGAAATATATGCCTTAGACAGCTATCAAGTCTCAAGCACTTGTGGATTTTATCAATGATTGGACAGAGCTGCAAATGCTTGAGGAAAAGCCTAATAACACATATTGGACTATTCATTTTGATGGGTCTAGGCAATTGAAAGGCTCGGGGGCTGGAGTTATTTTGACTTCCCCACGAGGTGA
Source organism: Triticum urartu (assembly GCF_003073215.2). Taxonomy (NCBI): domain Eukaryota; kingdom Viridiplantae; phylum Streptophyta; class Magnoliopsida; order Poales; family Poaceae; genus Triticum; species Triticum urartu. The sequence continues at coordinate 374,428,870 of NC_053023.1, read as the reverse complement.
TAAGGTTTGTTATGTTTTAAGGCTAATGTTTCCTTGTACTACCAATGTAGCCGAGTATGAGGCCTTGCTCCATGGTCTTCGGATGGCTAAAGAGATGAATCTAAGCCGAGTGAGGTGCTTTGGTGACTCGGATTTGGTGGCTCGGCAAGTTTCAGGAACTTGGGATTCCAAAGACCTGCTCATGGCGGCTTATCGTCGGGCGGTTGATGCTATTGCTGGTCATTTCAAGGGTTATCAACTGGAACATGTTGATCATAGGAAAAATGAGGCGGCTGATGCTTTAAGCCGGATGGGTCCCAACGTAAGCCGGTACCACCTAATGTTTTCCTTGATATTTTGAATAACCCTTCAGTTAAATGGCCTATGGAGGAGGATCTTGCTATCCCTGACCTGGAGGCACAATTTGTGGCGGATCTTCATGTTAGTCCTGACTGGACAATTCCATATTTGGTTTATATGTCCCGGGGTGAGTTACCTGAAGATGAAATATTGGCCAGGCAGATAACCCGGCGGTCTAAGTCGATGACTATTGTCAATGGTGAGTTGCACAGATGCAGTGTTACAGGGGTGTTTCGGCATTGTATTTCTCCAGAGGAGGGTGTGAGATTTTATGAGAGATTCATGAAGGGGATTGTGGCCATCATGCCGGCTCTAAGTCTCTCGTGCCTAAGGCTTTTCGTCATGGGTTGTATTGGCTGACGGCTCATGCTGATGTAGAGGATCTGGTTAGCAAGCACTACAAAAAAATACACTTTCGTGATGATACGTGTTTGTCACTGTAGGTGACGTTTTCTATTATGCATGTACATCCATGACGAATTTATGAAAAATCAAGATAGTCATACCTGTGCTGTCATAGAAGTGTTCCATGACATTACCAAAATTATCGTCACGGAAGAGTTCACTTCCATGACGATAAATGCCACGTCATGGAAGTGCTTTTGTCAAGGGTGATCGACACGTGGCATCCACCGTAATGGGTTGCCGCTAAGCTATTGGGTCAAGTTTTGGATCCGATAACCTGCTAACAGCCACGACCAATGCTGATTTTCCACGTATAAAATTCTCATTGGTTGACGGAACCACGTGTCAGCTCCGCGTTGGCACAGGTGTCACTCATCCAATGGGCGAGATGCGCCTATGATATGTTGACACGTGGACGGGCCCAAAAGTGGCCCATAAAGATTAAATGGGCCGTCCAACTAAAGGCCCACAAGATTTTGCGGACCATAATGGGCCGACCCAGCTAAAGGCCCACGAGATTTCGCTGACCATAATGGGTTGGCCCAGCTAAAGGCCCACGAGATTTCGCTGACCATAATGGGTTGGCCCAGCTAAAGGCCCACAAGATTTTGAGGACACTAGTGGGCCAGCCCGTTAATAGGCTGCCATGTTTTGGGCCAAATGCCGACCCATATTTGATCTGGTCCATTAACAGCCTGCCACGTTCCGAGCCTAATAAAGGCCCATATGAGATCCGGCCCGTTAAAAGCCTACCATGTTCTGGGCCAAATTACGGCCCAGATCAGATCCGGCCCTTTAAGAGGATTTGGGCTAAATTAAGGCCCATATCAGATTCGGCCCGTCAACTGGACGCTATGCTTTTGGGCCCACTTGCTAAAGGCCCATTTAGTAATTCGTCCTGATATTAGTTTCGTCCTGCTAGAGGCTCGTTTAACATTTCGGCCCTATATTTATTCCGGCCTGTTAAAAGCTCGTTGTATAGTTGGGCCTAACTACGGCCTGGTTTGCATCCAGCCTGCTTACATCTGATAATATAATTGGGCCAAACAAGGACCGAGACAATTTTGGCGTGTTAACAGCATGTGATGTGATTGGCACAATCATGGGCCGCGGTCTATTTCGGCCTGCTGCTGGCCCGTGAGTTGTTCGACACGTTTTAGGCCCAACCTACTTTTCAGCCTCCTAAAAGCCCATTGAGTTTTATTGCGAACATAGGGCGGGCGGTTCACTCAGCCTATTAAAGGCCCGAATCTACTAGTGGACCAGTTTACATTTAGGCCTGTTAACGGACCAAGATGACTGGCCCATGATGCGGATAATACATAGTGATTTGCATGACGGCCCGATTATGTACCGTAATTTTATGGTTTTGCCGGTTTACTATGAAGACATGATATATATACAGTAAAATAACTGCAACATCATGAATAAGAAAAAACCTAGACTATACAATAAAGAAATTATGGCATATTACATCCACTGGCATCAAAGTTCGCCACTATGATAATAAAGCACAAGCAGACAACAAATTAGATACACTGGTGAAAGTGTTAGTTATCGACTAGAGGGGGTGAATAGGTGATTTTTATGAAAGTCTTCAAGACATGGAAGTTTCGAATACAAACGATAGAAATGAACCTATTAACATGCAGCGGAGGGTGGACTACACTAGGCAAGCCATAGTCAAGTATGCAATGAAGTGAAAGCACGAAGACTAATAGCGGCTAGGTAGTATGGATCAGGATGGAAGATTGTATGAAGCCAATCAGAACAAATAGTCACTCAGTGAAGACAAATAGATAATGCAAGCAGGCAATGACTTCACAAGGACCAAGTGTAAATAAAGAGAAGGAATGTACGGAACCAGTTGCTTGTTGAAGACAAGGATTTGTTGGGCCAGTTCCAGTTGTTGTAACAACTGTACGTCTGGTTAGGGAGGCTGAGATTCAACTCAGAAGACCGCGTCTTCACCTCATTCCCCTTGAGCTAAGGACACCTAGTCCTAGCCCAATCACTCAGGTAAGTCTTCAAGGTAGACTTCCAAACCTTCAGAGACTCCGTTCACCGGCGATCCACAATGACTCTTGGACGCTCAGAACGCGGCGCCTAACCGGCTGGAGGATTCACAGTCCTCAAGTGTAACAATTCTTTAGATCACACAGACAGGAAGACTTCAGTGATGCCTAACACTCTTTGTCTCTGGTGTTTAGGGATTTGTCCTCGCAAGGATTTCTCTCTCAAAGGCTTCAGAGGTGGGTTGCTCTCAAATGAACAAAGGCGTGCACTAACTCTGAGCAGCCACCAATTTATGGTGTAGGGGGTGGGCTATTTATAGCCACTAGGCAACCCGACCTGATTTGTCCGAAATGACCCTGGGTCACTAAGGAACTGACACGTGTTCCAACGGTCAGATTTCAAACACACGCGGCAACTTTACTTGGGCTACAAGTAAAGCTGACTCATCCAGCTCTAGATAAGGTTTGCCCTCATTGTCTTCGCTCGAAGACATAGGATTTTGGTTAAGCATCACTTCAGTCACTCTGACTTTGTTCACTGGGACCCCACTTAACAGTACGGTGGTTCCTATAACTCAACAAAGAAGAAAAGGAAACAACGAAACAACTAAGTCTTCGCGCTTCATAGTCTTCACGCGATGTCTTCTCTTGTCATAGTCTTCAATGTGAATATCTTCACATACCACCTTTGTCTTCAATGTCTTCGTACATTTTTAGGGGTCATCTCCAGTAGGTAAACCGAATCAGTGAGGGACTACTACCTGTGTTATCCTGCAATTCTCACAAACACATTAGTCCCTCAACCAGGTTTGTCGTCAATACTCCAAAACCAACTAGGGGTGGCACTAGATGCACTTACAATCTCCCCCTTTTTGTGATTGATGACAAACTGGTTGAAGTTTTCAACAGGGATAAAAGTATGTGAAATTGTAAAGGATTTAGGTATTGTCTTCGTAAGTGGCAGAAAGGCTCCCCCTAAAGATGTGCATATAAGTATTTTGCTTTTGAATGCAAATGCACATGGCAGGTTGTGCTTGCGGAGTTCCTCTTCTACTTATGAAGACAATTCATCATGCATGAAAGGATATAACGAAGATAATGACATCCATAATGAAAAAATGGACGTCTGCAAAATGACTTCGTGCGGAATTTATCGTCGCACATGCGGAATTTATCATCGCATCACATAGTTGACGAAAAGGTAGCAGACGACCATCAAGTTTAAGTGTTACAACTCAAACGAACCAAATGTATCAAAAGCGAGAGTTGTAAGCACTTGGCAAATGTAGCAAAAGTATAGCAACCACCCATATGGACCCTCTTGAAGACTATCAACTCATATGCTTCTCCCCCTTGTGTCAGTAATGACCAAAAAGGTTTAAAGACATAGAGCTTCTACTCGTTCCCATGAGGAGTAGGTGAAGCAGCAGGGTCGTCATTGAGGTTCGGTGGTGCAGTGTCGACACGCGCTGAAGTTGGAGGTGGTGAGGTAACATCATCTTGATCATCTATGACTCTGGCATTCACCGTTGCAGCTGAGGAGGAATAGTCAGAGTCTTCGAGTGAGGGAGTCTGACGCAAGTGAGCATTCCTTGGAGGAGTTGAGTCAAACTTGAATCTCTATGTGAAGCCATCGTCTTGAAGATCAGCTTCAGCACTGAGCAATGTCAAGCTCTTCCATGACCTCCGACAGGTTTCATGTGTAACAAAGGCATTCTTGGTGGCAAGATTGCGAATGCGATTGACGTCCACCAAGAGGCTTTGCATCTGACGCTTAAGCCATTCATGATGCTTGTCCTGTTTCTGATGTAGAGCGATCAGAAGCTCTCGATCATTGAGAACACGAGAACGCTTCCAAGGCCTTTGAGCAATGGTGCTTGCAGTGGCTTCAGTTTGGGTGCGAGGGGCACGTGTATTGCCAGCCAAGGGATAAACACGAGAAACGGCCTGAACTCCTTCAATGGGCTGGGTGAAGCTTTGACGATCGACATTGTGAAGATAAATTGGCTCCTTTAAGCTTCACTGCAGGAGAATGTCCTTTGACCGGCCAAAGAGTTCGCCTAATAATATGATAAATAGTGCAGGGCAGATACTCTAGGTCTTCAACAAAGAACTCCTTAGGATAGTCAGCGTCTTGTGGCAGTGGCTTCATCATGCTCAGCATTTGGCTCATGTTTAGATCTGGCTTCTAGAAGATGCTTTCCAACGCATTCTGGTGTAGCTGACAACCTGGTTCATAATGTTCGCCAGGAGTGGGCAGTGAAGTAAGCTCCATGATGTCTTGGGCATTAGCTTCATGTTGTACATCGCCTGTCATCCACTCAAGGATCCAAGTCTTTGGATCCCTGTTGTAGCCGCGAATGTGAAGGGTAGCATAAAATTGTAGCAGAAGCTCTTCATTCCAATGTTCTTTGGCAATCACAAACTATAGAAGGCCAGCATCTCTGAAACAGTCAAGGGCTTCTTCTAGGCAAGGCACGCCAGCCATGGCTTCGCTGTCTAGACGGATATGAGGGAAAATGCGCCCCTGATTGTATAAGATGCAGGAATAGTAACTGCGCTGCTGATAACTCCAGAATCGATCTGATGAGATTCTTGGCCTTGTGTAGGGGTTCTTGGCACTGTCAAAGAATGTGTTGTGTGCCTTGAAGCCATTCAGATTAAATGATCCTGGTGAAGTTGCAGTACCTGGAAACCTTGGCAGCTTTGGCTTCTAGACCTGAGGCTTGTGCTCCACATCATAGTCAAATTGCGGACCGACAGCAGGTGGAGGAACCAGAATGGGCCAACGGACGATGATAAGTTGGCCTTGATAGAATGCTTGCTCAAGCGTGTGTGGCCGTGGAGGCGGTACAGGAGCAGTGGCATTGACTTCTGGCTGCAGATTTGCGTCGGGAGCAGCATTGGCTTCAGGTGCATTCACTTCTGGCACCACATTAGCTTCAGGCGCCAAATTATCTTCGGCCATGACAACGTCATTGGCTTCAGTGTTGGTGTTAGTGGCCTCCTCAAAGTTTTCAACCTCCACTCGAGTAGCTGGAGGGTCGGACACGTTCTCCTCGAGAACAACTTCAGGGTTGGTTGGGGGTGTAGCAACATGTCCTTCTTCATGTCTTGGTTCTTCTTGTTCATCGGCTGATGCAGCTGGAATATCTTCAGCCGCTTTGGCTTCAGACTCGGGGATGTTCGCGGTAGGAGAGGCTTCATGAAAGACTTGGCGTGAAACGGATTGGCGCTCTTCTCCTTCTGGAACACTTGACAGAGTGATCTGTGGCCGTGGTCCTTTGCAAAGCCTGCGGAACGCTGGCGACACTTGTGAAGATGGAGTTGGTTGGGCCACAAAGTCATTATCTTCAAGCACCGAAGTGGTGACTTGAGGTGGGGGAGTACTTGGTGATTCTTCTTGACGGGGGGAGTCTTGTGGGTGATCAGCCCATGAGTCATCTTGAGCAATTGGCGTCAATGGACGACCAATGCTGATGAGTTTGCTATTCGTGAGAACAGGCGATGATACCACATTGTGTTCGATCTGAGGAAGGACTTCATCATCTTCAACATGTCTTGATGACCAATGTCTTTAGCTGCGGTGGGGTCAACAATTGGAATGTATTCAGCTTCTGGAGCCTCTGTGGAAGCAGGCTCATGAACTATCAACTGGCATTCACTATGTTCAGTCGCAGGACGAGCCACTGAGATCGGCTCAACAACAAGGGGCTCTGTGGGAGCAGCCTGATCTTTCTTCTTTGTATTTCTCTTTTTCATCGGTGGAGCATTGTCAGTGGTGTGCTTGGTCTTGCGCTTGCGGGCTTCGGCTTCAGCTGCCCTTGTTTTCTTGAGCTCCGAAGCCACTGTGGGGACCTTAGGCTTCGAGCCTGTCATACTGGCCGGGAAGACAACGCGAGGTTCTTCCTGCCTTGATGCTTCAGGTTGGGCCACAGCAGGCTTCTTCTTCTTCTTGGCAGCCATTCTGGGGTCGATGCCAGGTCGCCCCAGAGCCTTGCGCTTTTCAGCTTCATTGTAGCCTTGAACACATTTGGCAGCCAGGTGTTTCATGCGCTCTTGAGAACCTTTAGCTTCTTCACGTTTCTTATGGAACGCCTCCTTGAGCTCATGCAGCATGACCTTGAAGTTTTGGACGTCTTCCACGTTGAGCTTGGCCATGTGCTTCTTGAACTGAGCCTTTTCATAATCAATATTGTGCTTTAGCTCAACAATTCTCTGTGCAAGAGCCAGCTCAGGAGCAATGGCTCCATGGAAGGAGACGCTGAGGCCAATTGGGAGTTGAAGATCATCAAAATTGAGGTCTGGATTGTCGAACCACTCATCAATGAACTTGTACAGTATCTCCACATCAAAGAGGGGAAGATCATTGAAGATTTCCGCCTCTTGCTTGATCTTTATAAGCAGCTCAAGAGCATCATCGCCAAGATCGTCGTTGCTAGAAAGATCAATGGCTTCGTTCTCATTCCTCATAACGGCAGCAGGGGTCAATTCTTGACCAGTTGGTTGCATGGGATTCTTCATCTTGTCAGACTTGGAGATGCGAGAGAGATCTTCAGACTGCACACTGGCTTCAGGCGGTGCAGTTGCCAGAGGCTTCGCCCGTGAGACTTTCAGTGCAGAGGAGGGCTTTGAAGCCTTTGGTTTCTTTTGCTTCACATGCTTCGGTGGTGCAGGCGCTTTGTCAGAATCAGCGTCATCTGCAGAGTGACCCACGGCTGCCCCTTGAACCTGAATGTGAGTGATGAGACCTTCAAGGTTGTATAAGGGCCCAACAATATTGGGTTCAGCATCGCGTGTCCCGTCGGCACGAGGAGCAGAGGGACCGGGGTTGAAGTCTAACCCAAGCGACTTCTTCTTCTCTTTGGCAGATGTTTTGGCTAACTGGAAGTTGCGCTTAAAGAGATTGTCTTCATGACACCACAACAAAGAGGATGGGTCGGCATTAGCAGGCTGAGGTCCATGGATCATGCATGGGTAGAAGCCCTGAGCAATAGCTTCGGACTTCCACTTGGGCTGAAGACCTTTGTATATAATATCTCCCCAGGGGCCCTTGATGGCATTCTTTTCAGCATATTCGTCAGTGACAAATCTGTACTTGAACCATTCCTCTCCCCAATGTCTTCGAATCCATTGGATTCGGTTCTTGCATTCTCCATAGGTCTCTTCTGGATCTGACATGTATAGCTCATAGAGATCCAGTGGAAGGTCCTTAGCAGTGTTTTCACGGTGTTGTCTGCCGCCCTTCCTGACTGATTTTTCTGTCTCCATGAAGTTCAGACTAAATGGCTTCAGAACATGCAAAGGCTTCCTTCTGCTAGTCAGACAGGAATTAGCTTCGGGTGAATTGATGTGATGCTATAAGAACTCTGCAAATGAATGCAGACTATGAGAACCAAGGGATTCTCCCACGGACATGTACCTGTGACAGCATTAGAGATGCGAGGGAAGGGGAAGAGATCATATGCATTCTCAGAAGATTTTGAAGATAAATCGGTTTAGAAGACATTGACCTCATAGTGCGAAGACATTCACTCATATGTTGAGAGTTGGTTCCAGATTTGTACGAATCCAAGAATAAGTACAAGTGAGGAATCTAACTACTTTGTGAAGCATAAGTGAATATACTAGGCATGTTATGAGATGCAGAACATGATAGATCCAACTTTGTAGGGACAGAAACCACTTGTGGTTGAAAAGGATGAATCTATCGGATCAAAAGGACTGTAAAAAGAGGTTTTATTTACCACACTAAGAACTGCTAGACGGAGTCGAAGATGAGGCCAAGCAGTTCAATCTTCCGTGCCCTAACTTGGCAACGGAGGACACCTACGGCAACGGCGGAGAAGATGATGTCTGCGGCATGGCGGTTCACATCTGAAGGACACGTGGCGAACATGCAACACATTGGAGGATGTTCCATGTTCCCACGCACGCCTGGATTGTCGGGTGGTCGTTATCGCTTCTCGAGGTTTCAGGCAAAAAGGATTGAGCATTTAAATCAGATTTAATGTTTGTCTCTGTGTCTTCTGCTGACAAGGACGCAGAGAAGACATTCGACAGTTTCAATAGAATGCATATGATTGGGATAGATAGAGTTTGAGGTAGAAAGCATAGAGAGGTTAGGGTCCGATCACATTCACTTAGTTTCAAAAGATTCAAGCGAGAAGACATAGCTATAAGTGAATGCTGTAGAGGACAGAACACTAATATATGTACATATCAGAATACAACCAAATCATAGTGAAGATAAACATGAGGACATGTTGAAATTTGAAGACAAAACGAATGCGAAGACATAGCAAATGTAATGCCATGAGACAAACACTTCAAACAGAAGAATTTGGTGGTGGCGTTACCCACAGTATAGGAAGTATTAAACCCAGACACGGCGCACAATTATCATGGCGCTCCGAAGTCAAATTTTGCGTTAATGTATTCACACTTAGAGTGTATGTCTTCATTAATTGAAGATATACGTTACTTCGTGTGTTGCACACCTAAGTCATCAACATGCATAAATGTTAGGATGTGTGCCTGATCACAGGACATTTGAGGATTCCAAGATATTTAGCTCACACCGCAACTTGCAAAACCTTTTCTCATCCAAGGGCTTTGTGAAGATATCTGCCAGTTTCTCTTCAGTGTTGACGTGAATGATTTCAATATCTTCCTTCATGACATGATCTCGGAGAAAGTGATGACGGATCTAAATGTGCTTTGTCTTCGAGTGCTGAACTGGGTTGTTGGCAATCTTGATGGCGCTTTCATTGTCGCAGTAGAGTGGTACTTGCTTCAGATGGATGCCATAGTCTTTGAGTGTTTGCTTCTTCCATAGAAGCTGAGCGCAGCAAGATCCAGCAGCAATGTATTCAGATTCAGCAGTGGAGAGAGATACACAGTTCTGCTTCTTTGAAGACCAACAAACAAGTGATCATCCCAGAAAGTGACATGTGCGTGATGTAGACTTGTGATCCACCTTGTCACCAGCATAATCAGCATCCGAGAATCCAACTAGATCAAACTCTGAGCCCTTTGGATACCATAATCCTAGTGTTGGGGTGTAAGCAAAATATCGAAGAATTCGCTTCACGGCTAAGTGATGCGATTCCTTTGGTGCCGCTTGGAATCGAGCACACATGCAAACACTAAGCATGATATCTGGCCTAGATGCACGCAAATAAAGCAAAGAACCAATCATGGAGCGGTATACCTTTTGATCGAACTCTTTACCATTGGCGTCAGGACCCAGGTGACTTTTGGTTGGCATTGGCGTCGTATAACCTTTGCAGTCTTGCATTCCAAACTTCTTCAGGAAATCTTTGAGGTATTTCTCTTGAGATATGAAGATGTCGTTGCGTTGCTGCCATATTTAAAGACCAAGGAAGAACTTCAGCTCACCCATCATGGACATCTGATATTGCTCTTGTATCATGTGTCCAAACTCATCACTGTATTTTTGATTAGTGCAGCCGAAGATAATGTCATCCACATATATTTGACACACAAACAGTTCACCATCATATGTCTTCGTGAAGAGTGTGGGATCCAAGGAACCAGTTTTGAAGCCTTTGCTCTTCAGGAAGTCTTTGAGTGTGTCATACCAAGCACGAGGGGCTTGTTTGAGGCCATACAGTGCCTTGTTGAGCTTGTAAACCATGTCAGGATGTTTTGGATCTTCAAAACCAGGTGGTTGCGCAACATACGCTTCTTCTTCAATCTTGCCATTGAGAAAGGCACTCTTCACATCCATTTGATACAGAAGGATGTTATGATGATTTGCGTAGGCTAGCAGTATGCGAATAGCTTCAAGCTTAGCCACAGGAGAAAATGTTTCATTGAAGTCAATTCCTTCAACTTGAGTGTATCCTTGAGCAACGAGACGAGCCTTGTTTCTGACAACTTGACCATGCTCATCTTGCTTGTTGCGATATATCCATTTAGTGCCGATATTGTGTTTACGAGGATCAGGACGCTTAACCAGTTCCCATACATTATTCAGCTCGAACTATTGAAGCTCGTCTTGCATGGCTTGAATCCATTCAGGTTCCATGAAGGCTTCATCAACTTTCTTGGGTTCAGATATTGAGACAAATGCAAAGTGCCCACAGAAATTTGCTAACTGTGTTGCCCTTGAACGAGTGAGTGGACCAGGTGCATTGATGCTATCAATTATCTTCTCAATCTGTACTTCATTTGCAACACGAGGATGAATTGGACGAAGATTTTGCTCTTGCTAATCATTGTCATCGTTTGAAGGGTTGTCTTCAGGTTGAGCATTGTCTTCAGGTTGATTAGGTGCAGAAATGATAAGTTCCTCTTCAGGCTGTACTTCAGACAGTATAATTTCTCCAGTTCCCATAAGCTTGATGGATTCACTAGGTGGAATTTCATCTAGCACATTTGGCAGGTGCTCTCTTTGTGAGCCGTTAGTCTCATCGAACCGCACATCCACAGTTTCAACCACTTTATAGTGAAAGAGGTTGAAGACTCTGTAGGAGTGTGAATCCTTTCTGTAACCAAGCATAAAACCTTCATGTGCTTTCGGTGCAAATTTTGAAGTGTGATGTGGATCCTTGATCCAGCACCTAGCACCAAATACTCTGAAGTAACTGACATTTGGCTTCTTACCAGTGAGGAGTTCATAGGATGTTTTCTTCAGAAGCTTGTGAAGATAAACACGGTTGATGACATGGCATGCAGTATCAATAGCATCAGGCCAGAACTTTCTTGGTGTCTTGTATTCATCGAGCATCATCTGAGCCATCTCAATGAGTGTCCTGTTCTTGCGTTCCACGATGCCATTCTGCTATGGCGTGTACGGAGGTGAGAACTCATGAGTGATGCCCAATGTATCAAGATAAGTGTTGAGCCGGTGTTCTTGAATTCAGTGCCATTGTCACTTCTTATGTGCTTGATCTTGACTCCATAGTTGTTCATGGCTCGATTAGCGAAGCGTCTGAAGACATCCTGCACTTCAGTCTTGTAGAGGATTATGTGTACCCATGTATATCTTGAATAATCATCAACAATGACGAAGCCATAGAGACAAGCAGTAGTAGTTAGAGTAGAGTAGTGAGTAGGGCCGAAGAGGTCCATGTGTAGCAATTCGAAGGGTTGAGTCGTTGTCATGATTGTCGTCGAGGGATGCTTGGCCCTCGTCATCTTTCCAGCTTCGCAGGGACCGCATAAGTGATCCTTATTGAACTTGATGCCTTCGATGCCTATGATGTGCTTCTTCTTTGCAAGAGTATGCAAGTTCCTCATGCCAGCATGCCCTAGCCTCCGATGCCAGAGCCAGCACTCTGAAGCTTTTGCAAGAAGACACATGGCAAGTTGTGGTCCTGCTGAGAAATCTACCATGTACAAATCATCTTTCCGACACCCTTCAAAGACTAGAGACTTGTCAGATTCCATTTGAACAACACAACGATATTTTCGAAATATCACAATCATGTTCAAATCACAAAGCATTGAGACAGACATTAAGTTGAAACCAAGGGATTCAACAAGCATCACTTTATCCATGTGTTGATCCTTTGAGATTGCAACTCTACCTAGACCCAATACCTTGCTTTTGCCAGTGTCAGCAAATGTGATGTGAGTCTTCTCAGATGGACGTAAGGTTGAGTCCGTGAGAAGACTTTGATCACCAGTCATATGATTAGTGCATCCACTATCGATAATCCATTCTGAAGCAGCTGGTGTCATACCCTACAGAACAGTTAGGGGGATAGGCTTCATGAAGAGTATTGTGAAGCATAAGCATTTGACGAGCAAGTGAATTATGAAAGCTCAGACCCAGGTTAGAACTGATAGGATGCATGTTAAGCGACTCAAAAATGAAATACATAATAAGATCATTTGGGAATTTTATCTTGTGCCCCACAAGATGTTTTAGGTCCCTAGCAATAGCTTCAGACGCATTTTATTTTCGGCTAGAGACCTTTCCCTGCAAAAGAGAGTTAAGATTTCTTAGCCACCCACATCTTCAGGGGTGGCTTCGAAGCAATTAGTCTAAGTGCAGCATCTGAGAACTTTGGCTTTGAAGCCCTGGCAAATAGTTTTGCAGGAGGTCAATAATACTCATAAGAATAAGCAGAGTAGTTCTTGGTCTTATGAACATGGCTATTTGATGAAACACGCTCATATTCATAGGCATGGGTATGATTTCCCTGCAAAACATTTGTGTTAGTGCGACTCAGGTGAGTCCTCTGTCTGTATGAAGCCTTTGGACCATATGAAGCATGTGGTCTGGGTTTTGTCTTCTTCCCTTGTGGTGTCTTGACGACATTCACAGGAAGATTCTCCAGACACCTTTTGGGCACCCAGACTTTCTTCATAGGTGGCCCATTCCTGCAGTTAGTACCAATATACCTGGCAAACACTTCACCATTCTGATTCTTAAACAATTTATAGTTTGCATCAAAGGATTCATCAATGACAATAGGATTATCACAAGTGAAGCCAGATAGGGTAGATGGATCCACTGAAGGTTCCTTTACATCAAACCATGTGGTTTTGGGGTACTGCTCAAGCTTCCAGTAAGAGCCATCAGCATTCATTTTCCTTTCAAACCCAACACCCTCTTTCCTAGGTTTACGGTTCAGAATCTGCCTTTTGAGGACATCACATAGTGTCTGATGCCCTTTGAGACTTTTGTACATCCCTGTTTCAAGCAATGTCTTCAACCTAGCATTTTCATCAGCAATAGCAGTGGCATCCTCAGCAGAGGGGTCAGTTACCACATCAACAGTTGAAGATTTTGCAACAGTAGCAGCAGTAGAACACTCAGCAACAGAAGTAGCGTTATCATGCTCAAGGCATTTTAGACATGGTGGTTCAAATCCTTCCTGAGCGGGACTGATCTGTTGAGCGTGAAGTTACTCGTTTTCCTTTTGAAGATCTTCATGAATTGCTCTCAATTTCTCAAGTTCTTGCTTCCTTTGAAGATAATCATAGGAAAGCTTTTCATGAGTTGTTGAGAGCGTTTCATGATGACTTTCAAGTTCCTCATACTTAACATGAAGATTTTTTATGTCTTCAATTAAGGACTGAGATCGAGTCATTTCCGCGTCCAACAGGCCATCGCTTTTGTCTAACAGTTTTTGAATATGTTCCATAGCTTTCTGTTGTTCAGTTGCAATTTTAGCAAGTGTTTTTTAGCTGGGTTTGGAATCACAATCAGAGTCATCTTCACTAGATGTTTGATAGTGAGCATTGCGTGAGTTTACCTTGGCACCACGTGCCATGAAGCAATAGGTGGGAGCGGAGTCGTCCTTGTCATCAGCGTGGGTGATGGAACCATTGTCTTCAGTGCTGAAGATGGACTTGGAAACGTAGGTTGTAGCCAGACTTGCGATGCCAGAGTCAGACTCCTCCTCAGACTCCGCCTCCGCCTCCTCAAAAACAGACTCCTCCTCTGAATCCATTTGCTTGCCAACAAACGCACGAGCCTTGTCAGATGAGCTCTTCTTGTGTGATGAAGACTTTGAGGAAGACTTGAAAGAAGACTTTGAGTATTTATTCTTCTTCTTGTCGTCAGAATCATAGTCCTTGCTCTTCTTCTTCTTCTTGTTCTCATTGTCCCACTACGGACACTCAGAGATGTAGTGCCCAGGTTTCTTGCACTTGTGGAATGTTCTCTTCTTGTAGTCATGAGTAGAAGCTTCATCATTCCTTGAGCTGGATCGTGAAGACTTTCTGAAGCCTTTCTTCCTAGTGAACTTTTGGAACTTCTTCACTAGCATAGCGAGCTCCTTTCCAATATCTTCAGGATCATCAGAACTTGAAAGTGCAACTATCCCTAGGTGGTTTTGGTAATACCTAACAACATATAGCTCATTGAGCTAATGCTACTTCAAGATTAATATCTCAGGAAAGCTCAATTATTGGCATGGCATGGATGAGAAAAGTGGACCCCTCAAAATGCAATGGACAAAGGATTGGCTCAAGCTCAAAGCTCAAGACTCTACATTTTCCATTTTAATGATCCAATATCACATTGAGTCTATAGGAAAATCCAATACTATCAAGGAGGGATGAGGTGTTGCTTAATGAGGTTCTTGCTCAAAATGCTTAGTGATATGCTCCAAAACCCTCAACTACTTTCTCACATCCACATATGACCTAAACGAAAAGTCAAACTCGGCCCCACCTATTCTTCCTATCCGGCGCCACCGAGTTTCAAATGTCATAGCCACTGCCATAAACCCTAGGCAAATCGGTCTCACCGATAGGGATCTCGGTCTCACCGAGATGGGGTTGTAATCTCTCTGTTTCCCTTCGTAACGTTTAGGTCTCACCGAGATGAGTGATCGGTCCCACCGAGATTGCAATGTAAACTCTCTGTTTTCCCTTCGTAATGTTTCGTTCTCACCGAAATGAGTGATCGGTCCCACCGAGTTTACCTGACCAACTCTCTGGTTAGCTTATTACCAAAATCGTTCTCACCGAGATTACATTATGCCCTAACCCTAATCATATCGGTCCTACCGAGTTGCATGTCGGTCCCACCGAAAACCCTAACGGTCACTAGCTTTGCCGAATTGGTCCGACCGAGTTTAACCATTCGGTCCCACCGAGTTTGGGAAGTTATGTGTAACTGTTAGATTTTGTGTGGAGGCTATATATACCCCTCCAGCACCTCTTCATTCATGGAGAGAGCCATCAGAATGAACCTACACTTCCAACTTACTTTTTCTAAGAGAGAACCACCTACACTTGTGTTGAGACCAAGATATTCAATTCCTACCATATGAATCTTGATCTCTAGCCTTCCCCAAGTTGCTTTCCACTCAAATCTTCTTTCCACCAAATCCAAATCCTGTGAGAGAGAGTTGAGTGTTGGGGAGACTATCTTTTGAAGCACAAGAGCAAGGAGTTCATCATCAACACACCATTTGTTACTTCTTGGAGAGTGGTGTCTCATAGATTGGCTAGGTGTCACTTGGGAGCCTCTGACAAGATTGTGGAGTTGAACCAAGGAGTTTGTAAGGGCAAGGAGATCGCCTACTTCATGAAGATCTACCGCTAGTGAGGCAAGTCCTTCATGGGCGATGGCCATGGTGGGATAGACAAGGTTGCTTCTTCGTGCACCCTTCATTGGTGGAGCCCTCCATGGACTCGCGCAACCGTTACCCTTCGTGGGTTGAAGTCTCCATCAACGTGGATGTATGATAGCACCACCTATCGGAACCACGACAAAAACATCCATGTCTCCAATTGCGTTTGAATCCTCCAAACCCTCCCCTTTACATTCTTGCAAGTTGCATGCTTTACTTTCCGCTGCTCATATACTCTTTGCATGCTTGCTTGAATTAAGATTGCTTGACTTGTCCATTGTTGCTAAAATCTGCCAAGAACTAAAATTGAGAAAAGGCTAGATATTTATTTGGTCAAGTAGTCTAATCACCCCCCTCTAGACATACTTTCGATCCTACAAGTGGTATCAGAGCATTGGTCTCCATTTGCCTTGATTTTCATAGCTTTTGGAAGTCATAGCCTTGGTTTCACAACCTAGGAGAGTATGGCATCTAGCGAGGGAAATTACCACCGTAGAGGTCCTTACTTTGATGGTACTAATTTTGCTAGTTGGAAGCATAATATGAAAATGCATATTCTTGGACATAACCCCGCCGTTTGGGCTATTGTGTGTGTTGGCTTGCAAGGTGAATTATTTGATGGGAGAGAACCGAACCATGAAGCTACAGCGGAAGAGTTGAAGATGCTACAATACAATGCTCAAGCTTGTGATATCCTCTTCAACGGATTGTGCCCCGAAGAATTCAACAAAATCAGCCGTGTTGAGAATGCAAAGGAAATTTGGGATACTTTGATTGATATGCATGAAGGTACCGACTCCGTCAAGGAATCCAAATTGGATGTGCTTCAAAGTCAACTTGACAAGTTCAAAATGAAGGATGGTGAAGGTGTCACTGAAATGTACTCTAGGCTTGCTCTTATCACAAATGAGATTGTGGGCTTAGGAAGTGAAGAGATGACCGACAAATTCATCATCAAGAAGATCCTAAGAGCCTTGGATGGAAAATACGGTACCGTATGCACATTGATCCAAATGATGCCAAATTACAAAGATCTCAAACGAACGGAAGTCATTGGAAGAATTGTTGCTCATGAGATGTCACTCAAGGATAAGGAGGAACTCCATAACATGTCAAGTGGTGCTTACAAAGCCTCATGTGAAGCTCCCACATCATCAAGCCAGAAACAAACCTTCAATGAAGAATTGAGCCTAATGGTGAAGAACTTCAACAAGTTCTACAAGAGTAGAAGCAAAGAGAGAAGTTCCAAGTCAAGATCCTACAATGACAAAAGATCTTCTAGCCGAGAGCGAAACTGCTACAATTGTGGAAGACCCGGACACTACTCAAATGAGTGTACGGCCCCCTACAAGAGAAGAGAAGATTCTCCAAAAAGAAGTAGAAGAGAAGAATCACCATCAAGAGAGAGAAGGAGTAGAGATGATCGTTGTGAACGAAGAACAACCCGGAGAAGCAAGGATTCAGAAAGGAAGGAAAAGTCATCAAGGAGCTACACAAAACGAAGACATCAAGCTCATGTTGGTGAATGGGTATCCGGCTCCGACTCCGATAATCACTCCGAGAGAAGCTATCACTCCAACTCCGAATATACTCAAGATGAAGGTGTTGCCGGTCTAGCACTTGTGTCAACCAACTCCTACGACATATTTGATTCACCAAATGAAGGAATTGGAAGATGGTCCATGGCCAAAGGTCCAAAGTTATCACACCCCAAGTATGTTGATTTCAATAGTGATGAAGATGACTTGTTAGGTGATGATGATTTACTTGTTGACAACTCTAGTGATGAATACTATGATGAAACGTCAATTAATCATGCTAATCAAGATAAAACGAATGACAATGATAAGGAGAAGATTGAGTCTCTAACTAAATAACTAAACACTCTTAAGTTAGCTCATGAAACTATCTTAGGAGATCATCGAGAACTTTTAAGGACTCATGAGAAATTACGTTTTGAGAAGCTCAATCTTGAGCAAGATCATGAGTTCTTAAAGGCAATCAATGATGATCTTCGCAAGAAAAGCTCTTCTTACATTTCCAAGCGTTTACTCTTATCCACTTACATGCCTCAAGTCAAGTCTAGTAACAAGAACAAGAAGGATTCTTCCTCTAGTAGTAACAATAATCATGCTAAATCCAGTATTGTTGCTTCTAGTAGTTCTCTTGATTCCACTAATGATTCTCTGAGCCAAGTCACACTTGAGCAAGAAAATAACTTATTGAAGGGAATCATAGAGAAAGGTGTTTACAAGAGCCTTGTCGGGAGTAAGCACATCGAGGAAATTATACGCAAGCAAGGAAAGCACCGGAAGAACCAAGGTATTGGTTTTGAACGAAAGTTCAATGCCAATGGAGTTGAGTGGGAAGAAGATCAATACCCCAAGATGAAGTTTGTTCCTCAACAAGAGAAGTATGATCCTACTTCTTTAAAAGGGACACAAGCTCAAGATGATCTTTCACCACAAGACCACAAGGAAAAAGGCAAGGACAAGCTTCAAGAGGAAATTGATACATTTGAAGAAGCTCCTAAGGCCTTGGTCAAGTGGGTTCCCAAGACTACATCAAGTTCCACTTCATCAAGTACAACTACAACTCCGAGGATTCCCATCAAGATGGTGTGGATCCCGAAGAAGAAGAACTAGAGAGTTCTTGAGGGTGACTCCGCCAACATACTTCACTCTTATCATTTTGGCAAGAACAAGTGCAATCAACTTCCACATATTGCACTAGTTCAAGGAGTCACAAACCCTCTTGTTGGTAAGACAAGGGACAAGTTAACCTAATGCTCTCATAGACATCATCTTGTGTGTGCATCACTCTATGTCTATGGATATCCTTGTTTGTTCCTTGTGGGACTAACCCGTGTAGGTATTGAAAGTGCAACTCACTCCAAAGGATAGCTCCGAATGATCTACATCAACTTAGAGCATCCACATCTCCAACACCTACATGAAGTCATCATCGACAAAACCCAAGGTTAGTTCATCCCTCTTAGGGGGGATCTCACATCTAGGGGGAGCTTTACTCGAAGAATTGAGCTAAAGCAACTCTAATGGTGTGAACACAACAATGCTTTATGTAAAAGTGGTAACCCCACTTGTGCTTAAACGATGAGTATGACCTATGATCAAATGTTTCTCATTTGACTCCTAAGTCAATATACTCATATGTAGATGACCCAGTCATCGCCAATTGCTTGATAGATGCTAGAATTGTTTGTGCATGCTTTGCCACATATTTCATTTGTCATTTTATTGTGTGAGCTTGTTGGTTGCATAATTTACTCATTCGAGGACATCCACTTGTTGTTTTGATTGGTTGGTTTATTTTTATCTTGCCAAGTGGATGGACAAGAATGCCTAAGGACCTTCTCTAGCTATCTATGCTCTTCTCATCTCAAACTCTATTCATGCTGCATCACAAAGTTTGATCAAGTCAGATTCGAACCACTCTGTGTGAGGAGCACTCGGAGTCACCGATTCGTCATAGACTTAAAATTCTAAAACTTCTTTGTGCGTTTCGGTCTAACCGAGATTCATACATTTCGGTCATACCGAGATCACTAACTCGATCTAGGTTTTTATTCTCGGTGCAACCGATTTGACCTTTTCGGTCACACCGAGTTGCAGTAAGTTCTCGTAGTTATGCATCTCGGTGCCACCGAGTTGTTCCACTCGGTCACACCGACAGGGTCAGGCTATATATACCCATGGGCCAAAATTTGGAATACTTTCCGAACCTCTTTGCCCGCGCTCAGCCTGCTCTGCCTCCCTGGGTCTCCGGATCGTCCTCCTCGTCGCCAGCCGCCCCTAGTCGCTGGTCTCATCCGCCATCAACGGGATCGTCTCCGCCGTTGCCGCCGTAGCAAGTCCATCGCCGAACTAGGGTATGGACTTGATCTTTGTGCTGTTCTCACTTTGATTCCCCAGCACATTGTTTTTCCATGTATCTTGCCATGTTTGAGATCATTCTATCCATCGAAAACACTCCATAGTTTAGTTGTAGATTGAAAATGTAGGGTTAGGTTTCCGCCGAAACCATCTCGGACCGACCAAGTTGTTGAAATAGGTTCCACCGATTTGGCTCAGGCCATTGCACATGTGATTCTCGGTCTGACCAAGAATTGCAAATCGGTGTGACCGAGTTCAAGTCTTTGTGAAACCCCAGCAGTCTCGGTGCCACCGAACTGTGACTCGGTCTGACCGAGTTCACTAGTTTAGGTTCCAACATCTGCTTCGGTATCATCGAGATTTCAAATCAGTAGATCCGAAATGCTTTCTGTGGAAAACTAAAACTAAGTTTTTGATTCATTCTTTTGCAAAAACCTCTGCACTTTGTGATGCTCATCCACTCTACCTCATCTATAATCTATTCACAGGGTCTGCTGTCAGTGTTTGCATCATGTCATATCAGAGTGACAGTCCGAACAAGTCTGAGGAGCAAGTGAACTTGAGTAAGGGCACTAGTCCCTCTAGTAGCTCAGATGATGGAAGCAGGAGCACACCCAGCAACTTGCCAAAGGCTGCCACAAGGGCCAGCAAGAAGAAAACCTCAGATTCAGAGGATGAGGACTATGTGGCTGAGGAGGAAGAAACCACCTCAAAGAGGAAAGTCCTGAAAAAGGAATATGGCACAACTGCTGCCACTAAGCCAGGGATGAAGCAAAAGGTTCCTACCAAGAGAGCTCCAATGTCAAAAGCCAGAACATCCACTCAAGAGACTTTGGGATCTGCACCCAAAGAGCAGGTTGTGGCAGAAAAGAAAAGGAAAGAGAGGGTCAAGAAGACCACTGCCAGAGTGCTTGGGAGATCTTCGATAATGAAAGACTCTGAAGCAGAGGAAGAGGAAGAGGATGCAGCACCAGCACCCAAAGCTCAAAAGCTCATGGGAGATGCTATAAGCGCAGGGGATGTTCCATCTAAGCCTAGGACTGCTCCTAAGACTGCTGCTCCAGCTCCAAAGCCAAAACCAAAGAGGAGCACCAGGAACATCCTTGCTGAGGAGAAGAAAAGGCCCCAGTGCCTGAAGCTGCAATGGAAGAAGAAGATGATGAGTCACATGTCTTGAGGAAGTTGAAGCCAAAAATTCCAAACCAGAATGATGCTCATGCAGTAGCTGAGAACATGAAGATAAGGAAGGATTCAGGTTTGAGGCTATGGAGAGAGTCTGATCCATATGCCACCAGAAGAAGGACTGCTGTGGACTACAGGTTCCATGCCAAGGAACAAAAGGACTTCTATGAGACTATCTTGCTTGACAAAAAGCCAATAGTGTGACATGAGATGGGTCGATTAGACATTCATTAAGGAAAATGAGGATCACTTCCCTGGTGTATATGAAAGCTTCTGGGCTTGTGGAGTTGATGAGTTTGTGGCTCAGAAGCTCACAAAGTGGAATGATGAGCTCATCATGCAGTTCTACTCCACAGCTCATTTCTACCAAGATGGAAGGATTGTCTGGATGTCTGAAGGCACTAGGTACCAGTCAACGGTTGGCGAATGGGCGAAATTGATCAATGCTCCTGAGAAGAGTGAAGGTGAGTTGGATGTCTATGCCAAGAAGAAGAAGGATCACAACACCATGTCACACATGTACAAAGAGATCCCAGATGCTGCTCTTGAGACACACAAGTTTGGATCAGTACATTACCTTCTGTTAGGCTTGCCAACAATCAACAGGATCCTCAGGCACGCTCTCTTGCCAAAGTCAGGTGATCACAAGATGATCAGGGGTCACTCCATCAGCTTGCTGCACATTTTTGATGTTCCACAGAAGTTCAAGGTCACGAGCCTAATTGTGGAAACCATAAAGAGGACAGCTGCAGATCAGAAGAGGAGTTTTGGGTATGCCCCACAGATCCAAGAGCTAATCAACTCCAAGATGGGTACTGGCACATATCTGCTGGACAAGGAGCACCTGCCCATCTATCCAGACTTTGAGGACAACAGTGTGGTGATGGATGAAAATGAACCATCTTCTGTGCACGCACAAGCCAAGAAGCAGAAGGCAAGGGCTGAAAAGGCTCCAAAGATGCCAACTACTGAAGAGGCATCTCAGTATCTTTTGAAGAGCAAGCAAGATTGGGAAGGGACTGGCCACCCTGACTCAAAACCAGGAGAGCTTGGAGAGGATCGTGGAGCAGAAGTTCTATGACTTAGATGTGAAGGTCACTAAGATCTAGTCAGTGCTTGAGAAACTTCAGGATGAAGTGCAGGAGAAGAAGGGCAAGACAACCACTGATGCTTTTTCTAGAGTGCCTAGAGGTCAGTGGTCTGCTGCTATACCTGTCACAGACGCCAGAGCAACTTCATCTGCACCAGCTACAGCTTCAGTGCCACCAGCTCCAGCACCTACTCCACCAGCTCCATCTACATCGACTGACGCCTCCGTCCTTGGAGTTCTGTCTACACCACCACTTGAAGACCAAGCCTGAGAGTCGATTTAGCACTATGCATTTTTTATGAACTTTTTGGTAACTTGTTGCCAAAGGGGGAGAAAATGTATAGATCATAGGCTTCGAGAGAGAGTGTTGCTTTTGTTCTCTCTTGCGTTTCTCCTTGGTGGTTTAACTTCGTTTATTTGCTTGGTTGAGATACTTTATACTTTATGCTTGTGTGTGATACTTGGATGATCATGTGTTTGATGATATGCTATCTTTATGCTTGTTGGATGACATTATCCCTTCATATGATCATTCATTTTGCTTGGTGATGAGTGCATGTATTTTAATTATTATCATTTTGAGCGCTCCACCAAGATGTATGTGACATGGAAGAGTAACCCATGATCCTAACTCTTTGTGCATTTGCAGTCCAAAGCAAATCTTAAACTATGCACAAATTTAGGGGGAGCTCTTTCTTTTCACATACTTCTCAAAGCGACAATGTTTTTCACTCTTATTATCATTTGTTGAAGCATTGATCTATATGTTGTCATCAATTACCAAAAAGGGGGAGATTGAAAGTGCAACTATCCCTATGTGGTTTTGGTAATTCCTAACAACATATAGCTCATTGAGCTAATGCTACTTCAAGATTAATATCTCAGGAAAGCTCAATGATTGGCATGGCATGGATGAGAAAAGTGGACCCCTCAAAATGCTAAGGACAAAGGATTGGCTCAAGCTCAAAGCTCAAGACTCTACATTTTCCATTTTAGTGATCCAAGATCACATTGAGTCTATAGGAAAAGCCAATACTATCAAGGAGGGATGAGGTGTTGCTTAATGAGGTTCTTGCTCAAAATGTTTAGTGTTATGCTCCAAAACCCTCAACTACTTTCTCACATCCACATATGACCTAAACCAAAAGTCAAACTCGGCCCCACTAATTCTTCCTATCCGGCACCACCGAGTTTCAAATGTCATAGCCACCGCCACAAACCCTAGGCAAATCGGTCTCACCGACAGGGATCTCGGTCTCACCGAGATGGGGTTGTAATCTCTATGTTTCCCTTCGTAATGTTTCGGTCTCACCGAGATGAGCGATCAGTCCCATCGATATTGCAATGTAAACTCCCTGTTTTCCCTTCGTAATGTTTCGGTCTCACCGTAATGAGCAATCAGTCCCACCAAGTTTACCTGACCAACTCTCTGGTTAGCTTATTACCAAAATCGGTAAGGATGATTTTGAGCATGCTCAGTAAGGATTATTTTGAGATATTGTTATGCTCTATCCATCCGTGTCTTTGTTTGAAATTATGGAGCACCCTAGCTTGATGCAATCGAGCTCTACTTTTGCTATGAAATGTTCCTGGCAGATTGTTTACATGTTAAGCAATTTTGTCGAGCTTGTTGTAGTTGATCCATGCATGCTATGTTGTTGTTCTTGCCATATTTAGCTTCTATGCCATGTCCACTTGCTGGGTGTATGCTAAGTTTTCCATGTAATGCCTTGTGGTGAGTGCATCGAGCTCGTAAACATGCCTACTTAATATCTATTTTGCCATGTTCCAGTTTTCTTCTAAGTCTGAATCTGTTAACGATAATTGCTATGTTCATATGGTTGCCATTGTGTTTTCTAATCCCTTTTGGCTTATGGTCAGTAAGGGACTTTTGTTGTATGCTTTGAGTAGATTCATGCCATGCCTTGCTTTTCCATGATATGTTCCTGTAGCATGTTGTACCTTGCTCTAAACATTGCTTCCTGATGTTAAATTCCTGACTTGTTGTTAATTTCACTAAGTTTGTAACCTGATATCTTTTGCACTTTTGCCATGCTTGTTTGAACCTGCTATTGAGTGAATTAGCCGTAGCTCAGTGTTCATATTTTGTCAAGCATCTTGAGTGGATCCCTGTCATGTATTTTGTTGCTATGTTAGAGTGCAGTAGCTTGTTGTTCTTGATGCATTTAGATGGCCTCGTGCTGTTAATCGCATACCGGTGCCATACTTGTTTTGCTTGTCATTTGCAAACCGTGCATCCGATTCCGGTGATCTTTATATCGGTTTTGACCGAAATCAACTCCTCTTTCCAGTGGCACTCTTGGTTTTCCAATTTGAGGCCAGGTTCAATCTTTCCTTTCCGAAGCATGCATATGCACCGCATATCGCATCCCGCATGTCATGCATTGTTTTGCATCATGTTGCTTGTGCATTGCACGTGGTTGATTGTGTCTCCCTTTGCTTGTGTTTTTGCCTTGGGTAGAGCCGGGATACGAGTTCGTGTTCGAGGTACCCGTTGAGTACGCTTTCGAGGATCAAGTTTTCGTCTTCTCGGAGATCTTTGTAGGCAAGATGACCATACCCTCGAAATCACTTCTATCTTTGCTTGCTAGTTGCTCGCTCTTTTGCTATGCCTATGCTGCGATACCTACCACATGCTATATCATGCCTCCCATATTGCCATGTTCAGCCTCTAACCCACCTTGTCCTAGCAAACCGTTGTTTGGCTATGTTACCGCTTGCTCAGCCCCTCTTATAGTGTTGTTAGTTGCAGTTGGAGTTTGTTCCTTGTTGGAACATGGATACTTGTTGGGATATCACAATATCTCTTATTTAATTAATACATCTATA
Organism: Triticum urartu; assembly: GCF_003073215.2. Lineage (NCBI taxonomy): Eukaryota > Viridiplantae > Streptophyta > Magnoliopsida > Poales > Poaceae > Triticum > Triticum urartu. The sequence goes on along the minus strand of NC_053023.1, from coordinate 374,404,032 downwards.
TACTTGGTAAAGGGTGGAAGGCTCGGCCTTATGCCTGGTGTTTTGTTCCACTCTTGCCGCCCTAGTTTCCCTCATACAGGTGTTATGTTCCTTGATTTTACGTTCCTTACGCGGTTGGGTTATAATGGGAACTGTCGGTGTCAAAACCGGCGGATCTCGGGTAGTGGGCCCCGAACTGTGCGTCTAGGCTGGATGGTAATAGGAGGCAGGGAACACGATGTTTTACCCAGGTTCGGGCCCTCTTGATGGAGGTAAAACCCTAGGTCCTGCTTGACTAATATTGATGATATGGGTAGTACAAGAGTAGATCTACCACGAGATCAAGGAGGCTAAACCCTAGAAGCTAGCCTATGGTATGATTGTTGTATATGGAGTTGATTGCCTACGGACTACAACCCTCCGGTTTATATAGACACCGGATAGGGTTAGGGTTACACAGAGTCGGTTACAATGGTAGGAGATCTTGAATATCCGCATCGCCAAGCTTGCCTTCCATGCCAAGGAAAGTCCCATCCGAACACGGGACGAAGTCTTCAATCTTGTATCTTCATAGTCCGGGAGTCCGGATGAAGGTATAGTCCGGCTACCCGAACACCCCCTAATCCAGGACTCCCTCAGTAACCCCCGAACCAGGCTTCAATGACGATGAGTCCGGCGCGCAGATTGTTCGGCATTGCAAGGCGGGTTCTTCTCCAAATCATGTGTACCTGTAGGAATAATGTCCGATTTTTGTAATGTAGTGCTCCTCGGCTCCCACGCCCAATAATGGCCGTCTTCCACTTGTCAAATGAATGCGAAAAGCCAGGGCATTTTTACATCCACACCCCTAGCCGTATAAACAAGCCGCCTATTTAACGGGATGGGGATTTAGGTCCAAACCACATCTTCTCCTCTCCGCGAGTTATCATCAAAGCGCTTCCAGCAAAGGTCCATTCCAACATGACCAGCCGTCGCAGCTCCTCCCCTCGCCCCTCCGGTCCCAAACCCGGGGACTGGGAGAGTTGCACCATCCCACATAGCGAGTTAGTGTCGCTCCAGGCCAAGGGATTTCTCCCTCAGGCATACATGGTCCCGGTCCAAGCCGGTCTCACCACCTATAATGGCGGAAAACAAGAGGAGAGCACCTCCAATCCTTCTAAAGGAGAGCGGGTGTGCCTCGTCCCCTATCTAATAAGGGGACTGGGGTTTCCAATTCATCCATTTCTCCGCGGGCTTCTGGAGTTCTACGGCCTCCAGCTGCGCAATCTCACGCCCGCCTCCGTATTACATATTGCGGGTTTCGTCGCCCTTTGCAAGCTAGTTTTAGGCATTGGGGCCCATTTCGCGCTGTGGAAGAGGTTATTCTGCCTGGTGCCCCGTTCTCGAGAGGGGTCTATATACCAAGTGGGTGGAGCCAAAGTATGGCGCATCACCGGGACCAGATACCTATCCGGAACCCCAAAGAAGGCGTCCGAGGACTGGCCTTCGGAATGGTTTTACATAGATGACGTCCCGCTACCGGACCCTATCTGGGTTGGTCTCCCTGAGTTCAACAGTGCTCCATTGAAGAAACGCTTGAGTTGTCGTCCGCGGAGCTCTCAGAGAGAAAGCGACAGAGACGTCCTTTACCTGATGGGACGGATAAGACTGTTGGCTCATTCCGGACTAACCATGATTGGAGTCATGGCCGCATGCATTATGCGGGGGGTGCAACCGCTTCAATATAGAGGCCACCCCATGTGGGATTTCAACGGGGAGGATGACGCCACCCGTTACGGTCATAAGGGGCCGGCCTCAGCTGCCGCTCTAGTAAAGATCTTATCCTCTTTGTACAAGGGAGAAAAGGAGGAATTCCTCTGCATCAACCCGCAGGCCGGATTTACTATGTATGATCCTCCAAGTTGGGTAAGTGAACAATTGCGCTTTCCCGTTTGTTTTATACTCCCACGGTTAGATATGTAGTCTAACGACTTCAGTGCAGGAACTGCGATAGGAGGTAAAGGATATAAACAGCCGCCCTCCACAGCCCGAGGACCCAGAACGGTCCCTCGATCCGGACTCCGAAGAGGATCCGGACATATCGGTGGAGCTTATCGACGGGGTGTTCCATCAGCTAAGCAAGGACAATACCTTGGTAGCCATCACGGCTGATTACCCAGGGTTAATCCTGGCCTCCCAGGTGACAGAAACCGGAGTCTCATTCCCTTGAGAGTGATTCCACTCTCACGTATTCCGGTGTTTCTGATGACAACTGTGTTTTGCAGGGGAGATTTTCGAGGCAGGAGGCCGAACCTGTGGCGGCTAGCCAACGAGGGGCCGCAGGGCCCCGTGGGACAAAAAGGAATGCAGTCCGGACTGAGATGCCGGCGCAAAGGTATAGCGCACCCTCTGTTTCCCTGGTGTTATTTTGTCAGGGCATATTAACGTTCGTGCTATCTTCAGAACGAAGATACCGCGCCGGACTACATCCGGAGAGGTTGCCAATCGCGCCTCCTCCAGCCAGGCTCCAACGTCTGGCCAGGAAGCGGAGGCGAGCACAAGGCGCGCACCGGACGCTCCTCCGACAGAGGATGCGGACAGGCTGTGTGCCACAAATTCTGAAGTGGAGAGTGCCATGAACCACAGGCGTCGCCGGACAGTTCTACGCGACGCTTGTTTCTCCCAAGAGGCTTTAGATTCCTTTAATTCAGGAGATGCGTACCTCCGTGCCGCTCAAAATGGTTTAGCCAGAGCCACGGAGCAGTATGTAAAAGACATACGGGTAAGAAAATTTTGGTTAAACATATATATGCCAGTAGCCCCCGAGACTTGAAGCAGTTAGAGCAACTGATTTAAGGATCATTTAATATGCAGGTTCTTACAGAGAAGAATACCGTACTATCCCAGGAGCTGGAAAAGTGCAAGGCCCAACTAGAGGCCGCACTAGCCGCAGCAGGGGAGCCCAAAGAGACCCCCTCAGGTAAGATACACTTCGAAAGATTATTATTGTGCGGTGTGGGTGCAAATCTGACAAATCATATTGCAGATGGCGCCGGACTCGATCCGGACAAGCAACAACTCTTAAGCCGGCTAAAGGCCGGTGAGAGTACGTTGACAAAGGTGAGGCGATAGAAGAATGATCTTCAGGATGCCAACACCAAGCTGGACATCGAACTTAAAGATGTTTGTGGCCAGCTGTCGGACTCCACGAAGGAGAATCAGCGGCTTCGACGCGGCATTTTTAGTAAGTGCTTGAACGAACTTCGAAAAAAAGTTCGGCGAGGAAGTCGACTAACAGAGTAATGTCTGTAGGTATGCTCACAGGTCGTCCTGCAGAGGAGATGCCCGGTTCTACGGGTGACCTTCTTCCCGAACTCTTGCAACTGCACGAGCGAATTCGGCAGGCGATGCGGGGTATTGCCCAAGCCTTATGGCCTGCCCACTCCGTGCCCGAGGGCCTTGGAGAGCTTGCGGAGAAGCTGAAGGGAGCTCGGCGGCGCTTCCGGTTGTGGAAGATATCAGCCTGCCGATAAGGCGCTAGGGAGGCCTGGGCCATGGTGAAGACCCGTTTTACGAAGTCTGCCCAAACCACATGGTCGAGGTCGGACCAGTGGGGCCTGACGGGAAGGAGATCCCTGTGAGCTTAGTATACGGCCAAGTAGAGTTGGCCGCGAAGTATTCCCAGCAGGACTGTAATTTAGACAGTCTGTTAGATGGTATAGAAGAGGAATACAATCAGTCAGAATGACTATGTAATTTTGAATTGACATGTGTAATGCCTTCTAGCCGGATTGTAGATCATTTGTCATTGCCGACCTTTTCACTTCAACCTCGGGACCTGACGGTTCGGAGTGTGTCCGAATACCCTAGCGGTTATATAAGAACCGGGGTATGCGTGGAGACCAGGCGTAGGGGTCATCAGTGCTTTATCAACAAGTGCCCAACTAGTTATGTTATATTACATGGTTAGTAAGAAACATCTTCCAGAGAGAATAGTTCCGTTAAGGGTTCCTTTCACTGGGAGGCATGCCCTAAGGTGCATGTCCGGATTGCGTGAAGAGACGCAGAAAAAAAGCATCTGGGGGCGCATAAAATGAGTAAAAAGATCATCTTTTATTTCACCGACCAAATATTCCCTTAAGAATGCTAGCTTTCGGCTTCACCCAGTCTGAGGTACACATCCGGCTGACCCGGCAGTAACAATCGCAGAGGTGCTCCCTTTACCGCCTAGCCGAACAATCGGGAACGTAGGGGTAAGCACAGGAGCCAGGCAACCCATCTTGGTCAAAACTTAAGTCATATCGATGCATATAATGGTGAAGAAAAAAGGTACATGCGGAAGTTTGACGCATGTGTTGGGCGTGAAGCCCGTATAAATAAGCTTCTGTTAAAGAAGCCCCCAGGTTTAATGAGCGCGAGTGGCGCGTCACTAGATGAGCCTTGAAGGGCTATAAAGAAAAGAGGGGAAGGAGAGAAATGTAAGACAGAAAAATGCAAAAAATGGACAGAGGAAGGAGACGAACACAGAGTCCGGCGCTAGGCATAGAATCTTCGGAGACGGGTGGCGTTCCACGGGTTCGGCTCAAGTCAGTTATTCGACGCATCTCGCAGGCGGTACGCCCCACCAATCAGGACATGGTCGATTATGAATGGACCTTCCCACTTGGGATTGAGTTTGTCCTTTTTCTTATCCGGCAGGCGTAGAACTAGTTCGCCAACATTGTAATTTTTGGCCCGTACTTCTCTGCTTTGATATCTTCGGGCCTGCTGTTGATAAAATGCGGAACGGGCTTTTGCCATGTCACGCTCCTCCTCCAAGGCATCCAAGTTGTCCTGCCGATCGAGCTCAGCTTCTGTTTCTTCGTACATGCACACTCTAGGTGAGTCATGAATTATGTCGCAGGGCAGAACTGCCTCTGCGCCGTACACCATAAAAAATGGTGTGTATCCGGTGGTGCGATTTGGCGTGGTCCGTAGCCCCCATAGCACGGAGTCGAGCTCCTCTACCCAGTGCGTGTTAGATTCCTTGAGGGACCGCACCAGTCTGGGTTTAATGCCGCTCATGATAGGACCATTTGCACGTTCGACCTGGCCGTTGGTTTGTGGGTGATATACGGAAGCATAATCGAGCTTGATGCCCATGTTTTTGCACCAGAGTTTTACCTCGTCGGTGGTAAAGTTTGTACCGTTATCGGTTATGATGCTGTGGGGGACGCCATAACGGTGTACAACCCCGGATATGAAGTCTATCACAGGTCCGGATTCGGCCGTTTTAACAGGCTTGGCTTCTATCCATTTGGTGAATTTATCCACCATGACTAGTAAGTATTTTTTCCTATCGGTCCCACCTTTAAGGGGTCCGACCATGTCAAGCCCCCAGACTGCAAAAGGCCAGGTGATGGGTATAGTTTGGAGTGCGGTGGGTGGCATATGGCTTTAGTTGGAAAAAAGTTGGCAACCAGCGCATCGTTGGACTAGGTCCTGAGTGTCTGCCCGGGCCGTCGGCCAATAAAAGCCTGTACGGAAAGCCTTGCTAACAAGGGACCGAGCAGCGGCGTGGTGACCACCGAGTCCGACATGAATTTCAGCCAAAAGGTTCCGCCCTTCCTCTTCGGAGATGCACCTTTGAAGGACTCCGGTAGTGCTTTTCTTATAAAGCTCTCCCTCATGGACTCTATAGGCTTTAGATCGCCGCACTATGCAGCGGGCCTCGTTTTGGTCCTCTGGGAGTTCCTGCCTAGTAAGGTAGGCTAGGAATGGTTCTGTCCATGGGGCGATAACCGCCATTATTACGTGGGCTGAAGGTGTAATTTCATTGGCAGAGCCTCCAATTGTGTCAGATTGTTCGGCGTCGAGTGGTGCGGCTGGGTCCGGGCTGTTATTTGCGGGTTCCCCCTCCCATGCTACGGATGGCTTGAACAATCTTTCCAAAAAGATGTTGGGGGGGACTGCATCGCGTTTTGCTCCGATGCGCGCCAGGACGTCCGCTGCTTGATTGTTTTCTCGGGCTATATGGTGAAACTCCAGCCCTTCGAACCGAGCTGACATTTTTAGGACGGCGTTGCGGTAAGCTGCCATTTTTGGGTCCTTGGCGTCGAAGTCTCCATTTATTTGGGATATCGCGAGGTTTGAATCCCCGCGTACCTCTAGGCGCTGGATACCCATGGATACTGCTATCCGAAGACCATGTAGGAGGGCCTCATATTCGGCTGCATTGTTGGAATCCGTGTACATGATCTGGAGCACATATTGGACTGTGTCTCCTGTGGGGGACGTCAGGACGACGCCAGCCCCCAGTCCGACCAACATTTTGGAACCGTCAAAATGCATAATCCAGTTTGAATATGTGCCGTACTCTTTAGGGAGCTCGGCCTCCGTCCATTCTGCGACGAAGTCGGCCAAAACTTGCGATTTAATAGCTCGCCGTGGCTTATTGGTTATATCGAACGGGAGAAGCTCGATGGCCCATTTTGCAATCCGTCTCGTTGCATCGCGGTTGTTGATAATATCGTTGAGTGGTACTTCCGAGGCTACTGTTATGGAACACTCTTGAAAGTAGTGTCGTAGCTTCCGGGATGCCATGAATACCGCGTATGCAATCTTTTGATAATGCGGGTACCGTGATTTGCGTGGAGTGAGGACAGTGGATACGTAGTAGACCGGCCTTTGAAGGGGGAATTTGTGTCCATCCGTTTCCCGCTCGCCAACGAGCACTGCTCTGACAACTTGATGTGTTGCTGCAATGTACAATAACATTGGTTCGCCGGTGTTTGGCGCGGCCAGGACTGGGTTTGTTGCCAATATGGCTTTTATTTCATCAAGTCCGGCCGTGGCAGCATCCGTCCACTCGAAGTGTTCGGTGCACCAAAGGAGGCGATAGAGGGGTAGTTCCTTTTCTCCCAAGTGGGAGATGAAGCGGCTTAAAGCCGCCACGCATCCGGTTAATTTTTGTATTTGTCTGAGGTCCTTTGGGATATCCAATTGTGACAAAGCTCGGATCTTGGCTGGATTTGCTTCAATTCCTCTGCCGGATACAATGAAGCCCAAGAGCTTTCCGGCTGGAATGCCGAAGACGCATTTTTCCGGGTTGAGCTTGATGTCATATTTTCGAAGGTTATCGAATGCAAGCCTCAAGTCGTCTACTAGAGATTCGACATGTCTTGATTTGACGACCACATCATCCACATACGCCTCCACTGTTTTGCCGATCTGGTTTGCCAGACATGTCTAGATCATGCGCCGATAAGTTGCGCCGGCGTTTTTCAGCCCGAAGGGCATTGTGTTGAAGCAGAATGGGCCGTATGGTGTGATGAATGCTGTTGAGGCTTGGTCTGATTCTGCCATCTTGATTTGATGGTAACCGGAGTATGCGTCGAGGAAACACAACGAGTCGTGTCCTGCGGTGGCATCGATAATTTGATCGATATGGGGGAGGGGGAAGGGATCCTTTGGGCAAGCCTTGTTAAGGTCTTTCAAATCGACACACAGGCGCCAGGATTTGTCCTTCTTTGGTACCATCACCAGGTTTGCTAGCCAGTCCAGATGTTTTATGTCTCTAATGAATCCGGCCTCTAATAGCTTGGCTAGCTCCTCTCCCATAGCCTGTCTCTTGGGTTTGGAAAAACGCCGAAGGGCTTGTTTGACAGGTTTGAATCCTTTTAGGATATTTAAGCTGTGTTCGGCCAGCCTGCGTGGGATCCCTGGCATGTCTGAAGGGTGCCAGGCGAAAATGTCCCAGTTCTCTCGTAGGAACTCTCGCAGTGCGGCGTCTACATCAGGGTTCAGTCGTGCCCCGATGGAAGCTGTTTTATTGGGGTCCGTTGGATGGACCTGGAATTTGACTATTCCGTCAGCTGGCTTGAAGGATGTGGATTTGGATCTCTTGTCGAGTATCACATCATCCCTGTTAACCGTGGAGCGCAGCGCAGTTAGTTCCTCGGCCGCTAAGGCTTCGGATAGTGCCTCAAGGGCTAATGCGGCTGTCTTGTTTTCGGCGCGGAGTGCTATGTCCGGATCACTAGCTAGAGTGATAATTCCGTTCGGCCCGGGCATCTTAAGCTTCATGTACCCGTAATGGGGTATTGCTTGGAAGATTGTGAATGCTTCCCGGCCTAGTAAAGCGTGATATCCGCTTTTGAACGGGGCCACCTGAAACGTGACTTCTTCGGACCTGTAATTATCCGCGTGCCGAACACCACATCTAGTGTGATTTTTCCTGTGCAGCGCGCTTCCCGACCGGGGATTATTCCTCTAAAGGTTGTGCTGCTTCACTCGACGCGGTTCCAGTCTATTTCCATTTTTTGAAGGGTTTCCTCATAAATGAGGTTCAGTCCGCTGCCTCCATCCATGAGCACCTTGGTGAGGCGAAAGCCGTCCACTATGGGACTAAGGACCAATGCGGCTGGTGCTCGGGCTGTTCGGAATCTAGGTTCATCACTTGCGTTGAAGGTAATGGCAGTGTCGCTCCATGGATTTATTGTTGCAACTTGATAGACTTCGGCGAGGCTGCGGAGTGTTCTTTTTCACACATTGTTTGATGCCAAAGTCTCGAAGACTGTGAGAACGGTACTGGTGTCCTTGGGCTGGCTTTCTGCGGCCTCCGGAATTAAGAGGTCCTCGTCGATTTTGGCCACCTGCTGGAGTATCCAACATGCTCTAAGTCTGTGAGTTGGTGTGGCGTCCTCTGTACTGTGAATTCTACAGGGTCCATCAAGCCATCTTTCCAGTACGGCTCCATGCCCTGTAGAGGGTTTTGGCTTTTTGGTGTTTATCCCGGGTGTCCTGTGATAATGCACCCTCTTAGTTTGGACGGGATTACTATTCAAGGCTGGATTATCCCAAAAATTTATTTCAGTTTTCCAGGCGTTTTCCATCGCACAGTATTTTTGTACTATGGACGCCAAGTCAGCGAAGCGTGTGATATCACGACGACTTACGGCATTGAGGATTCCCTTGTCCGTGCAATTACTGTAGAAAATTGAGATTGTGTCTTCCTTGCGGCAATCCTTTATCCTGTTCATAACCAGGAGGAGCCTTGCCCAGTAATGATGTACTGTTTCCTCGGGCCTCTGCCTGATTTGGGAGAGATCGCTTATGATCGGGTGGGCGGGTGTCTTTGAATCTGAAACCTCACCCAATCCAAGATTCGGAGGCCGAAGAGTTTCCGAACTCTAAAGTTCGGATTCTTGGATGTTGTCCAGTGAATCTGGCCCGTTGCCTGATCCTAAGCTCAGGTCTTGAGTTATATCTCCCCCTCCGCGGGTATCCGGCTTGGAGGGGTCGGGAATTCGGACGTAGCTAGTCCTTAAAATAGATGAAGGGTCACCGCACAGCGTCTCTACCACGGCAACGTGGTGGATGACTTGGGGAGAGTTAATTTCTCTTAGATCGGGTTTAAGCCCAACCTGGTCGTAATCCGTAGCGACCCCTAGGGCGGCGATGCGATCCAAGAGCTCGTTTACGAAAGAGAGCTCCATTGGATCTAGCTGCTCGACGAGCTCCGAGCTGACGTGTAGGTTGCTTTTGATGACCCGAGAGGTCACCGTCGGCGCAACAGCCGAACAGGCAGTCATGAGGAAACCACCTAGCCGGAGGGTTTGGCCGACAGCCAAGGCTCCCTTAGCAACGGCGTCGTCTTTAAAGACAGGAGGAGGCATCCTTCCTGATTGTGATGGCACAGAGGAACTCTCAATGAAAGCACCAATGTCGGTGTCAAAACCGGCGGATCTTGGGTAGTGGGTCCCGAACTGTGCGTCTAGGCCGGATGGTAACAGGAGGCAGGGAACACGATGTCTTACCCAGGTTCGGGCCCTCTTGATGGAGGTAAAACCCTACGTCCTGCTTGACTAATATTGATGATATGGGTAGTACAAGAGTAGATCTACCACGAGATCAAGGAGGCTAAACCCTAGAAGCTAGCCTATGGTATGATTGTTGTATATGGAGTTGATTGCCTACGGACTACAACCCTCCGGTTTATATAGACACCGGATAGGGTTAGGGTTACACAGAGTCGGTTACAATGGTAGGAGATCTTGAATATCCGCATCTCCAAGCTTGCCTTCCATGCCAAGGAAAGTCCCATCCGAACACGGGATGAAGTCTTCAATCTTGTATCTTCATAGTTCGGGAGTCCGGATGAAGGTATAGTCCGGCTACCCGAACACCCCCTAATCCAGGACTCCCTTAGGAACCCCTTGACAGTTCGCCTTGAATAAAACTCCTCCAGCAAGGCCCAACATTGGTTTTACCATTTTCCACCTAGCCTCTTTTTCCCTTGGGTCGGCCAACTCAAGGGTCATCTTTATTTTAACCCCCCTGGGCCAGTGCTTCTCTAAGTGTTGGTCCAACCTGAGCGATGTCCAGCGCCCCCTGGGCAACCAGGGTTTATGCCAACCCGACGTCTTGCTCATCTGGTGTGCCCTGAGAACGAGATATGTGCAGCTCCTATCAGGATTTGTCGGCACATCTGGGTGGCTTTGCTAGTCTTGTTTTACCATTGTCGAGATGTCTTGTAACCGGGATTCCGAGTCTGATCGGCTCTTCCTGGGAGAAGGAATATCCTTCGTTGACCGTGAGAGCTTGTGATGGGCTAAGTTGGGACACCCCTGCAGGGATTTGAACTTTCGAAAGCCGTGCCCGTGGTTATGGGCAGATGGTAATTTGTTAATGTCCGGTTGTAGAAAACCTGAAGCTTATCTTAATTAAAATGCATCAACCGCGTGTGTAGCCGTGACGGTCTCTTCTCGGCGGGGTCCGGGAAGTGAACACGGTGTTGGAGTTATGCTTGAATGTAAGTAGTCTAGGATCACTTCTTGATCATAGATTCTCGACCGTGCTTTGCCTCCTCTCCTCGCTCTCATTTGCGTATGTTAGCCACCATATATGCTACTGCTTGCTGCAGCTCCACCTCATACCTTTTACCTACCCATAAGCTTAAATAGTCTTGATCACGAGGGTATGAGATTGTTGAGTCCCCGTGACTCACATATTACATCCAAAACCAGTTGCAGGTGCCGATGTTACCGTGCAGGTGATGCAACCGAGCTCAAGGAGGAGCTCGATGAAGATCCCGTTCATTGTGTTGTTTCGTTTCAGTTGATCAATAGTGGAGCCCAGTTGGGACGATCAGGGATCTGTAGCATTAGGGGTAGTCTTCTTTTATTTGGTACCATAGTTGGACCTTGTTTGTATCTGGTTGATGTAATGCTTTATTCATGTATTGGGTGAAGTGGCGATTGTAAGCCAACTATGTATCTCTTTTCCTTATTAATTACATGGGTTGTATGAAGATTACCCCACTTGCGACATTGCTTACAATGTGGTTATGCCTCTAAGTCGTGCTTCGACACGTGGGAGATATAGTCGCATCATGGGCGTTACATTACCCTTCGTGGGTTGAAGTCTCCATCAATGTGGATGTACGATAGCACCACCTATCGGAACCATGACAAAAACATTCGTGTCTCCAATTGCGTTTGAATCCTCCAAACCCTCCCCTTTACATTCTTCCAAGTTGCATGCTGTACTTTCCGCTGCTCATATACTCTTGGCATGTTTGCTTGAATTAAGATTGCTTGACTTGTCCATTGTTGCTAAAATATGCCAAGAACTAAAATTGAGAAAAGGCTAGATTTTTATTTGGTCAAGTAGTCTAATCAGCCCCCTCTAGACATACTTTTGATCCTACAGAACTGCAGTCAGATTCTTCTTCAGATGAGGAAACAGCTTTTGCCTTCAAGGCGCGAGTTCGGCCATAGTTGGGACCGTATATATCTCTTTTCTCAGAAAGCTTAAACTCATGTGCGTTGAGCCTTTCAAGTATGTCATACGAATCGAGTGTCTTGAAGTCAGGGCGTTCTTGAATCATCAGGGCTAGGGTGTCAAACAAGCTGTCAAGTGATCTCAGGAGCGTCTTGACGATTTCATGCTTGGTGATCTCAGTAGCGCCGAGAGCTTGAAGCTCATTTGTGATGTCAGTGAGGCAATCAAATGTGAGCTGAACATTCTCATTGTCGTTTCCCTTGAAGCGGTTGAAGAGGTTGTGAAGAACACTGATGCTTTGATCTCTTTGGGTTGAGACGCCTTCGTTGACCTTGGAGAGCCAGTCCTAGACTAGCTTCGATGTTTCCATAGCACTTACACGGCCATACTGTCCTTTGGTCAGATGACCACAGATGATGTTCTTGGCAGTAGAATCCAGTTGAATGAACGAACTTCTTGACATCAACAGGGGTGACACCTTCACCAGTCTTGGGAACGCCATTCTTGATGACAAACCAGAAGTCGACATCAATGGCTTCAAGATGCATACACATCTGATTCTTCCAGTAGGGATATTCAGTTCCATCGAAGACGGGGCACGCAGCGGACACTTTGATTATCCCTGTAGTCGACATAACTAAAACTCCAGGTGGTTAAACTGAATCACACAGAACAAGGGAGTACCTTGCTCTGATACCAATTGAAAGTGCTAGTTATCGACTAGAGGGGGGGGTGATTAGGCGATTTTTATGAAAGTCTTCAAGACATGGAAGTTTCGAATACAAACGATAGAAATGAACCTATTAACATGCAGCGGAGGGTAGACTACACTAGGCAAGCCATAGTCAAGTATGCAATGAAGTGAAAGCACGAAGACTAATAGCAGCTGGGCAGTATGGATCAGGATGGAAGATTGTATGAAGCCAATCAGAACAAACAGTCACTCAGTGAAGACAAATAGATAATGCAAGCAGGCAATGACTTCACAAGGACCAACTTTAAATAAAGAGAAGGAAAGGATGGAACCAGTTGCTTGTTGAAGACAAGGATTTGTTGGACCAGTTCCAGTTGCTGTGACAACTGTACATCTGCTTAGGGAGGCTGAGATTCAACTCAGAAGACCGCGTCTTCACCTTATTCCCCTTGAGCTAAAGACACCCAGTCCTCGCTCAATCACTCAGGTAAGTCTTCAAGGTAGACTTCCAAACCTTCACAGACTTTGTTCACCGGCGATCCACAATGACTCTTGGACGCTCAGAACACGACGCCTAACCGGCTGGAGGATTCACAGTCCTCAAGTGTAACAAGTCTTCAGATCACACAGACAGGAAGACTTCAGTGATGCCTAAAACTCTTTGGCTCTGGGTGTTTAGGGCTTTGTCCTTGCAAGGATTTCTCTCTCAAAGGCTCCGTAGGTGGGTTGCTCTCAAACGACAAAAGTCGTGCACTAACTCTGAGCAGCCACCAATTTATGGTGTAGGGGTGGGCTATTTATTGCCACTAGGCAACCCGACCTGATTTGTCCGAAATGACCCTGGGTCACTAAGGAACTGACACGTGTTCCAATGCTCAAATTTCAAACACACATGACAACTTTACATGGGCTACAAGTAAAGCTGACTCATCCAGCTCTGGATAAGATTTTCCCTCATTGTCTTCGCTCGAAGACATAGGATTTTGGTTAAGCATCACTTCAGTCACTCTGACTTTGTTCACTGGGACCCCACTTAACAGTACGGTGGTTCCTATGACTCAACAAAGAAGAAAAGGAAACAATGAAACAACTAAGTCTTCGCGCTTCATAGTCTTCACGGGATGTCTTCTCTTGTCATAGTCTTCAATGTGAATATCTTCACATACCACCTTTGTCTTCAATGTATTCATACATTTTTAGGGGTCAACTCCGGTAGGTAAGCCGAATCAGTGAGGGACTACTACCTGTGTTATCCTGCAATTCTCACAAACACATTAGTCCCTCAACTAGGTTTGTCGTCAATACTCCAAAACCAACTAGGGGTGGCACTAGATGCACTTACAACTGGGCATCAAAGATCGCCACCAGTGCAAATTAACGCGATGACAAAATAATATACAAAACCGACAACACTTTAATAGAGTTCAAAAAAGGTTAGCCTTACTCGGGAGCTGTAGCGCAAGAAGCTGAGGAAGCTGATGAGACTGCGTGAAGTACCAGTGCTGACAATTCATCACATTTCTTACTGACGAACAAAGTGACACGGTTTAAAATAGCATTAACACAATATCGTATTGTTCAGGTTAAGACATGGTAGGAAATGACATTGTGAAGGAGTTGGCAGATTCACGGCACCACTAGATTACGAATCAAGAACTCATAATTATCAATGGTTAGTGTGCTGTGAATTTATCCCATTTCAGATTGGCAAATAAAGAGATGGTTTAAATAATAGTAGAATGATATGACATTGTTCATAGTTAAGACACTGCAAAAAATATGACATTGTGCTGTAGTGGGTAGGTTCACCACACCACTGGATTAGAGATCAGGAACAGAAGCATACATGCAGTGCAAAAGAAGATCACCTTGCTCTGTATAGTTTAATTTACATGGTATGAAGAAGGAAATTGGTTGTACAACTGAAAACTTAAATTGAGAATGACAAACTTTTGTTTAAGAAGTACTTAATAAACTTTAAACATGCAATTTTATGCAAACACCAAAAATAAACAGTTGTTGTAGTCATGCCTAATCAAATATACACAATAAAGTTTGAAGGCTTGAGAAGGACAAACTTACATTATTGGTGAAGATAGGCTCTATAAAGCCCTTGTCCATGCTGATGGGGGGGGGGGGCAATTGAAGAAGTTTACCACAAAATCTTCTTCATAAGCATTGCCTTTATTCTACATTTTTTAAGAGTAAATATAGATGTGATAATATAAGAAAAAATGGAGAATATTTAAGATAAGATGAAGAGTGATGCTACATACACTACTGCAGGATACTGCTAGCGCGACACTACGATCAGAGACCCTTTGCCGAAACTATGTGCGATGCAATAATCGCAAATGGTGGTGTAAAAAACCATCAAAAAGGTGCAAAATGTTTGCGATTGCGGAGCCATCAAACACGATTTAGATTTTAGTTGCGTGTGCGATGCAGGACACACGGTTAATCCATCAAATTGTCTGCGATGAGGCAGAACAACAGAAACGGGCAGCCATAACAATGTGTGTGCGATGCAGGACAGACGATTAATCCATTCGAACTGTTTGCGATGAGGTAGAACAACATAAATGGGCAGCCATATCAATGTGTGTGCGATATAAGGCATACGATTAACTTGGCCGAACTGTTTTCGATTAAGGAACACAACAAAAACGGTTCAACTTAACAAGATGTGTGTGATATGTGGCATACAATTCACATGGATGAACTGTTTGCGATGAGCCAAAAGAACACAAACGAGTCATGTAAACAAGATGTGTGTGATACGTGGCAAACAGCCGACTTGGATGAATTGTTTGCGATGAGAAATAACAACACAGATGGTCAATACAATTACTTCATGTGCGATTCTGTGTGTACAAAAAAATTTGAAAAATGCAAACTAGTTGCTTGCGGTGGCGGAGCATCGCACACGATACATCTGTGAGTACTCGTGTGCGATGATTAGTATGTTACACATATGTTTCCTTATGTTAACATGTGTGTGAATTTGCAATATGGACAATTAGTATGCAAATGCCTTTTGGACATCGGGCACACGCTTAAACTCAATGAACTGTGTACGATACTAATACTTTCCATCAAAATTTATGAACTTGGGAAACAACATTTGAGTAACATATATATGTATATATATATTGGTTACACTATTCGACAAAAGGAGGACCTTCGTAACACGGTTTTGACAACCATATCCATATCTACATACTTAACATAGTAACAACTATCACATTTTAAGAGGCTAAGGGCGAACAACCATATGGTCCATATCTACATACTTAACATATATAGTAACAACTAGCACATTTTAAGAGGTTGAGGGCAAACAACCACAACTATCCACTTGAAGCAACTTGATCACGGTGACTCGGCATCTCGTCAATGAAAAGGAAGAGCCCTCCTGTGCCTTGGTAGAGCATGAGTAGAACAATGTCTCCAATTTTCCAATATGATGCATTGCCACGAGAAGCGAGACCTTGTTAATTTGAATGGTTCCATTTCTGCGGGAAATGCAGTACCTTGCAATCACTTTGGCGTTATGAGCAGGCGCAAGTGTAATTCGACCACGCCAGGAAATTGATCCAGGAACTGCTACAGGGGCAATTTCTATTGACATGTAGAATGAAAAACAATTGTAACATACCTTTGAAGATATATATATATATAGTTTATGAGCATCATCATTAGAATAAGACTTTTTACCAACGTTTTGTGCACACAATTGGTCTTGTTCAGTGTGTGCACCATAGGTCTAATTAATCCCATCCAAAATCCAGCGTTCATACGATGTGCTATCTCTGTCAGATTATCAACAAAGTTTATGACATGCTTCAAGTCCTTCCAGTGAAATTTGGTACGCTTAGTAACATATAGATCATTCACTATGCATCCAACATATCCTGCTTAAAAGGTGGAAAGATATTATTTATTCAAAACATGGCAGAAGAATATATATATATATATATAGTGTGTGTGCATAAATTGGTAAATAGATTGGTTAGATAGTGATCAATTGGTTGCTTAAATAGTAATACGACAACATGGAGAAAGTTGAAAGGACACTAGCCTCGGTCCGACTTTGATCGGCTGATGACATTGGGGAAGTAAACATCCATGTTAATTAGACCAGGTTGTGGTGCACACACTAGAATTTTATTGCTAGCTTTCAGTTCATAACACTTAGACATTTTTCTCCAAAGGTCCGCATTAAAATAGGAGTGACCATCTTTATCAAGTTTTAAGCTAATCGTCACTGTAAATCCATGCTGCGTTGTCAATATGACATGCTGGGAGTCATCAGCAAATTAAAGCCCAAGATTTCCTTCTACTCCTGTTCTTGCAAAGCAAGGAATGTACAACTTGAAATGAAAATTAAGATCGTAAATAAGATATATTGAAATAACAGAGCAAGATGCAAATATGGGAGTAACTAATATAACAGATCCATATATATAGATGAAAGCAAAGTACAAAAATATAGAATTAAAAATATATAATGTTACAAAGATTTGATGCAAATATATAGATAATGTAGCAACAGACGGTGTATGTTCACAAATTTAGGCCATGCCGATCGTGGTAGGTTGATATTGAACATACTGAGCGCTCCCTGAAGTCATCCGGAATGGTGAGATAGAACTTCGTTTCCGACTAGCCACGACCACAGTTGCCTGATTTGTGCTTGCACTATGGACACCTGAATGAACACCCACGAATCAACTAGAACAAAAATGATTCCAGGGTAATTTCCGCCGGTTGATTAACAACAACGGATGGACTACGATAAGAGATGAGTGAATATTTTGCTAATTAACTTGATTACCTTCTCCATGAGAAAAATCCCCGGCCCAATCCAGCAGAAAACCCCAGTTGACTAGAGTCTAGAATGTCGGTGCACATAGGTGGCAGAAAGCGGTAGGGGCAAAATCTGGTGCCGTTTCGAGCGCAACCTACGCCCACCGCCAACAGCCGTCGAGTTTAGGGTGCAGAGTTGCAGACGAGTCCGTGACGAGTGAGTGGGGAGAAATTGGGCGAGGGTTTTCTTTTTTCCTTTTGCATGTGTGAGTGAACACACACGGTGCGTAGAGGCGACGGAGATGAATCCTGTGCGATAGTAAATCACCATGATTGTATGGGAATCCAAATTTCCTTTGTCCTTCATCCATGAGTGTTTTTTCTACGATGAACATAAACCCTAATAATCACCCTGTTCAAATTTGACACTTTTTCGGGTTCATTTACAATATTTAGGGGATTATGTGCATTTTGTAGGCATTAATGCACATAATTCAAATTCAAACAAGCGATGCATGAAAGGGTGCACAAGAACGGTCTGGAAAAACCATACTCGTGGTATTTAGTAATTTATCAAGCCTTTTACAAGGAATAGGCAGAGATTTCAATGCAATGTGTGGCAATAGTCAACTAGAAACACGTCATTTACTGAGTTATCAACTATAGAACAATGAAATATATGCTTGAAATACATGACGGCTGGCATGATGCCATGGTATGGCCTCACCGTGCCCTGGTTAAAAGCTAAGAAGGTTTGATTTATGTCTTCATGCACGCCCTTCATAAATCGAACCATCACCGAGGAAGTTCAATGCTTTCGAGAGGGAAATCACCAAGATTGAAGGGGAATCCAAATTTTCGTCCTAGTTTGTCATTCAATTTTTCCCAACGATCAACGTACCGCCTCAAATGCAATATGTTCAAATTTGACATTTTTTCGAACTCATTTACCATATTTAGGGGATTATGTGCATTTTCTAGGCATTAATTATGCACCAAATTCAAATTCAAACAATCGGTGCATGAAAAGGTGCACAAGAACGGTCTGGAAAACCATGCTCGTGCTATTTAGTACATTCTCATGCCTTTTACAAGGAATGGGAAGATATTTCAAGGAAATGTGTGGCAGTAGTCAACCATAAATGCGTCGTTTACTGGGTTAACAACTATACAAAAATGAAATACATGCTTGGAAAACATGACGCCTGGTGTGGTGCCATGGTATGACCTCACCGTGCCCTAGTAAAAATGTTGTCATGCACGCCTTTCATAAAAGGAACCATCACCAAGGAAGTTTCATGGTTTCGAGGGGGAAATCACCAAGATTGAAGGGGGATCCAAATTTCCTTTGTCCTTTATCCGCGAGTTTCTTTCTATGATGAACATACAACCTGCAAATCATAGTGTTCAAATTTGCACTTTTCCGGGTTCATTTGCCATATTTAGGGGATTATGTGCATTTCCTAGGCATTAATGCACATAATTCAAGTTCAAACAATCGGTGCATGAAAGTGTCCACACGAACGGCCTGGAAAACCATGCTTGTGCCATTTAGTAAGTTCGCATGCCTTTTACAAGGAATGGACAGATATTTCGATGAAATGTGTGGCAATAGTCAACCATAAATGTTTGTTTGTTGGGTTTTCAACTATAGAAAAAATGAAATAAATGCTTGAAACTTGACGCCTAGCATGGTGCCATGGTATGACCTCACCAAGCCCTGGTAAAAATTTGAAAAGGTTTGGCTTATGTCGTCATGCACGTCCGTCATAAATCGAACCATCACCGAGGAAGTTCCATGCTTTCGAGATAGAAATCCCCAATATTGAAGGGGAATCCAAATTTCCGTCCTGGTTTGTCATTCAGTTTTTTCCAACAATCAACATACCAGTGGAAGGAGAGAGAGATCAAGATCATCCTCAACCACACAAGCTCACCAAGCACAAGAACACCTCTCCTCAGGAGGCTGTTCTTCCCTTGTAACTGTTCATCCTCAGCCCAAGAGGTAATCCACCACACCACACTGGAGTAGGGTATTACTCCACAACGGTGGCCTGAACCAGTATAAATCTTGTGTCTTGTGTTCTTTGGGTCCGTCAAGCTAGGCCATGAGATCGTTGAGTGGGTGAGCTTGAGAGGGGGGAGATCTTCGTGCGCACCCCAGTGTTCGAACCTCAAGGGTTTTGCCGGAACCCGAAATCCGACAATAATTTAAGTGAAGCAAGAGATAATTTCTTCAAAATTTTATTAAATCTCATATAGACCTAAGTGAAGCAAGAGATCATTTCTTCAAAAATACTAAGCACACCATTCTCAAAAAGATATAAGTAAAGCACTAGAGCAACTGAGCAGGTCCTAGCTCATAAAAGATTTAAGTGAAGCATAGAGAGCAATTCTGACAAGTCATGACATAATTTTGGCTCTCTCAAATAGGTGTGTCCAGCAAGGATTGATGACCTAAAACACAAAATAAAACAAGCAAAGACTCATATCATACAAGACGCTCCAAGAAAAACACATATCATGTGACGAATAAAAATATAGTCTCGAGTAAAATACCGATAGTTGTTGGAAGAAAGCGGGGATGCCACTTGGGGGATTCCCCAAGCTTTGTTGGTTGCTCATTTTTGGATAATATATTGGGATGACGGGGCATCCCCAAGCTTAGGCTATTCCATCCTTCCTTCATCCATTGTAAGATAACCCAAAACTTGAAAACTTCAATCACACAAAACTCAACAAAACCTTCGTGAGATCCGTTAGTATAAGAATAATAAATCACTACTATAAGTGTTGTATCAAACCAATTCATATTTTGTTTTGTATTATATCTACTGTATTCCATCTTTTCTATGGCAAAAAATCATCAAAGAAAACCATAGAGCCATCAAAATAAGCACACAACACAAAGAAAACAGAATCTGTCGAAACAAAAAAAGTATATAGCAACCTGACTATTTTGAATACTTCTGTAAATCCAAAATTTCTGAAAACTTAGGACGAGCTGATAAATTTGTATATTGATCTACTGCAAGTGGAATGGTTATTTTATTGATCTTTGTTAAAAAATGAAAATTAATTTCGTGAGCGTAAAAGTTTGTGTTTTTTCAGCAAGATCAAACAACTATCACCCAAGAAGATCCTAAAGGCTTTACTTGGCACAAACACTAATTAAAACACAATCATAACAGTAGCATAATTGTGCTAACACACAAAAAACAAATAAAAAATCAAAAATAAAATTTATTCATTGGGTTGCCTCCCAACAAGCGCTATAGTTTTATACCCTTAGCAAGGCATAAAGCAAGGATCTTAGTTTTGTCATCCTTCTTCTTAACTTTCTTAGAGGTATTTTCATCATGAGGCTTTGTAAACACAACATAAAACATGTTATCCATAGAGGCCTTAGCAATCCTAAGTTGGTTTTCATCATACCCCTTTTGATTTCCCGCAACAATCCAAGAGTAATGTTGATTAACATTATTGAAAACTTGTTGGATCATATCTAAAACTAGGACTTCCTTTTTAAGATTCTCATCAAAGATTTTATTGTCCCCAAGAAAATGTCTTAAAGCATAGTCACTATTATAAATAATTTCATCTAACACATGTTTTTTCACGATTCATACCATAAAAGTCAAAGATTTCCCTGGCTTCTCGTATTATGTAGTCAAACTCATTCATAAGAACAAGAGTGGCCAACTTTTTAGCCCTAGGATTCTTTATACAGGGAGCTCAAAAAAAATCTTTGCAAAGTAGGATGGGTATGAATAAATTTACTTTCAAGTTTCAGAACTAGTGCTGAAATAGAATCCACATAAGATCTACTAGTTTTAAGTATAGGGGCATCATCAAGACTAAGCTTCCCAACACAATTGAAAAATTCTTGGATACATTCTTTTCCCATAACGTTCCCTTGCCTCAAAATAAAAGTTTTGGCATCCAGGTTGCATGTATGCCCAATTATAGGAGTTAGGCCATCATCTGTTGGTGCCATACCGAAATCACTCATGATTGCAAGCAAAGGATAGATCTGACAAGAAAACAGCGAATGGAAAAGAGAGGCAAATAAAACGGCAAATCTTTGTGAAGTGGGGGAGAGGAAAACGAGAGGAAAATGGCAAATAATGTAAATTGCGAGGAGATGAGATTTGTGATTAGGAACCTGATTATGTTGAAGATCCTCCCCGGCAACGGCGCCAGAAATTCCTTTTGATTGCTCTCTAACTATAGCGCCAGAAAAGCCCCTGTTTGCTAGGACTACGTCGGTATTTCCCCAAAGAGGAAGGGATGATGCAGCACATCGACGGTAGGTATGTCCCTGAGTGAAGAAACCAAAGTTATCGAACCAGTAGGAGAACCAAGCAACACAACGTAAATAGCACCTGCACACAAGTAACAACACCTCGCAACCTGAGGTGTTAAAGGGGTTGTCAATCCTTTTCGGGTAACTATGCCAAAGATTGTATTAGATTGTAATAATAGATCGCAAATAAAATAAAGTGCAACAAAGTACTTTTTTATTTTTGGTTTAATAGATCTAAAAATAAAAGCAAGAGAAAAATAGATCGCAAGCAAATATATGACAAAGAAGACCTGGGGGCCGTAGGTTTCACTAGTGGCTTCTCTTGAGAAAGATAGCAAACGGTGGGTAAAAAAATTACTGTTGGGCAATTGATAGAACCTCAAATAATTATGACGATATCCAGGCAATGATCATTACATAGGCAACACGCCCAAGATTAGTAGACCAACTCCTACCTGCATCTACTACTATTACTCCACACATCGACCGCTATCCAGCATGCATCTAGTGTATTAAGTTCATGAAAAAACGGAGTAGTGCAATAAGAATGACGACATGATGTAGACATGATCCTTTTATCTATTGCATAGATATAGATCCCATCTTTTTATGCTTAGTAGCAATGATACATACGTGTCGGTTCCTTTTCTGTCACTGGGATCAAGCACCATAAGATCGAACCCACTACCGGGCACCTCTTCCCATTGCCAGATAAATAGATCAAGTTGGCCAGACAAAACCCAAATATCGGAGAAGAAATATGAGGCTATAAGAGATCATGCATATAAGGGATCAAAGAAACTCAAATAACTTTCATGGATATAAAAAGATATGACTGATCATAAACTTAAAGTTCATCAGATCCCAACAAACACACCGCAAAAAGAGTTACGTCATATGGATCTCCAAGAGACCATTGTATTGAGAATTCAGCGAGACAGAGAAAGCCATCTAGCTACTAACTACGGACTCGAAGGTCTACAAAGAACTACTCACGCATCATCGGAGAGGCACCAATGGAGGTGGTGAACCTCATCCGAGATGGTCTCTAGATTGGATCTGGTAATTCTAGACTCTGCGGCGGCTGGATGAATATTTCGTCGACTCCCCTAGGGTTCTGGTATTTTTGGGGTATTTATTGAGCAAAGAGGTGGTCCGGGGGCACCCGAGGTGGGCACAACCAACCAGGGCACGCCTGGGCATCCTGGCGCGCCCTGGTGGGTTGTCCCCTCCTCGGGACTCCCCCCAGGTGCAACCAGGGCCCAACATGTTCCTTCTGGTCCATAAAAAATATCCGTAAAGTTTCATGGCATTTGGACTCCTTCTGATATTGATTTTCTGCGATGTAAAAAACACGGAAAAATAGAAACTGGCACTTGGCACTATGTCAATAGGTTAGTACCAAAAATGATATAAAATGATTATAAAACATCCAAGATTGATAATATAATAGCATGGAACAATAAAAAATTATAGATACGCTGGAGACGTATCAGGTGTCACTTGGGAGCCTTCGACAAGATTGTGGAGTTGAACCAAGGAGTTTGTACGGGCAAGGAGATCGCCTACTTCATGAAGATCTACCCTAGTGAGGCAAGTCCTTCGTGAGTGATGGCCATGGTGGGATAGACAAGGTTGCTTCTTCATGGACCCTTCGTGGGTGGAGCCATCCGTGGGCTCGCGCAACCGTTACCCTTCGTGGGTTGATGTCTCCATCAACGTGGATGTACGATAGCTCGGAACCACGCCAAAAATCTTTGTGTATACATTGCGTTTTCCCCTCCAAACTCCTTCCTTTACCTTCACATGCAAATGTTTTACATTCCGCTGCTATACTCTTAGACTTGCATGTGTAGGTAATTGCTTGACTTGTGCAAAGTTGCTAAAATCTGCCAAGACTTAAAATTGGGAAAATGCTAGATTTTTATTTGGTCAAGTAGTCTAATCACCCCCTCTAGACATACTTTCGATCCTACAAGTGGTAACAGAGCTTTGGTCTCCATTTTCCATGATTTCCATTGCTTTGGTGATCATAGCCTTGGTTTCACAACCTAGGAGAGTATGGTGTCTAGCGAGGGAAATTACCACCTTAGAGGTCCTTACTTTTATGGTACTAATTTTGCTAGTTGGAAGCATAAGATGAAAATGCATATTCTTGGACATAGCCCCGCTGTTTTGGCTATTGTGTGTATTGGCTTGCAAGGTGAATTCTTTGATGGGAGAGAACTGAACCATGAAGCTAGCACGAAAGAATTGAAGATGCTGCAATACAACGCTCAAGCTTGCGATATCCTCTTCAACAGATTGTGCCCCGAAGAATTCAACAAAATCAGCCGTCTTGAGAATGCAAAGGAAATTTGAGATACTTTGATTGATATGCATGAAAGTACCGACTCCGTCAAGGAATCCAAATTGGATGTGCTTCAAAGTCAACTTGACAAGTTCAAAAAGAAGGATGGTTAAGGTGTCGCTGAAATATACTCTAGGCTTGCTCTCATCACAAATGAGATTGCCGGCTTAGGAAGTGAAGAGATGACCGATAGATTCATCATTAAGAAGATCCTAAGAGCCTTGGATGGAAAATATGATACCGTGTGCACATTGATCCAAATGATGCCCAATTACAAAGATCTCAAGCCAACGGAAGTGATTGGAAGAATTGTTGCTCATGAGATGTCACTCAAGGATAAGGAAGAGCTTCACAACAAGTCAAGTGGTGCTTACAAAGCCTCATGTGATCCTCCTACATCATCAAGTGAGAAACAAACCTTCAATGAAGAATTGAGCCTAATGGTGAAGAACTACGACAAGTTCTACAAGAGTAGAAGCAAGGAAAGAAGTTCTAAGTCAAGGTCCTACAATGACAAAAGATCTTCGAGTTGTGAACAAAATTGCTACAATTGTGGAAGACCCAGACACTACTCCAATGAGTGTACGCCCCCTACAAAAGAAGAGAAGATTCACCCAAAAGGAGAAGTAGAAGAGAAGAATCACCTCCAAGAGACAGGAGGAGTAGAGATGATCGTTACGAACGAAGAACATCTCGGAGAAGCAAGGATTCGGAACCTAAGGACAAGTCATCAAGGAGCTACACAAAACGAAGACATCAAACTCATGTTGGTGAATGGGTATCCGGTTTCGACTCC
Organism: Triticum urartu; assembly: GCF_003073215.2. Taxonomy (NCBI): domain Eukaryota; kingdom Viridiplantae; phylum Streptophyta; class Magnoliopsida; order Poales; family Poaceae; genus Triticum; species Triticum urartu. The sequence continues at coordinate 374,379,356 of NC_053023.1, read as the reverse complement.
GACAATCACTCTGAGAGAAGTTATCACTCTGACTCGGAATACACTCAAGATGAAGGTGTTGCCAGTCTAGCACTTGTGTCAACCAACTCCTATGACATATTTGACTCACCAAATGTAGGAATTGGAAGATTTTTCATGGCTAAAGTCCCTTAGGTATCTGATACGTCTCCAACGTATCTATAATTTTTGATTGCTCCATGCTATATTATCTACTATTTTGGACATTATTGGGCTTTATTATCCACTTTTATATTATTTTTGGGACTAACCTATTAGCCGGAGGCCCAACCCAGAATTGGTGTTTTTTTGCCTATTTCAGTGTTTGGAGAAACAGAATGTCAAACGGAGTACAAATGGAATGAAACCTTCGGAAACGTGATTTTCTCATCAGATAAGATCCAGGAGACTTGGACCCTCCGTCAAGTAAGCCACGAGGCGGTCACGAGGGTGGAGGGCGCGCCCCCTGCCTCATGGGCCCCTCGAAGCTCCACCGACGTACTTCTTCCTCCAATATATACCTACGTACCCCCAAATGATTAGGGACGGAGCCAAAAACCTAATTCCACCGCCGCAACTTTCTATATCCACAAGATCCCATCTTGGGGCCTGTTTCGGAGCTCCGCCAGAGGGGGCATTGATCATGGAGGGCTTCTACATCATCATCCAAGCCCCTTTGATGAAGTGTGAGTAGTTTACTTTAGACCTACGGGTCCATAGTTAGTAGCTAGATGACTTATTCTCTCTTTTTGGATCTCAATACAATGTTCTCCCCCTCTCTTGTGGAGATCTATTCGATGTAATCTTCTTTTTGCGGTGTGTTTGTGGAGACCGATGAATTGTGGGTTTATGATCCAGTCTATCAATGAATAATATTTGAATCTTCTCTGAATTCTTTTATGTATGATTGGTTATCTTTGCAAGTCTCTTTGAATTATCAGTTTGGTTTGGTCTACTAGATTGGTTTTTCTTGCCATGTGAGAAGTGCTTAGCTTTGGGTTCGATCTTGCGGTGTCCTTTCCCAGTGATAGAAGGGGTAGCAAGGCACGTATTATATTGTTGCCATCAGGGATAACAAGATGGGGTTTTATCATATTGCATGAAACTATCCCTCTACATCATGTCATCTTGCTTAAGGAGTTACTCTGCTTTTAACTTAATACTCTAGATGCATGATAGATAGCGGTCGATGAGTGGAGTAATAGTAGTAGATGCAGGCAGGAGTCGGTCTATTTGTCTCGGACGTGATGCCTATATACATGATCATACCTAGATATTCTCATAACTATGCTCAATTCTGTTAATTGCTCAACAGTAATTTGTTCACCCACCGTAGAATACTTATGCTCTTGAGAGAAGCCACTAGTGAAACCTATGGCCCCCGGGTCTCTTTCTCATCATATCAATCTCCATCACTTTATTATTGCTTTGCTTTTTTACTTTGCCTTTTACTTTTCACTTTGCATCTTTATACCAAAAATACCAAAAATATTATTTATCATCTCTATCAGATCTCACTTTTGTAAGTGACCGTGAAGGGATTGACAACCCCTAAGCGCGTTGGTTGCATTGAGCTATTGTTTTTGTGTAGGTATAAGGGACTCGCGCATAGCCTCCTACTGGATTGATACATTGGTTCTCAAAAACTGAGGGAAATACTTACGCTACTTTGTTGCATCATCCTCTACTCTTCGAGGAAATCCAATGTAGTGCTCAAGAGGTAGCAAGAAGAATTTCTGGCGCCGTTGCCGGGGAGTCTGCACAAAAGACAACATACCAAGTACCCATTACAATCCCTATCTCCCGCATTACATTATTTGCCATTTGCCTCTCGTTTTCCTCCCCCCACTTCACCCTTGCCGTTTTATTCGCCCTCTCTCTCTCTCTATCCTCCCTCTCTTTCTCTATTTGCCTCTTTTTGCCCGTTTGCCTTTTTGTTTGCTTGTCTGTCGCAATGGCTCAAGATAATACTAAATTGTGTGACTTCACCAATACCAACAACAATGATTTTATTAGCACTCCGATTGCTCCTCTTACCGATGCTGAATCTTGTGAAATTAATGCTGCTTTGCTGAATCTTGTCATGAAAGATCCGTTCTCCGGCCTTCCTAGTGAAGATGCCGCTACCCATCTTAATAGCTTCGTTGATTTGTGTGACATGCAAAAGAAGAAAGATGTCGATAATGATATTGTTAAATTGAAGCTATTTCCTTTTTCGCTTAGAGATCGTGCTAAAGCTTGGTTTTCATCTTTGCCTAAAAATAGTATTGATTCATGGAACAAGTGCAAATGCTTTTATCTCTAAGTATTTTACTCCCTCTAAGATCATCTCTCTTAGAAACGATATTATGAATTTAAGCAACTTGATCATGAACATGTTGCACAAGCTTGGGAGAGAATGAAATTAAAGATACATAATTGCCCTACTCATGGTTTAAATTTGTGGATGATTATACAAAAATTTTATGCCGGATTGAATTTTTCTTCTAGAAATCTTTTGGGTTCGGCCGCAGGAAGCACTTTTATGGAAATCACCTTAGGAGAAGCTACTAACTCCTAGATAATATTATGGTTAATTATTCTCAATGGCATACTGAAAGATCTACTAATAAAAAGGTGCATGCGATAGAAGAAATTAATGTTTTGAGTGGAAAGATGGATGAACTTATGAAATTATTTGCTAATAAGAGTGTTTCTTCTGATCCTAATGATATGCCCTTGTATACTTTGATTGATAATAATAATGAATCTATGGATGTGAATTTTGTTGGTAGGAACAATTTTGGTAACAACGCGTATAGAGGAAATTTCAATCCTAGGCCTTATCCTATTAATCCCTCTAATAATTATGGTAATTCCTACAACAATTCTTATGGAAATTATAATAAGATGCCCTCTGATTTTGAATCTAATATTAAAGAATTTATTTCTTCGCAAAAGAATTTTAATGCTATGATTGAAGAAAAAATGCTTAAGATTGATGATTTGGCTAGGAACGTTGATAGAATTTCTCTTGATGTTTATTCTTTAAAGCTTAGATCTATTCCTCCTAAGCATGATATCAATGAGTCTCTCAAAGCCATGAGAATTTCCGTTGATGAGTGCAAGGAAAGAACCGCTAGGACGCGTGCTATGAAAGATGCCTTTATTAAAGCGTGTTATTCTAGTTCCTATGAAAATAATGATGAAGATCTAAAAGTTATTGATGTGTCCCCTATTAAATCTTTGTTTTGCAATATTAATCTTGATAATGATGGGACTGAATACGATCCACCTTTACCTAGAAGGCGTTCTAAAAATTCGGAGTATTTAGATCTTGATGGTGAAATTGATAAAAGTGGGATTAAAAGAAATAAAACCCTAGATGATGTTGAACCCATTATATTGGATTTCAAGGAATTTAATTATGAAAATTGCTCTTTAATTTATTGTATTTCCTTGTTGCAATCCGTGCTAAATTCTCCTCATGCTTATAGTCAAAATAAAGCCTTTACCGAACATATCGTTGATGCCTTGATGCAATCTTATGAAGAAAAACTTGAGTTGAAAGTTTCTATCCCTAGAAAACTTTATGATGAGTGGGAACCTACTATTAAAATTAAAATTAAAGATTATGAGTTTTATGCTTTGTGTGATTTGGGTGCTAGTGTCTCTACTATTCCCAAAACTTTGTGTGATTTGCTAGATTTCCGTGATTTTGATGATTGCTCTCTAAACTTGCATCTTGCGGATTCCACTATTAAGAAACCTATGGGAAGAATTAATGATGTTCTTATTGTTTCAAATAGGAATTATGTGCCCGTAGATTTTATCTTTCTTGATATAGATTGCAATCCTTCTTGCCCTATTATTGTCGGTAGACCTTTCCTTAGAACGGTTGGTGCAATTATTGATATGAAGGAAGGGAATATTAGATATCAATTTCAATTCAAAAAGGGCATGGAACACTTCCCTAGAAAAAACAATTACCATATGAATCTATCATGAGAGCCACTTATGGATTGCCTACCAAAGATGGCAATACCTAGATCTATTCTTGCTTGTTATGCCTAGCTAGGGGCGTTAAACGATAGCGCTTGTTGGGAGGCAACCCAATTTTATTTTTATTCCTTGATTTTTGCTCCTGCTTAGTAATAAATAAATTATTTAGCCTATATTTTGGTTGTGTTTTTTGTGTTTAATTAGTGTTTGTGCCAAGTAGAACCGTTGGGAAGACTTGGGGAAAGTCTTGTTGAACTTGCTGTAAAAAACAGAAACTTTAGCGCTCACAAGAACTGCTGTCATTTTTATTTGGAGAGTGCTATTTAGTTAATTATTTTTGAAGATGATTAATAGATAAATTACTCACGTCCAGAAATTTATTTTATAATTTTTGGGGTTCCAGATATTGCGCTAGCTACAGATTACTACAGACTATTCTGTTTTTGACAGATTCTGTTTTTCGTGTGTTGTTTGCTTATTTTGATGAATCTTTGGCTAGTAAAATAGTTTATGAACCATTGAGAAGTTGGAATACAGTAGGTATAACACCCATATAAATAAAGAATGAGTTCATTACAGTACCTTGAAGTGGTCTTTTGTTTTATTTCGCTAACGAAGCTCACGAGATTTTCTACTTTAAGTTTTGTGTTGTGAAGTTTTCAAGTTTTGGGTAAATATTTGATGGATTATGCAACAAGGAGTGGAGAGAGCCTAAGCTTGGGGATGCCCATGGCACCACCAAGATAATCTAAGGACACCTAAAAGCCAAAGCTTGGGGATGCCCCGGAAGGCATCCCCTCTTTCGTCTACTTCTATCGGTAACTTTACTTGGAGCTATATTTTTATTCACCACATGATATGTGTTTTGCTTGGAGGGTCTTTTATGATTTGAGTATTTGCTTGTTAGTCTACCACAATCATCCTTTCTGTACACACCTTTTTAGAGAGCCATACATAATTTGGAATTTGACAGAATACTCTATGTGCTTCACTTATATCTTTTGAGCTTTATAGTTTTGCTCTAGTGCTTCACTTATATCTTTTAGAGCATGGTGGTGGATTTGTTTTATAGAAACTATTGATCTCTCATGCTTCACTTAGATTATTTTGAGAGTCTTAATAGCATGGTAATTTTCTTAAAATCCTAATATGCTTGGTATGCAAGATTAATAATAAAACTTTCTTATGAGTGTGTTGAATACTAAGAGAAGTTTGATGCTTGATGATTGTTTTGAGATATGGACGTAATAATATCAAAATCGTGCTAGTTGAGTAGTTGTGAAATTGGTAAATACTTGTGTTGAGGTTTGCATGTCCCGTAGCATGCACGTATGGTAAACGTTATGCAACAAATTTGAAACATGAGGTGTTATTTGATGGTCTTCCTTATGAGTGGTGGTCGGGAACGAGCGATGGTCTTTTCCTACCAATCTATCCCCCTAGGAGCATGCACGTAGTACCAAGGTTTTTGATGACTTGTAGATTTTTGCAATAAGTATGTGAGTTCTTTATGACTAATGTTGAGTTCATGGATTATACGCACTCTCACCCTTCCATCCTTGCTAGCCTCTTCGGTACCGTGCATTGCCCTTTCTCACATTGAGAGTTGGCGTAAACTTCGCCGGTGCATCCAAACCCCGTGATATGATACGCTCTTTCACACATAAACCTCCTTATATCTTCCTCAAAACAGCCACCATACCTACCTATTATGGTATTTCCATAGCCATTCCGAGATATATTGCCATGCAACTTTCCATAATTTCGTTCATCATGACACATTCATCATTGTCATATTGCTTAGCATGATCATGTAGTTGACATAGTATTTGTGGCAAAGCCACCGTTCATAATTCTTTCATACATGTCACTCTTGGTTCATTGCATATCCCGGTACACCACCGGAGGCATTCATATAGAGTCATCTTTGTTCTAGTATCGAGTTGTAATCATTGAGTTGTAAATAAATAGAAGTGTGATGATCATCATTTTCTAGAGCATTGTCCCAAGTGAGGAATATAAAAAAAGGAAAGGCCATAAAAAAGAGAAGGCCCAAAAAAAGAGAGAAAGGCCATAAAAAACAAAAGGCCCAAAAAATGAGAGAAAAAGAGAGAAGGGACAATGTTACTATCCCTTGCCACACTGTGCTTCAAAGTAGCACCATGATCTTCATAGTAGAGAGTCTCTCATGTTATCGCTTTCATATACTAGTGGGAATTTTTTTGTTATAGAACTTGGCTTATGTATTCCAACAATGGGCCTCCTCAAGTGCCCTAGGTCTTCGTGAACAAGCAAGTTGGATGCACACCCACTAGTTTCTTTTGTTGAGCTTTCATACATTTATAGCTCTAGTGCATCTGTTGCATGGCAATCCCTACTCCTTGCATTAACATCAATTGGTGGGCATCTCCATAGCCCATTGATTAGCCTCGTTGATGTGAGACTTCCTCCTTTTTTGTCTTCTCCACATAACCCCCTCATTATATTCTATTCCACCCATACTGCTATGTCCATGGCTCGCGCTCATATATTGCGTGAAAGTTTATAGGTTTGAGATTACTAAAGTATGAAACAATTGCTTGGCTTGTCATCGGGGTTGTGCATGATGATAGCATTCTTGTGTGACGAAAATGAAACATGACTAAACTATATGATTTTGTAGGGATGAACTTTCTTTGGCCATGTTATTTTGAGAAGACATAATTGCTTAGTTAGTATGCTTGAAGTATAATCATTTTTATGTCAATATGAACTTTTGTCTTGAATCTTTCGGATCTGAATATTCATACCAAAATTAAGAAGAATTACATTAAAAATATGCCAAGTAGCACTCCACATCAAAAATTCTGTTTTTATCATTTACCTACTCAAGGACGAGCAGGAATTAAGCTTGGGGATGCTTGATACGTCTCCAACGTATCTATAATTTTTGATTGCTCCATGCTATATTATCTACTGTTTTGGACATTATTGGGCTTTATTATCCACTTTTATTTTATTTTTGGGACTAACCTATTAACCAGAGGCCCAACCTAGAATTGCTGTTTTTTTGCCTATTTCAGTGTTTCGGAGAAACAAAATATCAAATGGAGTCCAAACGGAATGAAACCTTCAGAAACGTGATTTTCTCATCAGATAAGATGCAGGAGACTTGGACCCTCCATCAAGAAAGCCACGAGGCAGCCACGAGGGTGGAGGGCGCGCCCCTACCTCATGGGCCCCTGAAAGCTCCATCGATGTACTTCTTCCTCCTATATATACCTATGTACCCCCAAACGATCGGGGACGGAGCCAAAAACCTAATTCCACCACCGCAACTTTCTGTATCCACGAGATCCCATCTTGGGGCCTGTTCCGGAGCTCCGCTAGAGGGGGCATCGATCACGGAGGGCTTCTACATCATCATCCAAGCCCCTCCGATGAAGTGTGAGTAGTTTACTTTAGACCTATGGGTCCATAGTTAGTGTCTAGATGGCTTCTTCTCTCTTTTTGGATCTCAATACAATTTTCTCCCACTCTCTTGTGGAGATCTATTCGATGTAATCTTCTTTTTGCGGTGTGTTTGTTGAGACCGATGAATTGTGGGTTTATGATCCAGTCTATCTATGAATAATATTTGAATCTTCTCTGAATTCTTTTATGTAGGATTGGTTATCTTTGCAAGTCTCTTCGAATTATCAGTTTGGTTTGGCCTACTAGATTGGTTTTTCTTGCCATGGGAGAAGTGCTTAGCTTTGGGTTCGATCTTGCGGTGTCCTTTCCCAGTAACAGAAGGGGCAGCAAGGCACGTATTGTATTGTTGCCATCGAGGATAACAAGATGGGTTTTTTATCATATTACATGAAACTATCCCTCAACATCATGTCATCTTGCTTAAGGCATTACTCTGTTTTTAACTTAATACTCTAGATGCATGCTGGATAGCGGTCGATGAGTGGAGTAATAGTAGTAGATGGAGGCAGGAGTCGGTCTACTTGTCTCGGGCGTGATGCCTATATACATGATCATACCTAGATATTCTGATAACTATGCTCAATTCTGTCAATTGCTCAACAGTAATTTGTTCACCCACCGTAGAATACTTATGCTCTTGAGAGAAGCCACTAGTGAAACCTATGGCCCCCGGGTCTCTTTCTCATCATATCAATCTCCATCACTTTATTATTGCTTTGCTTTTTTACTTTGCCTTTTAATTTTCACTTTGCATCTTTATACCAAAAATACCAAAAATATTATTTATCATCTCTATCAGATCTCACTTTCGTAAGTGACCGTGAAGGGATTGACAACCCCTAAGCGTGTTGGTTGCGTTGAGCTATTGTTTTTGTGTAGGTACGAGGGACTCGCACGTAGCCTCCTACTGGATTGATACCTTGGTTCTCAAAAACTGAGGGAAATACTTACGCTACTTTGCTGCATCATTCTCTCCTCTTCACGGAAATCCAACGCAGTGCTCAAGAGGTAGCAGTATCACACCCCGAGTATGTTGATTTCAATAGTGATGAAGATGATTTGCTAGGTGATGAGGATTTACTTGTTGAAAACTCTAATGATGAAAACTATGATGAAATTGCTATTAATCATGCTAGTCAAGATAAAATGAATGATGATGATAAGAAGGAGATTGAGCGTCTAACTAAAGAACTAAACACTCTTAAGTTAGCTCATGAAACTACCTTGGAATATCATCGAGAACTTTTAAAGACTCATGAGAAGCTACACTTTGAAAAGCTCAACCTTGAGCAAGAGCATGGGTTCTTAAAAGCAATCAATTATGATCTTTGCAAGAAAATTTCTTCTTACATTGCCAAGTGTTTACTCTTGTCTACTTACATGCCACAAGTAAAGTCCAGCAACAAGAGTAAGAAAGATTCTTCTTCTAGTAGTAACGATGATCATGTTAAATCTAGCATTGTTGCTTCTAGTAGTTCTCTTGATTCCACTAATGATTCTCTTAGCCAAGTTACACTTGAGCAAGAAAATAGCTTATTGAAGGGAATTATAGAGAAAGGTGTTTACAAGAGCCTTGCCAGGAGTAAGCAATTTGAGGAAATTGTATGCAAGCAAGGAAGGCACCGGAAGAATCAAAGTGTTGGTTTTGAATGAAAGTTCAATGCCAATGGAGTTGAGTGGGAAGAAGATCAATACCCTAAGACCAATTTTGTTCCTCAACAAGAGAAGTATGATCCTACTTCTTTCAAGGGGACACAAGCTCAAGGAAAGTACAAGCTTCAAGAGGATATTGATGCATTTGAAGAATCTCCCAAGGCCTTGGTCAAGTGGGTTCCCAAGACTACATCAAGTACGACTACAACTCCAAGGATTCCCATCAAGATGATGTGGATCCTGAAGAAGAAGAACTAGAGAGTTCTTGAGGGTGACTCCGCCAACATACTTCACTCATATCATTTTGGCGAGGACAAGTGCAAACAACTTCCACATCTTGCACTACTTCAAGGAGTCACAAACCCTCTTGCTGGTAAGACAAGGGACAAGGTAACATAATGCTTTCATGGACATCATCTTGTGTGAACATCACTCTATGTCTATGGATATCCTTGTTTGTTCCATGTGGGACTAACCCGTGTAGGTATTGAAAGTGCAACTCACTCCAATGGATTGCTCCAAATGATCTACATCAACTTTGAGCATCCACATCTTCAACAACTACATGAAGTCATCATTGACAAAACCCAAGGTTAGTTCATCCCTCTTAGGGGGGATATCACATCTAGGGGAGCTTTACTCTAATAATTGAGCTAAAGCAACTCTAATGGTGTGAACACAACAATGCTTTATGTAAAAGTGGTAACCCCACTTGTGCTTAAACGATGAGTATAGCCTATGATCAAATGTTCTCATTTGACTCCTAAGTCAATATACTCATATATAGATGACCTAGTCATCACCAATTGCTTGATAGATGCTAGAGTGTTTGTGCATGCTTTGCCACATATTTCATTTGTAATTTTATTGTGTGAGCATGTTGGTTGCATACTTTACTCATTCGAGGACATCCATTTGTTGCTTTGATTGTCTGACTCTTTTTCTTTTGCCAAATGGATGGGTAAGAATTCCTAAGAACCTCCTCTATCTATCTATGCTTTCATCATCTCAAACTCTATTCATGCTACATCACAAAGTTTGATCAAGTCAGATTCGAACACTCTGTGTGAGGAGCACTCGGAGTCCCCGATTCGTCATAGACTTGAACTTCCAAAACCTCTCTGTGCATTTCGGTCTGACCAATCCATCCACTTCGATCACACCGAGTTCACTGAGTTGATCTAGGTTTTAAATCTCGGTGCAACCGATTCAAACTTTTAGGTCACACCGAGTTGCAGTAACCGCTTGCGATTCTGCATCTCGGTGCCACCGAGTTGTTCCACTCGCTCACACCGACAGTGTAAGGATATATATACCGACGGGTTGAATTTTGGAAATTTCTCCAAAAATATTCATCCCGCGTGTCCTGCTCTACCGCCTTGGGTCTCCGGATCGTCTCCTCATCGCCAGTGACCTCTCGCCACTGGTTTCCATCGCCGTCAACAGATTTCAACACCGCCGTTGCCGCCGTAGTGAGCTCATCGCCGAACTAGGGTATGAGTTCGACCCCTTGTGCATTCTTTTTACCTCCGATTCTAAGCACAAGGTCAATGCCATGTTTCTTGCCACATTTGAGATCATCCTGTCCAGCAGAACATCCCATAGATTAGATTTGATTCGAAAATTTAGGGTTAGGTTTCCACTGAACTCATCTCGGACCGATCGAGTTGTGGAAATCGGTCTCACCGATTTGGCCTAGGCAATTGCACTTGCACTTTTTGGTCTGACGGAAAGTTGGAAATCGGTGTGACCGATTTCAACTCTTAGTGAAACCCTAGCAATCTCGGAGTCACCGAACTATGTCTCGGTCTGACCGATTTCACTAGTTTAGACTCCAAAATTTGCATCGGTGTCACCGAGTTTAACAAATCGGTAGCTCTGAAATGCTTTCTTTGGAAAACTAAAACTAAGTTTTTGACTCATTTGTTTTGCAGAAACTCTGCACTTTGTGATGCTCATCCACTCTACCTCATCTATATCTATTCACAGGGTCTGCTGTCAGTTTGCTTTGCCAGTATGTCTAATTAGAGTGATAGCCAAAACAAGTCAGAAGAGCAAGTGAACATGAGTGAGGGCACTAGTCTCTCTAGCAGCTATGATGATGGCAGTAGGAGCACTCCAAGCAATTTGCCCAAAGCAGCTACTAGGCAGAGAAAGAAGATGAATTCTGACTCAAAGGATGAGGACTATATGGCTACTGAGGAGGAAGTGAGCTCCAAGAAGAAGGTTGTCAAAAAGGAGTTTGGCACAGCTGCATCCACGAAGCCTGGTTTGCACAAGAAGGCACCTGCTAAGAGGATTCCCATGTCAAAAGCCAGAGCCCCCACTCTTGAGACTTCTAAGTCAACTTAAGAGGTTGCTGGTGAAGGCAAGAAGAGGAAGGAGAGGGTCAAGAAGACCATTGCCAAAGTTATTGGCAGATCCTCTATGATGAGAGATCCAGCTAAAGATGAAGAAGAGGAAGAGGATGTTGCAACAGCATCAAAGACTCAAAAGCTGATGGGGGATGCCATCAAGTCTGGGGCTACCCCTTCAAAGCCCAAGACTGCCCCCAAAGCTTCTGCTCAAGCTTCAAAGACTTCAAAGCCCAAGAGGAGCGCAAGGAATATTCCAGCTGCTGAGAAGAACAAGACCCCAGTGCTTGATATTGATGAAGAGGATGCCGAAGCCCAAGTGCCTAGGAAGCTCAAACCAAAAATTCTAGATCATAATGACAGCCATCCAGTGGCAGAAGACATAAAAATTAGGAAAGATGCAGGTCTCAGACTTTGGAGACAGTCTGGTCCATATGCTTCAAGGAGAAGAATTGTTGTGGACTACAGGTTCCATACCAAAGAGCAGCAGGATTTCTATGAAACCATCTTGCTTGACAAGAAGCCAATTGTGTGTGATATGAAGTGGGCAGATTGGGATTACATTGATGAGAATGAGGATCATTTTCCAGGAGTGCATGAAAGTTTCAAGTCTTGTGGAGTAGATAACTTTGTGGGTTAGAAACTCACTAAGTGGAGTGATGAACTTATTATGCAATTCTACTCCACCTCACATTTCTATCCAGATGGAAGAATAGTTAGGATGTATGAGGGTACAAGGTACCAATTGATGTCTACTACACAACCTTCTTCTTGTAGACGTTGTTGGGCCTCCAAGTGCGGAGGTTTGTAGGACAGTAGCAAATTTCCTTCAAGTGGATGACCTAAGGTTTATCAATCTGTGGGAGGCATAGGATGAAGATGGTCTCTCTCAAACAACCCTGCAACCAAATAACAAAGAGTCTCTTGTGTCCCCAACACACCCAATACAATGGTAAATTGTATAGGTGCACTAGTTCGGCGACGAGATGGTGATACAAGTGCAATATGGATGGTAGATATAGGTTTTTGTAATCTGAAAATATAAAAACAGCAAGGTAGCAAGTGGTAAAAGTGAGCGTAAATGGTATTGCAATGCTAGGAAACAAGGCCTAGGGTTCATACTTTCACTAGTGCAAGTTCTCTCAACAATAATAACATAACTGGATCATATAACTATGCCTCAATATGCAACAAAGAGTCACTCCAAAGTCACTAATAGCGGACAACAAATGAAGAGATTATTGTAGGGTACGAAACCACCTCAAAGTTATTCTTTCTGATCGATCTATTCAAGAGTCCGTAGTAAAATAACACGAAGCTATTCTTGGTTCGATCTATCATAGAGTTCGTACTAGAATAACACCTTAAGACACAAATCAACCAAAACCCTAATGTCACCTAGATACTCCAATGTCACCTCAAGTATCCGTGGGTATGGTTATACGATATGCATCACACAATCTTAGATTCATCTATTCAACCAACACAAAGAACTCCAAAGAGTGTCCAAAAGTTTCTACCGGAGAGTCAAGACGAAAATGTGTGCCAACCCCTATGCATAAGTTCACAAGGTCACGGAACTCGCAAGTTGATCACCAAAAAATACATCAAGTGGATCACGTGAATATCACATTGTCACCACAGGTAAGCACATGCAAGACATACATCAAGTGTTCTCAAATCCTTAAAGACTCAATCCGATAAGATAACTTCAAAGGGAAAACTCAATCCATTACAACAGAGTAGAGGGGGAGAAACATCATAAGATCCAACTATAATAGCAAAGCTCGCGGTACATCAAGATCGTGCCAAATCAAGAACACGAGAGAGAGAGAGATCAAACACATAGCTACTGCTACATACCCTCAACTCAGAGGGTGAACTACTCCCTCCTCGTCATGGAGAGCGTCGGGATGATGAAGATGGTCACTGGAGAGGGATTCCCCCCCTCCGGCAGGGTGCCGGAACGGGTCTAGATTGGTTTTTGGTGGCTACAAAGGCTTGCGGTGGCGGAACTCCCGATCTAGGTTATGTTCTGGAAGTTTGGGTATATATAAGAGATGTTGGCGTCGGGAACAAGTCAGGGGGGTCTCCGAGGCGGCCATGAGGTAGGGGGCACGCTCCCCACCCTCGTGGGTGCCTCGGGACTCTTCTGGCCCATCTCCGATACTCCGTTGGCTTCTTCTGGTCCAAAAATAATCTCCATGATATTTCAGGTCAATTGGACTTCGTTTCATTTTCCTTTTCTGTGATACTCAAGAACAAGGAAAAAACAGAAAGTGGCACTGGGCTCTAGGTTAATAGCTTAGTCCCAAAAATCATATAAAATAGCATATAAATGCATATAGAACATCCAAGGTTGATAATATAATAGCATGGAACAATCAAAAATTATAGATACGTTGGAGACGTATCAAGCATCCCAAGCTTAATTCCTGCTCGTCCTCGAGTAGGTAAATGATAAAAACAGAATTTTTGATGTGGAATTGTAACATCCCAAAATTCTAAATTTTGGAATGTTACATTAAATAGATAGTTTTGATTGATTGTTTGATTGCTTGAGTGAAATTGAGTGAAATTCTAAAAATTTTGAAAGCTAAATGAGAGGGAATAAAAGAACTTCCCCAAACTTTCACCTTTTGCATTTTGATCTCCGTGAATTCAAATTATTTTCAAACACAAAACCCTAGAGAGAAGATAACATGACTTCTCCCATTTTTTTAAATGAAAAGGGGTGTTGAAAATATTTGAATTTCATTTGAAAATATTTCCAGTTTTGAAACTTTAAGCAACTCAATGATTTTCATGAGAGAAGATAAAATGACTTCTTCGAAACATATGAAATATGAGTTGGGAGTTTCAAAGAAACTCAAATTTAAAATCCATTTGAAATAATTATTTTTCAATTTGGGTTATTTGAGTTTTATTCAAATTATTTTTCTCCAAAAACAAAATACATGGAAAATAGGGTAACATGATTCCCTGCAATAGAAAATTGGAGAAAATTTTATTTGAAATCATTTTGGTATTTTTTACTGGATTTTATTAGAGCGGTAGCACTCTTTGATTTATGTGATTTTGTGTGGATTTTATTTGGCATATTGAAAAAGTCCATCTTGTAGGAAATCTTTTTCTGAAAATTTTGATATATTATATGCCTATGTAATTTTTTTAATTTTTTTAGTTTTTATTTTTCTTTCTTTGGAAAATGTTTTAAAAAAAACTTCTGGACCGACCGGACCGGGCCGGCCCAGCCAACCAGGCCACGGCCCAGCCGGCACAACGCCGCACCCCGGTCATCCCCGACCTCCAGCGGGGAGTCCAGCTCCCGCCCGACACCGCCGGTGCCGCCGTCTTTGCCCCGGCCTCCTCCTGCCCCTTCCCCACGCCACCTCCTCGCCCCTCCTCATAAAAGGCGCCGCCCCGGGCCCTGCCTCACTCTCCTCGTCGCCCCGCGCCGCATCTCTTCGGAGATCGCCGCCAACCGCAACCGCCGTCGCACCGCGCTGCGCGCTGCCGCCACCTGCGCCTCTGTCCGCCGCCTGCTTACGCGCGCCACCGTTCCGCCTCGCCTCGCCGCTGCTGCCGCCCACCGCCGCACCCCGCCGTAAACGCCGGAGCTCCCCGGACTCACCGGAGTCCACAGACTCGCCGGAGAGCTGCCGGTTTTCCGCCGAAGACCGCCGAACCGCCAAGGACCGATATAAAAACCGAACCTTAGATCAGGTATTTTTGGGTTTCACGGTTTTTCTTTAAAACACGGTTTTTCTTTTAGTCTAATTATTTGACGAACGTTCGTTAGTTAGGGTTTGCATCGAATGGTTTTTCATTCGTTGGCGTCCGTTAGGGAACGTTCGTTTAGTAGCCTTTTCGTTTTATTTTTATTTCTTCCAGGGACCCGTTTGTGATTAAAGTTTTACAGATTAGTCCCTAATCTTCAAACCCTTACATCTTTTACTCGTTTGTCCAAATCCAACGAAACCAACGCCCACTTCTTCATTATGATCTCCTCTATCCAGTAATCCAACCCAAACATGTTTTTGAAATTTTAAAATTTGAACTAGATCAGATGTAGATTCAAACTTTGTTTGATCATAACTTGAGTTTCGTAGCTCCGTTTGAGTTGATTCTTTTTGCAAAACGAAGCTCTTGACCTAAACTTCCTGATAAGGCGAAATTCACATAATTTTGCTACTGTTAGAAATTGTTTTATGGTGCAAGAGTTATTTGCTTGGTTTTGAAGTTTTTTGAATCGTCTTCTTCGATCTTTCTGATATTTTGAGTGATTGCTTATGTGTGGTTACTATTGCTTGCTTACAATAGATTGATCGGAGTGTGACAAGTAGAGCTATCCAGAGTTTTGAGTGCAAATCATCTTCATCAACATTGCGGGCAAGTTCACACTTTGATCATATTCCTTTCATACCCAGTTTTTATGCATTAGTTTCACCCTCAAACATTGCATGAGTAGGATTGATAACATGTGGGTATTGGGAAGTAGTTGATGAGGTAGGAACCTATTTCCCTGCATTCAAACCTTGAGTGTTACTATTACGTTATGTTTATATTGCCATGCTATGCTCGTAGACGTGGATTGGGTTTGAGAGTATTCATGACAGATGTGAGATTGTTAATTAATGGTTTACTTAAGGTGGCAACTTTAGCACACATCTGGGTGGATTGAGGCACCTGGGTATTCCAGCGATTGCCTGTCTAGGCACCTGGGTATTCCAGGATTGCCTGTTTTTTTATGGACCGCCACCCAGGTTCAAAGGGATCATGAGATTATTCATGCTAGAAACTTCCGTGTGCGGCCACAAGCTATTATGGGCTCTAGCATAGTTGATTAAGTTGTGCGAACTCTTACAGTGGTAGACTAGCAGATGTAGGGGAAAGTAGGTGTAACGGTCTACCCGATCGTAAGGTGCTAGCGCTTCTGAAAGATTTTGTCTCGGTCATCCGTTTCTCAAACACCATGTAGTGCGAGAAACCAAACGGAGGCGATCGAGTCTTGTGGGGAAAAGTGTGCAAACCTCTGCAGAGTGTATAAACTAATCATGATTAGCCGTGTCCCCGGTTATGGACGTTTTGAGTATCTAGTACTTGCATTATCATGTGAATCTCATCATGTTACTTTAAATTAATTTTGTTGGGTTTAATGATGTTACTTAATTGGGATTGAGAATGCTGTCAACCATTCTCAATGTTCAACAACCACCATGATACTTAAATAAAATTTATTCCTTGGTAGTAGGGAAAAATTGGCTTTTCGCAAAAAGCTGATAATCGTAGAGCTTTTCCACCAGCCAAATATGCATGTAGTGATAGCCATTGTTCATCATTCTCTATGGTGTGAATTTGCCAGTACATTCAATGTACTGACCCTTTGTGGCTGCAACGTCTCATGTTGCAGGATTATCTTACGACGAGTAAGTGATACGTTAGGGTTACGATTTCTACACTAAACTTTGTCGTTGGTGTTGATGGGAATCCACAACCTTGTTACTTCCGCTATTTTGGATTGAGGTAATAGTATCTTACGTTACTTATACATGTGATTTACCTCTGTTATAAATCCTCGAGTACTGTGTGTGTCAGCATACCAATCCAGGGATGACACTTAAGCACAGAGACTTGATCCATTCGGGTCGGGTCGCTACAAGATGGTATCAGAGCACATGTTGACTGTAGGACGTGACCCTAGAAACTGGCAAGCCCATAGGAAAGATTTTCCTCTAAAACTTTACTTTTCAAAAGATCTTTTACCTCTCTTCTCTTATGAGCTTATTCAAATATCCCCTTTAGTGAGACTATACCCCTTTCCCCTTTTGACCACATGAAGATTCAACTGATGAGACCACTCCAAGAAGTACAAGATATCGGACAAGTAAGACCATTTGGAATGAAGAGGATTTTACCATACATTATGATAAAGGAAACTACAGCTGTTGAAGACTCTGAAGAATAGGAGAATTGGAGGCTCTCAAGAAACCCTAGATTTGTATAACCTAGGAAAGCTACCCTTATGGAACTTGACAGATTATGGAAGTTGTCAATGAACGAGATCAGGGTGTATCGGAGAAAGACCGGAGCATGGAGAGTTAAAAACTTAAAGTTCTGTCAAGGAAACCCCTAAGGAAGGAGATATCAACTATGGAAAGATAGCTCATGGAAATGACAAGAGCAGAAACCCAGCTATCCATGATGTTATGGCCCGCTTATGCTATTGTCATCATGCTGAGTTAAGCATGCATATGCATGGAAGGATTGGATGGTAGAAGGCTGATGGAGCATCTATCAGCAAGAGGTGAAGTTTTAACCTTAGCTAAGTCTATCACCAGGATCTGGAGTGTTACATCAAGAAGTTAAGATGGACCTACAAGAAGCAGTATTTTGACAAGGAAGTATTTCATGAGGAACTCAGGACCCTGAAGATGAGAGTAGCCAAGCTGGAGGAGCAAAACCTCGAGAAACCGGAGATTCGTCAGGAACTAGATCATGGTTCATGCCAAGGATGTTGAAACCTAGAAGTTTGAAATGCAACTACGGAATATTAAAGGATGTCACGAGAGATTTCACGTCAATAGAGATGATCTGGCAAAAGAACTTGAGAAGACAAGTATGATCGGAAGAAGCCATTGGAGGCATGAACAAGGCTTGAAGAGTTTGGAGACGTTGAAGATTTATTGACCTTTAGAAGACCAAACCCCTGTTATATACCTACGTTATATGCGACGTTTGTGAGCTGTCATTTGTTTGATGTTTTTCTACAGCCACAATAAAATCTGTCTTTTCAAAACTTTTGTTTGTATTGTGTGTATCCATCTCTATCTCTCTTATCTCACCCCAAACCCATGGACCCAATAGAGGATGAATGAAGATGAGCTTATATTTTCTGGACCGATGAGTCAATTGGAGATGGACCAATGGATTCAGAACATGGAGGATCACATGAAGAAAAACCTTATAGTCGGAAAGGATATGACCCAGCATGCTCTTTAGTGCTTTTAAAGAGGTGCTGCTACTTGGTGGAGAATGTACCAAACCATCAATGGATGGCAAGGAGTAACCACTTGGAAAGAATTTAAGTTGACTTTGCCAAAGTCTCGGCTTGTGTCCCAGAAGTTGAAGCCTTATGGAAAGGACATGAAGAAACCTTGTGCATGCAAGATTTGTGGGGAAATCGGAGACACTGATAAAGAACACAAGGATGAGTGCCCTAATTGTGAAGGAAGTCACCCAGTTGAAGAATGCCCAAGTAGGCAGATTACTTGTTTCTTGTGTGAAGGGACTACCCACTATCCTGCTCAGTGTCACATTTACCCCATGGTACAACGAACCATCCGACAGAAGAAAGAAGTAATGAAAGGAGCCATCATGGAAATTTTAGAAGAAGCTGTGATGAAGGAAGAGATGGAGGACACACCTAAAGAAGACCCGAGTAAACCATGCACTAAGTCTTGCTATTCATGTGGAGAAGAAGGACACATCTCCCAAAATTGTTTGAATGGGGATCTAGTAGAATTCCCGATAGAGGAAGTAGAGTATGACCCACAAGAAATAGAAGCCATGATTGGCATGGAAAGGTCTAGGAAGAGAAGCAGATTGGATTCCAAGAAGGACCTGAGTCATATCACCTGTTACAGGTGCAAGGAGTCAGGGCACTACCTCAACAATTGCCCAAAAAGGAAACCTCGATACTTGTCAGAAGTAATATGTTTTAGTTGTAATGGAGCAGGGCACTTTGCCAAAGAATGCCCCAAGGAGAAGGAAACTTGTGCTAGATAGTTGAGTTTGCAACAAAAGAAATGGAGTAGTAGAAGTGAGAACATTTTATTTTATATTGAGGTGTTGAGTTGAGACATGTAATGGAAAAGCGAGAGATTGTAATCAATTGAGAGTGAATAAAGTTAGCATCGTTGGTACTGATATGGATTTTATGAGTTGTTACTCTATGAAGAAGGATTTTGACCATTTCTGAAGATATGAGAAATATGGTCTATGGAAGATTTGTGCATTTTAAGGGTGGTAGTACCCTGTAAGAACCCTTGACCCCTGGAAAAGATAAGGATACTCCACTTGGTGGATTTCGGACAAAATGAGTATGAGTTTGTCTCCATATGTGTGATACCCCAAGAGTATGTGGGATGAAGTTGGAGACCGTCAGTTGTTTGGACCAAATATGATCAAGGAGTCAGAAGAGAATGTTAAGTTGATTCGAGATAGACTGAAGGTAGCTCAGTCCAGGCAGAAGAGTTATGCAGACTAAAAAAACGCAAGGAGGTAGTCTATGAAATTGGAGACAGAGCATGTCTTCATGTGCCCCCTCTGTGAGGATTTAAACGAATTGGAGTTAAGGGAAAGTTAGCCCCGAGATTTGTAGGACCATACTGAGTTTTGGAGCGTATGGGAGAAGTGGCCAACAAGTTGGAGTCACCCAAAGGACTGTCGGGAGTTCATGATGTGTTTTACGTTTTCCCAGTTGAAGAAGTGCCATGCAGAGACGGCTAATATTCCCCTGTAAGGACGCTTGAACCTAGAAAGGATAATGATGTTCCACGAAGTGGAATATGGACTTCATAAGTATAAATTTTTATCTCGGTATGTGGGATATCCCACGAGGATGAAGCGATGAATTACTATTGGATATAAAGGAGGTATGATGTAGGAAATATGGATCAAGGGAAATTCCAGGATGAGTCTGAGTAATCACGTCTTAGTTTGGTGCAAATAGAAGGAAGGAAGATAGTACAATTGGATGGATTTAAGAATACTAGGAAGTTGGAAGTTGGAACAATGGTCAGTTTCCCGATGATAAGTTCAAGGACTACAAGTGATGAGATGGGCCATAACCCACAGGCCCCAGGACCTACCAAGAAGCAAGCACAGTCTTGCTGAAGGAAAAACCCTGGAAGAGGATATACCTTTGTTGACAGACGATTTTATAGGGGTTTACGCAAAACCTGAGAGTTGTGAAGGAACGATAGATGTTTGTTTGGCTTGCAGAATCTATGGATATATCCGAACTTGGTTCGTCGACAAGAGAAATTCTGCAATGCTTGTAAGGATGACCGAGTGACAGAATGCGAGACTCGCTAAACCGTATGCAAGGTAATGATTTGGGTGCGGGATGGATTGATCACCATACCGACTTACTCTTATTATTCGCCTTGCTATATGGGATGGTAAATCTAAGTGACTTACCTATAGTAGAAAGACGACGATCAAAACCTTGTTTAAGCCTTATAATGGTATAGGTATTTTCCCTTGTACAAGGCAGCTGTTGCCAATCGTAGGTTATATGGTGAGGGTCAACCAGACCCATTTCGTGCAGGAGAAACCCTAAATTGTTAACCACCATGAGATATCGATAGTTAATTAGTATTGGCGCCAGACCTGTCAGCTAAGAAGACCCAATCTCGGAATAACCTTACCAAGAGGAAAGGACAGAATAATTGAGGAAAAGGTTATGCCACTACCGGAAGAGCTCAGAGAAGGAATTTTCTCGACGATTTGAGAAGACCGACACTGTCAAGAATAAGGATGGAGTATATGAGTTTTGATGGAACAGTAACCATGCTTCTAAGGGTGGTAGCACCCCAGACCCCTGTGATGATCGATGGATTTTGAGAAGACCCCCAAACCCTAACCTTTTTCTTGCTAGCCTCTCCAAATCTTGAGGACGAGATTCATTCTAAGGGTGGTGGGTTTGTAACATCCCAAAATTCTAAATTTTGGAATGTTATATTAAATAAATAGTTTTGATTGATTGTTTGATTGCTTGAGTGAAATTGAGTGAAATTCGTAACTTTTTGAAAGTTAAATGAGAGGGAACAAAAGGACTTTCCCATTTTTTCACCTTTTGCATTTTGATCTCCGTGAATTCAAATTCTTTTCAAACACGAAACCCTAGAGAGAAGATAAAATGACTTCTCCCATTTTTTTAAATGAAAAGGGGTGTTGAAAATATTTTAATTTCATTTGAAAATATTTCCAGTTCTGAAACTTTAAGCAACTCAATGTTTTTCATGAGAGAAGATAAAATGACTTCTCTGAAACATATGAAATATGAGTTGGGAGTTTCAAAGAAACTCAAATTTAAAATCCATTTGAAATAATTATTTTTCAATTTGGGTTATTTGAGTTTTAGTCAAATTATTTTTCTCCAAAAACAAAATACATGTAAAATAGGGTAACATGATTCCCTACAATAGAAAATTGGAGAAAAATTTATTTGAAATCATTTTGGTATTTTTTACTGGATTTTATTAGAGCAGTAGCACTCTTTAGTTTATCTGATTTTGTGTGGATTTTATTTGGCATATTGAAAATGTCCATCTTGTAGGAAATCTTTTTCTGAAAATTTTGATATATTATATGCCTATGTAATTTTTTTATTTATTTAGTTTTTATTTTTCTTTCTATGGAAAATGTTAAAAAAAAACTTGTGGACCGACCGGACCGGGCGGGCCCAGCCAGCCAGGCCACGGCCCAGCCGGCCCAACGCCGCACCCCGGTCGTCCCCGACCTCCAGCGGGGAGTCCAGCTCCCGCCCGACACCGCCGGTGCCGCCGTCTTCGCCCCGGCCTCCTCCTGCCCCTTCCCCACGCCACCTCCTCGCCCCTCCTCATAAAAGGCGCCGCCTCGGGCCCCGCCTCTCTCTCCTCGTCGCCCCGCGCCGCATCTCACCGGAGATCGCCGTCAACCGCCGCCGCCGTCGCACCGCGCTGCGCGCTGCCGCCGCCCGCGCCTCTGTCCGCCGCCTGCTTACGCGCGCCGCCGTTCCGCCTCGCCTCGCCGCTGCTGCCGCCCACCGCCGCACCCCGCCGCGAATGCCGGAGCTCGCCGGAGAGCTGCCGGTTTTCCGCCGAAGACTGCCGAACCGCAAAGGACCGGTATAAAAAACGAACCTTAGATCAGGTATTTTTGGGTTTCATGGTTTTTCTTTTAAACACGGTTTTTCTTTTAGTCTAATTATTTGACGAACGTTCATTAGTTAGGGTTTGCATCGAACGGTTTTTCATTCGTTGGCGCCTATTAGGGAACGTTCGTTTAGTAGCCTTTTCGTTTTATTTTTATTTCTGCCAGGGACCCGTTTATGATTAAAGTTTTACAGATTAGTCCCTAATCTTCAAACCCTCACATCTTTTTACTCGTTTGTCCAAATCCAACGAAACCAACGCCCACTTCTTCGTTATGATCTCCTATATCCAGTAATCCAACCCAAACATGTTTTTGGAATTTTAAAATTTGAATTAGATCAGATTTAGATTCAAACTTCATTTGATCATAACTTGAGTTTCGTAGCTCCGTTTGAGTTGATTCTTTTTGCAAAACGAAGCTCTTGACCTAAACTTTCTGATAAGGCCAAATTCACATAATTTTGGTACAGTTAGAAATTGTTTTATGTTGCAAGAGTTATTTTCTTGGTTTTGAAGTTTTTCGAATCGTCTTCTTCGATCTTTCTGACATTTTGAGTGATTGCTTATGTGTGGTTACTATTGCTTGCTTACAATAGATTGACCAGAGTGTGACGAGTAGAGCTATCAAGAGTTTTGAGTGTGAATCATCTTCATCAACATTGCAGGCAAGTTCACACCTCGATCATATTCCTTTCATACCCAGTTATTATGCATTAGTTTCACCCTCAAACATTGCATGAGTAGGGTTGATAACATGTGGGTATTGGGAAGTAGTTGATGAGGTAGGAACCTATTGCCCTGCATTCAAACCTTGGGTGTTACTATTACATTATGTTTATATTGCCATGCTATGCTCGTAGACGTGGATTGGGTTTGAGAGTATTCATGACAGATGTGAGATTGTTAATTAATGGTTTACTTAAGGTGGCAACTTTAACACACATCTGGTGGATTGAGGCACCTGGGTATTCCAGCGATTGCCTGTCTAGGCACCTGGGTATTCCAGGATTGCCTGTTTTTTTATGGACCACCACCCAGGTTCAAAGGGATCATGAGATTATTCATGCTAGAAACTTCCATGTGCAGCCACAAGCTATTATGGGCTCTAGCATAGTTGATTAAGTTGTGCGAACTCTTATAGTGGTAGACTAGCAGATGTAGGGGAAAGTAGGTGTAATGGTCTACCCGATCGTAAGGTGCTAGCGCTTCTGAAAGACTATGTCTTGGTCATCCATTTCTCAAACACCATGTAGTGCGAGAAACCAAACGGAGGCGATCGAGTCTTGTGGGGAAAAGTGCGCAATCCTCTGCAGAGTGTATAAACTAATCATGATTAGCCGTGTCCCCGGTTATGGATGTTTTGAGTATCTAGTACTTGGATTATCATGTGAATCTCATCATGTTACTTTAAATTAATTTTGTTGGGTTTAATGATGTTACTTAATTGGGACTGAGAATGCTGTCAACCATTCTCAATGTTCAACAACCACCATGATAGTTAAATAAAATTTATTCCTTGGCAGTAGGGAAAATTTGGCTTTTCGCAAAAACCTTATAACCGTAGAGCTTTTCCACCATCCAAATATGCATGTAGTGATAGCCATTGTTCATCATTCTCTATTGTGTGAATTTGCCAGTACATTCAATGTACTAACCCTTTGTGGCTGCAACATCTCATGTTGCAGGATTATCTTACGACGAGTAAGTGATACATTAGGGTTACGATTTCTACACTCAACTTTGCCATTGGTGTTGATGGGAATCCACAACCTTGTTACTTCCGCTATTTTGGATTGAGGTAATAGTATCTTACGTTACTTATACATGTGATTTACCTCTGTTATAAATCCTCGAGTACTATGTGTGTCAGCATACCGATCCAGGGATGACACTTAAGCACAGAGACTTGATCCATTCGGGTCGGGTCGCTACAGGAATGCTACCTAACATATTTATCCATGTAATTCTCTTTATTGTGGAAAGAATATTCAGATCCAAAAGATTCAAGACAAAATTTTAATATTGACATAAAAATAATAATACTTCAAGCATACTAACAAAGTAATCATGTCTTCTCAAAACAACATGGCCAAAGAAAGCTATCCCTACAAAATCATATAGGCTGGCTATGCTCTATCTTCATCACACAAAATATTTAAATCATGCACAACCCCGATGACAAGCCAATAAATTGTTTAATACTTTTGATGTTCTCAAACTTTTTCAATATTCACGCAATACATGAGCGTGAGCCATGGACATAGCACTATAGGTGGAATAGAATGGTGGTTGTGGAGAAGACAAAAATGAGAAGATAGTCTCACATCAACTAGGCGTATCAATGGGCTATGTAGATGCCCATCAATAGATATAAATGTGAGTGAGTAGGGATTTCCATGCAACGGATGCACTAGAGCTATAAGGGTATGAAAGCTCAAAAAGAAACTAAGTGGGTGTGCATGAAACTTGGTTTCTCATGAAGACCCAGGGCATTTTGAGGAAGCCCATCATTGGAATATACAAGCCAAGTTCTATAATGAAAAATTCCCACTAGTATATGTAAGTGACAACATAGGAGACTCTCTATCATGAAGATCATGGTGCAACTTTTAAGCACAAGTGTGGTAAAAGGATAGTAACATTGTCCCTTCTCTCTTTTTCTCTCATTTTTTATTTTTTTATTTGGGCCTTTTCACTTTTTTATGGCCTCTTTTTTTTCGTCCGAAGTCTCATCCCAACTTGTGGGGGAATCATAGTCTCCATCATCCTTTCCTCACATGAGACAATGCTCTAATAATGATGACCATCACACTTTTATTTACTTACAACTCAAGAATTACAACTCAATACTTAGAACAAAATATGACTCTATATGAATGCCTCCAGCGGTGTACCGGGATGTGCAATGACTCATGAGCGACATGTATGAAAGAATTATGAATGGTGGCTTTGCCACAAATATGATGTCAGCTACATGATCATGTAAAGCAATAGGACAATGATGAAGCGTGTCATAATAAACGAAACGGTGGAAAGTTGCATGGCAATATATCTCAGAATGGCTATGGAAATGCCATAATAGGTAGGTATGGTGGCTGTTTTTAGGAAGGTATATGGTGGGTGTAGGATACCTGCGAAAGGTGCGCGGTATTAGAGAGGCTAGCAATGGTGGAAGGGTGAGAGTGCGTATAATCCATGGACTGAACATTAGTCATTAAGAACTCACATAGTTATTGCAAAAATCTATTAGTTATCGAAACAAAGTACTACGCGCATGCTCCTAGGGGATAGATTGGTAGGAAAAGACCATCACTCGTCCCCGACCGCCACTCATAAGGAAGACAATTAATAAATAAATCATGCTCCTACTTCATCACATAACGGTTCACCATACGTGCATGCTACGGGAATCACAAACTTTAACACAAGTATCTCTCAAATTCACAAATACTCAACTAGCATGACTCTAATATCTCCATCTTCATATCTCGAAACAATCATCGAGTATCAAACTTCTCATAGTATTCAATGCACTTTATATGGAAGTTTTTATTATACCCATCTTGGATGCTCCTCATATTAGGAATAAATTCATAACCAAAGCAAATTACCATGCTGTTCTAAATACTCTCAAAATAATATGACTGAAGCACGAGAGTTCATATATTTCTTCAAAATAAAACCACCGTCGTGCTCCAAAAATATATAAGTGAAGCACTAGAGCAAATGAAAAACTACTCCAAAAGATATAAGTGAAGATCAATGAGTAGTCAAATAATTATGCAACTATGTGAAGACTCTCTAACATTTAAGAATTTAGGATCTTGTTATATTATTCAAGCAGCAAGCAAAACCAAAGAAAATAAAATTACACTCCAAGAAAAACACATATCATGTGGTGAATAAAAATATAGCTCCAAGTAAAGTTACCGATGAACAAAGACGAAAGAGGGGATGCCATCCGGGGCATCCCCAAGATTAGGCTCTTGGTTGTCCTTTAATATTACCTTGGGGTTCCTTGGGCATCCCCAAGCTTAGGCTCTTGCCACTCCTTATTCCATAGTCCATCTAATCTTTACCCAAAACATGAAAACTTCACAAGACAAAACTTAACAGAAAACTTGTAAGCTCCGTTAGTATAAGAAAATAAATCACCACTTTTGGTACTGTTGTGGACTCATTCTAAATTCATATTGGTGTAATATCTACTCTATTCCAACTTATCTATGGTTCATACCCTCCGATACTACTCATAGATTCATCAAAATAAGAAAACAACACATAGAAAATAGAATCTATCAAAAAAAAAACAGTCCGTAGTAATCTGTTGGTTTCGAATACTTCTGTAACTCCAAAAATCCTGAGAAATTAGGAAGTCCTGGAAAATTTGTATATTGATCTACTGCAGTTTTAATTGGTATTTTATCGCTCTCTGGTAAAAAATTAAAATTATTTTCATGAGCGCATACTTTCTTTTTTTATCAGCAAGATCAAACAACAATCACCCAAGAAGATCCTAAAGGCTTTGCTTGGCACAAACACTAACTAAACATAAAAACACAATCATAACAGAGGCTAGATAAATTATTTACTACTAAACAGGAACAAAAAGTATGGAACAAAAATAAAATTGGGTTGCCTCCAACAAGCGCTATCGTTTAACGCCCCTAGCTAGGCATGATGATTTCAATGGTGCTCACATAATAGATAATAATTGAAACATAACGAGAGCACCATGAAGAATATAACTAGCACATTTAAGCCTAACCCACTTCCTATGCATAGGGATTTTTTGATCAAACAACTTGTGGGAACAATAATTAACTAGCATAGGAAGGCAAAACAAGCATAACTTTAAAACTTTAAGCACATAGAGAGGAAACTTGATATTATTGCAATTCCTACAAGAATATATTCCTCCCTCATTATAAATTTCAGTAGCATCATGAATGAATTCAACAATATAACCATCACATAAAGCATTCTTGTCATGATTCATAAGCATAGAAAATTTACTACTCTCCACATGAGCAAAATTATTCTCATTCGGAATAGTGGGAGCAAATTAAACAAAATAACTATCATGGGATTGAAAATTGAAATCAAGATGGGAAGTTTCATGGATATCATTATTCTTTATAGCATACGTGTCATCACAATAATCATCATAGATAGGTGGCATGCTTTCATCATAATAAATTTTCTCATCAAAACTTTGGGGAGAGAAAATATCATCTTCAACAAACATAACATCCCCAAGCTTGTGGCTTTGCATATAATTAGCATCATGGGTATTCAAAGAATTCATACTAACAACATTGTAATCATGCTCATCATTCAAATATTTAGTGCCAAACATTTTAATGCATTCTACTTCTAAAACTTTGGCACAATTATCGGAATCCTTATTTTCACGAAAGGTATTAAAAAGATGAAGCATATGAGGTACCCTCAATTCCATTTTTTTTTGTAATTTTCTTTTATAAGATAAACTAGTGATAAAACAAGAAACTAAAAGATTCGATTGCAAGATCTAAAGATATACCTTCAAGAGCTAACCTCCCCGGCAACGGCGCCACAAAAGAGCTTGATGTCTACTACACAACCTTCTTCTTGTAGACATTGTTGGGCCTCCAAGTGCAGATGTTTGTAGTACAGTAGCAAATTTCCCTCAAGTGGATGACCTAAGGTTTATCAATCCATGGGAGGCGTAGGATGAAGATGGTCTCTCTCAAACAACCCTGCAACCAAATAACAAAGAGTCTCTTGTGTCCCCAACACACCCAATACAATGGTAAATTGTATAGGTGCACTAGTTCGGCAAAGAGATGGTGATACAAGTGCAATATGGATGGTAGATATAGGTTTTTGTAATCTGAAAATATAAAAACAGCAAGGTAGCAAGTGGTAAAAGTGAGCGTAAACAGTATTGCAATGCTAGGAAACAAGGCCTAGGGTTCATACTTTCACTAGTGCAAGTTCTCTCAACAATAATAACATAACTGGATCATATAATTACCCCTCAATATGCAACAAAGAGTCACTCCAAAGTCACTAATAGCGGACAACAAACGAAGAGATTATTGAAGGGTACGAAACAACCACAAGTTATTCTTTCTGATCGATCTATTCAAGAGTCCATAGTAAAATAACATGAAGCTATTCTTTCCATTCGATCTATCCTAGAGTTCGTACTATAATAAAACCTTAAGACACAAATCAACCAAAACCCTAATGCCCCCTAGATACTCCAATTTCACGTCAAGTATCCATGGGTATGATTATACGGTATGCATCACACAATCTCAGATTCATCTATTCAACCAACACAAAGAACTTCAAAGAGTGCCCCAAAGTTTCTACCGGAGAGTCAAGACGAAAATGTGTGCCAACCCCTATGCATAAGTTCACAAGGTCACGGAACTCGCAAGTTGATCACCAAAACATACATCAAGTGGATCACGTGAATATCCCATTGTCACCACAGGTAAGCACATGCAAGACATACATCAAGTGTTCTCAAATCCTTAAAGACTCAATCCGATAAGATAACTTCAAAGGGAAAACTCAATCCATTACAACAGAGTAGAGGGGGAGAAACATCATAAGATCCAACTATAATAGCAAAGCTCGCGGTACATCAAGATCGTGCCAAATCAAGAACACGAGAGAGAGAGAGAGATCAAACACATAGCTACTGCTACATACCCTCAACTCAGAGGGTGAACTACTCCCTCCTCGTCATGGAGAGCGCCGGGATGATGAAGATGGCCACCGGAGAGGGATTCCCCCCCTCCGGCAGGGTGCCGGAACGGGTCTAGATTGGTTTTTGGTGGCTACAAAGGATTGCGGCGGCGGAACTCCCGATCTAGGTTATGTTCTGGAAGTTTGGGTATATATAAGAGATGTTGGCGTCGGGAACAAGTCAGGGGGGTCTCCGAGGCGGCCATGAGGTAGGGGGGCGCCCAGGGGAGTAGGGCGCACCCCCACCCTCGTGGGTGCCTCGGGACTCTTCTGGCCTATCTCGGATACTCTGTGGGCTTCTTGTGGTCCAAAAATAATCTCCGTGAAATTTCAGGTCAATTGGACTCCGTTTGGTTTTCCTTTTCTGCGATACTCAAAAACAAAAAAAAACAAAAACTGGCACTAGGCTCTAGGTTAATAGGTTACTCCCAAAAATCATATAAAATAGCATATAAATGCGTATAAAACATCCAAGATTAATAATATAATAGCATGGAACAATCAAAAATTATAGATACATTGGAGACGTATCACCAATCTACTGTTGATGAGTGGGCCAAATTGATCAATGCCACTAAAGAGCATGAAGATGATTTGGATGTCTATGCCAAGAAGAAAGACCACAACTCAATGGACAATATGTACCAGGAAATTCCAGACAAAGCTTTGGAAACTCATAAGCTTGGGTCTGTTCACTATTTGTTGTCTGGATTAGCTACAATCAACACCATTCTGAGGGATACTTTGTTGCCAAAATCTGGAGATCACAATATGACCAGAGGCCATTCAATTAACTTGCTACAACTGTTTGATGTTCCCCAAAAGTTTAAAGTTATGAGCCTGATTGTGGAAACAATCAAGAGGACAGCTGCAGATCAGAAGAGATCTTGTGGGTATGCTCCACATATTTAGGTGCTCATCAACTCCAAGATGGGTAATGACACTTATCTTTTGGATAAGGAGCATCTACCTTTGAGACCAGATTTTGAGGACAACACGGTTGTCATGAATGAAAAAGATCCTACATCTGTGCAAGCCCAAGAAAAGAGAGAGAAGGAAAAGGCTGAGAAGCCTGCAAAGATGCCAAGTGTTGAAGAGGCATCTCAAGTGTTCCTAAAGTCAAAACAAGATCAGCTTGCTTATCTGATTCAAGCAACTTTGAGGATTGACAAGGGCTTGGCCACCCTCGCTCAAAATTAGGAGAGCTTGGAGAGCATAATTGGAACCAAGTTCTATGATCTTGATCTTAAAGTGACAGAGATCCAGACAGCTGTCGAGCAGCTCCAAGAAGAAGCTGAGGAGAGGAAAGGGCAGGGTACCACAGATGCCTTTCAGAGAGTGCCCAGAGGTCAGAGGTCTGCTGTAGTGCCCATGGCTGACACTAGAGCTACCACATCAGCACCAGCAGCCACAGCTTCAGTGCCACCTCCAGTTGCCACTCCACCAGCTCCAACAACTTCTACAGATGCTTTCGTCCTTGGAGTCCTCTCAACACCACCTCCCGAAGATCAAGCCTAGAGAGACGCATAGCACTATGCATTTTCAAACTTTTTGGTAACTTGTTGCCAAAGCGGGAGAAGTGTATAGATCACAGGCTTCGAGAGAGAGTGTTTTTGCTTCTTTTGTCTCTCTTGCTATTTGGTTGATACTTTTGTGTGCTTGCTTAATACTTTATGTCTATGTGTGTGAGATACTTGTATGATCATGTATTTGATCATATCCTACATTAATGCTTGTGATTGAATGATGTTATCTTTTATATCTCTTGTATGATCATTCAATTTGGTTGGTGATGAGTGCATGTTTGTACTTTCTATCATACTAAGAGCTCCACCAAGATGTATGTGACATGGAAGAATAACCCATGATCCTAATCGATTGTGCATTTGCATTCAAAAGCAAATTTTAAATAATGCACAAATTTAGGGGGATCTCTTGCTTATCACATATTTCTCAAAGCGACGATGCATTCCAATCTTATTATCATTTGTCAAAGTTTTGATCTATATGTTGTCATCAATTAACAAAAAGGGGGAGATTGAAAGTGCAACAACCCTTGGGTGGTTTTGGTAATTCCTAACAACATATAGCTCATTGAACTAATGCTATTTCAAGATGATCATTTCAGAAAGCTCAATGAATGGCATGGCATGGATTAGGAATGTGGACACCTCAAAATGCTAAGGGCACATATTGGCTCAAGCTCAAGACTCTACATTTTCATTTTAGTGATCCAAGATCACATTGAGTCCATAGGAAAATCCAATACTATTAAAAGGGGATGAGGTGTTGCTTAATGGCTTGCTTGCTCAAAATGCTTAGTGATATGCTCCAAAAGCCCTCAACCACTTTATCATATCCACATATTCCCCAAACCAAAAGTCAAACTCGGCCCCACCAAAATTATCTATCCGGCGCCACCGAGTTCATTTGACATAGCCACTGCCAGAAACCCTAGTCACTTCAGTCTCACCGAGATGGGATTGCAAACCTCTATTTCCCTTCGTAACATTTCGGTCCAACCGAGATGACCGATCAGTCCCACTGAGTTCGCAATGCAAATTCTCTATTTCCCTTTTGTAATGTTTCATTCTCACCGAAATGAGCGATTCGGTCCCACCAAGTTTGCCTAACCAACTCTCTATTTTCCTATTACAGAAATTGGTCCTACCGAGTTTATGTGATCGGTCCCACCGAGATTACGTTATGCCCTGACCCTAATGAAATCGGACCCACCGAGTTGACATGTAGGTCCCACCGAAAATCCTAACTTCCACATTTTGAACTAAATCGGTCTGACCGAGTTTCATGATTCGGTCTCACCGAGTTTGTTAAATTGTGTGTAATGGTTAGATTTTGTGTGGAGGCTATATATACCCCTCCACCCATCCTCCATTTGTGGAGAGAGCCATCCGAATGTGCCTACACTTCCAGCATACATTTTCTCAGAGAGAACCACCTACTCATGTGTTGAGACCAAGATATTCCATTCCAACCACAAGAATCTTGATCTCTAGCCTCCCCCAAGTTGCTTTCCACTCAAATCATCTTTTGAACAAATCCAAATATGTGTGAGAGAGTTGATTGTTGGGGAGACTATCATTTGAAGCACAAGAGCAAGGAGTTCATCATCAACACACCATTTATTACCTTTTGGAGAGTGGTGTCTCCTAGATTGGTTAGGTGTCACTTGGGAGCCTCCGACAAGATTGTGGAGTTGAACCAAGGAGTTTGTATGGGCAAGGAGATCGCCTACTTCTTGAAGATCTACCCTAGTGAGGCAGTCCTTCGTGGGTGATGGCCGTGGTGGGATAGACAAGGTTGCTTCTTCGTGGACCCTTCGTGGGTGGATCCCTCCGTGGACTCGCTCAGCCGTTACCCTTCGTGGGTTGAAGTCTCCATCAACGTGGATGTACGATAGCACCACCTATCGGAACCATGCCAAAAATCTCCGTGTCTACATTACGTTTTCTCCCTCCAAACTCCTCCCTTTACCTTAATATGCAAATGTTTTACATTCCGCTACTATACTCTTAGACTTGCATGTGGAGGTTGATTGCTTGACTTGTGCTAAGTTGCTAAAATCTGCCAAGACTTAAAATTGGGAAAAGGCTAGATTTTTATTTGGTCAAGTAGTCTAATCACCCCCCTCTAGACATACTTTCGGTCCTACATAGAGCCAAAACACTGACCTTTGAGGTGGTCAAGATCAAGAGCCCTTATCACGCCCTGTTTGGACGGCCGGCTTATGCTAAATTTATGGCACAACCTTGTTATGTTTATCTACAGCTTAAAATGTCGGGTCGTCAGGGTACCATCACAGTACAGGGAAACAGGAAGATAGCTTTGGTGTGTGAAGAGCGCGACGCTACTTATGCTGAATCTATTTGTGCAACAGAGGAATTGAAGTTCTACAAAGATAATGTTGACCCGGGGGATATGACCCCCTTGAAAAAGCCAACGACAGAGCATGACCCTTTGTTGAAGTTTAAGTCAGCGGATGACACCAATCAGGTTGACTTTGTTCCTGGTGACTCATCCAAACAGTTCGGCATAAGTGCCAAAATGGATCTGAAATAGGAAAGCGCGCTCATCGAGTTCATCCATGAGAACCGGGACATCTTTGCATGGAAGCCTTCAGACATGCCAGGTGTATCGAGGGAACTCGCTGAGCAAACTCTCAATGTTGATCCAAAGTTTAAACCGGTCAAGCAATTCCTTCGTCGTTTTAATGAAGAGAGGCGCAAGGCCATTGATGAACAAGTAGATCGGCTCTTGGCGGCTGGGTTTATTATTGAAGTATTTCATCCTGAGTGGTTGGCTAACCCGGTGCTGGTACTTAAGAAGAACGACACTTGGCGTATGTGTGTGGATTACATAGACCTTAACAAAGCATGTTTGGCTGATCCTTTTGCTTTCCCTCGTATTGATCAGATTATTGATGCTACAACGGGTTGTGAGCGTTTGAGTTTTCTAGATGCTTATTCTGGTTATCATACGATCAAGATGGCAGTCAAGGACCAGGAGAAGATAGCCTTTATCACTTAGTTTGGATCCTTCTGCTACATGTCTATGCCCTTTGGGATCAAGAGTGCCCAGGCGACTTATCGGCGTTGTGTTCAAAATTTCCTTCACAGCCAGATTGAATGCAATGTTCATGCTTATGTGGATGATATTATTGTGAAATCCAAGAAGAAGGAAACCCTGTTAGATGATTTGAAGGAGATCTGTGACAACCTCTTGGTCTACAAAATGATGCTTAACCCGCACAAGTGTGTTTTCGGTGTACCAGCTGGCAAGCTATTGGGCTTTTTGGTTTTTGAGAGAGGCATTGAAGCTAACCCAGAGAAAATCAAGGCTATCACTTCTTTGGCTAAGTCGGCTTTTTGGTATCAATGACGTCTAGCATTTGGCGGGTCGTATTGCGGCTTTGAGCCGGTTTATAAGCTGCCTGGGAGAGAAGGCTATCCCTTTATACCAGATGATGAAGAAAATAGATCACTTTGTATGGAGTGATGCTGCTAATCAGGCGTTTGAGGCACTGAAAAAGCAGTTGGCTGAGCCGCCAATCCTTGGAGCCCACATTGATAGGGAGCACTTGCTTTTATATGTGGATGCTAACAGCAGAGCTGTGAGTGTAGCAGTTGTTGTGGAAAGAAAGGAATCAGGCAAGGAATATCCGATTCAGAGGCCGGTTTACTATGTCAGTGAGGTGCTCATTGAGTCTAAGCAGAGGTACCCACATTGCAGAAGATGGTTTATCGAGTATTCATGGCCAGTCGTAAGTTGAAACAATATTTCCTTGGTCATCCCATCACTATGGTCAGTTCTTGTCCTTTACGGGATATTATTCAAAACAGAGAAGCCACATGCTGGGTGGCCAAGTGGGCCATTGAGCTTGGATCCCATGGTTTGAAATATATGCCTTGGATAGCTATCAAGTCTCAAGCACTTGTGGATTTTATCAATGATTGGACATAGCTACAGATGCCTGAGGAAAAGCCCGATAACACATATTGGGCCATTCATTTTGATGGGTCTAGGCAATTGGAAGGCTCGGGGGCTGGAGTTATTTTGACTTCCCCACGAGGTGATAAGTCTTGTTATGTTTAAGGCTGTTGTTTCCTTGTACTAACAATGTAGCTGAGTATGAGGCCTTGCTCCATGGTCTTCGGATGGCTAAAGAGATGAATCTAAGCCGGGTGAGGTGCTTTGGCGACTCAGATTTGGTGGCTCAGCAAGTTTCAGGAACTTGGGATTCCAAAGACCTGCTCATGGCGGCTTATCGCCGGGCGGTTGATGCTATTGCTGGTTATTTCAAGGCTTATCAACTGGAACATGTTTATCGTAGGAAAAATGAGGCGGGTGATGCTTTAAGCTGGATGGGGTCCCAACATAAGCCGGTACCACCTAACGTTTTCCTTGATATTTTGAACAATCCTTCAGTTAAATGGCCTACGGAGGAGGATCTTGCTATCCCTAACCCGGAGGCACAGTTGGTGGCGGATCTTCATGTTAGTCCTGACTGGACAGTTCCATATTTGGTTTATATGACCAGGGGTGATTTACCTGAAGATGAAATATTGGCCAGGCAGATAACTCGGCGGTCTAGGTCGATGACTATTGTCAATGGTGAGTTGCACAGATGCAGTGTTACAGGGGTGTTTCAGCATTGTATTTCTCCATACGAGGGTCGTGAGATTTTATGAGAGATTCATGAAGGGGATTGTGGCCATCATGCCGGCTCTAAGTCTCTCGTGGCTAAGGCTTTTCGTCATGGGTTGCATTGGCTGACTGCTCATGCTGATGCAGAGAATCTGGTTTGCAAGCACTACAAAAAAATACACTTTCGTGATGATACGTGTTTGTCATAGTAGGACATGTTTTCGATCATGCATGTACATCCATGATGAATTTATGAAAAATCAAGATAGTCATACATGTGCTATCGTAGAAGTGTCCCATGACATTACCAAAATTATCATGAAGGAAGTGTTCACTTCCATGACGATAAATGCCGCGTCATGGAAGTGCTTTCATCAAGGGTGACCGACACGTGGCATCCACCGTAATGGGTCGCCGTTAAGCTATTGGGTCCGGTTTTGGATCCGATAACCTGCTAACAGCCACAACCAATGCTGATTTTCCATATGTAAAATTCTCATTGGCCGACGGAACCACGTGTCAGCTCCGCGCTAGCATAGGTGTCACTCATCCAATGGGCGAGATGCGCCTATGATATGTTTACACGTGGACCGGCCCAAAAGTGGCCCCTAAAGATTAAATGGCCCAGCCCAACTAAAGTCCCACAAGATTTTGTGGACTATAATGGGCCGGCCCAGCTAAAGGCCCATGAGATATTGCCGACCATAATGGGCCGGCCCAGCTAAAGGCCCACAAGATTTTGAGGACACTAGTGGGCCGGCCCGTTAACATGCTGCCATGTTTTGGGCCAAATGCCGGCCCATATTTGATCTGGTCCATTAACAGCCTGCTACATTCCGGGCCTAATAAAGGCCCATATGAGATCTGGCCCGTGAAAAGTCTACCACGTTCTGGGCCAAATTACGGCCCAGATCAGATCCGGCCCTTTAAGAGGCTTTGGGCTAAATTAAGGCCCATATCAGATTCAGCCCGTCAACTGGACGCTATGCTTTTGGACCCACTTGCTAAAGGCCCATCTAGTAATTCGGCCTGATATTAGTTTTGGCCTGTTAAAGGCCCATTTAACATTTCGGCCCTATATTTATTTCGGCCTATTAAAAGCCCGTCATATAGTTGGGCCTAACTACGGCCTGGTTTGCATCCAACCTGCTTACATCCGATAATCTGATTGGGCCAAACAAGGACCGAGAAATTGTTTGCCTGTTAATGGCACGTGATGTGACTGGCACAATCATGGGTTGCGGTCTATTTCGGCCTGCTGCCGGCCCGTGAGCTGTTCGACAGGTTTCAGGCCAAACCTACTTTTCAGCCTCCTAAGAGCCCATTGAGTTTTCTTCCGAACATAGGGCCGGCGGTTCACTCGGCCTATTAAAGGCCCGAATCTACTAGTGGGCTAGTTTATATTTAGGCCTGTTAATGGACCAAGATGACTGGGCCCATGATGCGGATCATACATAGTGGTTTGCATGATGGCCCGATTATGTATCGTAATTTTATGGTTTGGCCGGTTTACTATGAAGACATAATATATATACAGTAAAATAACTGCAACATCATGAATAAGAAAAAACCTAGACTATACAATAAATAAATTATGGCATATTACATCCACTGGGCATCAAAGTTCGCCAAAGCACAAGCAGACAACAAATTACATACACTAGGCATCAAAGATCGCCACCAGTGCAAATTAACACGCCGAAAAAAAATATACAAAACCGACAACACTTCAATAGAGTTCAAAAAAGGTTAGCCTTGCTCGGGAGCTGTAGCGCAAGCAGCTGAGCAAGTTGATGAGAGTGCGCGAAGTATCAGTGCTGACAATTCATCACATTTCTTACTGACGAATAAAGTGACACAGTTTAAAATAGCATTAACACAATATGGTATTGTTCAGGTTAAGACATGGCAGGAAATGACATTGTGAAGGAGTTGGCAGATTCACGACACCACTATATTACAGATCAAGAACTCATAAGTATCAATGGTTAGTGTGCTGTCAATTTATCCCATTTCAGATTGGCAAATAAAGAGACGGTTTAAATAATAGTAGAATGATATGACATTGTTCATAGTTAAGACACTACAGAATATGACATTATGCTGTAGTGGGTAGGTTCACCACACCACTGGATTACGGATCAAGAACAGAAGCATACTTGCAGTGCAAAAGAAGATCACCTTGCTCTGTATAGTTTAATTTACATGGTATGAAGAAGGAAATTGATTGTACAACTGAAAATTTAAATTTAGAAGGACAAACTTTTGTTTATGAACTACATAATAAACTTTAAACATGCAATTTGATGCAAACACCAAAAATAAACAACTTTTGTAGTCATGCCTAATCAAATATACACAATAAAGTTTGAAGGCTTGAGAAGGAAAAACTTACATTATTGGTGAAGACAGGCTCTATAAGGCCCTTGTCCATGCTGATGGGGGGTGCAATTCAAGAAGTTTACCTCAAAATCTTCTTCATAAGCATTGCCTTTATTCTACATTTTGTTAAGAGTAAATATAGATGTGATAATATAAGAAAAAATGGAGAATATTTAAGATAAGATGAAGAGTTATGCTACATACACTACTGCGGGATACTGCTAACGTGACACTACGATCAGAGATCCTTTGCCGAAACTGTGTGTGATGCAATAATCGCAAATGGTGCTGTAAAAACCCATCAAAAAAGGTGCAAAACATTTGCGATTGCGGAGCCATCAAACACAGTTTAGATATTAGTTGCGTGTGCGATGCAGGACACACGGTTAATCCATTCAAACTGTTTGCGATGAGGCAGAACAACAGAAACGGGCAGCCATAACAATGTGTGTGCGATGCAGGACACATGGTTAATCCATTCGAACTGTTTGCGATGAGGTAGAACAACAGAAATGGGCAGCCATATGAATTTGTGTGCGATATATGGCATATGGTTAACTTGGCCGAAATGTTTTCAATTAGGGAACACAACAGAAACGGTTCAACTTAACAAGATGTGTGTGATATGTGGCATACAGTTCACATGGATGAACTATTTGTGATGAGCCAAAAGAACACAAATGAGTCGTGTAAACAAGATGTGTGTGATACGTGGCAAACAGCCGACTCAGATGAACTATTTGCGATGAGAAATTACAACACAGACGGTCAATACAGTTACTTCATGTGCGATTCTGTGTGTACAAAAACTTTGAAAAATGCAAACTAGTTGCTTGCGGTGGCGGAGTATCACACACGATACATCTGCGAGTACTCGTGTGCGATGATTAGTACGTTACACATATGATTCCTTATGTTAACATGTGTGTGAATTTGCAATATGGACAATTAATATGAAAATGCCTTCTGGACATCGGGCACACGCTTAAACTCAATGAACTGTGTACGATACTAATACTTTCCATCAAAATTTAAGAACTTGGGTAACAGCATTTGAGTAACATATATATATATAGTGGTTACATTATTCGACAAAAGGAGGACCTTCATAACACGGTTTTGACGGTGCACACACTAGAATTTTATTGCTAGCTTTCAGTTCATAACACTTAGACATTTTTCTCCAAAGGTCCGCATTAAAATAGGAGTGAACATCTTTATCAAGTTTTATGCTAATCGTCATTCTAAATCCATGCTGTGTTGTCAATATGACATGCTGGGAGTCATCAGCAAAGTAAAGCCCAAGATTTCCTTCTACTCCTGTTCTTGCAAAGCAAGGGATGTACAACTTGAAAGGAAAATTAAGATCGTAAATTAGATATATTGAAATAACAGAGCAAGATGCAAATATGGGAGTAACTGATATAACAGATCCATATATATATATATATAGATGATAGCAAAGTATAAAAATATAGAATTAAAAATAGATAATGTTACAAAGATTTGATGCAAATATATAGATAATGTAGCAACATACGGTGTATCTTCACAAGTTTAGGCCATGCCGATCGTGGTAGGTTGATATTGAACATACTGAGTGCTCCCTGAAGTCATCCGGAATGGTGAGATAGAACTTCGTTTCCGACTAGCCACGACCACAGTTGCCCGATTTGTGCTCGCACTGTGGACACGTGAATGAACACCCACAAATCAACTAGAACAAAAATGATTCCACGGCGATTTCCGCCGGTTGATTAACAGCAACAGATGGACTGCGATAAGAGATGAGTGAATATTTTGCTAATTAACTTGATTACCTTCCCCATGAGAAAAATCCCTGGCCCAATCCCGCAGGAAAACCCCAGTCGACCAGAGTCTAGAATGCCGGTGCAGATAGGTGGTGGAAAGTGGTAGGGGCAAAATCCGATGCCGTTTGGAGCGCGACCTACGCCCACCGCCAACAGCCGTCGAGCTTAGGGTGCAGACTTGCGGACGAGTCCACGGCGAGTGAGTGGGGACTAAGTGGGTGAGGGTTTTCTTTTTTCCTTTTGCATGTGTGAGTGAACACACATGGTTCATAGAGGCGACGGAGATGAATCGTGTGCGATGGTAAATCACTGTGGTTGAATGGGAATCCAAATTTCCTTTGTCCTTCATCCATGAGTTTTTTTTCTACGATGAACATAAACCCTACTAATCACCCTGTTCAAATTTGACACTTTTTCGGGTTCATTTACAATATTTAGGGGATTATGTGCATTTTGTAGGCATTAATGCACATAATTCAAATTCAAACAATCGGTGCATGAAAGGGTGCACAAGAACGGTCTGGAAAAACCATACTCGTGGTATTTAGTAATTTCTCAAGCCTTTTACAAGGAATGGGCAGAGATTTCAATGGAATGTGTGGCAATAGTCAACCAGAAACGCGTCATTTACTGAGTTATCATCTATAGAACAATGAAATATGTGCTTGAAATACATGACGGCTGGCATGATGCCATGGTATGGCCTCACCATGCCCTGGTTAAAAGCTAAGAAGGTTTGATTTATGTCTTCATGCATGCCCTTCATAAATGGAACCATCACCGAGGAAGTTCAATGCTTTCGAGAGGGAAATCACCAAGATTGAATGGGAATCCAAATTTCCGTCCTAGTTTGCCATTCAGTTTTTTCCAACGATCAACATACCGCCTCAAATGCAACGTTTTCAAATTTGACATTTTTCCGAACTCATTTACCATATTTAGGGGATTATGTGCATTTTCTACCCATTAATTATGCACCAAATTCAAATTCAAACAATCGGTGCATGAAAAGGTGCACAAGAACGGTCTGGAAAACAATGCTCGTGCTATTTAGTACATTCTCATGCCTTTTACAAGGAATGGGAAGATATTTCAAGGAAATGTGTGGCAATAGTCAACCATAAACGCGTTGTTTACTGGGTTAACAACTATACAAAAATGAAATACATGCTTGGAAAACATGACGCCTGGTGTGGTGCCATGGTATGACCTCACCGTGCCCTGGTAAAAATGTCATCATGCACGCCTTTCATAAAACGAACCATCACCAAGTTTCATGGTTTGGAGGGGAAAAACACCAAGACTGAAGGGGGATCCAAATTTCCTTTGTCCTTTGTCCACAAGTTTTTTTTCTATGATGAACATACAACCTGCAAATCACCGTGTTCAAATTTTGCACTTTTCCGGGTTCATTTGCCATATTTAGGGGATTATGTGCATTTCCTGGGCATTAATGCACATTATTCAAGTTCAAACAATAGGTGCATGAAAGGGTCCACAAGAACGCCCTAGAAAACCATGCTCGTGCCATTTAGTAAGTTCTCATGCCTTTTACTAGGAATGGACAGATATTTTGATGAAATGTGTGGCAATAGTCAACCATAAATGTTTGTTTGTTGGGCTTTCAACTATAGAAAAATGAAATAAATGCTTAAAACATGATGCCTAGCATGGTGCCATGGTATGACCTCACCATGCCCTGGTAAAAATTTGAGAAGGTTTGGCTTATGTCGTCATGCATGCCCTTCATAAATGGAACCATCACCGAGCAAGTGCAATGCTTCCAAGAAGCAGGCCACCAAGATTGAATGGGAATCCAAATTTCCGTCCTAGTTTGCCATTCAGTTTTTTTCCAACGATCAACATACCACCTCAAATGCAACGTGTTCAAATTTGACATTTTCCCGGGCTCATTTACCATATTTAGGGGATTATGTGCATTTTCTGGGCATTAATGGACATAATTCAAATTCGAACAATCGGTGCATGAAAAGGTGCACAAGAACGGTCTGGAAAACCATGCTCGTGGTATTTAGTACATTCTCATGCCTTTTACAAGGAATGGGCAGATATTTGAAGGAAATGTGTGGCAATAGTCAACCATAAACGCGTCCTTTACTGGGTTAATAACTATACAAAAAATGAAACACATGGTTGGAAAACATGACGCCTGGTGTGGTGCCATGGTATCGACTCACAATGCCTTGGTAAAAATTGGAGAATGTTTTCCTTATGTCGTGATGCGTGCCTTCCATAAATCGAACCATCACCGAGGAAGTTTCATGGTTTCGAGGGGAAATCACCAAGATTAAGGGGGGGGTCCAAATTTCCTTTGTCCTTTGTCCACGAGTTTTTTTTCTATGATGAACATACAACCTGCAAATCACCGTGTTCAATTTGGCTCTTTTCCGGGTTCATTTGCCATATTTATGGGATTATGTGCATTTCCTATGCATTAATGCACATAATTCAAGTTCAAACAATCGGCACATGAAAGGGTCCACAAGAACGGCCTGGAAAACCATGCTCGTGCCATTTAGTAAATTCTCATGCGTTTTACAAGGAATGGACAGATATTTCGATGAAATGTGTGGCAATAGTCAACCCCAAATGTTTGTTTGTTGGGTTTTCAACTATAGAAAAAATGAAATAAATGCTTAAAAACATGACGCATGGCATGGTGCCATGGTATGACCTCACCATGACATGGTAAAAATTTGAGAAGGTTTGGCTTATGTCGTCATGCACGCCCTTCATAAATCGAACCATCACTGAGGAAGTTCCATGCTTTTGGGAGGGAAATCCCCAAGATTGAAGGGGAATCCAAATTTTCTTCGTTCTTTGCCCTGGAGTTTTTTTTCTACGACGAACATACACCCTGCAAATCACCGTGTTCAAATTTGGCAGTTTGTCAGGCTCATTTACCATATTTAGGGGATTATGTGCATTTTCTAGGCATTTAGCGCATATAAATCCAATCCAGCTACAGGTGCACGGGTGTGATGTGAGGGACGTGGATTGCCGTTCGATCGCGGCGCATCCTATGGTGCACATGCGTGATCCGCGTGGCTTGGGTTCCGGCCAATCATAACACAACACACAATAGGCTCAGCGCACACTATTTCTGGCAGCGACGGAGATGAACCGTGTGCGATAATGAACGAGCAAAATTGTTAGGGAAGCCAAATTTCTATTGTCATTTGTCGTTGAGCTCTTGAATACCACCGCATTGTACGGCTGCCCGGCCCCTCCACCCCAGAGCTCTCTCCAGGCGTCGTCCATGGCACCGCGGCGCACAGTAACTGGTAAGGAAGTGATGGCATCCCGTCGTGCCGCATTCCTCGCCACCCGCGACCGCACACATGGTAAGGAAGCGATGGCATCTCGCTGCGCCGAGTTCATCGCCGCCGGCGGCCAGACAGTTACATGGGCGGACTTTGAGGCTACCATGGCCGAATGGGTGGTGGATCTAGAGGCGGCCAAAGCCGCACAGAAGGAGCGGAAAAGGTAGAAAGTAGTCAAGAAAAGAGAGTCCCGCCACTGCTAGAAAAAAGAGGCCGCATGCCATGGTGACGAGAGCTTGGCAGAGATCTAAGCATGGTGGGCTACCGCCTATAAGGCCGGGAAGGAGAACGCTGGCGTCAGGCCAGCATGCCCCGATGGCAAAATGTGAGAAGTAGTTTAAGTTTGTAGTATTAGACCAAATTACCAGTAGTACTTTAGGTTTGTAGCACTAACGTACAATGTCGGCAAGAGCATCCTTTGAGGGCTTTGAGCATTGATTAGCATGTGTGCCCGTGTGCATTTTTTGCGTTAATAATTAGAAGATCACAAAACACGCGGTTTTTATGTTGTACCCGTTTGTGTTTTTTTGCGTTAATGCCCATAAGTCAGTTACCGATGTGATGTTTCCTAATAAACTTGTCGTACCATTGATAAAAAAAATCAAGTACATGTGTACATTTTTTTTGGAGACGGGATCTGCCAACTTTTTTTTCTCACACACGAGTATTCTACGCGCTTCGTCTGCATTGTGTGTTTCCCCCGCCCAAGTTTCAAATTTCGCAGGGAAATTTTCATTAGGCGCGCGATTTCAGAATTTATTCTTCCAACCACATCCCCACCCTCAGTATCCCCCCCATCGCGCCTCCCCCTATCGGCATCTCAAACCGCCGCCGCCTCAACCACAGCTTCAACCACATCTACATTCTGCTCGGATCTAGTCAGGTAACCCACCGATCTCTATCATGTCCCTGGCCTGATTTCTTAAATGGCGCCTTCGAAACATCCTCATGCCTCCAAATCCCCCCTCCCGCCAGGAGCTGAGGGCGGTCCATGGCGCGATGGCCGCTGTGCGTGTTGACCCGGAGGAACACCTCGCCTCCACCACCGCCGCCGACATGGTGCAGGCTCTGGCCCAGATGATGTCCCCCAGCGACTACCCTCCAGGACTTAACAGGTAAGATCTGACAAGTTAAATATTACCAATGCCACTTGCAACGTCTATGATTTGTACGGTTGATGTATTAAGCATGTTCGTGCCTTGTTTATTTCAGTACTGCACACTGTGTGATGTTCAA
This sequence comes from Triticum urartu, assembly GCF_003073215.2. Taxonomy (NCBI): domain Eukaryota; kingdom Viridiplantae; phylum Streptophyta; class Magnoliopsida; order Poales; family Poaceae; genus Triticum; species Triticum urartu. The sequence goes on along the minus strand of NC_053023.1, from coordinate 374,335,314 downwards.
ATATTACCGTGTCCAGCTCAATTTCACCAATACCAGCAACAGACTTACAATACATGACTCAGGATATCACTAGAGATGATGCCCATTTGCTATTTTTAGTGGATGCTAACCATGTTGTACTTAACATGCCTGTCCATGTACTTACGCAGGGTCATAACGGCCGATGCTCTTTTTGCTGTCGAGGTGAGCTGCATCCCATGTCTTACAGTATTTCACATAATTTGTGCAATTGCAGTTTAACTTCTACCATTTACTGGTTTCCTGTAGGTACACTTGTCAGTGGCACTGATCCACGCTTCGACCTGGAGGAACAGCTCGCCTCCGCCGTCGCTGACTTTGGGCGGGCTCTGGCCAAGATGAAGTGCCCTAGCAACTACCTCTTAGGACTTACCAAGTATGTACTCACCAGTTCAATCTTACCAATACCAGTTGCAATTAATGGCTATGTTCTGTACGGTCGATGTATTAAGCATGTTCTAGTAAACATGCCTAACAAGTTTTTGCTACTTTCCCTAACTTTTAATAGACATCTGCGCCATTCTCTGCTCTGGCAGCACCTGCCTTGTGATGTTTAACTATGACAATTGCATTTTTATCAGTACCAGTTTCAATGTCTATTAAGCCTGTTGCAATTAACAATTGAATCCTTTTTTAAATAGTTGTATTTCAATGGCCACAAACTTAGAAATCATGACATAGGATGCTGTTAAGCCTGTTTCAATTAACAGTTGTATCCATTTTTTAATCTACCCAGCTACCATGCTACTCTCTGCAATGAAGATATACTAGAGATGTTGCCCATTTTCTATTTTTGGTGGATGCTAACCCTGTTGTACTTAACATGCTTGTCCATGTACTTACGCAGGGTCATAACGACCGATGCTGTCGTTTGCCGTTGAGGTTAGGTGCATCCCATGTCTTACAGTATTTCACATCATTTGTGCAATTGCAGTTTAACTTCTACCATTTACTGGTTGCCTGTAGGTACACATGTCACACCACAAAAAAAGGCACTTCTGTGATGATACGTGTTTGTCACAGTAGGTCACGTTTTCTGTCATGCATGTACATCCATGATGATTTTATGACAGAATCAAGATAGTCATACATGTGTTGTCGTAGAAGTGTTCCATGACATTACCAAAATTATCATCACGGAAGTGTCCACTTCCATGACGATGAATTGTGCGTCATAGAAGTGTTTTCGTCAAGGGTGACCGACACATGGCATCCACTGTAACAGGTCGCCGTTAAGCTATCGGGTCCGGTTTTGGATCCGTTTAACCCGTTAGCAGCCCGGACGAATGGGGATTTTCCACGTGTAAAATTCTCATTGGCCAGAGGAAACACGTGTTGGCTCACCGTTGGGACAGATGTCATCCACTCATTGGACAGGAGGCGCCTATGATACGTTGACACGTGGCACGGCCCAACAGAGGCCCATTTTGGTGAAAAGGCCGGCCCGTTTGACTTGGTCAAAAGGTAACGGGTCGGCCCATGGAAAGCCTATTAACGGCATGTTCGTATATAACCCATTTACGGCCTGCTAACTCACGGCTCGTTGCAGCCTATCGGAATTAAGCCCAGTAGCTTCATCTGGGCCATCCAATATGATTCCAACCCATTGTAACTTCAGGCCCATGTATGGCCCATGATGTCTTTCGGCCCATATGAGGCCCTTCGTAACTCTAGGCCCAATAAAGGCCCGAGATGAAACTGGATCATAATGAACAGTATATCCTTTATACCCGTTAATGACCCATTATTCCGTCGGCCGTTTCCAGCCCATGTTAACTTTCGACTTTCTAAGGGCCCATTTATTCTTGGGCTCATTTCTAGAATTAGGTTAGTTACGGTCCGTTACTGGCCTGTTCCGTTTGTGGGCCAAATTCAACCCATGGTTACATTCGGCCCATTTGTGGCCCGTTAACCCGTTGGGCTGTTTTCATAGCGTTATCAAATACGGCCTATTAACGGCCCGTTATGGTCCACGAATAGTATGGCCCATGTTTGGCGAAATGATTATACGCCTTGTAGAAGGCCCATGGATCCTACGACCTGTACAATACCAATGGATCCAACGGCCCGTAGAAGGCCCATGGATGATAAGGCCCGTAGAAAGTCCATGGATCCTACGGCCCGTAGAAGGCCCATGGATCCTATGGCCCGAAGGAGGCCAATGGTTACAACAGTCCGTGTGTTGCCATTATTATTGTGGCCAACTTACCAAAACTAAGTTATTATGGCCACTAGAAAAACGCAGAAAAAGAACTGCGGTGACTACAAGCAAACAACTAAACAAGACAATAAGGAAATAAATAAGCAAGCAACTAACGCTAGCCTATTACAACTATTACACATATTACATCCACTGGGCATCAAAGTTTGCCACCAGTGCAAATATAGGGAACAAAGCAGCATATTACATACATTGGCCGTCAAAATTGGCCACCAGTGCAAATAAATGCGGCAGCAAAACAAGAGCATAACTGAAACAACTTCAGAAGAGCTCAAGAAACATTATCCTGGGTATCCACCATGCTGGCAATAAGCTTAGCAAGCTTATTAGCTTTGTCCTGTTTGGCACTAAAATCCTCCAACGCTTGTTGCACCAGAAAGTCTGCATCTGAATGCTCCAGGGACTTCCGCAGTCCTTCCACTTCTTCTCGTAGCACAGCTGATCGATGTCTTTCAGCTTGTAGTTGAGACTCAAGAAATCGAACTGATTAAGACAGTGAGTTTGAATGGCTTGTGCAACCAGTAGTGGCCAGTAACTCGAACACTAAAGCAAGACAGGACTTTGGGGTTGTCTAACTGTCTTCAAGATAGTCTTCCTTAGCTATTTTATCAGCTTTGTTGGAGACCAACAAGGATATCTCACTATCCTGAACCTTATCGGCATTACTTCCTTTACCATTGCTTAATAAGGCACTCTTCCCCAATATTCTGTCAGCATTCTAAGAGAAGAAACAAGCATACACATAATAGGTTTAGCATGTACTAGTATATGAAACTCATTTCGGTGAACCAGTTCATTAGTAAGGTGGATAGTATTAAACTACCAAGTCTTCTATTGCCAAGTACTAGTACATAATAAAAGTATCAAACAAACATATATCTATGTCCTATGGTCACTACATTGGCTTGCCAAGTCAAAAAAGAGACACGGTTCAAATCATATCAGTTCAAGACAAAGCAATAGTGAAAGAATAAAAAGCGTGGGAAACTACACGACACAACAAGATTTCAGATGGGTACCACGGGTCTACATGTACAACAACAATATTGGCTCTGTTATGATGCTAGTAATGTGCATGACATGAGAAGTCAACTATATACACAATTGAAATTGAAATCACAAAGCTATTGATAAGAGCAAACCTGTTAAAGAAACATGCGTGAAAATACCTATGGGATCACAAGAATCCCTACTACGGTTGCGGGTGCGGGGTTGAGAGAAGAGCGGGTCTAACAGAGAGCACGCGGTTTGTTTATCCAGGTTCGGGCCACGAGGATGTGTAAAACCCTAGTCCTGCTTTGGTGGATGTATTCTGAGTTCTTGAACTAGCTACGGGGTGTAACGAGCTCCAAAAAGCCGAATCCCTCTCCTCGTCGCCTTGGGCCTCCTTTTATAGAAAAAGGGGTTGCCATAGTGGCAGATAGGAGGTGGAAAGGCAACAGTGTTGCGAGGTTATCCTGGTATTACAGGACAAAGCGCATTAAATGCGAGGTGTCCCTCCACTTTATCGGGGACGGGGGCGAGGCCCGTCCCGTCCGTCACCGCTCCTCCAAGCTTCGACACGCGCCCTGGCCAACGATGCATGCAGTTCCATGTAGGTAGGCAGGCAACTGAGGTGGCGCGGTGGTGGAGCCTCCACGAAGGGCTGCATGTCGCCACATAGGTGCCTGTCAGCTGGTTGGGTTGGCAGCTGCATGCAAACGGTGGCGGAGACTTTGGCTGGTGCGGGCCTGACGGTGGCCCCTCTGGTGCGCTTGGCGAGGGCCTTGCCGGGTGGCCCGGCAAGGGTCTTGCCGTGGCGTGTAGGCGTCCCCGGCAAGGATCTTGTCGGGCGTCATGTGGGTTTCTTCGGTGAGGATGGCTGCCTTCCTATCCTCATTTGATCTTGACTATTCTTTGTCTTCACGAAGATCTGTATGCTACCACAGAGGTGCCTCCCTAGCCCTGTCCAATGCATTTGTCGAGTGTTGGTGGCGTCGGGGTGGCTCACTCAGCTGGTGTGGGCGAGCTACCCCGGCAAGGGTCTTGCTGGGGCCGCTGAGGCTGCCCCGACAAGGGTCCTTGCCAGGGAAACCCGCTTTGCCCATCTGATCTTTGTGGCCTTGGTCCTTGTTGTTGCCTTGCTTTGTCTTGGGCTTCGGTCTTACCTTGGCTTACCTCCCTTGCTCTGCTTGCTGTGGTCACGGGCGCGACTCTGACTGCCCGTGCACAGGTAAAGGGGTACAAAAATGTGCCCCTAGTTTTGTACACCGACACCATTGGAGTTTCGATTAGATCCTTCAAATTAAAAATAAGTTTGTATGAGTAAATACAATGATACAAGAGCAAAGCAGTATGCACGATAGCAATGGAATCTTAAATTAGAAAAGTTGTTCTTCAGTACTAAGCACTTGTTCGACATGAACAGAGTACAATAAGACACAAGAATATAGTACTTAAAAAATGAGCTCATAGACCTAACCACATTCTTGTTTCAGGACCAGTACAGAACAAGGCCTTCCTAGTCATCGTCTAGTAAATGTGTCTCGGGAGAACATAAGGGAATTTGATGAGTTTCTTTGCCAGTGAAGTACGTTTTCTTCAGGTAATTCCGATGCTGCCACCAAGCATTCTTGAAGATAGCATAGGTATTAGCACGGGTTACCTCATCATGAGTTTCGAAATCGGTCCTTCTCTATAGTGAAAAATGGGAAAATTTTCTATATTATAACCATCATGGAGGTAGAATGTATGGGACAAAGCAAAGTAATTGCCATGAATAACATTACTTACACATAACTCCTGGACAAACACCTGCAACTGGCCTTTTCCTTCATCTTTAATATAATATTTCCAAGATGGGAAGATACACACATAGGATGTAACAACATCAAATGCGATAGATGTAAACTACGACTGACCGGTTGTCTTTCCTCCACAGGAATAGGCGTACTAACAGGTGGAGTTAGGGTTCGCCGTGGTAGTACTAGCCCTTTGGGCACTGGAGTTGCCTTACTAACTGCTCTTGTTTGGGAGCTCTGTGGTGGAGATGGTGCTGTGTCAACAGGAACTGGGTTACTATCTGCTGGGCTTGGGGTTAGATTGGATGAAGCTAGTTCTCTAACCATCGCAGTAGGGGTACAATCTGCGAGAGTCTGGGTTATGTGTGGTAGGGTTGGTTCTCGTGCATGTACAACCGGGGTGCTATCTCCACCAAGGGGTAGCACTATTTTATTTGAAGACCGTGTTTTTACTCCGCTAGATACTGGCATCACCCGCTCCAATTCAAATGGCTGATAAAGAGGAAACATAGTTGAATGTACAGACATTGTATGAGATACAGATGCAATAGATAGTGTGGAAAAAAGAGGGCATGAAATAGTTGACATGTATATCGTTTAACTAAAACAGATAGCATGACATAATTTCACATATATGATGTCTCTAAACTGGATAGCATAGCATAACATAATTCAAAGATATGATGAATAACTAAACAGGATCACATGACATAATTCACATACATGTTATCTAAGTAATCTAGATTGCATGTTTTAATTCACATATGTGATTTATATGCTAAACATAGGGCGTTCGATATGATGTCTGGACTAAGAACATGGTGTTGAATATTGTGTATATGATGTCTAAACTATGCAATGCAAGACACCATATGCATGATGTGAGCAGTATAACCGTGCAAAGTTAGAGCATACACCTCGGTGGGGGAATAGGACTGGTCATCTGTCTCTGAATCCATCTCTGAGGAGCTATCGGGACCCAATAAGAGATCTTCTTCGACTGGTAGCACTGTCTGCTCTGAAGGCCTTGTTTTCACTCCAGATTTTTCCATCTCCCACCCAAATGGCTGATTCACGCGAAGAGTAGTTTAATGTACAAACATTGTCGACAAATGGAATTGTAATGAAGAAAATGATGGGCAAGATATCGTTCAAATATATGATGTCTTGTTAAACGGGATGGCATTGCACATTTCACATATATTATGGCTGGATAAAAGACATGAGACTGCATAATTCCCATATGTGATATAGAAACTAAACATGAGACATTACAGAACATGTCTAAACTAAGCAGATGGCATATATGATGTCGAAAGTAGGCACTGCAAGGAAACATATGCATGATATGACTAACATCATCATGCCAAGGTAGAGCAAACACCTTGGGGGTAAATACGAGTGGTCAGCTGTGTCTGAATCCACCTCAGAACAGATATCTTCCTCTGGATTAGAATCTGGAGAGGGGGAGGGTTTGCCATTGAACCCACCATGGAGCGATGTCTGCATGACATTGTATTACCACGCAAAACTCTTCTATTTTTCTCTACATGTTCAGCATGACTATGTACAATATCTGACATGCATACGAAAAAATATGGTGAGATTATGTAAGGAGAGCACGCAGAAATCTAGAGTGATGGTAACAACCAGTGGACGGATCCAAAAATAGTGATAGCAGGCTGATGATTGCTTTAATTTAATAAAAAGACAAATGATGATTGCTTTACTATTTGTTTCCCACCCAAGATGAACAACATAGGCATACCCTAGGTAAACCAGATATTAGACAGAGATACTATTCATTACTGCCTCGATATGTGCCCCACAACTAATTTAGAACTCAAGTTTGAACATTAATTTGGACCTGACTCGGAGTCTAAGAGGTGAACAGGATGATAAAGTAGCAGGTAATTTTAAGCAATGCATAACATAAGCAGAAACAAAAGAGTGCGACCTCTCTTGTGGACCCGTGTACTCCTCAGGTTCATCAGCTGCGTCGATGATGGTGATGCCGTTGTAGTGGGTGCCGGGGACAGGGAAGAAGATCTGAGGTGGCAAAAGACGGCCATGAGTCGTGATGTCTGGTTTGGTGGATGCTTTTGTCGATGGAGCAGCTCAGGTTAGGTGGACGACATCGCGGCAAGAGTAGGACAAACCACACAAAGTTTCCATTGACACCTACCTGTAACTGAAGTAATTCTGTTAGGGCTCATTTGGCTTACATGATTCTAAAAATGCAGGGATAGGAAAAACACCAGAATAGGATAGGGATGCACATGGTAAACAAAGCATTTGTAAACACAGAATTTCTGTCAACTTGGGTGTTTGGTTCACAGGAACTGAAAGAGGAGAGGAATGCAAAGAAACATGGCCAAAATAAAGTGAAACCATATGAAAGCATGTACAGTTAGAATGTTATTCTGCCACTAATGCACTTGGTCTTGCTTTCATGCATAGGATTTTGAAAAGTAGGTCCAGGTGGATGTTTTGCTCCATTCCTTTCAACAAAATGCATGTATAATTGAATAGTAGAGTGCCATAGGAAAATTTCCTATTGCTATGTTTTTCCGTTGAACCAAAATAGCCCTAATGGATCGACATGAATGTAGAGTAATAGGTGATGCAACAAGTGTACAACCTCTTTGCCGTAGCCGTGTTGACCTCGACATCATTGGGTTGGTCGCTGAAGAAGTTTAGGCAGAGGTGGCTGTCGGAGGTGTGGAGGAAGATCTGAGGAATCTGTAGACGGCGTCCAGGGCACTGCTCTGTTGTGATGGATCCTTCTGTCGTTGGAGCAGCTCCGGTGAGCCGTAAGACGTCAAGGCTGAAGCAGCACAAGACAGACATCGTTAATCTCAAGTGGGATTCTAATAGCATCTCCAATAGATGATCTAAAATAGATGTAAATTTTACATCACCAAAAACCACCTGACTACAACAGATGAGGTAAAAACTGTTGACTCTAAACTTAACTGTCGAAACTGAAATTTACTGTGGAATCTGAATGTTACTGTCAAAACTGAACGCAATGGTAGCAGAGAGGCACTTGACATGTAGTTTAGGGAGGGCCTACAATTCATCTTCAACATGAACCTCCCTGAGCCGCCAGCCACCACCGGCCGAACCACCGACCCCCACGCCGCCTCGCCGCCCCGAAACGACTTCCCATCGCCGGTCCGCCGCCGCCCTGGACAACCCTCTAGCCCCCCGACCACCGCCCCCACCCTGAACCCTAAGATAGATAATGGGGTACCTCTCCGGCAAGCCCACCTCCCTGCTGTGGGTGGTTCTTCCTTAACTCCGGTGAGCCCCCCACCCTTTGAAAATCGACTAACCCAAAAGTCAATCCAGGCGACTGAAGTGTAGCTAAATCGGAGCAGACCAGCAGCACGAGCGAGGGGGGGAGCAGCAGCAGACACTACTAGAAAAAGGGCTATAGATGGGATTGACACTAATGGCGCACCAGACAAGCGGTGCGCCATTAGTATATACTAATGGCGCACCACCTTCTGATACGCCATTAGAGTTGAAACTACTAATGGCGCACCTGGCCCCGGGTGCGCCATTAGTATCAATTTTTTTTAACTAGTGCGCCTGTCCAAACATACTAATGGCGCATCCAGACACAGTGCGCCATTACTAGTTGTAACTAGTAATGGCGCACCTGCCGGAAAGTGCGCCACTAATGTTGTTTTTTTTATTATATTTTTTATTCCCTTTTTTGCAAAACTACTAATGGCGCACTGTTCCACCGTGCGCCATTACTAGTTTAAACTAGTAATGGCGCACTGTGGGACAGTGCGCCATTAGTATATTTTTTTGCAAAACTACTAATGGCGCACCACCAGGAGGTGCGCCATTAGTAACCTGGATTACTAATGGCGCATTTAGAGTTGGTGCGCCATTAGTAAGTGGGCAGCAACAAGATATTTTGGACAGCCTCTCCTACCCACACTCACTTTCTCCCCACTTCATTCTCTCCACCTCCTCCTTGTCTCGGGTGCCTCCTCTTTTTCACCTCATTTCCACCATAGATTCATTCAATTTATGTTGTTCTCCCTACAACAATGTGCACATGCACTTTTTATGGCCTAGCTAGATCTATGTATGTTCGTGGTGTTGCATATGTTTGTGGTGTTGCATATGTGTTTGTGTTTGGAGGTGTACCGGTATTTGAAATGCGATAGTTGCCAATATTTTTCCGGAATGTTGATTCATTTCCATTTCGGCGAGAATTTTGGCATTAAGCATTCTTTTTGGTCCTATTTTTAGGGAAAGTCATGCCAAATTTTTTCTTGGTTCTAAAATATCGTGTTGCTCTACCCCGCAGGCGACCATGGTCCGCATGATGCCCGAAGGCATCGTGAATAGGTTTTTGAGGTCCGCGAAGGCCGAGATGCTTCAAAAGAACGAGACGGAGATAAGATGTCCGTGTCGAAGATGCAAGCTGAAGAGCCTTATTGCGGACCCGGAATCCGGGCAGGTGCGGGACCACCTGCTCTTGTGTGGTTTCATGGATGGCTATCGGTGGCAAGGTGATGAAGATGACTACGAAGTCGTCCATGGGGGCCGGGCAAGAAATGAGGAAGGGCAGCAAGATAACCACCGCGGCTTGGGCGGGCGAGAAGACGAACAATCCCCAGGAGATGATCACGACGGTGATGCTGTACACAGTCATCATGTAGAAGATACAGGACATGATGATGAGGAAGATGTCGGAGCAGACGACGGGCATGATCATGAAGATGATGATGCCGGCGGAGCAGACGATGCTGGACCATCGATGGGCTGGGTGCAGGACCCTCATATTCAAGAGCTGCTTCTCAAGGAGACGGATAACGCAAGAGCTGCCGCCCGAGAGAAATCCAAGATGGATCAACTTGAGTAGACGCGGTTACTCCATTGTATGAAGGATGCAGGCCCGAGGATACCCGCCTGAAAGTAACGCTCATGGCTCTGGAGATGAAGGTAAAACACAAAATGACCGACACATGCTTCGACGAGAACATGTCATTCTGGCACGAACGTCTTCCCAAGGGGAACAAGTGCCCGACTAGTTTGGAGGAGGCGAAGAAAATCGTGTGTCCTCTGGATTTACCGCACGTGAAATACCATGTGTGCATGAACAATTGCATCATTTATCGGGACGAGCACGCGGAGTCTACCATATGTCCGGTGTGCGGCATCACTCGATACAAGAAGAGGAAGAAAGCTCCTCGAAAAGTGGTGTGGTACTTTCCGATCACTCCTTGTCTGCAGCGGTATTTCGCGGACCCTAAGGTAGCAAAGCTCCTGCGTTGGCACGCGGATAGGGAGGAGAAGAAGCGAGAAGATGATGCAAATTATCCGGAGATAGATAAAAAAGACAAGATGCTGAGTCACCCTAAGGATGCGAGCCAATGGCAAGCGTTGAACTTCGAAGACCTAGAATTTGGGAACGATCCAAGGAACATCGTGCTGGGCGCGAGCACCGATGGAGTCAATCCGTTTGGCAGCCAGAGAAGCACACATACCACCTGGCCTGTGTTTGTGTGGATGTACAACCTCCCCCCCTGGTTGTGCATGAAGAGGAAGTACATTCACATGAGTATGCTAATTGAAGGACCGAAACAACCAGGGAACCACATCAATCTGTATCTAGGGCTGCTGAAAGAGGAGCTTGACACGCTGTGGAAAACGCCAGCCAATACGTGGGACGCCGCAGAGAAAGAATATTTCCCTATGAGAGCCACGCTGCTCACGACGGTGCATGACTATCTCGGTTACGGATATGTCGCGGGGCAGGTGGTCCACGGATTTTCTGGATGCGTCAGGTGCATGGATGACACAACGTATCGCCAGCTAGATAGAGATCCCGGGTCTTTGAAAACCGTGTTCATGGGACATCGAAGGTGGCTTCGCGACGATGACTCGTGGAGAAAACGCAAGGATGTGTTCGATGGTGAAACCGAACCCCGAGGACGCCCGCATACTAGGAGCGGCGAGGAAATAGACGAGCTGTTGAAAAATTGGAAAGACTGCCCACTGCCGAGAAAGAAGCAAAAGGCGCCAGAGCCGGGAAAGAAGCGAAAGGCGCCAGAGCCGCTGCTGAAGGTATGGAAAACGAGGTCTGTTTTCTGGGACTTGCCGTACTAGAAGATCCACCGTGTGCCTCACAGCCTTGATGTCATGCATATCACGAAGAACTGTGCGAGAGTCTGCTTGGTACCCTGCTCAACATGCCAGAGGGGACCAAAGATGGGCCGAAAGCAAGGGCAGACTTGAAATCAATGGGCATCAGGCAGGAGCTTCACGCTATATATGATGATCATGATGATGATGATGATGAGGCGAAGCAGGACACGGAAGGTCGTCACAAAGGCAAAAAGGCCAAGAAGACCGGAAATGACTACCCTCCCGCGTGCTTCACTCTAAGTCAGGAGGAGATCGAGTAGTTTTTCACCTGCCTCGAAGGAGTAAAACTTCCTTACAGTTACGCGGGGAAGATAAGCAGATACCTAGACCCAGCGAAGCTGAAGTTCAGCGGGATGAAGTCTCACGACTGTCACGTGCTGATGACGCAGATACTTCCAGTTGCAATCCGTGGGATCATGGACGCGCACGTCCGTGAAACCCTATTTGGCCTATGCAACTTTTTCGACGTCATCTCTCGGAAGTCTGTTGGCGCGAGGCAACTCAGAAGGCTACAGGAAGAGATCGTGGTGATACTATGCGAGCTTGAGATGTACTTCCCGCCCGCATTCTTCGACGTTATGGTGCATCTGCTGGTCCATATCATGGACGATATCATCCAACTCGGGCCGACGTTCCTGCACAGCATGATGCCGTTCGAAAGGATGAATGGTGTCATCAAAGGATACGTTCGCAACATGTCACGTCCAGAGGGAAGCATAGCCAGGGGCTTTTTTTGACCGAAGAGTGCATCTCCTACTGCACGAATTATCTAGGCATCGAGAACCCCGTTGGTCTGCCCGTCAACAGGCACCTCGGCAGGCTCGCTGGATGGGGTCACCGTGAGGGTCGTCGCAAAATGCATGTCGACTTCGAGGGTCGACTCGCCGACTTTGAAAGAGCAAACCTAGTCGCGCTACAACACATAGACGTGGTCCATCCTTGGGTGGTACAGCACAAAACCTTTATTAAGAAGACGTACAATGACCGAGGCCAACAGAGGACGGACGGAGATATACTCAAAGAGCACAACTCATGTTTCACGCGTTGGTTCAAGCAGAAGCTTCTGTCGTACCCTTTACATGAGGATTCTTCCGCGGAAGAACAACTCATATTCGCCTTGTCACAGGGCGCCGAGCACAACCTGATGACCTATGAGGCGTACGATATCAATGGCTACACATTCTACACCGAGGCCAAGGACATGAAGAGCGATGGTTATCAGAACTCCGGGGTAACGATGGAATCCTACACCGGTAACGACAAGGACAGATACTACGGAAGGATCGAGGAGATCTGGGAGCTGAGCTACGCTGGAGAGAAGGTCCTGATGTTCCATGTCAGATGGGCTAAGAGCGTCCTAAAAGAAGACCGGTATTTCACCACCATGGTTATACCCGAAGCCAAATCCAAGACCGCGGGCGCAAACGTCACCGCGAAAAATGAGCCATGGGTACTGGCTTCCCAAGTGGACCAATGCTTCTTCATTACCGACCCGTCAAAGCCCAGTTGTGTTGTCATGAGGAGAGGCAAAAGGAAGATCATCGGAATGGATGGAGTAGCCAATGAGCAAGACTTCGACAAGTACAGCGACCCGGGGATCGAACATGACGACGATGATGAAGTAGCAGCATACATCACAAGAAGAAGCAGGACCACCCTACCTAAAGGACGTCCGTTCCACAGAAGAACTCCATTTGCGAAAAAGAAGGGCAAGAAGATTGTGAACAGATAGCTAGCTAAGATCGATTGTATTTAAATCGTAGCCTTCATTTCTCGATTGTATTTCATGGGCACTTTTTGAACTATCATGAATATTTTTAAATTTCATGGACACTCCATCTCGATCCCCCTCCATCTCGATCGCTATCCCACCTCGCCAGATCCGGCCCCCCTCGCCGCCGAGCACCCCCCGGTCCACCGGCCGCCGCCGCCGACCCCCCGCACCCCGCGCACCCTCCCCCGCTCCACCGGCATTACTGTTTGATGATATTTTTTAAAAAATTATTACTGTCTTATAAAAAAATATTACTATTATGATTTAAACAAGTTTGAACATATTTAAACACAAATAAGTATCAAACAGCATTTTAAATGCATAAAAAAAATTGTGGAGCCTGGGAATCGAACCCAGGACCTCCTGGTGTGAGAACTGGCTGCTGACCAATCGAGCTAGTAGAGGGGACTTGGTGTGGATCAGGTCAGGTGGAAGATAACCTGTTGGCTCGAGCAGAAATCAAAAAAAATACTAATGGTGCACCACGGTGAGGTGCGCCATTAGTATGGATGTACTTATGGCGCACCGAGGGGTGGTGCGCCATTAGTATTGTGCCATTGCTATAAGAAAAAAAAAACTACTAATGGTGCACCAGGGTGAGGTGCGCCATTAGTATTGTGCCATCCATATTTCCTCCCCGGCCCCTCCCTATCCCCTCTCTCTTCCTCGCCCTCGCCCCTCGATCCCCTTCCCCTCTCCTCTCCCGACGCCGCCCTCTCCTCTCCCGACGCGGCCGCCCCGTCGTCCTCGTCTCCCCGCCACCCCGTCATCCTCGTCTCCTCGGTGCCGCTCTCCCCGTCGCCCCACCTCGTTGGACGCCATCGCCCCGCCGCCGTCGTCGCCGGTGGCCCGGATGCCGCCCCGTCCACACCACCATCGCCGGAGCACCACCACCACCCGGACCTCGTCGCACCACCACCACCCAGACCTCGTCGCCCCACCTCGTTGCCCCGTCCACACCACCGCCCCCGTGAGCTCCCCCTCCTCCTCTCCCCCTCTCCCCCTCTGTTCATTATGCTAAACCTGAGGTCCGGGTGGAAGTGCATCATACACTCGGTCCTGGCGGTTACAGAGTGGCGGAGCCTATATGGGACAAGGAGGAGGCGGACCGTGCCGAGCAAGGCCTACCGCCCCTCTTCGATAAATATGGTGACAAGCAGACCAGGAACTTTGTCAGGGCCCGGTACAAGAAGGACCCGAAAACAAAGGAGCTTACCACGGATCTGAAGACCAGCGCGCTTGAGCTTGTTCTGGTAAGGAATACACCCCCGCGTAATTAGCTCCATATGGTTGCATTCTAATTAATGAAGCCAAATTTCTAAATGGTTCACATTCCTTCCGAAGGCGACTGAAAGCAGTAGCGCGGGGTCGACTAAGAGCAACCCTTGGGACACCACTCTAAATAGGGTGTTGAATGTAATGAAGAACAAGGATAAGCTCAGTAAGCTGACGTCAGCTGGTCGTGTGGCCGGCAAAGGCTTGTCGACAAAATGGTCGTCATACTATAACACTGGTGGGCGAAAGGAGAAAAAGACCAGCTCGGAAAGCCAGGCGCGCGAGGTTCAAGAACTCAGGGCACAGGTGGCGCGGATTCCGGAGATTGTCCAAGAGCAAGTGCAACAACAACTCGGAGCGACGATCACCGCCATTGTGCCTACCTTGATCCAGGGGATTAGTGCGTGGATTGCGGGCGGCCAACAGGGGCCGCCCCCGATTCCTAGCTTCACGGCCAGCAACTCGCAGAACGCGATGGCGGGGCCATTGGTGTCTCCGGCGGAGGCGGCATTGGTGTCTCCGACGCCGTCACGGGAGCTTAATGCACCCGGGTGTACATCGGCCGGCACCTCTGCAGCAAGCGACCCCTCCGTCAACTGCACGCCCGCCGTTGGCGGTGCCTCGACATTAGCCGAGCTCGACGCCATCATCATAGTAACTAATTAAGCCTCTCTCGGCCGAGGACTTCATCTCCTTGCCTTTGACTGGGCATCCCTGACGCCCTACATGTTTTCGCAGGGCGCCGCCGACGTTCCGTGCACTCTCCTGCACTTCGTGAACAACGAGTTGGTCGATGTCGCCAAGGGCAAAATCATTCAACTGGGCAACCCCTTGTTCCACGGTACCCAGATGCCACCCAACTTGTTTAGGGTTCAACTGGTTCAGGTGCTGCCAGGCTGCGACGAGTTGTTACCTCCGATTCGACCCGTCGGGGCCGACGATGATGACGTGATGACCCTCAGCGCCTGCCTGAGCTGGCCCCTGCTTTGGCCGAAGAGCCAGATTCGTTTGGGGGCGGGGGACACCACCCCAAAGACAACACCGCCAGTCGTGCCGGCGCCAAGTCGGCCCCATGGCAAGACCGCCGCAACGGTGCCGGACATCCCTATGCCACTGGATCCAAACATGCATATGGCACAGGATCAGAATGACGACGACGATGATACATTTGCCAACGTCGATCAGTACTTTGCCGATCATGGGTACGGTGGTGACTTCATGGGGCCTCCTTCTCAAGAACCCAACCCAAAAAAAGACGTGCGCGATCTAGCTGGTACCGCGGAGAAGCCAAGTTGCAACAGGCGTCGTCTGCAGTTCAGCTCTCAGGAGACGCCTCCAGCTGCCGACTTCACCGAGCCTCAGATAGGCGAGGTGCGAAATATGATCAGCCCCAACACACTCAAGAAGGCGGTCTGTGAGCAGAACTCGGTCCCATTACAGGAGAAGAAGACGGCAGGCAAAAGAAAGACTAACAAGGGTGCGGGCCAGCCGGCACCGAGTACGATCCGTGCTCAGGACGGGCCACCTTCACCTGAGGATATCTCGAGGAGGGTGCATGTGGCGGGTAGGCCGATGCTACCGAGAAATATGCTCGATGCTGCAACCGGTGCTATGCGGAGTCTGCATGACAGTGTTCTTTCTTTGGAGAAGCGGCGTCTCGGAGAGAAGGATGTGGCATACCCGGTTTTCGCGGCCAAGGTGCCAGAGGGCAAGGGCTTTGTGGATAACTCCATCGGGGGTACGATCGTCCTGCGGTTTGATGACATCCATGCTATGTTGAACCTTCATCCGCTGCACTACACGTTCGTTCGGCTATTTTCGCTGAGTATGGAGATGCGGATCATTCGCGACAAGACCCCGGACATCGTGATAGTCGACCCCTTCTACATGCGTGCCAAGATCTTGAGCAGCGCTGGGGATCGGCAAGTCACGAGTTCTTACCTCGAAGGCGTCATTCTGGCAAACCAAGATAAGGATAACTTCCTCGTGCCTTACTTTCCCGAGTAAGTCCTCCCCTCAACCGCCCCGTAACATATGAATTCTTAGATTTCGATCATTTTTCTTTTAACATTCCGTGTTTTCTGCAGTGACACGTTGCACGCTCATCCTCCTAAGCCCCAAATATTCCATGGCCACGTATCTCGACCCGGACCGTCAGTCGAACATAGACTACACAAATGTCAAGAAGGTTCTTGATGATGTTCTCCCCGGGTACGTCAAATCTGGAGGCACCTTCACCAGGCCTATTCGTAAGTACGGCAAGCACGTGTTCTCCCACAATACGACGTTCTGCTGCGTCAAGCAGCCGCCTGGCGGTCAGAAGGGTGCCTACTACGCCATCCATCACATGCGGGCGATCGTACGGGACCATCATCAACTTCTGCTACCGAGTAGACTCAAAGATTGGGCCGCGAGCGTGTCGGCAATCCAGGACGCGGACATCAGACAAGAATTCTTTCGCATCCAGTCGGAGTTTGCGGAAATCATCCATCAAGATGTCCTTCATACCGCGGGGCAGTTCTACCTCAGAAATCAACCGTCCAACAGTGACATCGACACAATCCTACAAATGCAGGCTGACAACGCCCGTTCTTTCATGACTCCCACGATAGACGGCGGCTTCATCCACGCTTCGGTCCCTTGAGTCCAGTCGAAAGCAGTGATGCTGTGTCTAGTTCTGAAACATCGATTGGCTCATATTGTAATTAAACTTTAATGAACTTGTAGTATGTCTCTTTGGTTTCGAGACTCGTTCAACTTAATATGTAATCGATGCTATTAATGTCTTGCTTTTCTCTTCCGATCGTTCTGTTGCATACTTATATATTGCTTATGTATTGTCTGTGAATTGGTACTAACGTTTCGTTTGGCTACTGCATAGCGATGCCGTGGTATGTCGTGTACAAGGGTAAGGTTCCCGGAGTCTACGACGACTGGGAGGAGTGTCGCAGACAGGTTCACCAATTCAGCGGTAACAGTTACAAAGGGTACGCCACTAGGGCCGAGGCCAAATCTAGATACGCCCGCTATCTAGCGGGAGAGGGGAGGGAGCGTTGGAGGAACCGGATGAAGACGAGCTTCATCGTGATGATGCTCATCATGATGACCGCAGCTCTCTTCTATGTGATGGTAGTTTAGATGATCGATATCGACTTGTAATGTGAAGACAAACTCGCGGTCTCGAGACTTGTAATATAATGTTCTATCTTTGTTCGGTCCTTTCAATTCGGAGACTAATCTGATGACTTGTATTCGGAGACTAAAATGATGAATTGTATTCAGAGACTAATCTTCTATTGTATTCGATGAATCTGTTGTTGATGTGTGGTGTCTATATTTTGTCCAATTATACATTTTGTAACCTGTGCAAAAAACAGAAAATTAAAAAATAAAAAATCTAATATTCATACTAATGGCGCATCACATCATAGTGCGCCATTAGTATGCCAAAGGATACTAATGGCGCATCATTAAACAGTGCGCCATTAGTATGCCGAAGTTACTAATGGCGCATCTTGTTGTCGTGCGCCATTAGTATGCCAAAGCACCTGGGTATACATGGCCCCCTGGGAGGCATACTAATGGCGCACTATTGTATATACTAATGGCGCATCTGAGGTGCGCCATTAGTATACCAGATACTAATGGCGCACCAGTGGTGCGCCATTAGTAAAATATACTAATGGCGTGCTACTAATGGCGCACCACTAATGCGCCATTAATGGCCAAATTAGGTGCGCCATTAGTAGGCCTTTTCCTAGTAGTGATAAGAGCAAGCAAGCAAGCGAGGGGGAGAGCAGCAGCAGCGCGAGCGAGCGATAGCCGGAGCAGCAGTAGCAGCAGCGCGAGCGAGCGAGCGAGAGCCAGAGCAGCAGTAGTAGATTCGGCTGGTATGGACACCGCCGCCGAAGGGGCCTCGCACTGCGGGAGACCCACCGAGGAGATGTCGCCCGCGGCACCGGCTTCGAGGTAGCCGCTCCATGGGGGTTCAGGATGGAGCACCGTTGGCGCCGGGAGGTCGAGTTAAGGAGAAGGTGCGATGCGATGAGTGTACAACCTCTTTGGTGGTGCCGAGTAGGCCTCGGCTTCGTCCGAGGAGTCGATGAGGATGTTGCGGTTCTGGTGGCGCAGGTTAAGGCGCCGCTATGGGGATGTAGTAGCCGCGATAGATGAGGCGATCGTCGGAGCAGCTCCTTGGAGGTGGAGGACGGGGCGGCTGAACCAACGGGATGACGAGATGGACGATGGATCCTCATCCGGGGAGGTGGGCGAGGGACGTCGAGCTGTTGCGGTGGACGATGTTATTGGGGAAGAGGCTCCGACTGGGCAATGGCGAGGTGGCGGACAGAGGAGGGTGGGGTTTCGCGGCTGGAGCGGCGAGGATGGCGGCCTGGGATTTCAAATGACAAAAAGGAGACAATGGGAGGGGGAACCATGACTTAGGGACGCACTTGTCCAAAATGTAGGGTGTGTTACAAAAGTACCCCCGCCGATTTGAACTAGTGGCCCTTTTGGCTCAGGATTAGAAGTGGGATTTTGCGTGTCGGGATTTGGCAGCTGGAGGGAGTTTTCGCGCGGGTTGTAATTTCTGGATAGCACGGCGCGGGTTGTGAAGGCGCCAGTTTTGGGAGCACGGTATTTGAATTTTCGGGATATAACAAGGCGCGGGTTGAATTTTAGGGACAAGCCTAACGTGTAATATTGTACTTGTACGTACCAAATCTATTCGCACTTGTCGGATGTGGGATTCTGGCAAACCCTTAAGGTTTGAAAACTGGGGTGCATGTGAAGTCTTTTCCTCCCACCGATCTACGCACTAGCTCACTAAGATCTCGCAGACGAACTCGCAACACAGAAAGACAAGAGGTTTATGCTGGTTCGGGCCACCATTGTGGTGTAATACCCTACTCCAGTGTGGTGGTGGTGGATTGCCTCTAGGGCTGATGATGAACAGTACAAGGGGAGAACAGCCTCCTGAGGTTGAGGTGTTCTTGAGCTCGGTGAGGTTGTGTGTGTGTGTGTGTGGGTGATCTGAATGATCCGTAGGGCTCTGTCCTTCGAATGATCCCCCTCTCTAAGTTGGTGGCTAGTCCTATTTATACTGGCCCTAGTCCTCTTCCCAAATATCGAGCGGGAAGGGAGCCAACAATGGCGGGCTAATTTGAAGGGGGACAGCTAGTACAAGCTATGCTGACAAAAGTGGTCTTCGCCTGCGAAAAGCTCTGTGGTGACGCCGTCTTGGGCTCCACGATGACCTCTATCTTGCTGTCCTCCTGGTCTTGGTCTCGTTGCACCAATATGGCAACCTTTACCTAACGCCTCGGTACTCTTCGCCTGCGCTGGCCTCCTTAGCACCAAAGAGGAAACAACGACGCTGCGCGCGCTGGTGCCCGCCTGGCGCCCGCCTGGTGTCGTGCGTCATGGATCACGTCATGAGGGTCTCATGAGGTTTGCCCCGCCTTGATATCTCCGCTCCTCATGAGCCTGCCTAGCTAGGCCACTCCCGAGGAGGCCTTGCGTCATCTGCCTCACGAGGCTTGCACCCTCGCGAGGGTCTTGGATGCTTTGCTGGTGAAGATGGGTCGTATAGCCTGCTGGCTCAGCCACGGCGTGGGCTGCAGGCAGGCAAGTCTGGAGACCCCCGTTCCCAGGATGCCGACAGTAGCCCCCGGGCCCAAGGTGCGCTCGGGCTTGGCTTCATGGCGAAGCCAAGGGCCAAGTACGGAGCGCCGCGGGCCCCAAAAGCATGCGGCCTCGATTGACGCGTGGTGGATGATTGGACGTGGGCGTCTCTGCTTCTCCATGTTGCCTCGGCAACTGCTCGACTTGTTAGGTCCCCGCGACATGCAAGGAAAACCATCATTACCTGCGATCGTGCGAGACGCCGGTTGGCCTTCCCTTGCTATAAATGGTGAGGGGGGCGGAGCCCCCATTGCCCATATCTTCCTTGCTTGCTCCCTCCTTCCTCCTTGCTCCATCACTTGCAGTGACACACATGGCACCACGAAGGAAGTTCTCCGCCGTCGAGAAGGGGAAAGCCCCTCGTGAGGGACCCGGCTCCCCGGCGCCCAAGCGCGGCCGCGGCCGCCCGCGTAAAGATGTCGTGACCCCCGCCGTGGCCCATTGTCGAGACAGCGCCACGGCACGTGGAGTGGGTCATCCCAGCCATGGCGGCCTAGTTGATGAGGGGAGGCGTGCCATGGTGGCGCGGCCTCCTCGTCCGTGCTTCCACACGGTGGAGGTGTCGCCACAGTACGTCGTCTGGTCGGAGAACCCGGCCGGCAACTGGCTCCAACTGTCGCGCTTCTTCGCTCGCGAACTGCCGGCCTCTGGTCCAGGCGGACTCTGGCTACTGGCAGATGGCTGCAGCAGCAAGGCCTCTTGGGTTGCGGTCGAGACTTCCGCCGCGGGCAACATAGCCCTGGCCTGCGGCTGGCAGACATTCGCCCGCGCGCGCGGCCTGGGCAGGCGGTGCACCCTCCACTTTAGGTACGATGGTGGGTCAACCCTTTATGTGAGGGTGTTTGGGGAAGATGGTCGCCGCGCCGGGTGCTGTCCCGAGGCGGACTTCGGTGAGGAGGTACTCGGCCTTCGGGACGACCGCGGCGAGGACGAGGGCGTGCCCGCCCTCGTCGGCGATCGTGTCTCGTCCAGCTACGGCGGCTCTTCCTCTAGCTACAACTCCAGCAGTGGCGCTTATGCCTAACCGCCACGCCGCTGCGCCCGTTTTGAAGGCAGTAGTGGGTCGTCTCGTCGCCGCACCTCCGTGAAGCATGAGGAAGGATCTGGCTAGGCTCGGGGTAGTGATAGGGGCCTGTCTTCGCGGATCACTGCAACGCTACTTTTGTCTTGTTCTTTTCCTGCATCAAGAATGAAACCATCATGGGCCCAGGGGGCGTGTATCAAACTATGGTTCCTTGGTTATATCAGTATGCGTGTTGTTCTCGTGTTGTGCCGTTATTTTGCGCAAAGATAACCTAACCTGGTATACTCAGGAAATCCTCTTCCTCGCGAAGCGTCCTCGCATTCATCTTGCCTCGGTGGCCTGCATTCGCTCTGGAACTTTGAAAAACTCGTTAGGAAGTGCGTTAAAGGATTTGCCGTTCATCCTAGCCCTGACCTGGCGCTTTGTGTTGCGGTACCCGAGGGGCACGGACTAGGAGAGGTGCGCTAACTTTTGGGCTCGAACGAGGGTGGCTCGCAAGAAGGCAGAAAGGAGAAAGAATGCTCGCGAGGACGCCTGCCTAGCCCCCTCGCGAAGCATGCGGGAGAGAGAACACGAGCAAATTCGAGCCGGAAAAAATGCAGTGAGAGGCAAGGGAATCAAATCGACAAGGAACGCCAAAGGCAAACTTTGAGTGAGAAAAAGCGAGTCAACTACGGAAAGCAAATGAAAAGCCGCGTCCTGCACCTAATCTAGTCTTCAAGTCTTCTCACCAGCGCGGAGCTAAGTGTTGTCCACTAGGCGTGGGAGGGAGCCCCAGGGCCTGAGGCCGGCGCTCCTGAGACTCCGGGGCGTGTACAGCCCCACTCATTATTACGTGAGAGTGTCATGAGCGGCGATTCTTCACAGGCACCGGGCCTTCTTCACAAGCTCTGGGTCTTTCTTCTCAGGCTCTGGTCCTTGCTTCTCAGGCTCTGGGCCTTGCTTCATGGATAGAACTTCCGGAGATGGTGGATGTTCCATGCGTTCTGGATAGGTATCCCGTCCTGCGTCTCCAGGCGCGCTGCACCCAGCCTGGAGACATGGACGACCCTGAATGGGCCCTCCCACATGGGCGAAAGCTTGTGCAGCCCTTCCCTGGAGAGGACCCGCCTTAGGACGAGGTCGCCCACCTCAAGCGTCCTAGAGCGGATGTTGCCGCAGTGGTATCGCCGTAGTGCTTGTTTGTACCTTGCTGCCCTCAACGCGGCTTCGCGACGACGTTCCACCCCCAGCACGAGATCCACCCCCCGCATGGCGTCCTGCTGCGTTTTATCAAATGCTAGGACCCGTGCGGAGCGATGCTTGACCTTATGAGGAAGGACTGCTTCAGCTCCGTAGACGAGGAAGAATGGAGTCTCACCTTTTGGCTTGGTGGAGGTGGTTCGGATGGACCATAGCACGGACTGGAGCTCGTCGTGCCAGCCCCTGCCACAGGCCTCCAGCTTCTTCTTGAAGGTCCTAGCCTTGAGGCCCCTCAGGACCTCCGTGTTAGCGCGCTCGGCCTGACCGTTACTCCTGGGGTGGGCCACCGAAGCATAGCAGATCTGCGTTCCAAGGTTAGCACAGTAGGTTTTGAAGAGGTTGCTAGTAAACTGCGAACCGTTGTCTGTGATGATGTGGTTGGGGACCCCGAAGCGTCTCACGAGGCCCTTGATAAACTTGACAGCAGAGCCAGCTGGGATGGTACGGACGGCTTCCACCTTCGCCCACTTGGTGAACTTGTCGATGGCGACGTAGAGATAGCGGTAGCCCCCTGGAGCCCGGGGAAACGGGCCTAGGATGTCCACCCTCCAGGCTGCAAACGGCCATGTGAGCAGGATGGTTTGGAGGCCCTGAGCAGGCTGATGGATTTTCTTGGCGTGGAATTGGCAAGCTTCACAGGACTTCACCAGCTCGGCCACGTCGTTGAGTGCTGTAGGCCAATAGAATCCACTGTGGAACACCTTGTCGACGAGGGTCCGTGACGACGAGTGATGTCCGCCGTCACCGCCGTGTATGTCAATCATCAACTCCCTTCGTTGATCGCTGGAGATGCAGCGCAGCGTGACGTTGTTCAGTCATTTCGTGTATAACTCGCCATCTTGGATACAGTATGTCGTGGCCTGCCGGGCCAAGCGCTCCGCATCCTCTTCCTTCTCCGGCAGCGTCCCGTGCATCAGGTACTCCTTGAATTCCTTGATCCAGCACTCCTCCTGGGGCTCGAGCGCCAAGGGTAGCCGAGCTCCTAAGGTTGAGCCACAGGCTGGGGCTCCCATGGCCGGGGGTTGCGGGAGTTCCTCCCGAGGCTGAGTCATGCTTGAAAGAGGTGGCGAAGCTGATGGCTTGAAGAGACGCTCTTCGAAGACGCCGGGCTCTTGCGTTTGCCGCTTGGATGCTCTCATGGCGATGTCATCGGCTTCCTTGTTGGTGCCCCGGGGCACGTGCTGCAGCTCTAGGCCCGAGAACTGATTTTCCATCTTGCGCACCTCCATGAGGTAGGCCTCCATGTGCTCGTCCTTCAGCTCGTACACCTTGTTGGAAAAGTTGACGAGGAGCTGCAAGTCGCCTTTGATGGTGAGGTGCTTCACCCCTAGAGCCACGGCAACCCTTAGGCCAGCTATGAGGCCTTCGTATTCTGCGATGTTGTTGGAGACCTTCTCGCCATGCTGAAAATAGAGTTGCACGGTGTAGTAGAGTTTGTCCTGAATGGGTGAGATGAGCACTGCTCCAGCCCCTGCGCCCTAGTGCGCGAAGGCGCCAACGAAATACATGACCCAGCCGTCAGGTGCCTCGCTTCCTGGGGAGCTGGACCGGTCTTCTCCTTCCTCAAGAGCCGGGGCATCTGTCCATTCTGCCACAAAATCAGCGAGCGCGACTCCCTTGATGACCCTTGTAGTGCTGAACTCCAACTGGAATTCTTGCAACTCGATGTTCCACTCAGCGACCCTTCCGGCTGAGTTAGGGATCCTGAGCACCCTCTCCAATGGGTAGGCTGAGACGACCTTGATGGGGTGGCCCTGGAAGTAGTGCCGCAGCTTGCGTGAGGCCACCAAGAGAGTGAGCAGGAGTTTTTGTGGCATGGGGTAGCGCGCCCTCGCGTCCTGCAGTACGATGCTGACAAAGTACACCGGGTGCTCGACGAGGGCTGGCATACTGTCGAGGCTCGGGTCCCGCGGAGATTGTGGCATATCCTGAGGTGGTGGGTTACCCGAGACCTGACCGTCCTCAGGAGCTTCTACGATGTTGCCCTGCTGAGCTTGGTCTTCTGCCGCTGATGGCTTTGCTGCTCCTTCCTGCCCCTGCGCTGCATCAGCTCTGGCTCGGCGCGGCACACCCTTATCTTGGTGCTCCTCCCAAACCGCCACCAGCACCGCGCTGGCGGAGTACGAGGTGGCGGCAAGGTAGAGCACCAGATGCTCGAGAGGCTGCGGTGCCACCATCACTGGGGGGCTCGTGAGGTATTTCTTGAGGTCTTGGAAGGCCCGGTCGGCCTCTGGGGTGCACTCGAACGGGCCCTTCTTCTTCATGACCTTAAAGAAGGGTAAGGTGCGCTCGCCTAGCTTGGAGATGAAGCGCCCTAACGCGGTCACCCGCCCTGCTAGTTTCTACATTTCTTTGAGGGTCTGTGGTGGGCTCATGTCTTCGATGGCCTTGATCTTCTCCGGGTTCGCCTCGATCCGTCTGTGGGATACGAGGAACCCCAGTAGCTTGCCGTAGGGGACGCCAAACACGCACTTCTCCGGGCTAAGCCTCAAGTTCACTTGGCGCAAGCTCTCGAAGGTCTCCTCCAAGTCTTGAATCAATGTCCTCGCCTCGCGATATTTGACCACAATGTCATCACCGTAGGCCTCTGTGTTTCTGCTGAGATGCCGCCCCAAGGCGATTTGCATCAACCGTTGAAAGGTCGCACCCGTGTTGTGCAGCCCGAAGGGCATGCAAGTGTAGCAGTACACCCCGCATGGTGTCAGGAAGGCTGTCTTCTCCACATCCTCCACCGCCATCTTGATTTGATGGTATCCTGAGAATGCATCCAGGAAGCATAGCAAGTCGCACTCGGCGGTGGAGTCGACGATTGGTCGATGCGTGGAAGCAAGAACGGACCCTGGGGGCACGCTTTGTCAAGGTTGGTAAAGTCGACGCACATCCGTTCCTTCCCGCCTTTCTTCGGCACTACGACGGGGTTCGCCAGCCATTCGGGATATCGAACTTCTCGGATGGTACCCGCCGCCACCAGCTTGTGTGTCTCTTGGATGATGAAGGCTTGCTTCTCAGTGGACTGCCGTCTTGCTTGCTGCTTCACGGGGCGTACGTTGGGGCACACCCTTAGATGATGCTGGATTACCTCTCTCGGGACACCTACCAGCGGATTGGGCTCCCATGCGAATATCTCCTTGTTCGCGCGTAAAAATCTCACCAAAGCTTCTTCTTGTCCCGGGTCAAGGCCGGTCCCTATGGTGAAGGTGGCTCTTGAGGACCCGTCCTTGTCGACCAGCACCTGCTAGGTCTCTGCCTTGTCTTGAGTGGACAGCTGCCTCTTCTTGGTGGGCGCGGTTTCCTTGGCCTCGGGTGTACCGACACCGGCTGGCTGTGCTGCTGCCGCGCTCTTGAAAGCGAGCCTGAGCGCCGCCATGGCCTCCTTAGCGTCCCCCTTGATGGTGAGGACGCCCTTGCTCCCTGGCATCCTCATGAGGTTGTAGGCCGGGTGAGTCGCCGCCATGAACTGAGCGAGAGCCGGGTACCCGAGGATGGCATTGTACGGGAGACCGATGCGGGCGATGTCAAAGTCCACCAGCTCCGTGTGATAGTTGTCTCGCGTGCCAAAGCTGACAGGGAGGCGGATCTGCCCCAGAGGGTGGGCAGCTCCACCACCCACTCCTATGAAGGGCTTGCTGAGGCCGAGCCGTTCGAGCGGCACATGAAGGAGGCTGAAGGCTTCTACGGAGAGCAAGTTGAGGCTGGCGCCGCCGTCGATGAGGGACTTGGTGACGGCCACGTTGCAGATGGTGGGCGTGCAGAGCATCAGGAGCATCCCGGAGCTGGCGGTGGAGCCGGGGTGGTCTTCTGAGCCGAAGTCGAGGTCGGCCTCCGGCGCAGCCCAACCCGACGGAGCCCCCGGGCGCTTGCAGGCTGCCCCAATCTGACGAACGAAAGGCTTGACATGGTGATCTGAAGGAGGTGCTTGGGAGCCACCCAGCAGTGCCGCGACTGCGTGGTGTGCCGGCGCCGCGTATCACGCAGTGAAGAGGTCGCGGAGTTCCCCCAGGATGTCACCATGGATCCCGGGAGGTTGAGTAGCCAGGCGCGTGACTCACCAGCGAGGGCCAGGGGGAACAAGTTTGCCATGATCTTGTCGTCGCCTCCGTCTTTGAGGACAGCCTCCTCGTACGCTAGCAGGAACGGCGCCGAGTTTGCCGCACAGTCGTAACGCGGCGGCATCTCTGGCTTGAAATTGGCCGGCCACTGCACTCGCCGCAGAGCGGGGGCCAAGGCTCGGTATCCAGACTCCCTGCTGCTGGTGTTGGCCGCAGAGGTTGGTGGCGAGGCACCTGCCATGGGAGTGTAGTGCGGCAGTACGGGGTGGGGCACCTGCCATGGGAGTGTACTGCGGTAGTACGGGGTGTTGGTTGGTGGAGAGAAGCCCCGGCGCACCCCTACCTGGCACGCCAAATGTCGGATGTGGGGTTCCGGCAAACCCTTAAGGTTCAAACACTAGGGTGCGTGCGAAGACTTTTCCTCCCACCGATCTACGCCCTAGCTCACTAAGATCTCGCGGACGAACTCGACGAACTCGCAACACAGAAAGACACGAGGTTTGTACTGGTTCAGGCCACCGTTGTGGTGTAATACCCTACTCAAGTGTGGCGTTGGTCGATTCCCTCTAGGGCTGATGATGAACAGTACAAGGGGAGAACAGCCTCCTGAGGTTGAGGTGTTCTTGAGCTCGGTGAGCTTGTGTGTGTGTGGGTGATCTAAATGATCCGTAGGGCTCTGTCCTTCGAATGATCCCCCTCTCTAAGGTGGTGGCTTGTCCTATTTATACTGTCCCTGGTCATCTTCCCAAATATCAAGCGGGAAGGGAGCCCACAATGGCGGGCTAATTCGAAGGGGGATAGCTAGTTCAAGCTATCCTGACAAAAGTGGTCTTCACCTGCGAAAAGCTCTGTGGTGACGCCGTCTTGGGCTCCATGATGACCTCCTTCATGCCGTCCTCCTGGTCTTGGTCTCGTTGCACCAATATGGCAACCTTTACTTGACGCCTCAGTACTCTTCACCTACGCTGGCCTCCTTAGCACCAAAGAGGAAACAAGGACGCTACACACACTGGCGCCTGCCTGGTGTCGTGCGTCATGGCTCACGTCACAAGAGTCTCGTGAGGTTTGCCCTGCCTTGATATCTCCGCTCCTCATGAGCCTGCCTGGCTAGGCCACTCCCGAGGAGGCCTTGCGTCATCCGCCTCGCGAGGCTTGGACCCTCGTGAGGGTCTTGGATGCTTTGCTGGTGAAGATGGGTCGTATAGCCTGCTGGCTCAGCCACGCCATGGGCCGCAGGCAGGCAAGTCTGGGGACCCCCATTCCCAGGATGCCGACAGCACTTCTCTCAATGAAAAAACAAAAAAAAATAAAACTATTCACACCACACAAAGAGAGAGTCTTGTCCCGTTTTACTATACAAATGCTATTCAAAGCTACTCATACCAACATGTTATGTTCAATTAAATTTTTTTGTTGGCTGTATAATGCATGTAACCTACTCATACCAACATTTTAGTGCATTCCTAATGTCTATACTACCGCTGCAATTCGAACTAAATTTGAATTAGGTTCTCTATTTCGATAAGAATCTACAATCATGATTGTTGCCAATTTCAACCA
This sequence comes from Triticum urartu, assembly GCF_003073215.2. Taxonomy (NCBI): domain Eukaryota; kingdom Viridiplantae; phylum Streptophyta; class Magnoliopsida; order Poales; family Poaceae; genus Triticum; species Triticum urartu. The sequence goes on along the minus strand of NC_053023.1, from coordinate 374,307,512 downwards.
TCATTAGTGTATTACCTTAACAACACACCACATGATTACTATAGACATAGATATGAACTATGTGTACTATATGAACTCGAATTCAATTTTTTGAATACACTTGATGTTGACTCCAAATAATAGTACATTTGATGTACTAACTATATATTCATAATCAAAACCATGTTCCATACGTACACCGTGTTTATCACACAAAGTATAGTGCCCCGCCCCCTACATTATGACAAGTATTTAGCCATGAGCTAAAGCCACACATTAGCCCAAATTATAATCAATGTTCTACATTATGATATCTTGTTCAAGTATCTGCATCCACTTTTTTGTAATGAATTATGATCTTTTTTCGTCTTTTACACCTTCACTATCCTCTTCTCTTTGTAGCTACCTAGCATTAACTTTCTGTCGTGCATGCACACGCCCGCTGTCGGTGTCAAAACCGGCGGATCTCGGGTAGGGGGTCCCGAACTATGCGTCTAAGGTCGATGGTAACAGGAGACAAGGGACACGGTGTTTGCCCAGGTTCGGGCCCTCTCTATGGAGGTAATATCCTACGTCCTGCTTGATTGATATTGATGAATATGAGTATTACAAGAGTTGATCTACCTCGAGATCGTAATGGCTAAACCCTTAAGGTCTAGCTTGTATGGCTATGATAATGAGTCTCCTATCTAGACTAAGTCCTCGGTTTATATAGACACCGGAGGATCTAGGGTTACACAAGGTCGGTTACAAAGAAGGGAATCAACATATCCGGTCGCCAAGCTTGCCTTCCACGCCAAGGAGAGTCCCATCCGGACACGGGTGCAGTCTTCGTTCTTTGTATCTTCACAGCCCATCAGTCCACCCCATGGCTAACAGGCCAGACGCCCGAGGACCCCTTAGTCTAGGACTCCCTCAGTAGCCCCCGAACCAGGCTTCAATGACGAGGTGTTCGGCGCGCAGACTGTCTTCGGCATTGCAAGGCGGGTTCCTCCTCCAACGTCTTCCAAGTAATGTGTTCGGCTTTCAATTAAATGCCGCACCCCCCGGCTTATGTGCATTTATGACTTCATCCTCCATGTGTCGGGAGAATGTGGGTGGTCAGGGTATTTTTTGCAAATAACACCCTAGATCTACAAGAAAGAATGTCTATTTAAAGGGATTGGATCTCAGATCCTTTCGGCATCACACGGAGAAAATCCTCAGATACTGCCAGGAGAAACCATTCCAACATGGCCAACATTCCCAGCCCCTCTTCCCGTTCCAACCTAGAGAGAGGCGAGTGGAAGAGGTGCTCCGTGCCCCACAACCAATTGGTGAAGCTACAAACGCAGGGATTTCTCCCTCCTGCAGATCTGGTCCCTGTTCGAGCAGGACTAGCTTCCTGCAATGGCAAAACCCAGGCGGAGGATTTCCCCAATCCGTCTATGGGAGAACGAGTGTTCTTCGTCCCGTATTTGCTGAGGGGAGTGGGATTTCCAATTCACCCATTCCTCCGAGGGCTTTTGGAGTACTATGGCCTCCAGCTGCATAGTTTACCCCAGCCTTTGTCCTGCACATCGCGGGTTATGTCGCTTTATGCGAACTATTCCTGGGTTGCGAGGCCCATTTTGATTTGTGGAGAAGACTGTTCTTTCTCGTCCCTCGCAATCAAGGTGGGTCAATTTTTGAAGTGGGAGGAGCCGAAGTGTGGCGCATCACCGGGACCGGATACCTATCTGGCACGCCGAAGAAAACTCCTAAAGAGTGGCCTTCCGAATGGTTCTACATCGACGACGTCGCTCTACACGGACCCCGTCTGCATGGGCCTCCCCGAGTTTTCAAATGCTCCGCTGAAGAAATGCCATAGCTGGCGTCCTCGGAGCCTCGAGGAAGAGGATAGTGCAGAGATCAGCCTGCTACTGGGCAAGATTAAGACGCTTGCCCAGTCCGGATTGTCAATAGCTGAGGTGATGGCGATTTCGATAACGTGGGGGGTCCAGCCACTTCAATACAGAGGGCTGCCCATGTGGCATTATAACGGATAAGACGACGCCTCACGCTATGGACGAAAGGGCCCAAAGACTCCTGTCGCCCTAGCCAAAATACTGGCCGAGCTGTATAAAGGGGAGAAGGAGGAGTTCACTCATCTCCAAATTCGAGAAGGTATTCCATGTATAATCCTCCCGACTGGGTAAGGTCCAGCTCCACTATTTTATTCTTGTCCGTGAATCATTCTTGACAGGCAACATCTTATCTTGCTCATAACAGGAATGGCAAAAGGCTATCGAGGGGATCTATGACCCTGCCCCTCAGCCGGAGAATCGCAACCGGGATCTTGACCCCGGATATGAGGAAGATCCAGACATATTTGTGGAGCTTGAGGAGGGAATATTCTACCAGATGAGCTACGATGGTACATATGTACCCATTATTGCCGATTACCCCGGCCTCCTTCCTGCTTCATGTGTTAGTAATCCGAAGACACCTTATCCAAAAGAGTTTTCTCATTCAGCCTTACCCACCGCACCGTCCTGTGCTTTAGAAGGGGAAGCATTTGGCGCGCCATGCTGCCCCGGGAGAATCTCCGAAGAGAGCGTCCCCCATACCAGGAAAGCCTTCTAAGAGGAAGGCAAACGAAGATACGGCCGAGCCTTCATCAAAGAGGTATGAATTTGCAAGTATACACTTTTGCAGTCATGTCCAACTGTGACCTTTCCATTTACCCTGTATCAGGAAAAAGGTGTGCCGGACTATATCTGATGGTCCAGTCGGTCATACTTCCCAGAGCCAGGATTCAAATCCTGCCGTGAAGATGGGGGTTGATGCGGGGGTGACGCTGGACTGTCCTCCAGTCGAGGACTCGAATGATGTATCCGCCACCAACTCAGAACTGGAGAGCGCCATGAATCATCGGCGCCGTAGGGCCGTTTTACGAGACCCTGGCTTTTGAGAAGAGTCATTTAACGCCTTCAGCTTGGCCGATGCACATATCCGAGCGGCTCGAGATGGGCTTAATAGAGCCACAAAATAGCATTTAAAAGATGTGCATGTAAGTTTGTTTTGTCTGACTATGATAACCATATGCTAGTAGCCCCCGAGACTTAAAGTAGTTCAAACAACTGATTTAAGGATCAATGTACAACCAGGTGCTTACAGAGAAGAAGACCATGTTAACTCAGGAACTAGAAAAGTGTCGGCGCCAGCTGTCTGCCGTCAATGCCGAACTAGAGAAATCCAAGAAGGCATCCCCCGGTAATGTTACCCTCCATCGAGAAATCATAATTGTACACTAATAATGCTAATCTGGTTGCTTATCATTGTATTGGATCGTTAGACCAACTGCGGGAGCAGCTGGACGCCGCTCGAGGTGAAGAACACGGAGCCAAAAAATTGCTAGCAGTGGGCGAGTGTGTGTTAACAAAAGTCGTTTAGGAGGAAAAGAAGCTCCAGGATTCGAAAACCAAACTGGGTGAAGAAATGAAAGACGTGCGAGCGCAGCTAGCTGACTCCATGAAGGAGAACAACAAACTGCGAGGTGGCATATTCAGTATGTGGCCGCATTTATCTTATAACAGTTTGTAAGTAACCGTAGCTGATATAGCTGTGATTGCAGGTGTATTGACATTCCGCGCTGAAGAGGAGGTGTTCGGATCATCAAGTGATCTTCTATAAGAGCTGTCGCAGTTGCACGAGCAAGCTCGGTGGGCAATGCGGAGTGTAGCCAAGGCATTATGGCCATCTGACTCCCCTCCAGGGAGTATGGAGAAGCTTGTAGAGATGTTCAAGGGAGCGCGGCGGCGTATCCGACTATGGAAGATATCAGCCTGCCGAGAGGGTGCGCGAGAGGCCTAGGCCATGATAAAAACACGGTATACCAAGCTCGATCCGAATCACGTGGCCTTGGTCAAACCACTAGGGTCAAATGGGGAAGAAATTCCCGTTAGTTTAGTATATGGCCAAGTTGAGGTGGCTGCTAGATTCTCACAACAGGATTGTAAATTAGACCGCCTGTTGGACGGAATAGAGGAGGAAATTTTTGGGTCCTAAGTGACTATGTACTTTCCTTGTAGCTGGATAATAAAAACAATTGTCATGGCCGACCTTTTCGCTTTGACCTTTGGACCCGAAGGCGCGGAGTGTTTCTGAATACCCTAATGGTAGAATATACCGGGGCATGCATGGGAACCAGGCATAGGGGTCATAGTTTCTTGAACAGACAATGTGTATCTGGCTAGTTATGTTATATTACATTATGTAAGAAACATCTTCCAGAGAGAGTAGTTCCATTAAGGTTTCCTTTCCCTGGGTGTGCATGCGTTTAATGTGCTTGTCCGAACTGTGATTAAAATATCATAGAATAAGTAACTTCTGGGGTTTCATGATGGAATGAATGCGGGGACATCTTTAATTCACTGACCGAATATTCCCTTAAGAACGCTAGCTTTTGGCTTCACCCATTCTGAGGTAGACATCCGGATGACCCGTCAGTAACAATCGCAGAGGTGCTCCCTTTATGCCCTAGCCAAACTAACGGGAACGTAGGGCATAAGCATAGGAGCCAGGCAACCTAGCTTGGCCAAAACTTATGTCATATCGATGCATATAATGGCGAAGAAAAGGTACATATGGAAAAACACATATGTGGTGAGCTTGATGCTCAAAGGATAATAGCAAGCTTCTGTACAAGAAGCCCCCAGGAATAATGAACGTACATATGCAGAGATGTATGCATCAGGTAAGGACAGTCTAGCCATACTGAAACCATAAGGCTAAAAGAGCAAAATGAAATAAAAAGGTAAAAACGAAAAGAGAGGAAAAATAAAGTTAATAACATGAGGGAGGAGACGAACACAGAGTTCGGCGCTAGGCATAAAATCGCCATAGTCTGGCTGCACTCCAGGGGTTCGGCTCCAGGTGATTGTCTGACGCATCACGCAGGCGGTACGCTCCTCCAGTGAGAACTTCGTCAATGATGAAGGGACCCTCCCACTTGGGCTTGAATTTGTCCTTTCTCTTCTCCGGCAGGCGTAGAATGAGTTCACCAATGTTATAAGTCTTGGTCCGCACTTCTCTGCTTTGATACCTGCGAGCCTGCTGTTGATAAAATGCGGAACAGGCTTTTGCAACGTCGCGCTCCTATTCCAAGGCATCCAGGCTGTCCTACCGATCAAGCTCGGCTTCTCCCTCTTCGTACATGCGCACTCGAGGTGAGTCATGAATAATATCACAGGGTAACACTGCTTCTGCACCGTACACCATGAAGAAATGTGTATATCCAGTAGTGCGGTTGGGCGTGGTCCGCAGCCCCCAGAGTACGGAGTCAAGTTCCTCCACCCAGTGCTTCTCTGATTCTTTCAAAGACTGCACTAGTCCAGGTTTGATGCCTCTCATAATAAGACCATTAGCCCATTCGACTTGACTGTTTGTCTGCGGGTGATAGACCGATGCGTAATCGAGTTTAATACCTATATTAGCACACCAAGTTTTCACTTCATCGGCTGTGAAATTAGAGCCATTATCAGTTATTATGCTGCGTGGGACACCATAACGGTGTACCACGCCGGATATGAAATCTATTACCGGCCCCGCTTTGGCAGTTTTGACTGATTTGGCCTCTATCCACTTAGTGGATTTATCCACCATGACCAACAAATACTTTCTCTTATGGCTTCCTCCTTTAAGGGGTCCGACCATATCGAGTCCCCAGACCGCAAAAGGCCAAGTGATGGGGATTGTTTTTAAGGCAGTGGGGGCATATGGCTTTGGTTGGCGAAAAGTTGGCATCCGACGCAATGTTGGACAAGGTCCTGTGCATCTGCTCGGGCCATCGGCCAATAAAACCCTGTACGAAAGGCCTTGCTAACAAGGGCCCGAGCTGCGGCGTGGTGACCACCGAGCCCGGTGTGAATCTCGGCCAAGAGCTTCCACCCCTCTTCCTTGGAGATACATCTTTGAAGAACTCCGGTAGCGCTTTTCTTATAGAGCTCTCCGTCATGAACCTTGTAGGCCTTCGAACGCCGGACAATGCAGCGGGCCTGATTCTGGTCCTCAGGAAGCTCCTTCCTGTTGAGGTAGGCCAGGAAGGGTTCGGTCCATGGGGCAATGACTGCCATGATGAGATGCGTCGATGGTGTTACTTTGGTGGCTGAGCCTTCGATGATGTTGGTGTTTTTGGAATCTGGGGATATGCTCAGATCCGGACCAGTGTTGCCATTTTGCCCCTGCAACAACACGGATGGCTTAAAAAGCCTTTCCAAAAAGATATTAGGTGGGACGGGGTCATGCTTAGCACCGATACTAGCAAGAACGTCCGCCGCTTGATTACTTTCTCGAGCCACATGATGGAACTCGAGCCCCTCGAACCGGGCTAACATTTTAATGATTGCATTATGATAAGCTGCCATCTTAGGATCTTTGGCATCGAAGTCTCCATTTATTTCAGATATTGTGAGGTTTGAGTCCCCGTGCACTTCTAGGCGTTGTATGCCCATGGAGACAGCCATCTGAAGACCATGCAATAAGGCCTCGTATTCAGCTGCATTATTGGAGTCTGTGTATAGTATTTGGAGTACGTACTGAATGATGTCGCTAGTAGGGGACGTTAAATGACGCCCGCTCCTAGCCCTGCCAGCATTTTGGAGCCATCGAAATACATAACCCAATTGGAATATGTGTCGTACTCTTTAGGGAGTTCGGCCTCTATCCATTCGGCGACGAAGTCGGCCAGTACTTGGGATTTAATAGCTCGACGTGGTTTGTATGTAATATCAACTGGAAGGAGCTCAATGGCCCATTTGGCAATCCGGCCCGTGGCATCGCGGTTGTTTATAATGTCATTGAGTGGTACTTCGGAAGCCACCGTGATCAAACACTCCTGGAAGTAGTGACGGAGCTTTCGGGATGCCATGAAGACCGCGTATGCTATCTTTTGATAATGGGGGTACCGGGATTTGCATGGTGTAAGGACAGTGGATACGTAGTATACTGGTTTCTGAAGTGGGAATTTGTGTCCGTCCTGTTCTCGTTCGACGACGAGCACGACGCTCACCACCTGATGTGTTGCCGATATGTATAACAACATCGGTTCACTGACGTTTGGCGTGGCCAGGATTCGGTTGCTCGCAAGAAGGGTTTTTATTTCCTCCAGTCCGGATGTAGCCGTGTTCGTCCATTCGAAGTGATCGGTTCGCCGTAGAAGGCGATAGAGTGGCAGTGCCTTTTATCCCAATCTGGAGATAAAGCGGCTTAGAGCTGCCACGCAACCTGTGAGCTTTTGGACTTGTTTAAGGTCTGTTGGCGTAGCCAATTGTGACAGAGCTCGGATTTTGGCTGGATTTGCTTCAATTCCTCTGTTGGAAACGATGAAGCCCAGCAGTTTTCCGGCGGGGACGCCGAAAACGTACTCTTCAGGATTGAGCTTGATGTCATACGCGCGGAGGTTATCGAATGTGAGACGTAAATCGTCTATTAATGTTTCGACGCGCCTGGTTTTGATGACGATGTCGTCCACGTAAGCTTCAACTGTCTTGTCGATCTGCTTCTCCAGGCATGCTTGAATCATGCATTGGTATGTGGCGCCGGCGTTCTTGAGCCCGAAGGGCATGGTGTTGAACCAGAATGGCCCATATGGGGTAATGAATGCTGTTGCAGCTTGATCAGACTCCTTCATTTTGATTTGATGGTATCCAGAATATGCATCTAGGAAACACAGTGAGTAGTGTCCTGCGGTAGCATCAATGATTTGATCAATGGGGAGGAGGGGGAAGGGATCCTTAGGGAAATCCTTATTGAGGTCTTTAAAATCGACACACAACCGCCAGGATTTGGCCTTCTCTGGTACCATCACCAGGTTTGCCAGCCAGTCCGGATGTTTTATTTCTCTGATGAATCCGGTCTCGATTAACTTGGCTAGCTCCTCCCCCATAGCTTGACGTTTGGGTTTGGAAAAGCGCCGCAGTGTTTGCTTGACCGTTTTATATTGTTTTAATATATTGAGGCTGTGTTCGGCCAACTTGTGTGGGATTCCTGGCATATCAGAAGGGTGCCATGCAAATATATCACAATTTTCGCGCAGGAACTCTCGTAGTGCGGCGTCAACTGTTGGATCTAATTGTGCTCCGATGGATGCTGTCTTCTTGGGGTCCGTTGGATGGACTTGGAATTTGACTATTTCTTCTGCTAGTTTGAAGGAGGTGGATTTGGGTCGTTTGTCTAGGACGACATCATCCCTGTCCACCGTAGAGCGCAGCGTGGCTAATTCTTTGGCCGCAAGGGCTTCAGATAATGCATCGAGGGCCAAGGATGCGGTTTTATTCTTGGCACGGAGTGTTATGTCCGGATCACTAGCTAGAGTGATTATACCGTTGGGCCCAGGCATCTTAAGCTTCATGTATCCGTAATGGGGTATCGCTTGGAAGCGCGTAAGTGCATCTCGCCCTAAGAGGGCGTGATACCCGCTGTTGAAAGGGGCCACTTGGAAGGTTATTTCTTCAGACTGATAATTCTTTGGCATGTCGAATACCATGTCGAGTGTTATTTGTCCCGCACACCGCGCCTCCCGACTAGGGATAATTCCTCGGAAGGTCGTGCTGCTTTGATCAATGCGGCTCCTGTCTATTTCCATTTTGTGGAGTGTATCTTCGTAGATGAGGTTTAGTCCGTTGCCGCCGTCCATAAGGACCTTGGTAAGCACAAGGGCCGTCCAGAATTGGACTGAGGACCAAGGCGGCTGGTGCTCAGACTGTCCTGTATTTTGGTTCGTCCCCGGCATTAAAAGTTATAGCCGTGTCATTCCAAGGGTTTATTGCTTCTATTTGACAGACTTCGGCAAGTCCGCGTAGTGCTCTCTTGTGGCTATTGTTGGAGGCGAATGTCTTGAAGACCGTCAGTACTTTGGGGTCGTTGTACTCTAGGGGGTGTTGTTCTGGGTTATTCTTGCTGAGGATATCCTCGCTGCTCTTGGCCACTTGCCGGAGTATCCAACATGCTCTAAGGCTATGTGTTGGTATGTTATCCGGTGTTGCGTGTATTTTCCATGGCCCATCGAGCCATCCTTCCAGAACGGTTCCGCGCCCCATACTGGACTTGGTTTTTGTAACGCCCCGAGACCGACGCTTCAGTTGCCCTTCCATTTATTTTAGTTGTTGACGTGTGTTTACTAGGTTTGTTGCATTATCATAATTGTTTTGCATATTTCATTCATATATGTTTATGCCAAGATCATGTTGAGTGCCTTGTCATTTTTGCTTCTTGCATCATGTTCATGTTTTATTATATTGCATTGTGCCATCCTTGTTTGTTTGCCATGGTCATCTCACTTGCTTTGATTCATGCTTCATGATGTGATATGGCCTTTGTCGTTTTTGTTGCATTTGCATCATGATCGTCATTGTAGTGTACATATTTATCATGTGCTTGTTATCTTTGTGAACTCCTTCTCCTTCATCTTCTTTGTTCTTCCATCTTGCTCTTCCATCTAAACCATCATCTAGTGCAACACCCCATGACTAGCTTCTTCTTTTCAATTGTCACACATTTATTGCAAGTGGCATTTTCCTGTCCCAGTAAAATGTTCACTTATTTCCTGTAAATCTTGCTACATGCCTTTTACCTCTCTGTCAAATTTCATTTATTTTGGAGTTGTTTTGGTTGGGTTCAAAAATGGCTCAAGTTTGAATTTAATTCAAACTTGGATTATTTTTCTACCTCTAAAAATTGCCAAGTCAATTCATTCAAATCATGTATAAATCCAGGACTCCATATATATTTCTATCTCTGAGCCTTTCCTTCCCAAAACTCCTGCCCTTTTCAATCTTGGAGGTGTCTATTTGTTTTTAGGCAGAATATAAGAAAGGAAGGAAGGCCTCAATCGTAGCCGAAGCCCACCTGGGACTTTCTTTCCCCGGCTCAGCCGAGCCGAACGGCCACCTGCTCCCTCCCTCACGGCGTCTCCTTCCTCCAGAGTATAGCAGCAGCAGCGCCGTGAGCATGAGGCTCATGGACGCCGGGGTCTCGCCGTCCGCACCCCTCCTAGCCACCTATAAGAAGTCCCGCTTGGCGTCCGTGACCCTAGGGTTTCCCTCTCACCGTTGCCAACCTTTTCCTCCCCTCTGTTTCTCCTTCTTCCTAAGGAAATAGAGGAGCAGAGAACCACCGAGCGTGTTCTGCCATCGTTTGTGAGGCCTCCTCGTCGTCGTCTTCAACTTCAAGCAAGTCCAGGAGCAAGAAGGGTCCAAGGGCGCCGCGATCTTCTTCCTCTACTTCGTCTGCTTCCTCTGCGTCGCCGAGTCCCATGCCTGGCGTCCTCCCCTGCATCCTTCTTCCTCGGATAGGAACCGCGTCGGGTTCAGAGGTCGTCCGCGTCGCCGCTGGTTCGTCTCTGTGGCCGTCTGCGTGTCCTAGGGTGAGCTAGGTATACCTGCTTCCCTCCCTTTTCTTCCTGTCGTGTTTAGGTCACTGGAGTCACTACTAGATCCATGCCATCGTCGTGCCCTCGCTGCTCCGGCGAATCTCTGAAACTTTCAGAGAAACGCTGTCGTGCCCCATCGGATCTTGTCCCCGCTCGCCTCGCTCGGTCCCCTGCTTAGCTTCACCTCATCGCCTCACTGCAGCCTTGCCTCAAGTGTCGCACGCACGCCCCGCTGCATGCCTGCACGCCCCGCCGAGGCCATGGTCGTGGCCGAGCGCCTCGACCTGCAAGCCCGGCCCTATCTCTTTGTCTTGCTCCGCTTGGTTGAGACCCAATGCATGCATCTTCAGCGAGTCCACACACTTCACCAACACTCATAGAAGCCCCGCATGCACGCGAGCATCTTGCAGTGCACCCCCCCCCCTCCTTTGTCCGCACCCGCGCCATGCTTGTGTCCTTGCCAGTTTTTCTTCGCTCACGCCCAGCAACTGCCGCATAGTCGCACGTCGTGCCTCGGCCGGGACGAGCTTCTACTCGAGGCTTATGCTCCAGCCCCTCTCGCAGCTCTCCGTAAGCACGCGTGCATCGTCTTCTGTTTCCGCACGCCTGCCGCAGGTTCATAACCCCAACGGCCGTCGCTTTTGCTTGCCCTTGCCGTTGGTTGCCGCCGTGCAGCCATGGCCAAGCTCGACCCGTTCCTGTATAGCTCAAAATAGCCTGGGAGCTCATTTTATCACGAACGCATACCTAGCCCAGTGGCTAGCACAGCCAGTATCCAACCAGGAGGTCTGGAGTTCGACTCTCAGGCGCCCCTATTTCTTTTTATTGCCCTGCTTTCTCTCTCACACGCTTTGGGTCCGATCTGCTACCGGGCCTGCACAGTGCGTTGAATCAGGCCCGTGCATATTTTTTTTCAGTATGTGCATTTTACCATTTCCAGTGCATTCTTATTTACAATAATGCAATCAGTTTAAAATGCTCATAACTAAATATCCATGCATCCAAATGAAACATGTCATATGTGCATCTTGCTCAGTTTTTCATGTTCTTTAACAATATTCAACTTCCATCCCTGTTAAAAAATTGATTAAAATTGTTGTTTGCATTGTTTTGCACAATGACATGTTAAAATAGCTTATTTCATAACTTAATAACCGTAGCTCGGTTTTAAATAATCTTTATATGTAAATGGGTAGAAAAATGCCTAGTTTAACATGGTGGCATCACTTTGCATGTTTAACAATTATAAAATATGGTTTAGGCAGAACAGTACCAAATTTGAAATATGCATATGGGGGATTTTTCGAAATTGTTGTTTGTGTTTCCGACCTCATTGAAACTTGCCTAAATAGGTAGTTTGCATATGCTCCACCTCTTGCCATGTTAACAACATTTTAATCTTGACATGCATCATACTGGGTTGTGCATTATGTCATGTTATGCCTGTTTGTTTACTATGTTGTGTGCTTCTTTCTAGTGTTGCTTCTTCGGGTTGGTTTCGATAACGTCGCGTTTGTGAGGAACCGTTCGGCTACGTCCGTTTGTCTTCTTCATGGACTCGTTCTTCTTCCTTGCGGGATTTCAGGCAAGATGACCATACCCTTGAAATCACTTCTATCTTTGCTTGCTAGTTGCTCGCTCTTTTGCTATGCCTATGCTGCGATACCTACCACTTGCTTATCATGCCTCCCATATTGCTAAGCCAAGCCTCTAACCCACCTTGTCCTAGCAAATCGTTGTTTGGCTATATTACCGCTTTGCTCAGCCCCTCTTATAGCGTTGTTAGTTGCAGGTGAAGATTGGAGTTTGTTCCTTGTTGGAACATGGATATTTTGTTGGGATATCACAATATCTCTTATTTAATTAATGCATCTATATACATGGTAAAGGGTGGAAGGCTCGGCCTTATGCCTGGTGTTTTGTTCCACTCTTGCCGCCCTAGTTTCCGTCATATCGGTGTTATGTTCCCGGATTTTGCGTTCCTTACACGGTTGGGTTATAATGGGAAACCCTTGACAGTTCGCCTTGAATAAAACTCCTCCAGCAATGCCCAACATTGGTTTTACCATTCGCCACCTAGACTTTTCTTTCCCTTGGGTAGGCCTGCCCAAGGGTCATCTTTATTTTACCCCCCTGGGCCAGTGCTCCTCTGAGTGTTGGTCCGAACTGAGCTGCCTGCGGGGCCACCTCAGGGAAACTTGAGGGTTGGTTTTACTCGTAGCTAGTCTCATCTGAGTGTGCCCTGAGAACGAGATATGTGCAGCTCCTATCGGGATTTGTCGGCACATTCGGGCGGTGTTGCTGGACTTGTTTTACCATTGTCGAGGATGTCTTGTAACCGGGATTCCGAGTCTGATCGGGTCTTCCCGCTAGAAGGAATATCCTTCGTTGACCGTGAGAGCTTGTGATGGGCTAAGTTGGGACACCCCTGTAGGGATTTGAACTTTCGAAAGCGCTGCCCGCGGTTATGGGGAGATGGGAATTTGTTAATGTCCGGTTGTAGAAAACCTGAAGTTGACCTTAATTAAAATACATCAACCGCGTGTGTTACCGTGATGGTCTCTTCTCGACGGAGTCCGGGAAGTGAACACAGTGTTGGAGTTATGCTTGACGTAGGTTGTTTTAGGATCACTTCTTGATCATAGTTTCTCGACCGCGCTTTTTCCTTCTCTTCTCGCTCTCATTTGCGTATGTTAGCCACCAAATATGGTAGTCGCTTGCTGCAGCTCCACCTCATACCTTTTACCCTTCCCATAAGCTTAAATAGTCTTGATCGCGAGGGTGTAAGATTGCTGAGTCCCCGTGACTCACAAATACTTCCAAAACCAGCTTGCAGGTGCCGATGAAACCGTGCAGATGACGCAATCAAGCTCAGGAGGAGCTCGATGAAGATCTTGTCCTTTGTGTTGTTTTGATCTAGTTGATCAGTAGTGGAGCCCAGTCGGGACGATCGGGGATCTGTGTAGCATTTGGGGTAGTCTTCTTTTATTTTGGTTCCGTAGTCGGACCTTGATTGTATCTGGATGATGTAATGCTTTGTTCATGTATTGTGTGAAGTGGTGATTGTAAGCCAACTATGTACCTTTCCCTTTATTGTATTACATGGGTTGTTTGCGAAGATTACCTCACTTGCGACATTGCTTTCAATGCGGTTATGCCTCTAAGTCGTGCTTCGACACGTGGGAGATATAGGCGCATCGAGGGCGTTACAAGTTGGTATCAGAGCCTTCCCCGACTTTAGGAGCCCCCCTGCTTTATCAAATCGCTGGCGTTGTTGAGTCTAGAAAAAAAATTAAGTCATTTAGGATTATATATATCGGAGAGTAGGATTCTTTTTACTCCTTTGTCCCTTCGTCGCTCTGGTGAGGCCTCCTGACGTAGAGTTTTGACTCTTCTCTTCTCAAATTTCACTAAAACAAATTTATGATCACGCGGGTATCTTGGAATCGTTCCGATGGTTTTGTCACGAGAACATTGTTCTTGGTGCCTCCTAACATTTAGGGGTTGTGGCAGTGTCCCGGGGAGTTGAGCTCTGAGGTGTTGTCGTCACAATTTTATCGTTGAGATTCTGTAATACCTGAGTTTCGCCGACATCGAAAATCTCTTTTATGCAGTTGTTGGTGAGATAACCTCGATGCCACCCAGTACTGGGGCGGGAGTTCGGGAGTATTGCCATAACTCGTATAACGAATGCTTTTCGAAAGTTGAGGTAAACGATTTCCGAAGGTTTCTTGGTTATGTGTTGAGGATGGATACAGCTGGATGTAGGATTTGCTAGTTTTGGGTGAGATATTATGCTTCCCCTGTATCCCCAACACCTGATTGCATAACCGGAAAATTTCGGGAGTTTATAAGTGGGAATTCAAGTAGCTCCTAGGATATCTTTCTGACAGATGTATGATACGAAATTGGGGTTCGACGTCTAGTGGTCCGCCTATCCACGGTTGGTTTTATAGTGGTCTCGTTGTGTCTTAAAGAGTCCTTGGCTATGCCGACTCGGGGACGCTTCGTATGTGATGTGCACTGCCTTGTACATGATGGTGCTGTACGATTGAGCCCGTGTAGGCCCCACCACAAAAACTTCGGACAAAATCTCTATCATATGTTTGTTCCGGCTTATTCTGCAAGCCAATCCTTTGTTTTGTTTTCAGTTGTGGTATTTGAGTTGCTTCGAAGTCAAATGTTGATTCCATACGTTTCCTAAGCGGTGTTCTCATACTCCGAGGTGAATACCAATCCTTCTCGTTATCGAGATTGTCATGTCAATTCTTTTCAACCGGTGTGCTCCTCTTCAAGTGGATTCGATCATTTCAACATCAGCAAGATCAATTATCAGTCTTCTCAACGGTGTTGCTTAATACGTCCCAAATTGCCTTTGTTTTTCCCACCCTCCCACCCTTGTCTCTTCAAGGACACAGATTTCTTTATCAAGTATCCATCTTATGGATGTGAAGTCTCTCCATTCTTTTCAATCAACGTTCTTACCTGGTGATTCTCATGAAGATGCTCCACAAGTTCATCATTCTTCATTCTTTTCATCTCCGGTGGATTCAAGTCAAGATTTGTCGATTATATCCTTTTATCGTTTCAAATACCTTCTCATGTCGGTGCACCTCTTAATCATCCACTCCTCGCTATTCATTTGTTCCGGAGTGCTGAAGATATCTCAGAGGATTCGTGTTTCCACTCTGCTTTCGTTCAAGCTCTTTAGAGATTTTTATCTCATTCAAGCCATTTAATTCAACCGGTGCATCTCTCTTTTCAAGTAATCATCTCAATGGTGTATCTTTTGAGTGGGCCCTAACCCACAGGTCTTTTCCCAGGATCTTACCTGACTCTTCTTATATTCCCGGAGCTATTGTCAAATTCTTTTCCAAGTTTGATGTAAGAATGAGTTATCATCAGTCAATTGCCTTTCTCCAAGATCTTTCAAATTCTTTTCATCGTTGGTTCAACCTTCCTAATTTCCATTCCAGATTGCCTCAACAACTCAAGGTGGTGTTTCTCGTCGTCATTCTTAGATTTTGAAGACCAAAGAAGAGTTTTCCTTCAAATCTTATCCGTTCTCCCAAAGAGTCGTGATTCTAGCTTGATGTCGTCCTCTCATAATTTCTTTTGATTGTGACAACTCTTTTCACCCATCTAGAGAAATTCAAGAGTCTTTTTAGTTTGATTCTTCGGAGTCCATCACCTCAGAAGTATTCATCTCAGCTTTCATCTCTCGTTATCCAAACCTTACCGGTGCATCATTCAATATTCTCTAATCAGCTCGTGATATCTTCGTTTCAGTTGTATCTAAATCCCAGCAAGGATCCTCATTCATTCTCTAATTCTTATGGTGATTCATCCCTTTACTTCGTTCATTTTCAATTCTTACGGTGGTTCGTTCAAGAGTTCTCTTCCTTGGTTATCATATCAATTCATTCGTTGTTTCCAAATCCTACCGGTGGTTCGTTGAAGACCTTCTCAAGTTTGCGTTATATCTATCTTAAATCCTTTCTACGAGAATAAGTAGTATGACAATTCCATTGCTTGTCATCAATTTGAATTGGTGAAGGATAAGCATAATGTAATTCTTATTCTTGTTTCATCGTGTGAAATCAATTCCCTATTGCGGAGGCTCATCAAATTCCTGATTTCAATTGTTTCATCTTCTCTTTTTCTCGGAGTTCCAACCTTTTTCAATTATTTCACCACGGACATTCATCTAAATCATCGCAAGGCTTCACCTTGTGTTTTCAACCTCTTTTTCTTCCGTTTGACCATTCTTTTGTTTATCGGAGTTCTTCATGAAGGTTCTACATGATGGTTCATCAAGGATTTAATTTCTTCTCTAAGTGTTCATCAACATTCTTTTTAGAGGACCTCAAGCATTCTTCATCTCGCAATCCGGAGTGCAATTCTTTCTACCGTATCAGGAGGTGGTATTATGTCATTCTTGATAATCTGAGTTCATGTTTCATGATTCACATGTTGTTAAGAATGAGGTATTTTAAATCCAGCAATCTCTTCATTGGAATTATCTTGGGTTATATTTCACCTAAAGCTTTTCCTTAAGGATTGTTGCTATTTATGGTGCTCACAAATAACCCAAGTTCTTCATTTATCCTCCCGGTGATATAGTTTCTCATCTCCTTGTTCATATCAATCCAATCGCTTTCCGTGAGTGGTAGCTTGTCACCTCATAATTTTGAGATGTATTCCATAAGGCCATGTCAAGCCTTTTCCTTTTCGTTGTGGATAATCCAACAACTCCATTCCAACATTTGTTGTAAGCATGCTCTCTCAAGATCTTGTTTCCCCCCGTCCATTCCATTCCATTCTTTCATTTCTTCCGGAGGCTTTGTGATGTTGTTCTTTTCAGACATCATCTCAAATTTGTGAAGACCATGTTTTTTTCCCTTGCTTATCCATTTAACCGGAGTGTTGTGCCCTTTTTCTCAAGTCCTTTTCATCCTATCAAGTCTCTCATCTCTTTTCAACCGGAGTGCTACCCAAATCGGTTCTTTCTTATTCCTCTTTCTTATCGGAGTGCTTTCAACTTCGTTCATCTCCATTGCTTTCTTTCTTTCAATTTTGTTCAACCTCTCAAGGTTCTTTGGTTTCACTCAATTGTCAAGAAGCAACTTAGTTTTACCTCTTCTCTTCCTATCCCGTTTCTCTCTGGTGCCATCCTAGATCTCGGGACGAGATCCTCTCGTAGTGGTGGAGTGTTGTAACGCCCCGAGACCGACGCTTCAGTTGCCCTTCCATTTATTTTAGTTGTTGACGTGTGTTTACTAGGTTTGTTGCATTATCGTAATTGTTTTGCATATTTCATTCATATATGTTTATGCCAATATAATGTTGAGTGCCTTGTCATTTTTGCTTCTTGCATCATGTTCATCTTTTATTATATTGCATTGTGCCATCCTTGTTTGTTTCCCATGGTCATCTCACTTGCTTTGATTCATGCTTCATGATGTGATATGGCCTTTGTCGTTTTTGTTGCATTTGCATCATGATCATCATTGTAGTGTACATATTTCTCATGTGCTTGTTATCTTTGTGAACTCCTTCTCCTTCATCTTCTTTGTTGTTCCATCTTGCCCTTCCATCTAAACCATCATCTAGTTCAACACCCCATGACTAGCTTCTTCTTTTCAATTGTCACACATTTATTGCAAGTGGCATTTTCCTGTCCCAGTAAAATGTTCACTTATTTCCTGTAAATTTTGCTACATGCCTTTTACCTCTCTGTCAAATTTCATTTATTTTGGAGTTGTTTTGGTTGGGTTCAAAAATGGCTCAAGTTTGAATTTAATTCAAACTTGGATTATTTTTCTACCTCTAAAAATTGCCAAGTCAATTCATTCAAATCATGTATAAATCCAGGACTCCATATATATTTCTATCTCTGAGCCTTTCCTTCCCAAAACTCCTGCCCTTTTCAATCTTGGAGGTGTCTATTTGTTTTTAGGCAGAATATAAGAAAGGAAGGAAGGCCTCAATCGTAGCCGAAGCCCACCTGGGACTTTCTTTCCCCGGCTCAGCCGAGCCGAACGGCCACCTGCTCCCTCCCTCACGGCGTCTCCTTCCTCCAGAGTATAGCAGCAGCAGCGCCGTGAGCATGAGGCTCATGGACGCCGGGGTCTCGCCGTCCGCACCCCTCCTAGCCACCTATAAGAAGTCCCGCTTGGCGTCCGTGACCCTAGGGTTTCCCTCTCACCGTTGCCAACCTTTTCCTCCCCTCTGTTTCTCCTTCTTCCTAAGGAAATAGAGGAGCAGAGAACCACCGAGCGTGTTCTGCCATCGTTTGTGAGGCCTCCTCGTCGTCGTCTTCAACTTCAAGCAAGTCCAGGAGCAAGAAGGGTCCAAGGGCGCCGCGATCTTCTTCCTCTACTTCGTCTGCTTCCTCTGCGTCGCCGAGTCCCATGCCTGGCGTCCTCCCCTGCTTCCTTCTTCCTCGGATAGGAACCGCGTCGGGTTCAGAGGTCGTCCGCGTCGCCGCTGGTTCGTCTCTGTGGCCGTCTGCGTGTCCTAGGGTGAGCTAGGTATACCTGCTTCCCTCCCTTTTCTTCCTGTCGTGTTTAGGTCACTGGAGTCACTACTAGATCCATGCCATCGTCGTGCCCTCGCTGCTCCGGCGAATCTCTGAAACTTTCAGAGAAACGCTGTCGTGCCCCATCGGATCTTGTCCCCGCTCGCCTCGCTCGGTCCCCTGCTTAGCTTCACCTCATCGCCTCACTGCAGCCTTGCCTCAAGTGTCGCACGCACGCCCCGCTGCATGCCTGCACGCCCCGCCGAGGCCATGGTCGTGGCCGAGCGCCTCGACCTGCAAGCCCGGCCCTATCTCTCTGTCTTGCTCCGCTTGGTTGAGACCCAATGCATGCATCTTCAGCGAGTCCACACACTTCACCAACACTCATAGAAGCCCCGCATGCACGCGAGCATCTTGCAGTGCACCCCCCCCCCTCCTTTGTCCGCACCCGCGCCATGCTTGTGTCCTTGCCAGTTTTTCTTCGCTCACGCCCAGCAACTGCCGCATAGTCGCACGTCGTGCCTCGGCCGGGACGAGCTTCTACTCGAGGCTTATGCTCCAGCCCCTCTCGCAGCTCTCCGTAAGCACGCGTGCATCGTCTTCTGTTTCCGCACGCCTGCCGCAGGTTCATAACCCCAACGGCCGTCGCTTTTGCTTGCCCTTGCCGTTGGTTGCCGCCGTGCAGCCATGGCCAAGCTCGACCCGTTCCTGTATAGCTCAAAATAGCCTGGGAGCTCATTTTATCACGAACGCATACCTAGCCCAGTGGCTAGCACAGCCAGTATCCAACCAGGAGGTCTGGAGTTCGACTCTCAGGCGCCCCTATTTCTTTTTATTGCCCTGCTTTCTCTCTCACACGCTTTGGGTCCGATCTGCTACCGGGCCTGCACAGTGCGTTGAATCAGGCCCGTGCATATTTTTTTTCAGTATGTGCATTTTACCATTTCCAGTGCATTCTTATTTACAATAATGCAATCAGTTTAAAATGCTCATAACTAAATATCCATGCATCCAAATGAAACATGTCATATGTGCATCTTGCTCAGTTTTTCATGTTCTTTAACAATATTCAACTTCCATCCCTGTTAAAAAATTGATTAAAATTGTTGTTTGCATTGTTTTGCACAATGACATGTTAAAATAGCTTATTTCATAACTTAATAACCGTAGCTCGGTTTTAAATAATCTTTATATGTAAATGGGTAGAAAAATGCCTAGTTTAACATGGTGGCATCACTTTGCATGTTTAACAATTATAAAATATGGTTTAGGCAGAACAGTACCAAATTTGAAATATGCATATGGGGGATTTTTCGAAATTGTTGTTTGTGTTTCCGACCTCATTGAAACTTGCCTAAATAGGTAGTTTGCATATGCTCCACCTCTTGCCATGTTAACAACATTTTAATCTTGACATGCATCATACTGGGTTGTGCATTATGTCATGTTATGCCTGTTTGTTTACTATGTTGTGTGCTTCTTTCTAGTGTTGCTTCTTCGGGTTGGTTTCGATAACGTCGCGTTTGTGAGGAACCGTTCGGCTACGTCCGTTTGTCTTCTTCATGGACTCGTTCTTCTTCCTTGCGGGATTTCAGGCAAGATGACCATACCCTTGAAATCACTTCTATCTTTGCTTGCTAGTTGCTCGCTCTTTTGCTATGCCTATGCCTATGCTGCGATACCTACCACTTGCTTATCATGCCTCCCATATTGCTAAGCCAAGCCTCTAACCCACCTTGTCCTAGCAAATCGTTTGTTTGGCTATATTACCGCTTTGCTCAGCCCCTCTTATAGCGTTGTTAGTTGCAGGTGAAGATTGGAGTTTGTTCCTTGTTGGAACATGGATATTTTGTTGGGATATCACAATATCTCTTATTTAATTAATGCATCTATATACATTGGTAAAGGGTGGAAGGCTCGGCCTTATGCCTGGTGTTTTGTTCCACTCTTGCCGCCCTAGTTTCCAGTCATATCGGTGTTATGTTCCCGGATTTTGCGTTCCTTACACGGTTGGGTTATAATGGGAACCCCTTGACAGTTCGCCTTGAATAAAACTCCTCAAGCAATGCCAACATTGGTTTTACCATTCGCCACCTAGCCTTTTCTTTCCCTTGGGTAGGCCTGCCCAAGGGTCATCTTTATTTTACCCCCCGGGCCAGTGCTCCTCTGAGTGTTGGTCCGATGAGGCGCCTGCGGGGCCACCTCGGAAACTGAGGTTGGTTTTACTCGTAGCAGTTATATGAGTGTGCCCTGAGAACGAACATATGTGCAGCTCCTATCGGGATTTGTCAGCACATTCGGGCGGTGTTTGCTGGACTTGTTTTACCTTGTCGAGGATGTCTTGTAACCGGGATTCCGAGTCTGATAGGTCTTCCCGCTAGAAGGAATATCCTTCGTTGACCGTGAGAGCTTGTGATGGGCTAAGTTGGGACACCCCTGCAGGGATTTGAACTTTCGAAAGCCTGCCCGCGGTTATGGGCAGATGGGAATTTGTTAACGTCCGGTTGTAGAAAACCTGAAGTTGACCTTAATTAAAATACATCAACCACGTGTGTTACATGTGATGGTCTCTTCTCGGCGGAGTCCGGGAAGTGAACACGGTGTTGGAGTTATGCTTGACGTAGGTTGTTTTAGGATCACTTCTTGATCATAGTTTCTCGACCGTGCTTTTCCTTCTCTTCTCGCTCTCATTTGCGTATGTTAGCCACCAAATATGCTAGTCGCTTGCTGCACGCTCCACCTCATACCTTTTACCCTTCCCATAAGCTTAAATAGTCTTGATCGCGAGGGTGTAAGATTGCTGAGTCCCCGTGACTCACAGATACTTCCAAAATCAGCTTGCAGGTGCCGATGAAACCATGCGGATGACGCAATCAAGCTCAGGAGGAGCTCGATGAAGATCTTGTCCTTTGTGTTGTTTTGAGTTCCAGTTGATCAGTAGTGGAGCCCAGTCGGGACGATCGGGGATCTGTGTAGAATTTGGGGTAGTCTTCTTTTATTTTAGTTCCGTAGTCGGACCTTGATTGTATCTGGATGATGTAATGCTTTATTCATGTATTGTGTGAAGTGGCGATTGTAAGCCAACTATGTACCTTTCCCTTTATTGTATTACATGGGTTGTTTGTGAAGATTACCTCACTTGCGACATTGCTTTCAATGCGGTTATGTCTCTAAGTCATGCTTCGACACGTGGGAGATATAGCCGCATCGAGGGCGTTACATACATATTTCTTTACTATTGAACCGGGCGTGTTGCAAGGGTGCGCCCTTTTCGTCTGAATGAAGGGTTGAGTGGGGAACGATGATTCCCAACGAGTTGCTTGAGTTTTCCAGGCGCTTTCCATTGCACTGTACTTCTGTACGATGATTGCCAAGTCAGCGAAGTGTAGGATGCAACGGAGGTTGATGGCGTTGCGGATTCCTTCGTCCCTGTAATTGTTGCGGAACACTGAGATCGCTTCCTCGTCGCATCAATCTTTAATCTTGTTTTTGACAAGAAGGAATCTGGCCCAGAAGTGGTGGACTCTTTCCTGATACTGCTGTTTTATGCTCATGAGAGCGCTTATATTCGGGTGGGTGGGTGGATTTAAATCTAAACCCTGCCCCAGTTTTGGATCCGGAGTCTGAAGGTCTTCCAAACTTAACAGATCGGGCTCCGGGATGTCCACTAATTTCTTAAGCCCGTCGTCCGATTCTATGTTCGGAGGGCAAGATGCTTCACCTCGCGGGTAGGTGTCCGGCTCTTCGAGACCGGAGATCCGGACATAGTCCGTCCTCTATATGGAGGAAGATTTATCGACTCGCTCCTCGACTACCGCTGTCTGGTGGGTAATCGGCGGAGATTTGATTTCTCTCTGATCGGGTTTAAACCTAATCCGATCGTAGTCTGTAGTGACCCCCAGGGGGGCGATGCGATCTAGGAGCTCGTTTAAAGATGAAAGCTCTGCTGGATCCATCTGCTTGGAGAGTTTGGAGTTGATACGAAGGGGGCTTTCGATGACACGAGAGGTCATCGTCGGCTTAATGACCGAACGGGCGGTCATGGTGAAGCTGCCCATCCGGAGGGTTTGGCCTGGAGCCAACATTCCTCTGGTGGTGATATTATCCTTGAGAACAAGGCGAGACATTGATCTTGTTGTCGACGGCACAGTGGAACTCTCAATGAAAGCACCAATGTCGGTATCAAAACCGGCGGATCTCGGGTAGGGGGTCCCGAACTGTGCGTCTAAGGTCGATGGTAATAGGAGACAAGGGACACGATGTTTACCCAGGTTCGGGCCCTCTCTATGGAGGTAATACCCTACGTCCTGTTTGATTGATATTGATGAATATGAGTATTACAAGAGTTGATCTACCTCGAGATCGTAATGGCTAAACCCTAGAGGTCTAGCTTGTATGGCTATGATAATGAGTCTCCTATCCGGACTAATTCCTCTGGTTTATATAGACACCGGGAGGATCTACGGTTACAGAAGGTCGGTTACAAAGAACGGAATCTACATATCCGGTCGCCAAGCTTGCCTTCCACGCCAAAGAGAGTCCCATACGGACACGGGTGCAGTCTTCGGTCTTCGTATCTTCATAGCCCATCAGTCCGACCCATGGCTAACATGTCGGACGCCCGATGACCCCTTATTCCAGGACTCCCTCACCCGCCCCCCTCTCACCCTCCCTCAGCGTACCCTCCATCGCGCACGTTCATTATTTCTCTTTAGGTCGTTCACCTGCGGTGTGTGTAGGCCCCCCGGCTCCTTCTTTCCGGCACACACGGGTCGATATACCTCTCTAGCCAAGTGTGCCTACCATAAACACATACTTCCCCGCTTCTCTTCTCATCGTCCATGCCCCCTATGTCCAATACGGTTCCACGCAGGTGCACACTCCCGCCCCTCTTTTCATAGATCTCATACTCACACACTCCTCCCCCCTCGACATGGTAGGCCTCAAGCACCACCTCCTAGCCGCACCCCTCTCCCCATGTCTGTCTCTCCGGACCTTATTTTCTTCTAACACATGCATGCATGTATACATACCGATAGGGGTGGAAATTGTTAGCGGATAATCCGAAATATCCAATATTCGTATTCGAGAAAATGCCTATTCGTTTCCGAAACATCCGCATCCGAACCAAAATGGAAATGGAAATTATCCGTATTCGAATTTATTAAACAAATAAAAATTAAAATATGGTAGGATATTTTGGCACAAATATGGATACGGAAGTGGATATATCCGTATCCGAATAAGATTATGGGAGGTAATTTTCAAAATTCTAGCTCCAATATTCCAATTATCCAACATAAAAGCCAAATAAGTGGTCAAATTTTACTCTTTATATGATTAAACTTATAAATTATTATGCATTACAGTAGTATTTATTCATAAACCTATTTATCTTTGACTTATTGTATGTCACAAGTTGATTATTTCAGGTCAGAAAGCTATCGACTAATTTACTTAAGCAATATGTTGATATTATTCGTATCCATTCCGAATCAATAAAATATCTGATATGTATCCGTATTCAAATAATATCCGAGCCACATCCGTATCCGATAACATCCGTATTCGGATTCGTATTCGTTTTGAAAATATGAAAATGGAAGTGGCAAGAGCACTATCCGATCCGCATCCGATCCGTTTCCACCCCTATGTACTGATCTCCCTACATATAGCCAGCTCGACTATAATTCGTTTTCCCCACGCACCGATAGACTTACCTCACTAGTTATGTCTCTCCCTTTCTCGGACACACGACGATTGATCTTCCTATGTAGTTATGCATGCTTACACTACAAAAAAATACACTTTCGTGATGATACGTGTTTGTCATAGTAGGTCGCGTTTTTTGTCATGCATGTACATCCATGACGATTTTATGACAGAATCAAGATAGTCATACCTGTGCTGTCGTAGAAGTGTTCCATGACATTACCAAAATTATCATCACGGAAGTGTCCACTTCCATGACGATAAATCACGCGTCACAGAAGTGCTTTCGTCAAGGGTGACAGACACGTGGCATCCATCGTAACGGAACGCCGTTAAGCTATCGGGTCGGGTTTTGGATCCGATAACCCGTTAACAACCCCGACCAATGGGGATTTCCCACATGTAAAATCATCATTGGCTGGAGGAAACACATGTCGGCTCATCGCTGGGACAGATGTCATCCACTCATTGGACAGAAGGCGCCTATGATACGTCGACACGTGGCACGGCCCAACAGAGGCCCATTCCTGGGAAAAGGCCAGCCTGTTTGACTTGGTCAAAAGGTGGCGGGCCGGCCCATGGAAAGCCTGTTAACGGCCTATTCGCATATAGCCCATTTACAACCTGCTAACCCAAGGCCCGTTACGCCGTATTCGAATTAGGCCCAGTAACATCATCTAGGCCATCCAATATGATTCCAGCCTGTTTTCACTTCTGGCCCATGTATGGCCCATGAAGTCTTTTGGCCCATATGAGGCCCTATGTAACTCTTGGCCTATTAACGACCCGTGGTGAAACTAGCCCATAATGAACAGTGTATCACTTTACACCCATTAACGGCCCGTGGTGAAACTGGCCCGTAAAGAACAGTGTATCACTTTATACCCATTAACAGCCCGTTATTCCATTGGGCCGTTTCTAGCCCATGTTATCTTTCGGCCTTCTCAGAGCCCATTTATTCTTGGGCTATTTTCCAGCATTCTTTTACTTATGGTCCGTTACTGTCATTTTCTGCTTGTGGGCCAAATTCAGCCCGTGGTTACAGTCGGCCCATTTGTGGTCCATTAATACGTTGGGTCGTTTTCATAGCATCATCAAATACGGCCTATTAACGATGGCCCATTATGGTCGGCCGATGAATGGACGATTCCAACTCTAGCCCGTTTACGGCCAGAATGCGGTCTGTTTGGCCCATGTTTGGCCAATCGATCATACGGCCTGTATAAGGCCCATTGATGATACGGCCCGTAGAAGGCCCATTGTTTCTACGGCCCATAGAAGGCCCACTGTTTATATGGCCCGTAGAAGGCCCACTGTTTCTATGGCCCGTAGGAGGCCCAGTGTCACTACAGTAAATATTAGCCCATGGTTATTGTGGCCTAGTTTTAAAAATAGGTTATTGCAGCCACTAGCAAACCGTAGAAAAAGAACTGCACTGACTACTAGCAAACAAATAAACAAGACAACAAGGAAATAAATAAGCAAGCAACTTACAGTTGGCTATCACGGCTATTACACATATTACATCCACTGGGCATCAAAGTTCGCCACTAGTGCAAATATAGGGAACATAGCAGCATATAAACGCAGCAGCAAAACAAGTCCAAAACTGAAACCACTTTAGAAGAGCTCAAGAAACAATATCCTGGGTACCCATAATGCTGGCAAGATGCTTAGCAAGCTTATTAACTTTCTCTTGTTTGGCGCTTAAGTCCTCCAGCGCTTGCTATTGCACTAGAAAGTATGCATCTGAATTCTGCAGGGACTTCCTCAGTCCTTCGGCTTCCTGTCGCATAACATCTGATCGATGTCTTTCAACTTGAAGTTGAGACTCAAGAAGCCGAACTGATTCAGGCAACGAGTTCGAAGAGCTGGTGCCAGCAATGGTAGCCAGTAACTTGATCACTACATCAAGACATGACTTTGGGGTTGTCTCAGTGTCTTCAATATAGTTTTTATCAGCTTTCTTGGAGACCAACATGGATGTCTCACTATCTTGGACCTTATCTGCGTTACTTCCTTTACCATTGCATAACAGGGTACTCTTCTCCAATATTTTATCCACGTTCTAAAGAGAAACAAACAAACACATCTCAGGTTTACATGTACTATATGAAACTCATTTTGGTAAACCAGTTCAGTAGTAAGGTGGACAGGATAACAACATGAAACAAACATATATCTATGTAGTATGGTCACTGTATGGTCTATATCATTCTAGTTTATGTTGCCAAATCAAGATAGATACAGTTCGAATCATATCTATTTAAGACAAAGCATCATACACAGAATATAAGTGTGGGGAACTACACAGCAATAATAACACTTGTAATGTGCATGGCATGAGAACATAACTGTTCATTCAATTAAAACTGAAATCAACATAGAGCAAGTTACAACAGCAAACAGCCAAACACGTTGAAGAAACAGGTTTAAAACATACCTGTTGCGCTATTGGAGTTTCAGTTGCATCCTTCAAATTTGAAATTAGTTGGTATCAGTAAATACAGTGATGCAAGAGCAAAGTAGTATGAACCATAGCTACGGAACCTGACCTAAGAACAATTATTCTTCTGCTTTAAGTGTTGACTTTGGGTTCGGAGTGGTGGTCCTCGTGATTTAGGCACTGCAGTTGCCTTACTAACTGCTCGTGTTTGGGTGCTCTGCGGTGGAGACGGTGCTGTGTCAACGGGAACTGGGTGTCTATCTGCCGGGGTTGGGGTTAGAAGGGTGTCAACGGGAACTGGGTGTCTATCTGCTGGTTCCCTGTCCAACTGGGTAGGGGTACAATTTGCATGAGTGTGGGTTATGTGTGGTGGGGCTGGTTCTTGGGCAAGTACAACCGTGGTTCTATCTACATCGACAGGTAGCACGATCTTTTCTGAAGACCGTGTTTTTACTCCCACAGATACTGCCATCACTCCCTCCAATTGAAATGGCTGATAAACAAGAAAAGTAATTAAATGTACAGACATTGTAAGATAGACAGGTGCAATGGATAGTAGGGAAGAAAACAGGGCATGAAATAATTCACATTTATGTTGTCTAAGCAAACAGAATAGCAGGACATAATTTCAGATATATGATGGCTAATTAAACAGGATAGCATGACACAATTTCACATGTATGATGGCTAACTAAACAGGATAGAATGACATACTTCAACATATGATGACTATGTAAACAGGATGACATGATATAACTATACGATGTGTCTATTAAAGTGGTTTGCATGCCATAAATCACAAACATGCCGTCGATGGAAACATGTTGGCATGATATAATTCACGGATAGAATGACTTAATTTAAAATATGATGACTATGTAAATAGGATGAGATGATATAACTATATTATGTCTTTAGAAAATGGGTTGGCATGCCATAATTCAGATACATGCTGTCTATGTAAACATCATGGCATGACATAATTCAAATATATGATTTATATACTAAGAAAGTGAGCAGAGGGCAATCGCATATATGATGTGTCAATAAGGAGATGGCATTCAATATTGTGTATATGATGTAAAAACTAAGCATTGCAATACAACATATGCATTATATGAGTAATATAACCCTGCCAAGTTTGAGCATACACCTCAGGGGGATAATAGGACTGGTCATCTACCTCTGAATCCTCCTCTGAAGAGCTATCTGTAACCAGCAAGATATCTGCTTCAGCAGGTAGCATTGTCTGCTCTGAAGACCTTGTTTTCACTCCATATTTCTCCATCACCAATTCAAAGCTGATGCACAGGAAGAGCAGTTGAATATACAAACATTGTCGACAAAAGCAATGATAAATACAAAAAAAGGACGGCATGATATAATTCACATATATGACGCTTGCCTAAACAGCATGGCATTGCATAATTCACATACATAATGCCTTGCAACAAGATAACATTGCATAATTCACATATATAATGTCTTGCAACAAGATGGCATTGCATAATTCACATATATGGTAATTAGACACTAAACGGGTGGCATTCACACAAAGCATGTCTAAACTAAGCAAATGACATAGCAATGCAAGATACCATACACACGATATGAGCAACATAACCCTGCCAAGTTAGGGCATGCACCTCGGGGGGGGGATATGACTAGTCATCTGTCTCTGAATCCTCCTCTGAGGAGATATCGGTAACCAGCAAGACATGCGCTTCGTCAGATAGCATTGTCTGCTCTGAAGACCTTGTTTCCACTCCAGATTTTTCCATGACCGTGCCGAATGGCTGACGCACAGGAAGAGTAATTGAATGTACTAAAATTGTTGACAAATTTAACACGTAATAAAAAAATGATGGCATGATATAATTCACATATAAGATGACTGGTTAACCAGGGTGGCATTGCAAAATTCACATATATGATGCCTGGCTAGACAAGATGGCATTGCATGATTCACATATACGATAAAGAAACTAAACAGATGGCATTGACACAAAGCATGTCTAAACTAAGCAGATGACATCTTTAATGTATACAGTAAGCAATGCAAGGCACCATATGCAAGATATTACCAACATCAGCATGCCAAGTTAGAGCGAAGACCTCATGGGGTAAATAGGAGTGGTCTTCTCCTTCTGAATCCCCCTCAGAACAGTTATCTTCCTCTTGATTATGATCCGAAATGGGTGGAGGGGGGCCTGCCTTTGCGCCCACCATGGAACAGCGTCTGCATGAAATTTTATTGCCACGCAAGGCTCGTCTCTTTTGCTCTACATGATCAGTTCCATTGTGTACAATAACTGGCATGCATAGGAATAAAACATAGTGAGATTATGTAAGGAGTGCATGCACAAATCTAGAGTGATGGTAGCAAACTGTGGATAGACCCAAAACCAATAATAGCAGGAAGATAATAGCTTTAGTTAAAAATACAGATAATGGCTCCTTTAATGTTTGTTTGCACCCAACATGAAACTCATAGTAGACACCGGAGATTAACCAGATAGTAGACAAATAGTACTGCTTGCTGCCCAAATATGTACCCCACAACCATTTAAAAACTCAAGTTTCAGCATTAGTTTGGACCTGACTCGGAGTCTAATAGGTGAACACGACGATAATGTAGCATGTCATAATATTAAGTGACGCATAACGTAAGCAGACACGGAAGAGTGCGACCTCTCTTGCGGACCCGTGTAGTCCTCAAGGTCATCTGCTCAGTTGATGATGGTAATGCAGTTGCCGTGGCTGCCGGCGGCGGGGAAGAAGATCTGAGGCGGCGAAAGATAGTCTGGAGAGCGGATCCCTGCTGTGTTGAACCCTTCCATCGTTGGAGCAGCTGAGCTGGGGTGGAACACAGCGCCGTAGGAGCAGGACAAACCACACAAGGTTTTCTTTGACACATATCTGTAACAGAAGTAATTGAGTAAGGGCTTGTTTGAATTTGAGGATTCTAACAATGCAGGGATAGGAAATAGACAGGAATAGGATAGGAATGCACGTCCAAAACAAAGAATTTAAAAACACGGGATTTCTGCCAATCTGGGTGTTTGATTCACAACAATTGGAAGATCACAGGATGCAAAAAAGCATGGTGACATTAAGTCAAACCACAAGAAAATGTACGGCTATAATGCTATTATGCTACTATCTCTTAGTCTTGTGCTTGATGAATAGGAATATGAAAAGGAGGAGAAGTGGAAATTAGAATTCCTATGGTTTTTCTTTCAAGGAGACACTAAAGGAACAAATCCTACAGTTTTCCTTTGCTCCATTCCTTTGCACCAAATTCATGAAAAGTAGTACCATAGGAAACTTTCCAATTCCGATGTTTTTCATTCACTTTTCCTTTCAAGCACAGGCAATTCTAGTAGGCAGGCTTGAGCAAGGAAAATCCTACACTAAAAAATGTTTTTGTGCTACTTCTATTACTTTGGACCCAGGCCACTGCCATACTAGCTCAACTCCCAGGCCCATCGACAAATGCACAGCTCAAATGCGCAGAGATAAATAATGATGGCGTTCAAGAGAGTCCATCACGGATAGCTAAGTTGCCTGGTACCTCACTACTTGTCATACAGTAGGATAAAATAATCGTATTTCCCGTTACTACGAGTGCTCAGTGGACAATATATATAACATGTAGAGTAAAAAAGAGATGCAACAAGTGTACAACCTCTTTGGCAAAGCCATGTGGATCTCAGCGAGATTGGGTTAGCCGGTGAGGATGCTCCGGCTGACTTGGCTGTCGGAGGAGGGGAAGAAGATCTTAGGCGTCTGGAGATGGAGCCCGAGGTACTGCTTCGCTGTGATGGAGGGTTTCGTCGTTGGAGCAGCTCCGGTGAGTTGTACGACGCCGAGGCTGAAGCAGGACAAGAGAGACAACGAACAACGTTAACTTGAGTGGAATTCTAATAGCATCTCCAATACATGACGTAAAATACATAACCACAAAGTGCTAGATGTAAAATACATCAGCCGCTCATCTCTGAACTTAACTATCGAAACTGAATTTAACTGTCAAAACTGAACTTAACTGTCGAAACTTAACTTAACTGTCGAAACTGAATTTTGCTGTCGAAGCTGAATTTTGCTGTCGAAACTGAACGCACTAGCAAGGTGAGGCTACACGTCGGTCGACTGACTTTTTCATCTCTGGTCGGTCAATTTTGCAGCCGTTGGATATGAAATCAAGGGCCTGCGGTTCATCTTCAACCTCCACCCCCCTAAGCCGCCAGCCACCACCGGCCAAACAGCAGCCCCCCATCGCTCGCGATCGGCGGTGCGCCGCCCCGTCCGCCCCGAAAACACTCGCCACCGCCAGTCCGCCGCCGCCCCAGCCATCCCTCTAGGCCCCTCCCTTGTGCCAAGCTTTTCCTCTGATGATTCCGACGCCACCGCCCCGCCACCGCCGGCGACCACCGCCCCCATCCTGAACCCTTAGAAAGATAGTGGGGTACCTCTCCGGCGAGCCCCCCTCCCGTTGCGGCTGGTTCTTCCTTCACCCCGGCGAGCCCCCCCTGAAAATCAACTGACCCAAAAGTTGATTCAGTCGACTAAAGTGTAGCTAAATTGGTGCAGCATCGCAAGCAAGAGCAAGAGCGAGAGCAGCAGTGCGAGCAAGAGCAATAGCAAGAGCAGACCAGGCAGGGGACCGAGAGCAAGAGCAGAGCAGCAGCGCGACCGAGAGCTAAAGCAGCAGCAGCTCCTACTGATGTGGACGTCGCCGCCGAGGGAGCGACGCCGTGGAGGAAGTGGTCGGTGACGCCCCGTGGATGGAGCCGCGCCGTGTCGGCTCGGGACCGAGCGCCGGCAGCACCGTGAGATTGGATCAAGAAGAAAATGCGGCGATTAGTGTACAACCTCTTTGGTGGCGCCGATTAGGCCGCAGCTCCATCCGAGGAAATGGCGATGATGATGCTCTTCCGGTGGTGCAGGTGAAGACGGCGGTGTGGGAATGGAGGTGGCGCGAAAGACGGGGAACGTCGGGGCGGCTCCTTGGAGGTGGAGGACAGGGTAGCTGAACTGGCGGGACAATGAGATCGACGACGGATCCTCATCTGGTACTGTGGATGAGGGACGTCGAGGTGTTGTTGTGGACGACGTCGTCGGGGAAGAGGCTCCGGCTGGGTGGCAGACGAAGCAGGGTGTGGGGTTTCGTCGCGGGTTTTCGCGGCCTCGGTGTACGAATGGGTGGGCGGATGGGATGGCAGTGGGGAACCATGGCTTAGAGACGCGCTTGTCCGAAATGTGGGGTAAGTTACGAAAGTACCCCCACCGATTTGAGGGGGTTCTTTCGGTTCAGGGGTACCACGGGAATTTCGCGTGTCGGGATTTCATAGGAGGTGGGAGTTTTCGCGCGCGTTGTAATTTCGGAATAGCAAGGTGCGGGTTGAGATGGAGGGAGTTGTCGGAGCACAACGAGACAAAGATATATCTTAAATATTTCGGGCTAACAAGGCGCGGGTTGAAGAGGCGGGAGTTTCGCAGCACGATAGACAAAGACGCTAGCTTAAATTTTCGGCATAACAAGGCGCGGCTTGAAATTTTGGAAGAATAAGCTTAATGTGTACCCAAAAAAGTCAATTTGCACCTCAACACGCACAACACACACACAAACACCATTTAGACTAGAGTAAGGTACACGTGCATTGCACGCATGAGATTTGGCAACCAAATTATGAATAAATA
Organism: Triticum urartu; assembly: GCF_003073215.2. NCBI lineage: Eukaryota > Viridiplantae > Streptophyta > Magnoliopsida > Poales > Poaceae > Triticum > Triticum urartu. The sequence continues at coordinate 374,275,262 of NC_053023.1, read as the reverse complement.
CCACATTATAGCATGCAAGCTTTGAATCATATATGCATGATGTAGATGTTCGTTTAATTCTTATAGTTCATTTCATTCAAAATCATCTAGTTTTTATAAGAAAGCTAATCTATTTTAAGATTCATGGAATTGTTCGTCGTAAGACATAAAGTAAAAAACAAATAATGGCAAATCATGTAGAAAAACATTTGGGCAATTCTGATACGGAAGATTCTAGAACAAATAAGAAGTGCTTGTGTTTTGATGTTTGTGCATTATGCTTAAGTTCAACCATGGAGTCTTCTAGATTATACATGTGGCGAAATCTGGTGAAATCTAGATGATATCCAACGGCTAGTAGTGCTCAAATTTGTCATCTTTGGACCATCAGATTCGCCTCATCCAATGACCATCTTTCAAAGTTAAAGTTACCCGCACACAATATAAAAAAAATATAAAATATAATATATATAGGGGTATAGATATAGATATATGATGCGAAAGCCGCCCATCATCTCCAATTAGAATAGTGTGTCCATGCACGGATGCGACGTGGCCAAATGATGTCTGCCATCGGTATCTCAAATTCAAATCAGTCTGACCTTGTTCAATGTGTATACATTACAACATGCTCGTTTCCAAACCACACCGCACAGATCTCCGTTATATTCATGCATGCATGGGTTTCAAACATCAGGATCTCTTATTAAAATATTTGAATTCAACTTTACATTGATTATGACCTCACCTATTCTTTTACACCCACACAGTAGTCTTCTCTTTATAATTGTACCACTAACTTTCTCTCGTGCATCCATGCACACACACTACCAGTCAGCATTATCCATCGCACGCATGCAATCTTTTTCTTCAGGTCAGTCTCCCATGAAGGCATACACCCACACACATCCCCCTCTCCATCATATCGGGCATTCTTTATCTCTCATGTGTGCATGCGCAATGATCGATGTTCCTCTATGTATGTGTGTATATAGCTAGGTCTTTCATAGTTTTCCACACAAACCGATCAATCGATATATACAGTGAGGTCTCACCCTCTTTCCCACGTCCACATCGATCAATCTATACCTCTCTATATAGGATTAACATATATAGCTAATACACCCACATTAATTATATATCCAACATCCCCCTCTCATCATCCATGCCTTCCGCTTCATCTCTCAGACGCGTGCACAATGGCGAACACAGGGGGCAGTAAGGGCCCTGCCCCCCTCCCCCTAACATCACTATATATTGAGTCTAATATGAATGTGATCATTAGACAATTGCTGCTAAAAATGGTTTAAGTTCATGAATTGACCCTCCTCGTAAAGGATTAGCAATGCTTGGCCCCCTAGCTCATTTATTTTTCATGGCTCCGCCACTGCGTGCAACAGCGCACGTGTTCCCCCTCTCTCTAAATATCGATCTCGCACTTGTGCATTCCTTCATAGTCTCCCTCCACTCGGCCCCTCGCACCATCTTCTGGTCCCCCACCGGATTTTTCTACATGTACAATCTAGCAGACTCCATGGTTGAACTTAAGCATAATGCACAAACCTCAAAACAACAATGGTTCTCTTTTGTTCTAGAATCTTCCGTATCATAACTGCCCAAACTTTTTTTTCTAGTTGAATTGCCATTATTTGTTTTTACTTTATGCTTTACAACGCACAATTCCATGAATCATAAAATAGATTAAGGGCTTCTTTGATTCAAAGGATTCTCAAAGGAATTTTGGAGGATTCTAATCATTAGGAATTTTTCCTATCTTGGTTGTTTGATTCGTAGGATTGTAAACCATAGGAATTTTTCCATATGATTCATTTGCACTAGATTTCATAGGAAACATCCCATCCACTCAAACCTCTTTGAAATAATTCTATGTTTTTTCTATGCACAATCAAACACTCATACAATCCTGTAGGATTCAAGATGACATTCCACTATAATCCCATGTTTTTCCTATTCCCGCGTTCTTAGCTTTTTTATAAAAACTAATTGATTTTGAATGAGATGAACTATAAGAATTAAACGAAAGGCTACATCAGGCATATATGACCCAGAGCTTACATGCTATAGTGTGGTATTTATTCATAATTTGGTTGCAAAATCTGATGCGTGCAATGCACGTGTACCTTACTAGTACTTCGAGTATGTGCAAAACACGTAAATTAGAATACCAATGGCACGCTACACAATGTCTCTCTTACAGTTCATGAAGCCACGTGGCACATGTGGAGGCATTGTCGCGACCTCCTTGCATAGATTGATCACAGTGACGTGCTGCTGGTTCCAGAAGAATGTACTCGTCCTCCTTGAGCCAAACTAGCGGTACATGCACAAAGCGAAAATGTGAATGCAACCCACGCACGCACTCATTCCCTCGCACACACACACGCGGGTACACGGGCGGATGCAATTTTGTACCAAGATCCACCCCATGTGATAATTTGACGCGTGTAAAGTCGTTCACTTCATTGATGGGTAATTAATACAGCGCATGCAAATTGAGTGGACGTGAGGGCGGAAGAAAGACATTATTACTCCACTGCACGCATGTGAGTAGTTAAATCGTGGGTTGCTAGTAGTACTTCCATTGGTCTCCTTCGTATTTTGTGCCAATTTTTGACAGTAACATAATATTTACGCATTTGAGCAGTGTAGTACTTGAAATTTATGTTCCGCTAAACTCATCGGGAGCTGTTTCGGGCCTCAAAACCAAAACCATCAATTAATCTTTCCTTGTCCCCATCACATTCGAAAGCCTGCTCACACCTACTAGTACGTACCAAACCTGAGCGTGTTCCTACCATGCAGGTATTAGTAATAGTGCTAGTACTTAGGTTATAAAAAGGGAACTACCTAACCGAAAATTACTCTACCTTTCATCCTCATAAGTGCTTCGTCTTCGTCCGTCGTTGCCATGGCCGGTGAGCAGAGCTCTAGGTCGAGAACTACTCGTAACAAGGGAGCGGCAACCAAGGCTGCGGAAAAAAAGAGAGGGCTCGCCGCCACGCAGAGACCTCGAAAGATATCTCATGGGCAAGCGATGTCTCCCAGGAGCGCCCTAGCCGCGGAGGTGAACATGCCGAGCCGGCGGAGCTGGAGTCGTTATCCCTCGACGGCATGCCCGATCAGCTCAATAAGCACCTCAATAAGCAGAAGAAGTTCATCCAAGGCTTGATGGAGTTGCTGAAGGAGAGCCTCGAAGACATGCCCGCTGAGCTCAATCAACAGGGGGAGTTGACCACCAGCTTGGTGATGCTGCTGAAAAGAGCATTGCCTCGGAGCAGAAGGCGGCCGGCGAAATCCTGCGACTTCAGGAGGACAAGGCGAAACTCTGCCACGAGATCGACCTGTTGAAGGAGGAGAACGCCGGCTAGAAGAAGATGCATGAGAATAGTAGTTCCTCGATGAAGATGCTGCAGGCCCTCGTCATGGAACAGAAGGAGGAGTTGGTGAAGCTCCGCATCGAGCACCCGGCTACTGTCAAGGTACGTAATGCGGCCGTGGAACAGATGATGAAGGCTCACGTCGAGAAATCCCGCGTCATGGACAGAATGAAGAAGATGGCGGAGGAGACGTGCAAGGAGATGGAGGTCGTGGTGGCGATGAAGAAGCAGTTACGACTCCACGGCGAATTAGATCATTTGGGGTGATAATCTTCCTTCTTCTTTTGCTCCTGTGTTTCATCTTTTGCTTTGGGTGTTTCACCGCACGTGTCACGTTCTCTGCGAGGCATGAATAGAACAATGGTTTTTTTGAGGGAACGAATAGAACAATGCTAACAATGAGATGACTAGCAAATTAGATCATTTTTTATCGCCATATGGCACTGGGCTGCCGTGTTTCGTGCTCCTCCGTCGCAGTACTACTCCAGTGGAAAACTTGAGTATACCGCACGGTTCTTTGCTCCTCCTCGATCAGGTCATTAGCGCATTTATACGAGCAGTCAAATCACAAGGCCCCGCCTTCCAGCAGTAATGAGCCGTCAAATCACAAAGGCCCTCGCCTCTCGTGAAACCGACCAAGCTAGACTGCCCACCCTCTAGCCTTTTAAAAAATGTATACTTTTGTACAGCAGTAGTATCGATGGATTGCGCCATGGAGCAAAACTTGAAATTAAAAAAAAGGTGGTACATATAGACAGCACTCGTCGCCAAATTATGATATAGTACTATTAAAAAGGCTAGTCACAATAATGGTGTCCAACACAACCCACCCCTCAAATAAAACTAAGAGGGTGCTTGGATACGTTTTAGTCCCATGACTAAAAGTAGTGGGACTAAAACATGCTAGCCTCACCCATGCTTGGATCCAAATACTAAAAAGGCTAAAATCAAGTTAATGAGCATTTATTATCCTCCAAACCCTCCAATCCAGAACTCGCCTGTGTTAAAGGAGAGGAGTTAAATGAGTAGAGAGAGGACTAATCCACATTTTAGTAGGGGTACCCCTGACTAAAAAAATTTAGTATCAAGACTAGTTTTAGCCCCTCTTTAGTCAGGGGTTCCTGGAACTATAGCCTCTTAAAGAGACTATTTTTAGTCACACTAAAATAAGTCCCTTGGATCCAAGCACCCACTAAGCATCCTGGAATTCTTTGACAAAACTAAGCACCCTGAAATTCTTTGACAACTAAACTGCTGGCTATATGATGTTGGCCATATATATTGTACGTATATAATGTGAAGAAACGAGTGGTAGTACTATACCAACTAAAAGATGAAATATAAGAAATACTAGTATGTACGTACTGAAGAGTTAAAGTAACGAGAAGAAACATAACATAGTTCTGCTGGGGGCACAGCACAACACACCCCTCAAATTAAATTAAGGACACCTGAAATTAAACTTTGCAACTATTCCGGTAGACACTACATTAGAACCACCATGAGCAACGACACTGCCACCTTACTCGGAGTCCTCGTCCACGTCCTCGACTTCGTCCTTGTCGCTCTTCCTCTTGGCCGATACTTCTTTGCTTGAACCACACACTTGGCTGTTGCTCTTCATCCAACCCTTGTAGATATTGAAGGAAAGGTAGCCATCCATTGCAGCGTAGTGGATGTGGTCTATATCTAGTACATTCCACTGCCATGCATGACGATGAAACGTGTATGTAGGTTTCTCCAGTTTACCGTACGAAGGATGAACCATGGCTCCTACCAGGGTCAGTATTGAAGGCTGACAAGAGGACACCGGGCGATTCTTCTGGAGGTCGAAGGGGTTGCCTACAACGAGACCTATCCGACGCAGGACATCCCTGTGGTTCTTAAAGTCTACAGTAATGAATTTCACTGTTTTGTCCTTGAGGAAGTTCTTAAAATCCTGGCACTCAACGTCGGCATGGCATATGTGGTAGACCAAGCAAACATTATGTACGCAAACCTGGATCATGGCGGGCTTCTTCCTCTCTTCGTCCTTTAGATCCTTCTCTGGTCCCAGGACTGTGGTGTACTCAACATCTAGCCCATCGACCCACTCATCATCTGAGTTTTTGAACATGTGTCTGAAGCGAGAAAGGCATCCTTTCACCGTCACGGAAGAACGGGTGTAGATGACGTCGAACTCATCGCCAGTGATGGTTCTAACCTTGTACTCACCTCCGATCAGGGAGATTTGGGACGCCATGGATTTGGGAGGAGGGTTAGGATTAGTGGAACTGCCATAATGTGAATGGACGGGATGACAAGGAGCGAACCGCCATAGTATTGAGGGACGTGCGGGGACGAGTAGAAGCGAACTGCCAGCGTGCGAACGGCAGGGTAGTGGCTTTCCATTCTCCCATGATACGGGCTTCCGAGAACCCTTGGATCTGAGATCAAATGGTTGCATGGTGTGATTCTAGACCTATGGGTGAATATCCTATCCTGGAGGGTTATTCTGCAAATTTTCAGCAACTTAGCATGCGACCGTTTGATCTCAGATCCAAGGGCTGCCAGCAGCCTGTATCATGGTCGCGCCTACCATGACCGTCATGTCGCTCGCGCGGTCACGCCCTTGGAGATTTAACACGGTGCGTTAGGCTATCTAATGTTGGCATGTCATACATAGTCATCACTTAGTCACTCATACTACAACAAGGTTGGCTATAAGGTTGGCTATAAGTGTATTTTTTTACTCCTCTCTATCTCTTTCTTCATAATGGATTTGGTCAGGAATCGGGAGACTCACGCTGGTCGTAGCGCCGCAGTTAAAATGATAATGGCAAGTCAAGTCACGGGGCCCCACCTGTCCAGCAGTAACTCGCTGTCAAATCACACAGCCCTACGTTTGTAGCAGCCTACTCCCTCGTCTTCTCGAGTCTCTGTCAAACCGACTAGGCGGAACTGCCCTGCCGCCTACCGCGCAGGAAAATCCCCCGCCCTCAACTTTTAAATAGTATACAATATACTAATTTTGTATCCATGGAGTGCGCCCGCGCCATGGAGCAAAGCGTCTAGAAAACGGCTGTACACATGTATGGAGTATGCAGCACGCCGTCGCGTTCGCGTCGCACCCTAGATGGTCGGTCGGTCTGGCACGCTGCTCTCCGGATGGAACGCGCGTCATATTGCGTTTGCACACACATGAGGGACGCAATTGAGAACAGACCATAGGCACACTCCCCGGCCCCGCAAGTCGGGTGACTTAATAGAAGAGAGAGATGACCGATAGTACTAGAGAAGTGTTGTACTACGTTAGTGCCTAGACGATCCCTGCAAGACACGGAAGATCAGTTCGTCCATGCATGTGACCAGACTCCAGCAGACACGCCTGGATTGGCTATCGTCTACATATCATGCAGGCTATGTTGTACATGGCTGTAGTTGTGGTGAGAAATCTAAAAAAAGGTTTCTTGTCATCTCGCAAAATTATGTGTCATGTGCTTCGGATCACTTCGAGGGTTAAACAACGACAACTGAGTTGGGCTAGTCATTGGGGGCACATGCACGAACAGTGACTACTCGACTGCCATCTAGGTGAAGCCGGCTATGTTAATTAGGACATCTATTGACGGACCCCTTTTCTATGAGTTTATCTTTAATTTGAGCTTTGTTCCTCGTCTAGTTTGTCCGTCGGGATTCATGTTGTCTCCTTTGGGCAGTGAGGTTATGATTTCTTGTCATGTGGCATTTTTTCGTGTTATATGTTATAATCCGGCGTTTCAGATCAAAATGACGACAACTGCACCTCCGGGCCACGTGCATGAGGAGGTGGTTTTGCAATGGAGAAGATCAGAAGAGGGAGAGGCAAGACGGTGGTTTTGGAATGGAGATGATGGAGAGGAGAGGAGGTGGTTTTGCAATGGAGAAGATCAGAAGAGGGAGAGGCGAGACGGTGGTTTTGGAATGGAGATGATGGACAGGAGAGGAGGTGGTTTTGCAATGGAGAAGAGGGAGAGGAGCGTGCGGCAGCGATTTAGGATTGGACGAGAGGGCCGGCGCGCTGTGACTGGATCAAAATCAAAATCAATTTACCCTTCAATTAAGAAAGCGACCCCACATTAACTAGTCTCCCTTTTATTCTGGGTCATAATTGACCATGATTTTCGCACATAAAATATATGTTATACGTTGCAAAAATAATATAATTTGAAAGTACATTCATATACGAACCAAACGATACAATTTTTGGTGACATGCATTCACATTTTGCTTGTCAAATACAGTACATGGTCAAACTTTGACCCAAAATACGCAAAAAAACAAAAAAATACTTCGAAGACCTGCGCCGCTCTTCCGCTCTTCTCCTCTTAAACCACCGCCGCTCCTCTCCTGTTCCAATCTAAATGCAGCGCCGCTCCTCTCCTCTTCCATTTCAAAACCACCGCCCCTCCTCTCCAGTTCCAGTCCAAAACCAGCGTCGCTCCTCTCCCATTCTAATCCAAAACTAGCGCTGCTCCTCTCCTCTTCCATTCAAAAACCACCGCCGGTGAGTGAAGGTGATGTGGAGAAGTAGATCGATGGAGGAGTACAACCGATACATGAGGATCGCAGACGGCGACCCTGTGAAGCTAGCTAGGATGTTGGAGATACAGTCTTTGTTTGACAACAAGGACCAACTAGTAGCGACGGCGACACATGGCCAAATATCTGCAACAGAGCGAAAAGGCAGCGATACTCCCGGAGGGAGTCGCACCAAAGGACATAGAGCTGCTCCTCTGGGCCATGGAGCAAACATATTCACCGAATCCGATCGTGAGGGAGCGGTGGTGGGAGTATCGATCCCGGACGGAGCATCCACCAGGGATTGAAGGATCGAGCATCTACAGGGTGCCGTTTGTGAGGGTGTCCTGCCAGAGCGAGCCAGTGGAGTCTTCGTCGACCGAACCCAACTGCAAGAGGAGAAAAGCAGTTGGCCCGACGACGCTTCCCTGCCATCGTCTCACGGGGCGGCTGTCTGCCGCCGAGGAATAGGAGGGGGCTGCCCCCCCCCCAGCCCAATAGTCGAGCGGGTTGTGAATTGTCGGAGGAGCTTAGGGTTGTCAGTATTTTTGCAGTTTGTGAATTGTGTTTTGTGTTGTGTATTTTGAGAGTACTTTCAGATATGAATGTCTTTTGAATTTCATATTTGCAGTATTGAGCATATGAAGTATTTTATGAATTCTAGAGATCTATTTTTAGCACATAAAAAAATGTAGTTTCATAGGAGTATAAAAGTGCAGACAATGTGATTCTCAGAGAAGAAACTACAAGTTTCAGTTTCAGATAAGAAACTGCAAGTTCAGTTTCAGATAAGAAGCTGCAACTTTCAGAGGCAGAGCATTTATATTAACACGGCCTTTTCAAACAGGGTTAACATCATGTTGGAAGTTTTATTCATGGTCGAAAATGGAACTACCAGCCAGTTAACATCATGCTGATCAACATTCATGCATAGCACATCTTCATATGATGCACAGTCAAAATGCCCACACAATGTCGAGTGTGCGAAACACAGAGAAAACGAGGGACGAAGTTTTGGCAAGTGTTGGACATGGTTTTGGGCTGCCCCGTCTAGGCTTTCATTTTTAACATACGTAGCCCACGACCTCCGATGGGAGGTCCATAGGCCTGTTTGTATTTTCTTAGGGCCGTTATGTATCGACCGGCCTATGGACCTCCCATCCGAGGTTTTATTTTTGGCAACCCAATTTATGTATTTTTTTGAAGAAAACGTAGAGGTCTGTTCTATTTTTCTATATAAGAATAGGAACGCCAGGTCCAACTTATGTTTCCCTTCTAACTATATTATATATATTTAAATTATTTTATATGTTATTATATATTATTTTTATTGTCATCATATATTTAACAGATACTTACATATGTAAGAAAACAATATCCCACATCTTATTAACTTATAAAAATCTTCACAAATAAAATCCTGGATTGTTTTGGCATGAAAATCCTAGTGATTGTGTACAAAAGCTTGGTAAGATTTAAGGACGAATGTAATAATATCACTTATTATTTAAAACAAAATGCTCAGCCCCTTTTTATTTTTTGATAACATTGCTGGCCCAACCCAACATTATAATTAGAATCAGCCCAGCAAAATCGTGTATTTCGAGAAAGTGCAAATGGCCTGTAATTTTTTAGGAAATAAAATAAATGGGCCGCATGGATGCTACATTATTTGTTCACCCAGCCCAGCTAATGGCTGTAATTCAAAAAAAATATCAAATTGACTGTAAATTCTACCACGCAAAAAAAAGACTATAAATTCCGAAAAAATGGGTTGAATACGTGCCACATTTTTGGAGGCTGAAATGTGGGCCAATAGGTCGAAGCCAACGCAAGTCGTTGTCAATTTAGTCAACAAATGATTCTGACATGTTAGTCGTTCGATTTACATCCAACGACCGGCATCCATCTTCAATCTCTTGTCTTCTTCCTCCAGCGCCGCTGGGACCACCTCCCGCCTCCTGCTGCTAGCAGCTCTACTTAGCACGCTTCGCTATGAAGTGCTGCTCCACCGTTGGCTAGGCCATCCCTCCACCCCTCCACACCTCCTGTTCTTCTCCACCGACTGCCAAACCACACCGCACTAGAACTAGTTAACCCTCGTACACCTCTCCTTCTGTGAGTCTACTCCCGCGTCTTCCCATCTCCGACTCGTTGCTGTCCGGGGCCTCGCCGTCGTCCACCACCTTGCATGCGCTCGGCGCGGCGTGGTCAACATGGTCAACGAACGACACCATCGGAAGTAGACTGTGCGTGGAGAAGCTAACAGCTGGGTCCACGGCCGCACACAAGGAAATGCCTCCTTATTACGCACAAAATAATGATTCATCCACCTGACATCTAGGACCCATCGGAAGGGCCTCTGTATTTCATGAAAATAACGTGCCCCCCGCTGACATGTCGGACCCACCAGCTATCTTCGCACGCCAGGAAGTGCCTTCTTATTACGCACAAAAAAGTAATATTCCCCCTGCCAGCTGGAACCCAGCATAGTGGGAGGCTGACTTGTGGGCCTACCAAGTTGACGGGGATGGAGGGCTTTGTCAACTTAGTCAATATGAACGATTCTAGCTCCTGTTACCGTATGATGTTCATCCAACGGCCCTAGTGCTTCTTCAACCTCTGGTCTTCTTGCTCCAGCCGCCCAAACCAGCGTCGGTCGTGCCGCGTGCTCCTGCCTCCCGTGGCCGGCTGTGATGCCGCGGAGGCCTCACTGCCCCCTACTACTCCCACCACTGGCCAGGCCATCCCTCTACTCACCCACACCCCCTATTATTCTGCGGCGACAGCAGCCTCACACCGCAGCCGAACCAGTAAACCCTCGTACTCCTCTTCGCGTGGGCATCCACTGCTGCGTCTTCCCCGGCTCCGAGTCGTCCCCTTCCTAGTCCTCGCCGTCGTCCACCGCCGTGGTGCTCTCGGCACGGCGTCGTCAACATGGTCAAGGAATGAGTTCCATCGGATGTGGACTGTACGTGGAGAGGCTGACAGCTGGGTCCACGGCTGCAGCAAGGAAGTGCCTCCTTATTACGCGCAAAATAATGCTTCCTCCACCTAACAGCGGGGACCCACCGGACAGGCTACCGTATTTCGTGAAAAAACATTTCCCCCTGACTGCTGGGACCCACCAGCTACATCTTCGCACGCAAGGAAGTGCATCCGGTCAAAAAAAACGATTCGCCCCCCTGACTGCTGGGACCCACCAGCTACATCTTCGCATGCAAGGAAGTGCGTCCGGGCAAAAAAACGATTAGCCCCCTGACTTCTGGGACCCACCAGCTACATCTTCGCACGCAAGGAAGTGCCTGACAGTCAGGACCCACCTGGTCGAAGCGTACGTAGCGTTGTCATTCTGGTCGCGAACATGTACGTACATATATACTGGTGGATGTAGAGGCGCGCACGTGTTGTAGTAGAGGCGCGTATGTGTTGTAGTAGAGGCGCGCACGTAGCATGTACACGTACGTACAGCGGCCAGGGTGCAAGAAAGAAAATACGGCCATGTATGTGTACATACAAGCGGGGTCTCGAACGCCTACTTGCGCATATGTACGGCCAGGGCTCGTGTACATGGCTGGGTCGGAACGGAGAAACAGCGTCGTCGTCGTGTTCATGGAGAGGCAACAGAATGCATCATGTTCATGGGGAGGCAACGGAATGCGTCGTGTTCATCGGGAGGCAACAGAACGCGTGGGAGCCAACCAGCTTGGTCGGAACGGAATGCGTGGTCATGTTCATCGGGAGGGCTTGGACGGAGCAGGCGATGGAAACGAGGCCTGGCATACCCCACAATGGAGAAAATGGACCTCCTACATTCGGAACGGGGTCCTATTGATCGGGAGGGGTCTGGAGTACCGCAAAATGGAGGAAACAGACCTCCTACGGTCAAAACGGGAGTCCTATTCATCGGGAGGGGTGTGGCATACCGCAAAACGGACGGAACGGACCTCCTACGGTCGAAACGGGGGTCCTGTTGATCGGGAGGGGTGTGGCGTACCGCAAAATGGACGAAACAGACTTGTGTTGGAGCGCTACGGTCGAAACGGGGGTCCTGTTCATCGGGAGGGGTGTGGCATACCGCAAAACGGGACTCCACGGGATACTTTTCATCTCCACCGTCGACCTCCTCCAGCCTCCACGGGCTACCATCGACCTCCTCCAGCCTCCATGGGCTCCTGTTCATCCAGCCTCCACCGCGCGCTACTCCACCGGCTACTGTTCAACCTCCCCTCCACGGGCACCCCTCCACCGTCTACTATTCTTCCAGCCCTCCACACCACAGGGTCCTGTTCAACCACCCCTCCACGGGCACCCCTCCACCATCTGCTGTTCATCCAGCCCTCCACCACACCATGGGGTCCTGTTCATCCAGAGGCAACGCCACCGCTCACTGTTCATCCAACCCCCCCCCCAACGCTCACTGTTCATCCAATCGATCGGCTTCAGTTAGCAGCAGTAGCGAAGGAATCGCTCGATTGGGTTCAGTTAACAGCCATCGATCGATCGCTCGGGTTCAGTAACGCGTAGCCTGCAGTGCAATCGCTCGGGTTCAGTTAGAGCCCAACGCCTCGCTCGGGTTCAGTTAGAGGCAACGCCTTGCACACACGCGCGTACGTGTACGAGAGAAATGCGCATCGCTCGGCCCTCGACCTCCCACCGTAACTGGGAACTCCTCGAAATTTTCCTCCCCTTGCTTCTACCACGGTTTTTTTCGTCATGGACGGCCCAAAGAATGTCAAGCAGCTGCGTCTCCGGCCCTCCCAGGACGAAAAGCCCATTTTCTATCATGATTTTTTGTCATAGAAGTAGGAGCCCACCACATCTATGATGATACCGGGTTTTGACACAATTATCGTCATAGAAGTGTCATATGTATGACAGAAAAAAAAATTTGTTCAGCCCAAAATGTCATGGATGTGTCTTTTTTTTGTAGTGTTACCACAACCATATCGTCTCCCCTCATCATCCTTGCATACTTCCCGACCCGTCTCTCACATGCACGTGCATAGGCAGATAGACATCCCCCGCCCTCTCTTATTGATATTGCACTCGTACCTTCCGTTTGTCTCGCAGGCCTCTCCCACCATATGTGAGACGTCACTCCACCACCAACCCTCCGATGATCTACCTTTGTCTTTCTCCCATGGATGTCGATCATCTCCCTCAATACATAGCTAGGTCCCTCTCCTTCCCCCACACATATACTAGTCGATCGGTCTCTGCCTCCCCCCCACACACACACCGATAGTCGAACATTGTAGGTAGGTATCCATGCCACAGAGAAAAACTGCACCTCTGCCCTCTCAAATTCCAGTAGGCCGGCCGCCCTATATCTTTGACGTGGGCAAACACAAATTCGATGGCACTCTTTATAGATCGCGCAGCCACACACTTCATCCATGTTTTCGATTCTATCGATATCTCACGTCCATGACTCCATTTCACACACATTGCATATGTTACATTTTTTTGTTTGAGATATCATCGACACATTGCCTCTGTTTCGCACAAACCATGTCTCTCACACTCACCCACGTATGTAAAGAAGAGGTGCACGCAGGACGCACGTACTCACGTCTCATTCCCGGCCACACCCACGCGGGTACACGGTGGAGTTCGTTTCTGTACGAAAAGGCAGCCCATGTGATAATTTCACGCGTGTAGCGGTTGTTTACTCGAAGGAGGGTCGAGTACCACGCCTAGATGGAACAAAGTTTGACTTGACATGTTAGTATTAAATAAAGTTATATATTCCTCAATGGCACGTACAGAATATAAAACGATTGTTGTGGGGAAAATGGAAAAATCCGCTCCACTATATAAAACGGAGCATGCCTGCCGGGGTTTGTCTCTCGTCACACCATCTCACACAAGGCGGCGGTGGCCTATCTCTCTCACCGTTGGTCAGTGATCCGGCCGCATCCTGTCTGCCGGTGGAAAGGGAGGACGTGCATCGTTTCTCTGTTCGACGGTGTTGAGGCAGCACGTCCCGATCTGCGGTACCCGCCGTTCTCTCTGACCAAGCTCCGGCGTGGTAGGGCCTTCACCACTTGCTCGATGTCGTAGTGTGGGCAGATCCCAGCCGCCAGCGCCCTCCTAGTAACATCCCGACGACCCTCAGGAACATCTTCCTCGGGCCTTGCTCCACTGCCTATCTTCCCGCGTTGCTGCATGTGGATCTTCTTTAGTTGTTTGCTTAAAATGTATCTCGGTCGGCGTACTTTCCATCTTGCAATCTCATCCTCAAACCATTTTTGATAAACCACCATGCTGCTATATTTCCGTTATTACATGGAATATGCTTCTTTTTTGTCGGCGTATGTGTCTTCAACTCGTGTTATTGGGCAGTAATTGTTTCCTTCTACCTCCTTTTACAAACAGGGCTATCCATTTTCACCTCCTTGCTATTGCGACCTTTTGGTGAACTGCACAAATCACTTTTTTCTTAAGAGTGTTTTGCGCAGTTGTGCCAAAATGTCACACGGGCAACGTTTTTACATTTCTATGGGACTGCAGAAAGGGGGATTGGTTTTGCTATCCTCCTCATCCAACTCCATGCCTAATCTTCTACAACAAGTAGTTAGTCGTAAAGAGAGATCGCAAAGGTGATAGGCTTCTATTTGTGTGTGTTATGTTTCATCATCTGGTTCCACTACTATTGTAATCACACTGACTGGATATCTTTGCAAACAGGGATGGTCCGCTCGATTTTAGTGGAGCTGCACAAAATGATCGGATTGTGGTGTCCTCCATACACCTCTTTTTTGGCTACAGAGCTAGGTGAAACTAGCTGCCAGGCAATGAACACAGTGCCTAGGAAATGGAGCCATGCCTACAAACAATATCGATCAATTATATATATTTATTTATTTGTAAACATTCTCACAACTTTGTATTTAGTTGTGATGTGAATATTGGCGCTGCTCTGCGAACCATTGAGATGCATTAGCTCCATGGTAGTTTCATTTGTATTTGATGGAATGTTGCAACAACATAATCTTGAGGCAAGTGGACACATGAATCCTAAGTTGAAACCTTTTTTTTCCTGCGGGAACCAAAGTTGAAACCTTCATAGCATCACAGTACAATTTATTAAAATTATGCATACATATAAACAAATCCTGAAGGATTGATAGCAATGCTAGAAACAATTCAACTTCGTTTCACCGAAATGTGGGACATCCTTCATCCGGCTCCACCTGCCATGCAACAATATTGAGTGCACAACTACAGGGAAAGATTCACCCCGGTCATTGCGCCGCACTAGTAATGACTAGTGAGCACTCAAATCACAGAGCCCCTCCTTCGCCACAGTAAGTTTCTTGGACGAAGCAACCATCATTTCTCTGTTCCTTGAATCCGCTGGTACTCCCATATTCCCAGAGTAATAAGTTGGTCGGGCGAAGCAACCATCACTTCACCTTTCCCACAATAAGTACTAGTACCACCTTTTTTTACTCCAGAAACAACCACACGTGAATATTGGCGGTAGCATCACAACAACTGAATCAAAAATCGAAACCAACCAATGAACTACTACTAATTGTGTGCGTTTGCTAGTATCATGTACTCCATCTGTTCATGTATATATGGCTTAATGCATTTTCCGAGACTAACGTTGGCCCTGTTTGGATCCATGGGTTAGATTTAGTTTGAGCTACTTGGGGCTCAAATAGCCCTAAAGTATCCAAGCATGAGGTTTAAATTGGAGCAAGTTGCACCGAACCCACCAAAAAAACTATCCCACCCAAGAGATGCTAATTAGAGATAGTTCTCATTGGGCCCACTAGAAAATCACTTTTCTCTCTCCATCAAGTGCATTTATTGTCAATCTAACCCTGTCACCCAAACACCTCTTTGGCTATGATGTCTACTACACAACCTTCTTCTTGTAGACGTTGTTAGGCCTCCAAGTGCAGAGGTTTGTAGGACAGTAGCAAATTTCCCTCACGTGGATGACCTAAGGTTTATCAATCCGTAGGAGGCGTAGGATGAATATGGTCTCTCTCAAACAACCCTGCAACCAAATAACAAAGAGTCTCTTGTGTCCCCAACACACCCAATACAATGGTAAATTGTATAGGTGCACTAGTTCGGCGAAGAGATGGTGATACAAGTGGTATATGGATGGTAGATAAAGGTTCATACTTTCACTAGTTCAAGTTCTCTCAACAATAATAATATAATTGGATCACATAACTATCCCTCAACATGCAACAAAGAGTCACTCCAAAGTCACTAATAGCGGAGAACAAATGAAGAGATTATGGTAGGGTACGAAACCACCTCAAAGTTATTCTTTCCAATCAATCCGTTGGGGTATTCCTGTAAGTGTCACAAACAGCCCTAGAGTTCGTACTAGCATAACACCTTAAGACACAAATCAACCAAAACCCTAATGTCACCTAGATACTCCAATGTCACCTCAAGTGTCCGTGGGTATGATTATACAATATGCATCACACAATCTCAGATTCATGTATTCAACCAACACATAGGACCTCAAAGTGTGCCCCAAAGCTTCTACCGGAGAGTCAAGACAAAAACGTGTGCCAACCCCTATGCATAGGTTCATGGGCGGAACCCGCAAGTTGATCACCAAAACATACATCAAGTGGATCAATAGAATACCCCATTGTCACCACGGGTATCCCAAGCAAGACATATATCAAGTGTTCTCAAATCCTTAAAGACGCAATCCGATAAGTTAACTTCAATGGGAAAACACAATCCATTACAAGAGAGTAGAGGGGGAGAAATATCATAAGATCCAACTATAATAGCAAAGCTCGCGATGCATCAAGATCGTATCACCTCAAGAACACGAGAGAGAGAGAGAGATCAAACACATAGCTACTGGTACATACCCTCAACCCCGAGCGAGTACTACTCCCTCCTCATCATGAAGAGCACCGGGATGATGAAGATGGCCACCAGAGAGGAATTGCCCCCTTCGGCAGGGTGACGAAACGGGTCTAGATTGGTTTTCGGTGGCTACGGAGGCTTCTGGCGGCGGAACTCCCGATCTACTGCGCTCCTCAAAGTTTTTAGGGTATATGGGTATATATGGGAGGAAGAAGTACGTCGGTGGACCTCCGGGCTATCCACGAGGCAAGGAGGCACGCCCAGGGGGTGGGCGCGCCCCCACCCCCGTGGGCGGCCCGGGACTCTCCTGGTCCAAATCTGATACTCCGTGGGCTTCTCCTGGTCCAAAAATAAGTCCCGTGAAGTTTCAGGTCAATTGGACTCCGTTTGATTTTCCTTTTCTGCGATACTCTAAAACAAGAAAAAACAGAAACTGGCACTGGGCTCTAGGTAAATATGTTAGTCCCAAAAATCATATAAAATAGCATATAAATGCATATAAAACATCCAAGGTTGATAATATAATAGCATGGAACAATCAAAAATTATAGATACGTTGGAGACGTATCAGCATCCCCAAGCTTAATTCCTGCTCGTCCTCGAGTAGGTAAATGATAAAAACATAATTTTTGATGTGGAATGCTACCTAACATATTCATCACGTGTTTCTCTTTATTGTAGCAAGAATATTCAGATCCATAAGATTCAAGACAAAAGTTTAATATTGACATAAAAATAATAATACTTCAAGCATACCAACAAAGCAATTATGTCTTCTCAAAATAACATGGCCAAAGAAAGCTATCCCTACAAAATCATATAGTCTGGCTATGCTCCATCTTCACAACCCCGATGACAAACCAAGCAATTCTTTCATACTTTTGATGTTCTCAAACTTTTTCAATCTTCACACAATACATGAGCGTGAGCCATGGACATAACACTATAGGTGGAATAGAATGGTGGTTGTGGAGAAGACAAAAAGGAGAAGATATTCTCACATCAACTAGGCATATCAACGGGCTATGGAGATGCCCATCAATAGATATCAATGTGAGTGAGTAGGGATTGCCATGCAACAGATGCACTAGAGCTATAAGTGTATGAAAGCTCAACAAAAGAAACTAGTGGGTGTGCATCCAACTTGCTTGCTCACGAAGACCTAGGGCATTTGAGGAAGCCAATTGTTGGAATATACAAGCCAAGTTCTATAATGTAAAATTCCCACTAGTATATGAAAGTGACAACATAGGAGACTCTCTATCATGAAGATCATGGTGCTACTTTGAAGCACAAGTGTGGTAAAAGGATAGTAGCATTGTCCCTTCTCTCTTTTTCTCTCATTTTTTTAGTTTTTTATTTGGGCCTTCTCTTTTTTATGGCCTCTTTTTTATATATTTTTTATTTGGGCTTCTTTGGCCTCTTTTATTTATTTATTTTCGTCCCGAGTCTCATCCCGACTTGTGGGGGAATCATAGTCTCCATTATCCTTTCCTCACTGGGACAATGCTCTAATAATGATGATCATCACAGTTTAATTTACTTACAACTCAAGAATTACAACTCAATTATTAGAACAAAATATGACTCTATATGAATGCCTCTAGCGGTGTACCGGGATGTGCAATGACTCATGAGTAACATGTATGAAAGAATTATGAACGGTGGCTTTGCCACAAATACGATGTCAACTACATGATCATGCAAAGCAATATGACAATGATGAAGCGTGTCATAATAAGCGGAACGGTGGAAAGTTGCATGGAAATATATCTCAGAATGGCTATGGAAATGCCATAATAGGTAGGTATGGTGGCTGTTTTGAGGAAGGTATATGGTGGGTTTATGATACCGGCGAAAGGTGCGCGGTATTAGAAAGGCTAGCAATGGTGGAAGGGTGAGAGTGCGTATAATCCATGGACTCAACACTAGTCATAAAGAACTCACATACTTATTGCAAAAATCTATTATTTATCAAAACAAAGTACTACGCGCATTCTCCTAGGGGGATAGATTGGTACGAAAAGACCATCGCTCGCCCCCGACCGCCACTCATAAGGAGGACAATCAATAAATACATCATGCTCCGACTTCACCACATAACGGTTCACCATACGTGCATGCTACGGGAATCACAAACTTTAACACAAGTATTTATCAAATTAACAACTACTCAACTAGCATGACTCTAATATCACCATCTCCATATCTCAAAACAATCATCAAGTATCAAACTTCTCATAGTATTCAATGCACTTTATATGAAAGTTTTTATTATACCCCTCTTGGATGCCCATCATATTAGGACTAAATTCATAACCAAAGCAAATTACCATGCTGTTTAGGACTCTCAAAATAATATAAGTGAAGCATGAGAGTTCATATATTTCTATATAATAAAACCACCACCGTGTTCTAAAAAGATATAAGTGAAACACTAGAGCAACGACAAACTACTCCGAAAGATATAAGTGAAGATCAATGAGTAGTCGAATAATTATGCAACTATGTGAAGACTCTCTAACATTTAAGAATTTCAGATCTTGGTATTTTATTCAGAAAGCAAGAAAAGCAAAATAAAATGACATTCTAAGAATAGCAAACATCATGTGAAGAAGCAAAAACTTAGGATCAACCAAAACTAACCGATAGTTGTTGAAGAAAAAAGGTGGGATGCCAACCGGGGCATCCCCAAGCTTAGATGCTTGATACTTCTTGAAATATTATCTTGGGATGCCTTAGGCATCCCCAAGCTTGAGATTTTGTGTCTCCTTAATTCCTCTCATATCACGGTTTCCCCAAATCTCAAAAGCTTCATCCACACAAAACTCAACAAGGACTCGTGAGATAAGTTAGTATAAACCAATGCAGAAACCTTATCATACTCTACTGTAGCAAATCACTAAAATTATTATTCAACATTGCTTACTAAATGCCTCTGCATATTTAATAGTCCTATCCTCAAATAGAATCATTAAAGAAGGAAACATATGCGAACAATGCAAACATAACAGCAATCTGCCTAAACAGGAAAGTCTGTGAAGAGTGCAGCAAGATCCATATTTCCCTAACTCCAAAATTATGAAAGAAAACTCGCACTGTAGTAAATTTATCAGATGTTAATATGCAAAATGTTTCAACGTTTTATCACATTCTGACTTTTCTAGGGAATTATTGCAACAGCGGTAAACTTTCTGTTTTCAAACAGCAACATGAAGACTTGTAAAATAGGCATAGTAAAGGCTATCAATGCCACTTTTATTGAAATAAAAGATGCAAAATATTGTTCTAAATAACAGCAAGCAAATCCTAACAAAATAAATTGATGCTCCAAGCAAAACACATATCATGTGGTGAATAAAAATATAGCTCCAAGTAAAGTTACCGATGAACGAAGACGAAAGAGGGGATGCCTTCCGGGGCATCCCCAAGCTTAGGCTTTTGGGTGTCCTTGAATTTTACCTTGGGGTGCCATGGGCATCCACAAGATTAGGCTCTTTCCATTCCTTGTTCCATAATCCATCAAAACTGAACCCAAAACCTGAAAACTTCACAACACAAAACTCAAAATAGAAAATCGCGTGAGCTCCGTTAGCGAAAGAAAACAAAACACCACTTCAAGGTACTGTAATGAACTCATTATTTATTTATATTGGTGTTAAACCTACTGTATTACAACTTATATATGGTTTATAAACTATTTTACTAGCCATAGATTCATCAAAATAAGCAAACAACACATGAAAAACAGAATCTGTCAAAAACAGAACAGTCTGTATTAATCTGTAACTAACGCAACTTATGGAACCCCAAAAATTCTAAAATAAATTTCTGGAAGTGAGGAATTTATCTATTAATCATCTTAAAAATGAATTAACTAAATAGAACTCTCCAATCAAAAATGGCAGCAATTCTCGTGAGCGCTAAAGTTTCTGTTTTTTACAGCAAGATCAAAAAGACTTTCCCCAAGTCTTCCCAACGGTTCTACTTGGCACAAACACTAATTAAAACATAAAACTCAATCATAACAGAGGCTAGATAAATTATTTATTACTAAACAGGAACAAAAATCAAGGAACAAAAATAAAGTTGGGTTGCCTCCCAACAAGCGCTATCGTTTAACGCCCCTAGCTAGGCATGATGATTTCAATGATGCTCACATAAAGGATAAGAATTGAAACATAAAGAGAGCATCATGAAGAATATGACTAGCACATTTAAGTCTAACCAACTTCCTATGCATAGGGATTTTGTGAGCAAACAACTTATGGGAACAAGAATCAACTTGCATAGGAAGGTAAAGCAAGCAAAACTTCAAAATTTTAAGCACATAGAGCGGAAACTTGATATTATTGCAATTCCTACAAGCATATGTTCCTCCCTCATAATAATTTTCAGTAGCATCATGAATGAATTCAACAATATAACCGGCACCTAAAGCATTCTTTTCATGATCTACAAGCATAGAATTTTTATTACTCTCCACACAAGCAAAATTCTTCTCATGAATAATAGTGGGAGCAAACTCAACAAAATAATTATCTTGTGAGGCATAATCCAATTGAAAACTAAAATCATGATGACAAGTTTCATGGATATCATTATTCTTTATAGCATACAAGTCATCACAATAATCATCATAGATAGCAACATTGTTCTCATAATCAATTGGAACCTCTTCCGGAATAGTGGATTCATCACAAAATAAAGTCATGACCTCTCCAAATCCACTTTCATCAATATAATCATCATAAATAGGAGGCATGCTTTCATCATAATAAATTTTCTCATCAAAACTTGGGGGACAAAAAATATCATCTTCATCAAACATAGCTTCCCCAAGCTTGCGGCTTTGCTTACCATTAGCATCATGGATATTCAAGGAATTCATACTAACAACATTGCAATCATGCTCATCATTCAAATATTTAGTGCCAAACATTCTAATGCATTCTTATTCTAAAACTTTGGCACAATTTTCCTTTCCATCATACTCACGAAAGATATTAAAAAGATGAAGTGTATGAGGCAAACTCAATTCCAATTTTTTGTAATTTTATTTTATAGACTAAACTAGTGATAAAACAAGAAACTAAAAGACTCGATTGCAAGATCTAAAGATATACCTTCAAGCACTCACCTCCCCGGCAACGGCGCCAGAAAAGAGCTTGATGTCTACTACACAACCTTATTCTTGTAGACGTTGTTGGGCCTCCAAGTGCATAGGTTTGTAAGACAGTAGCAAATTTCCCTCAAGTGGATGACCTAAGGTTTATCAATCCGTAGGAGGCGTAGGATGAAGATGGTCTCTCTCAAACAACCCTGCAACCAAATAACAAAGATTCTCTTGTGTCCCCAACACACCCAATACATTGGTAAATTGTATAGGTGCACTAGTTCGGCGAAGATATGGTGATACAAGTGGTATATGGATGGTAGATAAAGGTTTTTGTAATCTGAAAATATAAAAACAGCAAGGTAACTAATGATAAAAGTGAGCACAAACGGTATTGCAATGCGTTGAAACAAGGCCTAGGGTTCATACTTTCACTAGTGCAAGTTCTCTCAACAATAATAACATAATTGGATCACATAACTATCCCTCAACATGCAACAAAGAGTCACTCCAAAGTCACTAATAACGGAGAATAAACGAAGAGATTATGGTAGGGTACGAAACCACCTCAAAGTTATTCTTTCCAATCAATCCGTTGGGCTATTCCTATAAGTGTCACAAGCAGCCCTAGAGTTCGTACTAGCATAACACCTTAAGACACAAATCAACCAAAACCCTAATGTCACCTAGATACTCCAATGTCACCTCAAGTATCCGTGGGTATGATTATACGATATGCATCACACAATCTCAGATTCATCTATTCAACCAACACATAGAACATCAAAGATTGCCCAAAGCTTCTACCGGAGAGTCAAGACAAAAACGTGTGCCAACCCCTATGCATAGGTTCATGGGCGGAACACGCAAGTTGATCACCAAAACATACATCAAGTGGATCAATAGAATACCCCATTGTCACCACGGGTATCCCATGCAAGACATACATCAAGTGTTCTCAAATCCTTAAAGACTCAATCCGATAAGATAACTTCAAAGGGTAAACTCAATCCATTACAAGAGAGTAGAGGGGGAGAAACATCATAAGATCCAACTATAATAGCAAAGCTCGCGATACATCAAGATCGTATCACCTCAAGAACACGAGAGAGAGAGAGAGAGAGATCAAACACATAGCTACTGGTACATACCCTCAACCCTGAGGGAGAACTACTCCCTTCTCGTCATGGAGAGCACCATGATGATGATTTCCCCCTCCGGCAGGGTGCCGAAACGGGTCTAGATTGGTTTTCGGTGGCTACGGAGGCTTCTGGCGGCGGAACTCCCGATCTATTGTGCTCCTCGAAGTTTTTAGGGTATATGGGTATATATGGGAGGAAGAAGTACGTCAGTGGACCTTCATGCAGACCACGAGGCAGGGGGTGCGCCCAGGGGGGTGGGCACGCCCCCCACCCCCGTGGGTTGCCCGGGACTCTCCTGGTCCAACTCCGATACTCCGTGGGCTTCTTCTGGTCCAATAATAAGTTCCGTGAAGTTTCAGGTCAATTGGACTTTGTTTGATTTTCCTTTTCTAGATACTCTAAAACAAGGAAAAACAGAAACTGGCACTGGGCTCTAGGTTAATAGGTTAGTCCCAAAAATCATATAAAATAGCATATAAATGCACATAAAACATCCAAGGTTGATAATATAATAGCATGGAACAATCAAAAATTATAGATACATTGGAGACGTATCAGGCTACAGTTAGTTCAGGGTTAGTCATGAGTGAGTCTAACCTCTAGCTAAGTTAAAGTATCCAAACAGGAGCAGTATAGGACATGCAAGTTGCTCAAAGCATACAGTCAAATTCGTACATGAAAGGATTTTTTTTTTAAAACGTAACGTGAAAGGATCTTCGAATGATATAATCTTTAAATTATATAAAATCTTATCAATAGTCAAAGGCATCCTCGAAGAATACATTAGGCCCTATATAAAATCTTATCACTAGCGCTTGGTCCGTCGGTCTCGGCATGGCATGCCTGTCTCGTTTGGTCCGTCGGTCAAAGCGCTTCCTCTTCTTGGCATAACAATAGAGTACATTATTTGTTTAGAATGCTCTTGGCATGTCGCTAACATGTGATTAGTTGGCCGACCTCACTAGACGGCAAAAACGCCAGCCCACCGCACTTTGAGAGAGACGAGGAGCAAGAAGCGATATGGGTTACTGGATTACTAGAGCTAGGTGTTGCACGGAGGCCAAGAAATATGGTGATAGCGTGGGTTAGCCATGTAGTATGATGTAACTACACTGGGCTGCCATGTTTCGTACTCTTCCAGTCCACTTTGGAGATGATTGGCTGATTTTATATCACTGAATAATATAAAATATTATGAGTGCAGACGCTCCACCACAAGGTTCCTTGTTCCTTCTCGGTCGTCTAGAATCTATGTTCTTCCACACTTTTTTATTAACATGAGCTTTGTTCATCCTTTTGCCAACATGCGGCAACTCGCAGAACGACGAGAAGCTTGTTTACTATGCCTTCTCCCTCGTCAACGCATGCGCGGTGGCTCGCAGCACGAGGAGAAACTTTTGCTGCGGTGGACGTGCATCAATTCATAGTGGGAGTAACGTACTCCTAGGTAGTAACATAGCGCATTCTTCTACCTCTTGAGCACCGCGTTGGTTTTCCCTTGAAGAGGAAAGGGTGATGCAGAAAAGTAGCGTAAGTATTTCCCTCAGTTTTTGAGAACCAAGGTATCAATCCAGTAGGAGGCCACATGCAAGTCCCTCGTACCTACACAAACAAATAAGAACCTCGCAACCAACGTGATAGTGAGAGTGAGATCTGATAGAGATAATAATAATAAGATAAATATTTTTGGTATTTTTATGATAAAGATTGAAAGTAAAGATTGCAAAATAAAATAGATTGGAAACTTATATGATGGAAGATTGACCCAGGGGACATAGGTTTCACTAGTGGCTTCTCTCAAGATAGCATTAGTATTACGGTGTGTGAACAAATTACTGTCGAGCAATTGATAGAAAAGCGAATAATTATGAGAATATCTAGGCATGATCATGTATATAGGCATCACATCTGTGACAAGTAGACCGACTCCTGCGTGCATCTACTACTATTACTCCACACATCGACCGCTATCCAGCATGCATCTAGAGTATTAAGTTCATAAGAACAGAGTAACACATTAGGCAAGATGACGTGATGTAGAGGGATAAACTCAAGCAATATGATATAAACCCCATCTTTTTATCCTCGATGGCAACAATACAATACGTGTCGTTTCCCTTTCTGTCACTGGGATCGAGCACCGCAAGATTGAACCCAAAGCGAAGCACTTCTCCCATTGCAAGAAAGATCAATCTAGTAGGCCAAACCAAACTGATAATTCGAAGAGACTTGCAAAGATAACCAATCATGCATAAAAGACTTCAGAGAAGAATCAAATATTGTTCAAAGATAGACTTGGTCATAAACCCACAATTCATTGGATCTCGACAAACACACTGCAAAAGGAGTTACATCAAATAGATCTCCAAGAAGATCAAGGAGAACTTTGTATTGAGATTAAAAGAGAGAGAAGAATCCATCTAGCTAATAACTATGGACCCAAAGGTCTGAACTAAACTACTCACACGTCATCGGAGGGGCCATGGAGTTGATGTGGAGGCCCTCCGTGATCGATGCCCCCTCCGGCGGAGCTCCGGAGAAGGCCCCAAGATGGGATCTCTTGGGTACAGAAGGTTGCGGCCATGTAAATAGGGTTTTGTAGTGCTCCTGGATGTTTTCAGGGTATATGAGTATATATATAGGAGGAAGAAGTACGTCGGTTGAGCCACGAGGGGGAGGGCGCACCCCCTGCCTCGTGGACTCCTCGTTCGTTTCTTGACGTCCACTCCAAGTCCTGTGGATCACGTTTGTTCCAAAAATCACGTTCTTGAAGGTTTCATTCCGTTTGAATTCTGTTTAATATTCCTTTTCTACGGAACACTGAAATAGGAAAAAAAACAGTAATTTGCATTGGGCCTTGGGTTAATAGGTTAGTCCGAAAAATAATATAAAAGTGTAAAATAAAGGCCATTAACATCCAAAACAGATAATATAATAGCATGGAACATTAAAAAAATTATAGGTACGTTGGAGACGTATCAAGCATCCCATGCTCTTCCTTGAGTAGGTAAATGATAAAAACAGAATTTTTGATGTGGAATGCTACCTAACATAATTCTCAATGTAATTCTCTTCATTGTGGCATGAATATTCAGATCTGAAAGATTCAAGACAAAAGTTTAATATTGACATAAAAATAATAATACTTCAAGCATACTAACTAAGCAATTATGTCTTCTCAAAATAACATTGCAAAAGAAAGTTCATCCCTACAAAATCATATAGTTTGTTCATGCTCCATTTTCGTCACACAAGAATGCGCTCATCATGCACAACCCTGATGACAAGCCAAGCAATTGTTTTACACTTTAGTAATCTCAAACGTTTTTCAACTTTCACGCAATACATGAGCGTGAGCCATGGATATAGCACTATGGGTGGAATAGAATATGATGATGGGGGTTATGTGGAAAAGACAAAAAAGGAGACAGTCTCACATCGACGCGGCTAATCAATGGGCTAGGGAGATGCCCATCGATTGATGTCAATGCAAGGAGTAGGGATTGCCATGCAACGGATGCACTAGAGCTATAAATGTATGAAAGCTCAACAAAAGAAACTAAGTGGGTGTGCATCCAACTTGCTTGCTCACGAATACCTAGGACATTTGAGGAAGCCCATTGTTGGAATATACAAGCCAAGTTCTATAATGAAAATTTCCCACTAGTATATAATAGTGACAAAACAAGAGACTCTCTATCATAAAGATCATGGTGCTACTTTGAAGCACAAGTATGGAAAAAAGGATAGTAGGATTGCCCCTTTTTATATTTTTTCGGGCCTTCCTTTTTTTATTTGGCCTTTCTCCTTTTTTTATTTGGGAAAATGCTCTATTAATGATGATGATCACACTTCTATTTATTTACAACTCAATGATTACAACTCGATACTAGAACAAAGTATGACTCTATATGAATGCCTCCGGCGGTGTACCGGGAAGGGCAATGAATCAAGAGTGACATGTATGAAAAATTATGAATGGTGGCTTCGCCACAATACGATGTCAACTACATGATCATGCAAGGCAATATGATAATGATGATGTGTGTCATGATAAATGGACGGTGGAAAGTTGCATGGCAATATATCTCGGAATGGCTATGGAAATGCCATAATAGGTAGGTATGGTGGCTGTTTTGAGGAAGATATAAGGAGGTTTATGTTGTGACAGAATATCCGCATAGTCGTATGTTTATTGTATTTAAGAGCCTGTAGGTGCGGCTGGAATCTAGTGCAATGATGAAAGTGTCTTATTATTCTATGAACGCCTAGAATTGTAGTTATCCGGGGAGAGAAGACGCAGATGCAGATACGGGGTGAATACGATAAGACAAGAGGACACAGGGAAAACGTCATGACTAGGATTGCGTCATACAAACTTGGACCTGACCGCTCTATTGGTAAAAATCAAAAGCCAATAAGATTATGATTTTGAAGAATGTGACAAGATTGATGTGTTCATGTGAAGCTTATTAGACATCTAATTGAGAGACTTTTCAATCCTTACTAGACAGGTGGTGCATTGTTTGTGAATACAGTAGTAATAGTTGGTTAACTCGAATAGTGGTATGACCGTTCAAAAAAAACGTCTGGAAGTTCCCGAGTGCCTTAAACCGGTAAGCTCAATTCATTAGGCATCATATAAAAACTGAATCGGAATATGTACATCAGCTTTTGCTGCAGTTGATCATGCACAGCGCGAATTCCGTCATATACAGTCTGCGTTTGCTTCTAGGCAGCAGCGACTGGCACCCCAGCGTGCGATTCGCAGATCGTTATTTAATGTCTATCTTGTGTGCAGCAATTCGGTAAGGTAATTGATTCCTTAAGACATTGGAATCTCCCAGGTCAATGTAACATTGTTACCATTCATCATTTATCATCCACTTTGGTTCCTCCATGCGAAGGGACTATCGACGATATATATATTTGTCACGCAGAACTCACCACGTTTTTACTGACGGGGGCCCTCTATCGGCTAACAAGAAGATCAACAAACCTATAATACGAACCAAATGTAGTCTCACAAAGTCACAATCACGTCAGTCTAATTCGTAATGACATAAATGTTTAGTGTTTCAAATTAATCATATTACTTAGAAGGAATCATTTCACTAACAAGTAAGCTGCTATAGCAAGCGATCTTCGTTACTAGCCCTCAAAATGTGTTAGCGTGGTAACTGCTCATAAGCAACTAACCATGTCCGTTATACGTGAATGGAGTATTCATTGGGACATCTCTATGTGTATGCATAGACTGATCAGTATTTTTCCACGGAGCGTCGATAAGCCTATATCGGTTTCTTCGGTGTCCGTACTGGCCATCCAGTTCTAATAATAGCCCGTTGGGTCTCCCGTGCGAAGAAGTAATAACTGAGTATTCTGCGGGTGCTAAATCTACTCGGTGGTGGCCTGGGCAAACCGTTGTATTTGGAACGTATAGGCTCTATCACCTCATCACGGTCCGATATCATATGCACATGTGGCTGACATTAGCCTTCAGGCGTGCAAAGCGCAAGAGATATATCGTTTCGCAACCAGTGATCTAATCGGACTCCATGGAGACGTATTGTTCTTCGAGTCTGAATATTGAGAAACTATAAGGTAAATATAGTAACCCCTAAGTCACGAGATGTAAAGGAACCGTTAGCCGAGAAAGATGCGAAAAAGTAAACATGCAGCAATTCAGATGATACATATAGATATGCCTCCATCATCTTGTTGCCGTGATCTCACTTCGTGGACGCACCGTCTGACCCGACCATCCGTTCACCGGCGCACCCGTCACACTGAGAGCAGCGCTCGCCTACTAGCACAACTGAGGCGACTTGCGTTATATTAGATAAGAGCAAATTACAGCGACAATGATGGGATGAAATTGCATATACAATAACCGAGCAGAGACTTCACATTATGAGGCCACCGACACGACGGCGACCGATCGAATCTGATACCGGTGACCAAAAACGGACAAAGTCTATTCTCATAATAATATAAAAATTTTAGCATTCATGTCTGGACCCATATCACCAATATCACCACATGCCCTGCAAAGAAATGAAAGTAGCAGCATAATCCTTACTATGGTGATGGAAGTACTATACGCGTGGCTGCTACGGTGCTTAAAGTCAAAGAAACCAATCTTAACCTAAGCATTCATGTTAACCTACAATGGACCTGTAATGCGTAGGTTTGCAGTGGTTTGGTCTTTGATACAGATCAAACGTTTTATCTCATACGGGGTAAAGGATACGTGGGCTAGGGAGTTGAGCCACAATATAGAGCAACTCCATAGTTCGGTGCTCACTTATGTAAAGTAAATTAAGTTGGTGGACTAGGAAATGAATGTCACGTCACCCCTATCATCCTTGTGCATATCTCGGGTCACATGATACGTGAAGATGTAATCCCAGGGTTGCGCGTGAACACCCGTACAGGCTAAATGGTCTCTCGCACAATTCAGAGGGGGCCGCTGTTTTCCAATCAACAACGATACTATTACTCGGGTATCATAATCTCAATGAAAGGTTTTTTGAACATGGCTGTAAGCTCGAAGACCTGATAAGTGGAGCTTTCAGGTAGTCGCCCACCCGAGTACTTAAATCTATTCGACAGTAAACTTATACGATAGAGTTGCCGGAACATAATGGCACGGAAGTACATCAATGAAAAAAATGAATAAAACTCTATAGGTTCGAGGATTGATTGCGACGCACTGTCTTTATATGTGCGGAATCTCGGTGAAAGTTTTTGCACTGAAAATTTGCTAGCACCGGTATCCGAAGAGGATGTTAACAGTTTGCAGAGAGGTAAACCGGCAAGTGAGAAAGCCCCGATAGGGGGAGGTGTACCGAGGAGGCGTAGTATAGCTATACTAACCGGGTATAGAGGATAAGTACTCGGGACTCCATATATGTGCCCATCTCGCTACCTGAGTATAAGAGAGAACTGGAAAAGAAACCGGTAGGGTGCAGAGTGTAGCAGGCGCCCAAGAGAGCGGTAGCATGCCAATGCGGCAGCTCCCTGCTAGCAATAAGTACCCCGCTGCGGCTTCTCCGTCCTCCCTTTGGAGTCCCGAGAATAATTCGGGAACTTCGCGAAGAACAGAGAGGGAGGGCGGCTCGCTCGGCGCCCCTCCCCATGTTTGTCCTCTGTCTCCCTCCCAGCAACATCCCTCCGCGTTTCTCCTCCACTTGTTACAGTAGAATAGGCTGCAGACTGTGTCCCCTTCAGATCTCTATAAGCGAGGGCAGGAATCACTACGGTGGCGCAAGAGCCTAAATAAAGGGGCCCGGGGATCTCTGAACCTCATCCTGTTGATATACGGTAGGTGCGAGCGGAAAAACCAGATGTGTAACATTACCGTTAGCAGAGGGGCTGACTAGACCAACAGAACGTTTCTGATCCCGGTGTTGCGAAGTCTATCAAGAGAAGCTGTGTCAGTCCTCAAGACGGTAATAGCCGCCAATCAACGAATAATTACGTGCAGCTCAATTGGCCACAAAACTCAACAAGCGCAAGACGTCTCAAACTACTTAGTAAACAGCAACGATCCCATCGACTCCCTCAAAGATGCTCCTCCTAAACAAAGGATCCAAAAAAGGAAGGGGTAATTAAGAGGCAAGAGGCACAATATTTTGATCCAAAATCATTGTGAGACAAACTTACAGCTGCTCACAGTAGACAGAGTAGGGCACGTTCCGGATCATAATTGTGGTCACTTCCCTCTCAACATTATTTCTTGACTGCGCCAATAGTCCAAAAACATTAACGAGCTGTTCTGATCATTAGTTTACAAGAGGGAATAATAAATAATGTTTAAGGCCAATTAATGGAGGGAATAAATAGTGATGGAATAAGCCGGTTTGATGCAAAAATCATGTGATCCTTCCAGTCGCAGTTTTTTTTCAGTAGTTGTATGAATGAATCTGTGTATTATCATCTGTAGACGACACTGAGTTGGGTTGGGATTAGGATCGTCATTCATACCTTCTTTCGTTGACGTTCCTCGCGTGGGTGAAGGTGAAGATGGTGTTCCTGGTGTGCATCGGGAGTACTAAGACGTAGACGGATCCAACTCGAGGCGGCAGGTTCCAGCCCCCAGTCCTTGAAAGACGGAGGTGGTGGTACAAAATACCCCCCGGAGAAATTACTCCTCCCGTTGCGGAAACGGAGCCGGGGGCCTGCCTCCGCAAGTGGGATCATGAGGTAAGAAAATCGATGGCCGCCGGCAAGACTAACCCAAAGGAAGAGTCGAAGATCGTTGCCCGAGTAGGAGGAGAGAAGGGGGCCGAATCTTTAGGGTTTTATGGATTGATGTTCATTGAGTTTAGAGGAGAGACATCCACGCCGCTCACCCCTGGTTGTTTTAGTTTGTAGCCCGACAAACAATATGCTGGGTTTCTCAAAAACGATTTGCTGGTTTTTTCTTTTCTTCCTTTCCTTTCCTTTTTCATTCCATTTCTTATTTTACTTTGATTTTTAATTAATTGTAATACTTATTTAAAAAGTATTCACATATTATTGTAAGAAGTTTTCATGTAATTACAAAATGTTCATGTAATTTAAAAATTCTTTACCTATTATAAATGACTGAAAGAGCTTGCTCGCATCACCACTGACTACGCCGTCCGTCTCGGTAGCTTATCGTATGTTCATTGCGTGACCGAAAGCATGATAACTGTGTGTGGCCGTCAACAGACAGGAATCAATCTCTCAGCATGACTTACGAGCTTCCCTCCGTCTGGATTTCCGTAGCTTCCATGGCTCTGAGTGCGCTCGCTCTACATGTTATAATGCATGAGGTAGAAACACAATGAGGTGGCGACAATAAATCAATTAACTGGCTAGCAACTGTGGCCTACACCTTGATGCTTCGTTCGACTACCCAAAGTTGGAGATAGTCATAGTGTGCAAGAGAGCAATACCATGGACCGCGTCAAGGAAGCAAGCTAGGTGAATCTCCTAATACAATGAGTATAACCAGGTGATATATCAACGCGAAGAGCCACAATATTTATCCAGGTTCAGGTCCTCTCAACGTATTCTAACACCACACTGTGCATCGTCTGCAGTCATATAGTATGGTTAGCTGAATGATGGATGGGTGCCAAAAGTGACAGGTGATCTGCTTCGTTTATCCTTCCAATTAGTGCATCACGAGACGTCTAGGTGACAGCTTCTCCAACTTTAGTTGAACCGAGTGTGGCTACGCCCGGTCCTTGCGAAGGTTAAAACAACACCAACTTGACAAACTATCGTTGTGGTTTTGATGCGTAGGTAAGATTGGTTCTTGCTTAAGCCCGTAGCAGCCACGTAAAACTTGCAACAACAAAGTAGAGGACGTCTAACTTGTTTTTGCAGGGCATGTTGTGATGTGATATGGTCAAGACATGATGCTAAATTTTATTGTATGAGATGATCATGTTTTGTAACCAAGTTATCGGCAACTGGCAGGAGCCATATGGTTGTCGCTTTATTGTATGCAATGCAATTGTGCTGTAATGCTTTACTTTATCACTAAGCAGTAGCGATAGTTGTGGAAGCATAAGATTGGCGAGACGACAATGATGCTACGATGGTGATCAAGGTGTCGCGCCGGTGACGATGGTGATCACGACGGTGCGTCGAAGATGGAGATCACAGGCACAAGATGATGATGGCCATATCATATCACTTATATTGATTGCATGTGATGTTTATCTTTTATGCATCTTATCTTGCTTTGATTGACGGTAGCATTTTAAGATGATCTCTCACTAATTATCAAGAAGTGTTCTCCATGAGTATGCACCGTTGCGAAAGTTCTTCGTGCTGAGACACCACGTGATGATCGGGTGTGATAGGCTCTACGTTCAAATACAACGGGTGCAAAACAGTTGCACACGCAGAATACTCAGGTTATACTTGACGAGCCAAGCATATACAGATATGGCCTCGGAACACGGAGACCGAAAGGTCGAGCGTGAATCATATAGTAGATATGATCAACATAGAGATGTTCACCAATGAAACTACTCCATCTCACGTGATGATCGGACATGGTTTAGTTGATTTGGATCACGTAATCACATAGAGGATTAGAGGGATGTCTATCTAAGTGGGAGTTCTTTAGTAATATGATTAATTGAACCTAAATTTATCATGAACTTAGTACTTGGTAGTATCTTGCTTGTTTATGTTTGATTGTAGATAGATGGCCCGTGTTGTTGTTCCGTTGAATTTTAATGCGTTCCTTGAGAAAGCAAAGTTGAAAGATGATGGTAGCAATTACATGGACTGGGTCCGTAACTTGAGGATTATCCTCATTGCTGCACAGAAGAATTACGTCCTGGAAGCACCGCTGGGTGCCAGGCCTGCTGCTGGAGCAACACCAGATGTTATGAACGTCTGGCAGAGCAAAGCTGATGACTACTCGATAGTTTAGTGTGCCATGCTTTACGGCTTAGAATCGGGACTTCAACGACGTTTTGAACGTCATGGAGCATATGAGACGTTCCAGGAGTTGAAGTTAATATTTCAAGCAAATGCCCGGATTGAGAGATATGAAGTCTCCAATAAGTTCTATAGCTGCAAGATGGAGGAGAACAGTTCTGTCAGTGAGCATATACTCAAAATGTCTGGGTATAATAATCACTTGATTCAATTGGGAGTTAATCTTCCAGATGATTGCGTTATTGACAGAATTCTCCAATCACTGCCACCAAGCTATAAGAGCTTCGTGATGAACTATAATATGCAAGGGATGAATAAGACTATTCCCGAGCTCTTCGCAATGCTGAAAGCTGCGGAGGTACAAATCAAGAAGGAGCATCAAGTGTTGATGGTCAATAAGACCACTAGTTTCAAGAAAAAGGGCAAAGGGAAGAAGAAGGGGAACTTCAAAAAGAACAGCAAGCAAGTTGCTACTCAAGAGAAGAAACCCAAACCTGGACCTAAGCCTGAAACTGAGTGCTTCTACTACAAGCAGACTGGTCACTGGAAGCGGAACTGCCCCAAGTATTTGGCGGATAAGAAGGATGGCATGGTGAACAAAGGTATATGTGATATACATGTTATTGATGTGTACCTTACTAATGCTCGCAGTAGCACCTGGGTATTTGATACTGGTTCTGTTGCTAACATTTGCAACTCGAAACAGGGACTACGGATTAAGCGAAGATTGGCTAAGGACGAGGTGACAATGCGCGTGGGAAATGGTTCCAAAGTCGATGTGATCGCGGTCGGCACGCTACCTCTACATCTACCTTCGGGATTAGTATTAGACCTAAATAATTGTTATTTGGTGCCAGCGTTAAGAATGAACATTATATCTGGATCTTGTTTGATGCGAGGCGGTTATTCATTTAAATCAGAGAATAATGGTTGTTCTATTTATATGAGTAATATCTTTTATGGTCATGCACCCTTAAAGAGTGGTCTATTCTTATTAAATCTCGATAGTAGTGACACACATATTCATAATGTTGAAACTAAAAGATGCAGAGTTGATAATGATAGTGCAACTTATTTGTGGCACTGCCGTTTGGGTCATATCGGTGTAAAGCGCATGAAGAAACTCCATACTGATGGGCTTTTGGAACCACTTGATTATGAATCACTTGGTACTTGCGAACCGTGCCTTATGTGTAAGATGACAAAAACACCGTTCTCCGGTACTATGGAGAGAGCAACAGATTTGTTGGAAATCATACATACAGATGTATGTGGTCCGATGAATGTTGAGGCTCGTGGCGGATATCATTATTTTCTCACCTTCACAGATGACTTAAGCAGATATGGGTATATCTACTTAATGGAACATAAGTCTGAAACATTTGAAAAGTTCAAAGAATTTCAGGGTGAAGTTGAAAATCATCGTAACAAGAAAATAAAATTCCTGCGATCTGATCGTGGAGGAGAATATTTGAGTTACGAGTTTGGTGTACATTTGAAACAATGTGGAATAGTTTCGCAACTCACGCCACCCGGAACACCACAGCGTAATGGTGTGTCCGAACGTCGTAATCGTACTTTACTAGATATGGTGCGATCTATGATGTCTCTTACTGATTTGCCGCTATCGTTTTGGGGTTATGCTCTAGAGACGGCGGCATTCACGTTAAATAGGGCACCATCAAAATCCGTTGAGACGACGCCTTATGAACTATGGTTTGGCAAGAAACCAACGTCGTCGTTTCTGAAAGTTTGGGGTTGCGATGCTTATGTGAAAAAGCTTCAACCTGATAAGCTCGAACCCAAATCAGAGAAATGTGTCTTCATAGGATATCCAAAGGAAACTATTGGATACACCTTCTATCACAGATCCGAAGGCAAAACTTTTGTTGCTAAATTCGGAAACTTTCTAGAGAAGGAGTTTCTCTCGAAAGAAGTGAGTGGGAGGAAAGTAGAACTTGATGAGGTAACTGTACCTGCTCCATTATTGGAAAGTAGTACATCACAGAAACCAGTTTCTGTGACACCTACACCAATTAGTGAGGAAGCTAATGATGATGATCATGAAGCTTCAGAACAAGATACTACTGAACCTTGTAGATCAACCAGAGTAAGATCCACACCAGAGTGGTACGGTAATCCTGTTCTGGAAGTCATGCTACTAGATCATGATGAACCTACGAACTATGGAGAAGCGATGGTGAGCCCAGATTCCGCAAAATGGCTTGAAGCCATGAAATCTGAGATGGGATCCATGTATGAGAACAAAGTGTGGACTTTGGTTGACTTGCCCAATGATCGGCAAGCAATTGAGAATAAATGGATTTTTAAGAAGAAGACTGACGCTGACGGTAATGTTACTGTCTACAAAGCTCGACTTGTCGCAAAAGGTTTTCGACAAGTTCAAGGGATTGACTACGATGAGACCTTCTCACCCGTAGCGATGCTTAAGTCTGTCCGAATCATGTTAGCAATTGCCGCATTTTATGATTATGAAATTTGGCAGATGGATGTCAAAACTGCATTCTTGAATGGATTTCTGCAAGAAGAGTTGTATATGATGCAACCGGAAGGTTTTGTCGATCCAAAGGGAGCTAACAAAGTGTGCAAGCTCCAGCGATCCATTTATGGACTGGTGCAAGCCTCTCGGAGTTGGAATAAATGCTTTGATAGTGTGATCAAAGCATTTGGTTTTGTACAGACTTTTGGAGAAGCCTGTATTTACAAGAAAGTGAGTGGGAGCTCTGTAGCATTTCTAATATTATCTGTAGATGACATATTACTAATCGAAAATGATATAGAATTTCTGGATAGCATAAAGGGATACTTGAATAAGAGTTTTTCAATGAAAGACCTCGGTGAAGCTTCTTACATATTAGGCATTAAGATCTATAGAGACAGATCAAGACGCTTAATTGGACTTTCACAAAGCACATACCTTGACAAAGTTTTGAAAAAGTTCAAAATGGATCAAGCAAAGAAAGGATTCTTGCCTGTGTTACAAGGTGTGAAATTGAGTAAGACTCAATGCCCGACCAATGCAGAAGATAGAGAGAAAATGAAAGATGTTCCCTATGCTTCAGCCATAGGCTCTATCATGTATGCAATGCTGTGTACCAGACCTGATGTGTGTCTTGCTATAAGTCTAGCAGGCAGGTACCAAAGTAATCCAGGAGTGGATCACTGGACAG
Source organism: Triticum urartu (assembly GCF_003073215.2). Taxonomy (NCBI): domain Eukaryota; kingdom Viridiplantae; phylum Streptophyta; class Magnoliopsida; order Poales; family Poaceae; genus Triticum; species Triticum urartu. Next base: position 374,238,598 of record NC_053023.1, on the reverse strand, counting down.
CGGTCAAGAACATCCTGAAATACCTGAAAAGGACTAAGGATATGTTTCTCATATATGGAGGTGACAAAGAGCTCATCGTAAATGGTTACGTTGATGCAAGCTTTGACATTGATCCGGACGATTCTAAATCGCAAACCGGATACGTGTTTACATTAAACGGTGGAGCTGTCAGTTGGTGCAGTTCTAAACAAAGCGTTGTGGCGGGATCTACATGTGAAGCGGAGTACATAGCTGCTTCGGAAGCAGCAAACGAAGGAGTCTGGATGAAGGAGTTCATATCCGATCTAGGAGTCATACCTAGTGCATCGGGTCCAATGAAAATCTTTTGTGACAATACTGGTGCAATTGCCTTGGCAAAGGAATCCAGATTTCACAAGAGAACCAAGCACATCAAGAGACGCTTCAATTCCATCCGGGATCTAGTCCAGGTGGGAGACATAGAGATTTGCAAGATACATACGGATCTGAATGTAGCAAAACCGTTGACTAATCCTCTTCCACGAGCAAAACATGATCAGCACCAAAGCTCCATGGGTGTTAGAATCATTACTGTGTAATCTAGATTATTGACTCTAGTGCAAGTGGGAGACTGAATGAAATATGCCCTAGAGGCAATAATAATGTTATTATTTTATTTCCTTATATCATGATAAATTTTTATTATTCATGCTAGAATTGTATTATCCGGAAACATAATACTTGTGTGAATACATAGACAAACCAAACGTCACTAGTATGCCTCTACTTGACTAGCTCATTAATCAAAGATGGTTATGTTTCCTAACCATAGACATGTGTTTTCATTTGATTAACGGGATCACATTATTAGGAGAATGATGTGATTGACATGACCCATTCCATTAGCTTAACACCCGATCATTTAGTATGTTGATATTGCTGCTTTCTTCATGACTTGTACATGTTTCTATGACTATGAGATTATGCAACTCCCGTTTGCCGGAGGAACACTTTGTGTGCTACCAAACGTCACAACGTAACTGGGTGATTATAAAGGAGCTCTATAGGTGTCTCCAAAGGCACATGTTGGGTTGGCGTATTTCGAGATTAGGATTTGTCACTCCGATTGTCGGAGTGGTATCTCTGGGCCCTCTCGGTAATGCACATCACATAAGCCTTGCAAGCATTGCAACTAATGAGTTAGTTGCGAGATGATGTATTACGAAACGAGTAAAGAGACTTGCCGGTAACGAGATTGAACTAGGTATTGAGATACCGACGATCGAATCTCGGGCAAGTAAATACCGATGACAAAGGGAACAACGTATGTTGTTATGCGGTCTGACCGATAAAGATCTTCGTAGAATATGTAGGAGCCAATATGAGCATCCAGGTTCCGCTATTGGTTATTGACCGGAGACGTGTCTCGGTCATGTCTACATTGTTCTCGAACCCGTAGGGTCCGCACGCTTAAGGTTTCGATGACAGTTATATTATGAGTTTATGAGTTTTGATGTACCGAAGTTAGTTCGGAGTCCCGGATGTGATCACGGACATAACGAGGAGTCTCGAAATGGTTGAGACATAAAGATTGATATATTGGACGGCTATATTCGGACACCGGAAGTGTTCCGGGTGATTTCGGAGAAACGGAGAGCCGGAGGAGGGTTACCGGAACCCTACCGGGAGAAGTAATGGGCCATATGGGCCTTAGTGGAGAGAGAGAGAGGTGCAGCCAGGGTGGGCTGCACGCCTCCTCCCCCCTAGTCCGAATTGGACTAGGAGAGGGGGGCGGCGCCCCCCTTTCCTTCTCCCTCCCCACTTCCTTCCCCCTCCTAGTAGGAGTCCTACTCCTACTAGGAGGAGGACTCCTCCTGGCGCGCCAATAGGGACCGACCGGCCTCCTCCCCTTGCTCCTTTATATACGGGGGCAAGGGGCACCCCTAGACACACAAGTTGATCCACGTGATCATATTCTTAGCCGTGTGCGGTGCCCCCTTCAACCATAATCCTCGATAATATTGTAGCGGTGCTTAGGCGAAGCCCTGCGACGGTAGTACATCAAGATCGTCACCACGCCGTCGTGCTGACGGAACTCTTCCCCAACACTTTGCTGGATCGGAGTCCGGGGATCGTCATCGAGCTGAACGTATGCTAAAACTCGGAGGTGCCGTAGTTTCGGTGCTTGATCGGTCGGGCCGTAAAGACGTACGACTACATCAACCGCGTTGTGCTAACGCTTCCACTGTCGGTCTACAAGGGTACGTAGATCACACTCTTCCCTCTCGTTGCTATGCATCACCATGATCTTGCGTGTGCATAGGAAAATTTTGAAATTACTACGTTCCCCAACATACGTGTGATAGAGCGTATCGTATCATGGGGTTTGCATGCACCGGCGAAGTTTGCACCAACTCTCATGGTGAGAAAGGGCAATGCACGGTACCGAAGAGGCTAGCAATGATGGAAGGGTGAGAGTGCGTATAATCCATGGACTCAACATTAGTCATAAAGAACTCACATACTTATTGCAAAAATCTACAAGTCATCAAAAACCAAGCATTACGCACATGCTCCTAGGGGGATAGATTGGTAGGAAAATACCATCGCTCGTCCCCGACCGCCACTCATAAGAAAGAGAATCAAATAACACCTCATGTTTCAAATTTGTTACACAACGGTCACCATACATGCATGCTACGGGACTTGCAAACTTCAACGCAAGTATTTCTCAAATTCACAACTACTCAACTAGCACACTCTAATATAACCACTTTTATATCTCAAAACAATTATCGAGTATCAAACTTCTCCTAGTACTCAATGCACTTTTTATGAAAGTTTTTATTATACCGATCTTGGATGCCTATCATATTAGGACTAAATTCATAACCAAAGTAAATTACCATGCTATTTATAAGGGACTCTCAAAATAATATAAGCGAAGCATGAGATATCAATAATTACTATAAAATAAAACCACCAATGTGCTCTTAAAAGATATAAGTGAAGCACTAGAGCAAAATTATCTACCTCAAAAGATATAAGTGAAGCACATAGAGTGTTCTAATAAATTCCGATTCATGTGTGTCTCTCCCAAAAGCTGTGTACATCAAGGATTATTGTGGTAAACTAAAAAGCAAAGACTCAAATCATACAAGACGCTCCAAGCAAAACACATATCATGTGGTGAATAAAAATATAGCTCCAAGTAAAGTTATCGATGGACGAAGACGAAAGAGGGGATGCCTTCCGGGGCATCCCCAAGCTTAGGATTTTGGTTGTCCTTGGATTTTACCTTGGGGTGCCTTGGGAATCCCCAATCTTAGGCTCTTTCCACTCCTTGTTCCATAATCCATCAAATCTTTACCCAAAACTTGAAAACTTCAGAACACAAAACTTAAAAGAAAAACTCATGAGCTTTGTTAGTAAAAGAAAACAAATCACCACTTCAAGGTACTTTAATGAACTCATTCTTTATTTATATTGGTGTTAAACCTACTTTATTCCAACTTTTCTATGGTTCATAAACTCTATTACTAGCCATAGGTTCACCAAAATAAGCAAACAACACACGAAAAACAGAACCTGTCAAAAATAGAACAGTCCGTAGTAATCTGTAGGTTTCGAATACTTCTGGAACCCAAAAAATTCTAAAATAAATTTATGGACGTGAATAATTTATATATTAATCATATTCAAAGAGAATTAACTAAATATCACTCTCTAGTTAAAAATGACAACAAATCTCATGAGCGCTATAGTTTCTGGTTTTTGCAGCAAGATCGCAAAGACTTTCCCCAAGTCTTCCCAAAGGTTCTACTTGGCACAAACACTAATTAAAAGCATAAAACCACATCTAAACAGAGGCTAGATGAATTATTTATTACTAAACATAACCAAAATGCAAGGAACAAAAATAAAATTGGGTTGCCTCCCAACAAGCGCTATCGTTTAACGCCCCTAGCTAGGCATAAGAGCAAGGATAGATCTAGGTATTGTCATCTTTGGTATGCAATCCATAAGTGTCCCTCATAATAGATTCATAAGGTAATTTAATTTTCTTTCTAGGAAAGTGTTCCATGCCCTTCCCTAACGGAAATTGGAATCTAATATTCCCTTCTTTCATATCAATAATTGCACCAATCGTTCAAAGGAAAGGTCTACCAAGAATAATAGGACATGAAGGATTGCAATCAATATCAAGAACAATGAAATCTACAGGCACATAATTCCTATTAGCAACAATAAGAACATCATTAATTCTTCCCATAGGTTTCTTAATGGTGGAATCCACGAGATACAAGTTTAAAGAACAATCATCAAATTCACGGAAACCTAGCAAATCACACAAAGTTTTAGGAATCGTGGAAACACTAGCACCCAAATCACATAAAGCAAAGCATTAATGATCTTTAATTTTAATTTTAATATTAGGTTCCCAATCATCATAAAGTTTTCTTGGGATTGAAACTTCCAATTCAAGCTTTTCTTCATAAGATTGCATTAAAGCATCAACGATATGTTTAGTAAAAGCTTTATTTTGACTATAAGCATGCGGAGAATTTAACACAGATTGCAACAAGGAAATACAATCTATCAAAGAGCAATTATCATAATTAAGTTCCTTGAAATCCAAGATAGTGGGTCATTGCTATGTAAAGTTTTGACCTCTCCCATCCCACTTTTATCAATTTTTGCATCAAGATCTAAAAACTCTGAATCATTGGGACGCCTTCCAACTAAAGTTAACTCATCTCCAATCCCATTGTTATCAAGATTCATATTGCAAAACAAAGGTTTAATAGGGGACACATCGATAACTTTTAGATCTTCATCATTATTATCATGGAAACTAGAAGAACACGCTTTCACAAAGCAATCTTTTTTAGCACGCATCCTAGCGGTTCTTTCTTTGCACTCATCAATGTAAATTCTCATAGCTTTGAGAGACTCATTGATATCATGCTTAGGTGGAATAGATCTAAGTTTCAAATAATCAACATCAAAAGAAAATCTGTACACATTCCTAGCCAACTCATCAATCTTAGACAATTTTTCTTTAGTCAAAGCATTGAAACTCTTTTGCGAACTAATAAATTCTTTAATATTAGATTCAAAATCGGAGGGCATCTTATTATAATTTCCTATAGCATGCACCTTTTTACTAGTAGATCTTTCAGTATGCCATTGAGAATAATTAACCATAATATTATCTAGGAGTTTAGTAGCTTGTCCTAAAGTGATTTCCATAAAAGTGCCTCCCGCGGCCGAATCTAAAAGATTTCTAGAAGCAAAGTTCAATCCAGCATAAAATTTTTGTATAATCATCCAAAGATTCAAACCATGTGTAGGGCAATTACGTATCATTAATTTCATCCTCTCCCAAGCTTGTGCAACATTTTCATGATCAAGTTGCTTAAAATTCATCGTATCGTTTCTTAGAGTGATGATCTTAGCGGGAGGAAAATACTTAGAGATAAAAGCATCTTTGCACTTATTCCATGAATCAATACTATTTTTAGGAAAAGACAAAAACCAAGTTTTAGCATGATCTCTAAGCAAAAACGGGAATAGCTTCAATTTAACAATATCACTATCCACATCTTTCTTCTTTTGCATATCACATAAGTCAACAAAGTTGTTTAGATGGGTAGCGGCATCTTCACTAGGAAGGCCGGAAAACGGATCTTTCATGACAAGATTCAGCAAAGCAGCATTAATTTCACAAGATTGAACATCGGTAAGAGGAGCAATCGGAGTGCTAATAAAAAATTATTGTTGGTATTGGAAAAATCACACAATTTAGTATTATCTTGAGCCATCATGACAAGCAAACAATCCAACACACAAGCAAACAAGAAATAAGAAAAAAGAGGCGAACTAGAAAAGAGAACGGGAACGGAAAAAAGAGGGCGAATAAAACGGCAGGGGTGAAGTGGGGGACAGAAAAACGAGAGGCAAATGGCAAATAATGTAATGCGAGGGATAAGAGTTTGTGATGGGTACTTGGTATGTCTTGACTTGTGCGTAGACTCCCCGGCAATAGCGCCAGAAATCCTTCTTGCTACCTCTTTAGCACTGCGTTGGTTTTCCCTTGAAGAGGAAAGGGTGATGCAGAAAAGTAGCGTAAGTATTTCTCTCAATTTTTGAGAACCAAGGTATCAATCCAGTAGGAGGCCACACGCAAGCCCCTCATACCTACACAAACAAATAAGATCCTCGCAACCACTGCGATAAAGGGGTTGTCAATCCCTTCACGGTCACTTACGAGTGTGAGATCTGATAGAGATAATAATAATAAGATAAATATTTTTGGTATTTTTATGATGAAGATTGAAAGTAAACATTGCAAAATAAAATAGATTGGAAACTTATATGATGGAAGATACACCCGGGGGCCATAGGTTTCACTAGTGGCTTCTCTCAAGATAGCATAAGTATTACGGTGGGTGAACAAATTACTGTCGAGCAATTGATAGAAAATAGAATAATTATGAGAATATCAAGGCATGATCATGTATATAGGCATCACGTCCGTGACAAGTAGACCGACTCCTGCCTACATCTACTACTATTACTCCACACATCGACCGCTATCCAGCATGCATCTAGAGTATTAAGTTCATAAGAACAGGGTAACGCATTAGGCAAGATGACATGATGTAGAGGGATAAACTCAAGCAATTATAAACCCCATCTTTTTATCCTCGATGGCAACAATACAATACATGTCGTTTCCCTTTCTGTCACTGGGATCGAGCACCGCAAGATTGAACCCAAAGCTAAGCACTTCTCCGATTGCAGGAAAGATACATCTAGTAGGCCAAACCAAACTAATAATTCAAAGAGACTTGCAAAGATAACCAATCACGTATAAAAGATTTCAAAGAGAATCAAATATTGTTCATAGATAGACTTGATCATAAACCCACAATTCATCGGATCTCGACAAACACACCGCAAAAAGAGTTACATCGAATACATCTCCAAGAAGATCGAGGAGAACTTTGTATTGAGATTCAAAGAGAGAGTAGAAGCCATCTAGCTAATAACTATGGACCCAAAGGTTTGAAGTAAACTACTCACACATCATCGGAGGGGCCATGGAGTTGATGTAGAGGCCCTCCGTGATCGATGCCCCCTCCGGCGGAGCTCCGGAAAAGGCCCTAAGATGGGATCTCTTGGGTATAGAAGGTTGCGGTGGTGGAAATAGGGTTTCGTGGTGCTCCTGGATGTTTTCAGGGTATATGCATATATATAGGAGGAATACATAGGTCGGTTGAGCCGCGAGGGGCCCACGAGGAGGGAGGGCGCGCCCAGGGGGTAGGCGCACCCCCCTGCCTCGTGGACTCCTCGTTCGTTTCTTGGTGTCCACTCCAAGTCCTCTGAATCACGTTTGTTCCAAAAATCACGTTCCCAAAGGTTTCATTCCATTTGGATTCCGTTTGATATTCCTTTTCTGTGAAACACTGAAACAGGCAAAAAAACAGCAATTTGCACTGGGCCTTGGGTTAATATGTTAGTCCCAAAAATAATATAAAAGTGTAAAATAAAGCCCACTAACATCCAAAACAGATAATATAATAGCATGGAACAATCAAAAAATTTAGATACGTTGGAGACGTATCACATTCCAAGACAAGTTTGCTTATGTGTTATGTATTTAATGAGGAGAGATGTGTTTAGAGTAACATAATATGTTAGGCGAGTCATAGTGGGACTAACTTAGCTAGTAACATAGCGCACTCCAAGAAAAATTTTCTTATGTGGCAAATAGTTAAGGAGAAGTGGTAACATAATATGTTACTGTAACATAGTGCTTCTCAACACAATATGAGTCTACAAGGTAACAAATGAAGCCATCTATGACATTAGTACTATGTTACTTTGCACTATGAAGGTGGTAACTTAGACTAATGGCATATGCATGACACTAGCATAAGTTACTCCCCACTATGACCTGCCTTACTGTAACATAGCGCTTTCCAAGAGAGGATGAGTCTACAAGGTAATAAATGAAGCCAACTAGTATGACACTACTACTATGTTACTTTGCATTATGGAGGTAGTAACTTAGACTAGTGTCATATGCATGACACTAGTCTAAGTTACTCTGCACTATGACCAGCCTAAGAGCATGGTTAATAGTATAGCCAGTTGATGGCTATAAGAAACTGCCATGTAATGTATAGCCATCATTTATAGTCACTCATATAGTAGTGTGGGCTACAAGGTTGGCTATAACATCGCTTAGTACTTTTTTCAATCTTCTCTCTTTCTCTTTCTTCACATTTATTCTATTTATCTAGGAATCCGCATATAACAAGGCTCTTGCATGAGAGCCCACTCCCCATTATTTTCCTCGTCATCATCTGAGTCCTAGAAGATCTCACCCACATCATCATTAGGCATGCAGCCGCCTTGATAGACAACGTGCGCAGAAGGAGTAGAGGCGATTGAGGACGCACCACGTCGTGGGCACTCCGTACGTGCTCGTGTGTGTGCAGCGTGCGTGCTTGTCCATCGATGCTAGCTCTAAGGGCAAGGCTGCGGTCGTCTTCATCTCCGACTAGTCGTTAAGCAACGATGGCAAAGAGGTGCTGCAAGAGATGCGTAGGTGCCGTTGTGTGCGAGCCTCGACGTAGTACGATGAAACGGACGTCGCCGCTGATGGTGCACGCCTCCATGCAGCCAAGTGTGTGCGCATGCATGTGTTATTCACGTGCATTCTGTGGCCGAGTGTGTGTGCATGGATGTGTTGTGTACGTGCGTTGTGTGCTCCATGTTGTGCGCGTACGTGTATGAGTTGGATCGACATGAGATAGTGCATTGGCGTGTGTACTTGCATGGCTGCATGTGTCCTGTACATGCGTGGCTTCTTGCGTGGTTATCAATATAAACTATAAAACATCTTAAACTTAGCATCCTGATGTATCGTCTCTAGTGGTTAGTGAAGAGTTCATGTTTTTTATTTGTTTATAGGTGGGCAGGCGGCAAAAAACAAGGGGAAACGCGCAAGGTTCCTTGCGGACGCTCCACCGCGAGGTTCCTTGCTCCTTCTCGATCGTCGGGAATCTATGTTCTTCAACACTTTTTTACGTGAGTTTTGTTCATCCTTTTGCCAACGCGTGAGACATCTAGCATCAAGGTGCACGTGTCATGCAAGAAAATGGAGATAATCAGATAAGCAGTGCGTAAGTGAGTCGTGCACTTCGATGGCACCTACTACGCAATATTTTTTCTCCTCGATGGCACGTGAATACTGCACGTACTCAATGTTGGAGCACGGGATGGGGGGTAGCCATGACATGGTCAGCCCTTTTTTTGGAGAGAGTGCATACTAAATAACTTTAATGTGTCTCGTCAACTCGCAGAACGATGAGAAGCTTGCTTACTATGCCTTCTCCCTCGCCAACGCATGCGCGGTGGCTCGCAGCACGAGGAGAAACTTTTGCTTACAAGCGGTGGACGTTCAACAATTCATTTGGTGTCAGATTGCCAGAAGTACTACCATATTACCATCATTATTGTTCGACTTTCGGAAGAGGCGAAGAGCCAAGCGCAAGGTCACCTACTAACCTTAGGCTAGGCATAGTGGGAGTAACATAAGTAGGGGTACCTTATTTTTTTATTCTAGAAACAACCACACACGAATATTGGACGGTAGCGGCACAACAACGTAATCAAAAATCAAAACCAACCAATGAACTACTACTGATGGTGAGTGTTTGCTAGTATACGTATCATGTACTCCGTATGTCCATGTATATAGGGCTTAATGCGTTTTCCGAGACTAACTTTGGCCCTTTTTGGATCCATGGGTTAGCATTAGTTTAAGCTAGTTGGGTCTGTAATAGCCCTAAAGTATCCAAACATGAGGGTTAAATTGGAGCAAGTTGCCCCAAACCCACCAAAAAAACTGTCCCACCCAAGAGTCGGTAACATGTGATGAGTTAACCGACCTCAAAAGACGGCAAAATGCCAGCCCGCCGCACTTTGAGAGAGATGAGGAGCGAGAAGCGATACGGGCTGCTGGATTACTAGAGCTAGCTGTTGCACGGAGGCCAAGAAATATGGTGATAGTGTAGGTTAGCCATGTAGTACTACACTGGGCTGCCGTGTTTCATACTCTTCCGATCTACTTTGGAGATGATTGGTTGATTTTATATCGCTGAATAATATAAAATATTATGAGTGCAGACGCTCCACCACGAGGTTCCTTGCTCCTTCTCGGTCGTCGGGAATCTATGAGCATAATAGGTTTGGTGCCAAAAATAGGCAAGCCAATGTTTGGCATTGTGCCAAATATTCACTACTACTACTTAGTTGGTTACCGAGTTGTCTTGCCTATCTCACATAAAGTTGCCAATATTTGGCAAGTCTTGGTATTGCCAATATTTGGCAATTCCAACATTTGGCTAGCCAAATATTGGCAACAAACCAATCATGCTCTATGTTCTTCCACTCTTTTTTTACGTGAGCTTTGTTCATCCTTTTGCCAACACTCAGGACATCTAGCATCAAGGTGCACGTGTCATGCAAGAAAATGGAGATAAGCAGTGCGTAAGTGAGTCATGCACTACGATGGCACCTAGTGCTACGCAATATTTTTCCTCCTCGATGGCACGTGAATAGTGCACGTACTCAATGACCGAGCACAGGATGGTAGCCATGGACATGGTCGGCCCTTTTTGGAGAGAGTACTAAATACTACTCATACTACATATTAACTTTGATGTGTCTCGTCAACTCGCAGAACGACAAGAAGCACACACTGAGACTACCCACAGTGGGAGTAACATAGGTAGTAACATCACACATGTCTAGATAAAGTAGATGATGTGGCAAGCAATAAATGAAGAAAGAGAGGAAAGTAGTAACATCACACGTATCAATGCATGTTACCACACATATGTTACCCCCCTCAGACTGTTACTATAGAGGTAGTACTAACATAGACTAGTAACATGAGTAACATAAGCATGTTACTAGTCTATGTTACTACCCATTGTGGCCAGTATGAGGGGGGTGTCTCCAACAGTGTTCCTCGGCTCGCACCTCTTGCATCACGGTGGTCGAGCTTGGAGTCATTCATCTGGTACACGTGGCATCTCAGATCAGGACGCAAGGTGACGTACACCATCAAGGTCCACGGTCAAGGGGGTCAGGGAGGATGCGACCTCTCACTGCATCCGCCATTTGAAGCGGCGCGCCGGCCCAGGGCGCCGCCCGCTGCACTCCCAGCTGTACCGGCCTCCTCGCCGCATTCGAAAACCTACATTTAAAACCGCGTGGAATGCGAGAAACCATCTCCTGCCACACACGTCCATTCAGGAGCAGGTCACCGGCCAAGCTCCTCCTTCCACCATTTTTTCCACTCTATCGGCGGCATCCGACGAGTAGGAAGAGCAGTTCTCCAGCATAAAAGCCGTCTGGGTGGCCCCCTGAGCCTGGCAGTTACGAGCGAGGCAGCTCGCTTCTCCACCTACCTCGCCTAGACCGTCGGAGGCAGTTGCCGCACCAAGCCAGCACGTGGTTCCACACCAGGCCTCTCCAATACAGCTCGAGGAAGAGTGCCGACTTGCAACACGCCGGCTTGTCGGGAAGCACGGTGGCATGGGCATCGTCGCTGCCCTCGATGCCGCCACGTCGTGCATCGCCTCCAGTGTCTGCGACTGCGCCATCCGCCATCGACGCGCTCGTAGCCGCGACATGCATGCAGAGAAAGAAGCCGCCGCGGATGTCGACGAGGTGACAGGCAGCACGTCCCCGCCCGCCGCCATCACCGAGGAGATGTAGAATACGGGAGGCCGCCGCCGATTGTATCCCATGAAGGCCACCGCTAAGGCAACGCCGGCGAATACAGCCGGTGTCTTGCATGATTCTTCTTCTGCCGGATGCTGGAGGACAAAGAGATCGGGCGGCGACCATTAGATTAGGTATTTTAATTCTACCAGGTTGGTTGTAATGGGAGTATTATAAGTAGTATCATGCATGCCAACTAGTACTAGGCAAATTTGATGAGGTGGCGTAGAATTAAATGAAGAAAGAGAGAGTTGAATATCATATTATGATACCATATGGAATTAAGACCTCTTCCAATGCAAATGTGCTTAGATGAGGTGCTACGTGCATTAAATGGCTTAGCAACTCAAGTCTCCAATGCATAGGTGCTTAGTTTGTTGTTGCTAAGCTTTCTTCATTTAATTAGCTATAGACTCAAAACTATCTTTCCACTGTTTCTTCCTGGGGTCACCAAACTAGTCTCTCTCTTCTTAATTAACTTGCCACATCATATTTTATGCCTACATGGCAGGCTTAGCAGCTATACATGGTGGAGCACTCGGAGAGGCCAAGGCTGGTCATAGTGGGGAGTAACTTATACTACAACGTATTACTATGTTACTCTAAAGATCTCTCTCCTCATTAACTACATGCCACATAAGCAAAATTTTCTTGGAGTGCGCTATGTTACTAGTACCTAAGTTGCTCCCACTATGAGGCAGGCGACGAGCCGGGGAGGTAGCCCGACGACCCCTTGAGCTTTAAAGGCACCCGCATGATCTCCTCTCCTCGTAGGGAAGGTCGGGGTCCATTGGGTATACTACGACGACACCCGCAGCTTCCGACGGCGTTCTTGCCATTTCATTAGTGTAAATAAATAGTCAATTCCTAGTCAACAATTAAAACCGCCTAAACTCTAACATGTGAACACTAAAACCGCTCAAGGGGGTGATATACCTGGTTTTAGATATTTGAGGGGAAAATCGTACCAAAATTGACTTTGGGGGGTTATTTTTCCATCAACTTACATTTGAGGGTGAAAATATACTTCTTTCAATGGTTCGCTGGTCAGAATATTCTTTTTAGATTTATAACATGTGGGACCGAGTGTGAGCAAACCGACCTCAATCGATGGCAGAATCGCCTGCCGGATGCACTTTGAGAGAGATGAGGAGCAAGAAGTGATACGGGCTGGTCGTGTCATGCAAGAAAATGGCTGGTCTCATGTTTAAAACTTGTTCTACTATAGTAGAGGTATATGTAGATGTAGTGTAGACATAGATGCAGATGTCGATGTACATGTTGAGATGTAGAGATAAGTGAGACTCACCAATGGTCACCTACGTAGGCCGAGTGCGTGCACGAATCACCCAAAAAAGGAGTATGTGCACGAAGAGAAAAATTGCACGCACAGACACACGTACTCTGTGCCTCATTCCCTAACACACGTGCGTGGGTACACGGTGGAGCTCATTTCTGGATGAAGAGATAGCTCACATGATAATTTGACGCGTTTGGTAGTTGTTCACTTAGTGGAGGGTCGGGAACCACGCGTGTACGAATCAAAGTTCGACCATAACGCGGTGGCGTGTTTGTTTTTAATTTATTTTTTCTTCAATGGAACGTACGCAGTTTTTTTCTTGAATGGCACGTGAATCGTGCACATACTCAATGATGGAGCACAGGATGGGATGGTAGCCATGGACATGGTCGGCCCTTTTTGGAGACTACTTGATACGTCTCGAACGTATCTATAATTTTTGATTGTTCCATCCTATTATATTATCTGCTTTGGATGTTAATGGGCGTTATTTTACACTTTTATATTAGTTTTGGGACTAACCTATTAACCCAAGGCCGAATGCAAATTGCTGTTTTTTTGCCTATTTCAGTGTTTCGTAGAAAAGGAATATCAAACGGAATCCAAACGGAATGAAACCTTCGGGGACGTGATTTTTGGAACAAACATGATCCAGAGGACTTGGAGTGAATGTCAAGAAACAAACGAGGAGTCCACAAGGCAGGGGGTGCGCCTACCCCCCCTGGGGGCGCCCTCCCCACTCGTGGGCCCCTCGTGGCTCAACCGACCTACTTCTTCCTCCTATATATATACTCATATACCTTGAAAACATCCAGGAGCACCACGAAACACTATTTCCACCGCCGCAAGCTTCTGTACTCAAGAGATCCCATCTTGGGGCCTTTTCCGGAGCTCCGCCGGAGGGGGCATCGATCATGGAGGGCCTCTACATCAAACTCCATGGCCTCTTCGGTGATGTGTGAGTAGTTTACTTCAGACCTTCGGGTCCATAGTTATTAGCTAGATGGCTTCTTCTCTCTCTTTGAATCTCAATACCAAGTTCTCCTCGGTCTTCTTAGAGATCTATTCGATGTAACTCTTTTTGCGGTGTGTTTGTCAAGATCCGATGAATTGTGGGTTTATGATCAAGTCTATCTATAAACAATATTTGATTCTTCTCTGAAATCTTTTATGCATGATTGGTTATCTTTGCAAGTCTCTTCGAATTATTAGTTTGGTTTGGCCTACTAGATGGATCTTTCTTGCAATGGGAGAAGTGCTTAGCTTTGGGTTCAATCTTGCGGTGCTCAATCCCAGTGACAGAAAGAGAAACGACATGTATTGTATTGTTGCCATCGAGGATAAAAAGATGGGGTTTATATCATATTGCTTGAGTTTATCCCTCTACATCATGTCATCTTACCTAATGCGTTACTCTGTTCTTATGAACTTAATGCTCTAGATGCATGCTGGATAGCGGTCGATGTGTGGAGTAATAGTAGTAGATGCAGGCAGGAGTCGGTCTACTTGTCACGGACGTGATGCCTATATACATGATCATGCCTAGATATTCTCATAATTATTCGCTTTTCTATCAATTGCTCGACAGTAATTTGTTCACCCACCGTAATACTTATGCTATCTATAGAGAAGCCACTAGTGAAACCTATGGCCCCTGGGTCTATTCTCCATCATATTAATCTTCCGTCAACAAGCTATTTCTATTACCTTTTATTTTTCAATCTTTACTTTTTATCTTTATCATAAAAATACCAAAAATATTATTTTATCATCTCTATCAGATCTCACTCTCGTAAGTGACCGTGAAGGGATTGACAACCCCTTTATCGCGTTGGTTGCGAGGTCCTTATTTGTTTGTGTAGGTACGAGGGACTTGCGTGTAGCCTCCTACTGGATTGATACCTTGGTTCTCAAAAACTACGGGAAATACTTAAGCTACTTTGCTGCATCACCCTTTCCTCTTCAAGGGAAAACCAACGCAGTGCTCAAGAGGTAGCACTACTACACTGGTACTTTGATGTACATTTTGAAAAAAAACTACTACTTTGATGTGTCATGTCAAATCGCAGAACGATGAGAAGCTTGCTTACTACGCCCTCTACATAGCCCACACTTTTATGGCTAGTTATAGTGGTAGTCACTTAGCGCACTCCAAGAAAATTTTGCTTATGTGGCAAGTACTTAATGAGAAGTGGTAGCATAATATGTTACTGTAACATAGTGTTTCCTAAGACAAGATGAGTCTACAAGGTAATAAATGAAGCCATCATAACATTACTGTACTACTCCCTCCTTTCCGGTTTATAGGGCTCCCTCCTTTCTGGTTTATAGGGCTCAATTCGAAAATCTCACCAACAAAGGTAGATGATGAGTAGTGGAATACTTTTTGTAATTTGCAAAAGCACCCAATTAATGCTCTTGTTTTCCTCAAAAATTTATGTTTACCATTGTATTAATTGCAATGCATGCATGCATAAAGTACATACATTGGTCAATTTTATCTTAATACTTGCATGCAATTATTTACTGCACCTTGAAATCTAAACTTGTGATGGGGAACAACCAAATTGATCCTTATAAAATGGAAAAACTAAGATTTTGAGGTAAGCCCTATAAATCGGAAAGGAGGGAGTAGTAACATAGACTAGTGTTATATGCATGAAACTACTAGTGAGTATGGGAGCACATGATATTTCCCCGTCCGGACCGATCCCAAGTTGGCTTCTCACCTTCTTGGCCCAACAAAAAACCCTCCCCCCTCCCGCGCGGGCTTCCCGCCTAGCGCTAGTTGATCCCGCCGCTCCACATTGATGGCAAGTCAGGGCGACACGACCTCTCACTGCTTCCACCATTGCAGCGGCGCGCCGATCGGGGGCACCGCCTGCTACACACCCGGCATTTTGGACTACACACTGGAGAGTAACTTTAGAGCAAGTACTACAATTAGATGACATAAGGATTTAAATATAGTATTTGTGCTTAGTTGAAGGAGAGAGAAGAGAAGTGGGTTGTAAACTTGTAGCCGGTTGTAGCAGGAGCTCCAACATACTTTGTGAGTAAAAGGTGGGGCCATTATTAATGATATAGTATTATACTAAAGGGACTAACTATTGTACTGGGAGGCCATTAGGTTGGTTCTAGATGATGTGTCAACTTCATATAGCTGGATGTTGGCTATACTATTAACCATGCTCTAAGTGTTGTGTGAGTGGGACTAAAGTTTAGTCCCATACTGCTAGGTGAGTGTGAGTTGCACCACTTTATAATGTGATTTATTCTAGCATTTGCATGAGCATGATAATAGGAAACCTACACGCGTGCTCTTCGGGAATGAGCCTGTCCAAGGACAAAAGCTATCCACGTGGTCTATATTTTTGTTGGTCAAAAAATTTATTAAGTCATTAATTAATAATTAACAGACGCCTTAATTACCCAGCCCTTTCTGATTCTATTGGATAGTGGGGCTATTATTGACTTGGATGTGGGGTTTGGGCCAAAGGTCTACTATTGTACTTGGTTTTACTCGCACGACCGACCTGCCAGGCTCTACCGTACCCACTGCTGTATCATATGGTTTCGCACCATTCCAGATCTTAGCGCTGCCACGCAATTCTTCTCCAGCCCTCCTTCCGGCCTGCACCACGAGAAGGGACAACAGTCCTCCGAACCCTGGCTTTCGTGATCCTGTACGGGAGAGGGGCGATCAGGTTTTTCAGGAGCACACTCATGTGAGTGCTGCCAGCGACGACTTCCTCGACGACAGCCTTCTTCCCCGACCTCAGTAACCTCTTCATGAACGACATGAGTGACAACATCAACAACAATGGTTCTGCTCCGCTGTATAGTATGTGATTCTATCCTCCTGGTTTAGTCTGCATCATTACTTTGATCTTTGCAATTGTCGTCATGATCTATTTACTGTTGATTCGGATTAAATCTCAGAGTAAATTGCTCATATATTCAACAATCCAATCCAAAAACCTGATTATAGGCAATTTACTTCGAGTGGTTTTGTTGCGCTTTTGAAGCCGCATACTTTTAAGGGGGTGCAATATAAAAGGTGGCGCACAAGAGCAGTTTATTGGTTTCAGATCATGTACTGCTATGACGCCACTAAGGGTAAGCCTGAGAGCGATCTTAACCCTACACAACAGGAAGCTTTTGAGAACATGGATACCCTCTTCAAAGCCACCCTGCTGAGTGTTCTTGACAATTCCATTGTGGATTCATATATGTCGTTTGACAGCGGCAAAGACATGTGGGCTACGCTCAAGGCCATGTTTGGGGCCTCGGTGCTGGCAACGAGTTGTACGTCATGGAGCAATTCTGTGACTACAAGATGACTGATGAGCGCTCTGTTGTTCAGCAGACTCATGAGATACAGTCACTCACTAAGGAACTTGAGTACTTTAAGTGTATGTTGCCAGACAAATTTGTTGCTGGGACCATCATTGCCAAGCTTCCACCTTCGTGGAACAATTTTGCTACTTCTCTAAAAAACCAAGAGACACAAGTTTTCCGTTTCGGATCTCATTAGCACTCTTGAATTTGAAGAGAAGGCGAGAGCAAAAGACACATGTGCTCGGGTCACTGAGGGAGCTTCTAGTGCCCACATGGTACACAAGAAGGACTTCCAGCCCAACCAGCCCAAAAACAACAAGAACAAATCTCAGGGGAAATGCAAGTTTGATGCAAAGAACAAGTCGTCACATTCTACCAACTTCAAGAAGAATACTCATAATGGGAAGGGATACAAACCTCAATTTTGGTAGCACCGCACAAAATTTATATCGCTGCATCTACCTGCTGTCAGCTAACCTCATGGTGCTCCAGGTATTCCTACATTCGTAACTAGGTACAATGACCACCGCAAGATGAAATAAGATTATTCGTACATTGACTTGCTGATTGCTGCGGAACGATCCTGTCATGTGTGGAGGAGCAAATAAGAAGTGCAGCCAAAGGTGGAAATCAACCAAGAACTTATGAAATTATATATAATCTTCCTTAGGCATGTCAGTATCCCCTTCATAATGATGATCGTGTTTTGTCATGCCGAGCTATTGATATGTGCTACAGTTTAGCAACATCGCTTAAGTATAGCTATTGTTTTCCTATCTTTTCACATTCAGGACAATGAAGATGATTTCAGGGGAACTGCACAATATGGACTCATGTTGAGTCATCTCTATTGCCTCATGTGTTCGCTGCAAATGTGTCAACATCAATTGCATGATGAGGCAGTGCTACCTCTTGAGCATGCGTTGGTTTTCCCTTGAAGAGGAAAGGGTGATGCACCAAAGTAGCGTAAGTATTTCCCTCAGTTTTTGAGAACCAAGGTATCAATCCAGTAGGAAACTACATGCAAGTCACCTAGTACCTGCACAAACAAACAAGAACCTCACAACCAACGCGATAAAAAGGTTGTCAATCCCTTCACGGTCTCTTACGAAAGTGAGATCTGATAGAGATAATAAGATAAATATTTTTGGTATTTTTGTTGTATAGATTGAAAAGTAAAGATTGCAAAATAAATAGTAAACTAGAATTGTAGATCAGAAACTTATATGATGTAAAGTAGACCCAGGGGCCATAGGTTTCACTAGTGGCTTCTCACAAGATAGCATATATTGCGGTGGGTGAACAAATTTCTGCCGAGCAATTGATAGAAAAGCACATAGTTATGATGATATCTAGGCATGATCATGAACATAGGCATCACGTCCATGTCAAGTAGACCGAAACGATTATGCATCTACTACTATTACTCCACACATCGACCGCTATCCAGCATGCATCTAGAGTATTAAGTTCAGAAGAACAGAGTAACGCATTAGGCAAGATGACATGATGTAGAGGAATAAACTCAAGCAATATGATATAAACCCCATCTTTTTATCCTCGATGGCAACAATAAAATATGTGCCTTGCTGCCCCTACAATCACTGGGAAAGGACGCCGCAAGATTGAACCCAAAGCTAAGCACTTCTCTGATTGCAAGAAAGATCCATCTAGTAGGCCAAACCAAATTGATAATTCGAAGAGAATTGCAAAGATATCAAATCATGCATATAAGAATTCAGAGAAGAATCAAATATTGTTCATAGATAATCCTAATCATAAACCCGCAATTCATCGGATCTCGGCAAACACACCGCAAAAAGAATTACATCTAATAGGTCTCCAAGAACATCGAGGAGAACTTTGTATTGAGATCCAAAGAGAGGGAAGAAGCCATCTAGCTAATAACTATGGACCTGAAGGTATGTGGTAAAATACTCACACATCATCGGAGAGGCTGTGGTGTTGATGTAGAAGCCCTCCGTGATCGAATCCCCCTTCGGCAGATCACTGGAAAAGGTCCCCAGATGGGATCTCACGGGTAGAAAAGGTTGTGGCAGTGGGAAAGTGGTTTCGTGGCTCCCCTAGATGTTTTCAGGGTATAATAGTATATATAGGCGAAAGAAGTAGGTCGGTGGAGCTGTGAGGGGCCCACGAGGGTGGGGGCGTGCCTGGCTTCCATGGGCCCGCCGCCCTACCTCGTGGACGCATCTTTGTTTCCTTGACGTCCACTCCAAGTCTCCTGGATTGTGTTTGTTCCAAAAAAGATCCTCGCGAAGGTTTCATTCTATTTGGATCCCGTTTGATATTCCTTTTCTGTGAAACACTGAAATAGGCAAAAAAAACAACAATTTGCACTGGGCCTTCGGTTAATAGGTTTGTCCCAAAAATAATATAAAAGTGCATAATAAAGCCCATTAAACATCCAAACAGATAATATAATAGCATGGAACAATAAAAATTATAGATACATTGGAGACGTGCCAGGCATCTAGCTAGTTGTGGAGTTGCCAACATGCTCAAAGTGCTCGCAACATTGAGAATAAACAAGCATGCCCAGGAAATTAATGCGTGCACAAGGAGGCCCTTTGCTGAGAGAAGCATGGACCGATTTTCTTTATTTCCACACCTTCTCACAGCTTTTTATTGGTTATAGTATGGTGAATCATTGAGATGCATAAACATGCTGAACTTTTGTTCTTCTGAATGTTAGTATGGATATCGTATCTTCTGAAGCTTAGTTTAATGTGAATGTTGACTAGCCTGTGAACCTTCACAATCTAGTAAGTATATTGTAGGCCTGTTATTTGACACCTTACTTTGCCGCGCTACGCGACCAGTGTGAGTGTCTGCATCCAGTACCGCATCCTCTAATTTGGTGGATGCCAAGTTGAAAAACGTTACCAATGAGTAGCCATAAGCTGGAGGCGTCTCTTTTTTCATTCGAATGGGCAATAAGCTAGAGAGTGTCTCACGCTGCCTCTAGTGTTAAGGCCCTCCAGTACGAAACACGGGCAGCCGACTGGGCCGATACAAAAGCCTATCCATCTTAAAGCCCATTTGTTTTTGTTTTTTGCGAGGAGAATCCCATGATCCCAGAAAAACCCTCCTTCCTCCTCACTTCCACTTAAACTACAGCTTGTTGGACTCTCCCGCTTCTGTCGCTCCCAATTCCCCCCGTTCCCCATCTTCCTCACTCATCCAGAAAACCCCCGCTCACCTTCTTCCTCACTCGTACAGAAAACGCTTGCTCCTCTTCTTCCACTCCTATGAAAACCTCAGCCCCCCTTCTTCCCCACTCGCACTGCCACTAGGCTCTTCTCTGGCTACTCTGCTCAAACCCGTGAGATCGGCGCGATGCCCACAAGGAAAATGGAGTCGGCTGGCCCCAGCGCCAAGAAGATGAGGCTTCCTCCAGCGGCGATGCCGGTTGTAGACCCCGCACCCTGCAGTGCGGGGAGAAACGGCGAGCCCCCTACCCAGATCTGAGGAACCGGTATAATCTTCGGTGGACCGCGTCAGAGATCTCCCGGACGTCATCCTTGAGGAGATAATCTCGCTTCTCCCCACCAAGGATTGTTGCCGCACACAAGTCCTCTCAACTCAGTGGCGCCCTCTATGGCGCACCTCGCCCCTCAAACTCGACCGTCGTCAGATATTTGTCCTTCCTGAATTTGATCTCCTCAGAGCCATCGTCTCCTCTCACCAGCATGGCCTGGTTCAACGCCTCTGCATCTCGACATGCTACCTGCTGTCCATACCGGCACGGTGGACTCTTGGATGACATCCCTTGAATTCGGAGAACTCCAGCAGTTTGCGTTCCACCATTACCACGAAAGTTTCATACCACGAACACGCCAAGAATTCATGCCCACACAATCGTTGTCCATCTTGCGGTTTTCCTCCTCTCTCCACACCGCCACCTTCGCCCGGTGCCATCTACCAGACGATCTGGTACAAATGCTTCGACTCCCACTGCTAAAAAACTTTTGCTTGTGGTGGTTTATCTGTCGAAGGCCTCACTGCACAGCATTATCCACTCCAGTTGCCCTGCCCTGGAGCGCTTGCTGATTGTTTTGGGAATAGAAATCCCTATCAGTTGTCTCCAAATAAAGTCGCTCACCTTAAAAGCATTGGAATTTGTTTTGAAGGACAATAGCTCATCATCAAAGATGCCCCTTCACTTCAAAGGTTGCTCCTTGATAATTGTTATAGACCTTCGCAAATAACTATCATCTCTGCGCCCAAACTGGAGAACTTGGGTGTAATTCGTGATTCGTTTAATGATCACGGGAAGTTGGTGTTTGGCTCCTCACCTTTTCAGGTACCGTATATTATCATCTACACATTTGTAATCATAAGCTACATTTTTCATTTGTACGCATCAGTTTTATATCATCTTGGAGTACACTTTGGGTACTAATATTATGTTATATGCTCAACGAAGAGTTCGTCCATGGATAGCCTATCAATGCTGTTGGATTTTGTCAAGATCTTATATATCGGAATGTATAGTTTTGATTTGAACATAATTATTGGCTTGCTGTGATGCTTTCGATCTCTGGAGAATTTATATATAGAGGTGATGATTTCATGCACATTGAAAGCCCGTATATATTGTACTAGAATTAACCGTTCGGCTGTCGCTCTTTCGACATACTCTTTTTCACACTTTAACTGTTTTCAATCTTCATGTCTACTTAGGTACTGCGACCACATGGAGAAAAACGTACAACCAATCGGTGGCGTAATAAGCACCAGGATTTTCTTAGTTCTCATGACATTCGTTTGAGGACAATAATGATGGAAGGATATGCATCCAACTAGGCAAACAGAAGCTTTGTCACACACTTCCTGTTGAATGTGAGGTCACTATTGTCCATAAGGCTTAAGTTTTACCACAAGATATTTCTCACAGAACGACACGTTGAACAGCAAAAAAGGAAGTTTCAGGTGGACAAATGGGCTTCTAAACATGCTCGGCTTCTATTTACAACAAGTTGTAGTCATCCTGAAATAATTTATTTTGCACATGATGTTGATTTTATGGATCGGGCTGATCCATTTGTTTGTGACTGCGAAAAAGAGTGGTTGGGTTAGATGTTACTGCCATGTTCAATCAGGTTTTTGTCTAAAAATTTGATGAACAATTAATCCTTGGGATTTTTGTACCGTTTGTAAGCTTGAGTTGCATATTGTTGCCCTCGTACTCCCCTCCACCTCCCACTACACTGTCGCATCTTCCCCGGCTGCTGTTCGTTCCCATCCGAGGCCTCGTCGTTGTTCTCTGCCTTGGTTCGCTCGCTATGCCCGCCGCCGTCTGGAGTTGTCAACATGGTTAACAACCAAGAGGAATCAGGAGATGACTGTACGTGGAGAGACTGACAGTAGGGACCCACCAGGGTCATTGCATTACGCAAGCAGGTGCCTCGTTATTACAAGCCAAAAAGTACTTCCTCCTAATTGTTTGACAACTAGGTCCCATGCCATTGTCAATGTAGTCAATAAATGAGAAAATTACACAACAAGCGGATAACACCAGGGACCCAGCAGCTCGCCCAGTTCTTTTTTTAGTTTCAGAGACGGGGCTCAACTGCGTGTTGTGCGGGGGCTGTGGCCCGTCTAGCCCACACTTACGCTTTTATTTAAGCACATGACGAGCCCAGTTGATATCTTTTTTCTTTCTGAAAATGGCTAGCCCAGTTCTTTTTTTTGGAGAATACCAAAATCAAGGCCTACTTGCTTTTCTCAGCCCTGCTAGGCTGTAAATCTTTCAAGACGAGGAGGGATGTAAGTAGTAAGAAACGGGCTTCCCCAGAAAATGGGCTATAAGTTGTAAGAAAAGGTCTGTAAATTTTTAAACCAAAGCCAACCGGCAATTACATTAAAATATCATTTTTCTGCATTTCTCTACTCTCAACTCTTATAAAAACCAAAGCCAACTGGCAATTACATTAAAATATCGTCTTTTCTCCCACAAGATAAACTACTCATACAAATGCATCTTCATGTTTCGTGCAACACACGGGAATCTTGCTAGTTAAGATTTTAAATTTCATTCATTTTTTTGCGGAGAATTGTTTTTGAATTTTATTTTGATATAACTTTTTAAAAATTATTTTTAACATGACTCGAAATTTTGTGATTAAAAGACTTCGGACCCCACCGAAATATGCAAAATTTCGTTGAATTTTTTAGCAGTGCCCAGAATATATGGTCTGTAATGCTAATAAAAAGAATATGGGCTTCAAATATCCTTAAGAATTAGCAAATGGGCTGTAAATTATTGAAAATAATGGCAAATGGGTTGTATGCTGTTTTCCGCAGATTTGGAGGCTGACTTCTGGGCCTACTAGGTTGACGATGACACTGTCCTAATTTTTTTTGACGCGTACGCAAGGCTTTGTGAACTTAGTCAACACAGAGCAGTGACTGTTGGATGCCCATTCAACGGCTGCCGTGCTTCTTCAATCTCTGATCTTCCTGCTCCAGCCGCCCAAACCAGCGCTGGCGGGACTGCCTGCTCCCTCCTCCCGTGGCTGGCTGTGCTGCCGCCAGGCCATCCCTCTACCCACTGATAACCCACAAGTATAGGGGATCGCAACAGCTTTCGAGGGTAGAGTATTCAACCCAAATTTATTGATTCTTCACAAGGGGAGCCAAAGAATATTCTCAAGTATTAGCAGCGGAGTTGTCAATTCAACCACACCTGGAAACTTAGTATCTGCAGCAAAGTGTTTAGTAGCAAAGTAATATGATAGTGGTGGTAGCGGCAACAAAAGTAAAGACAGCAAAAGTAATGTTTTTGGTATTTTGTAGTGATTGTAACAGTAGCAGCGGGAAAGTAAATAAGCGTAAACTAGTATATGGAAAACTCGTAGGCACCGGATCAGTGATGGATAATTATGCCGGATGCGGTTCATCATGTAACAGTCATAACATAGGGTGACACAGAACTAGCTCCAATTCATCAATGTAATGTAGGCATGTATTCCGTATATAGTCATACGTGCTTACGGAAAAGAACTTGCATGACATCTTTTGTCCTACCCTTCCCGTGGCAGCGGGGTCCTATTGGAAACTAAGGGATATTAAGGCCTCCTTTCTAATAGAGAACCGGAACAAAGTATTAGCACATAGTGAATACATGAACTCCTTAAACTATGGTCATCACCGGGAGTGGTCCCGATTATTGTCACTTCGGGGTTGTCGGATCATAACACATAGTAGGTACTATAGACTTGCAAGATAGGATCAAGAACTCACATATATTCATGAAAACATAATAGGTTCAGATCTGAAATCATGGCACTCGGGCCCTAGTGACAAGCATTAAGCATAGCAAAGTCATAGCAACATCAATCTCAGAACATAGTGGATACTAGGGATCAAACCCTAACAAAACTAACTCGATTACATGATAAATCCTCATCCAACCCATCACCGTCCAGCAAGCCCATGGAATTACTCACGCACGGTGGTGAGCATCATGAAATTGGTGATGGAGGATGGTTGATGATGACGATGGCGACGAAATCCCCCTCTCTGGAGCCCGAACAGACTCCAGATCAGCCCTCCCGAGAGGTTTTAGGGCTTGGTGGAGGCTCCGTATCGTAAAACGCGATGATTTCTTCTCTCTGGTTTTTTTCTCTCCGAAAGAAAATATATAGAGTTGGAGTTGGCGTCGGAGGGTCCAGGGGGCCCACGAAGTAGGGGGCGCGCGCCCCCCACCCTCGTGAGAAGGGTGTGGGCCCCCTGGTCTTCATCTTTGGCGAGGATTTTTTTATTGTTTTTTCTAAGATGTTCCGTGGAGTTTCAGGTCATTCCGAGAATATTTGTTTTCTACACATAAAACAACACCATGGCAATTTTGCTGAAAACAGCGTCAGTCCGGGTTAGTTCCATTCAAATCATACAGGTTAGAGTCCAAAACAAGGGCAAAAGTGTTTGGAAAAGTAGATACGACGGAGACGTATCAGCTCCCCCAAGCTTAAACCCTTGCTTGTCCTCAAGCAATTCAGTTGACAAACTGAAAGAAAGAAAGAAAAACTTTTACAAACTCTGTTTGCTCTTGTTGTTGTTGTAACTATGTCAAGCCAGCATTCAAGTTTTCAGCATAGATCATAACTAACCACATTTGCAATAATTTTCAGGTCTCACAATTACTCATGTCAATAGCATAATCAACTAGCAAGCCATAATAATAAATCTCGGATGACAACACTTTCTCAAAACAATCATAATATGATATAACAAGATGGTATCTTGCTAGCCCTTTCTGAGACCGCAAAACATAAATGCAGAGCACCTTTAAAGATCAAGGACTGACTAGACATTGTAATTCATGGTAAAAGAGATCCAATCATAGTCATACCCAATATAAATTAACAGTGATGAATGCAAATGACGGATGTGCTCTTCAGATAGTGATTTTTAATAAGAGGGTGATGGCTCAACATAAAAGTAAATGGATAGGCCCTTCGTAGAGGGAAGCAGGGATTTGTAGAGGTGCCAGAGCTCGGTTTTGAAATAGAGATAAATTGTATTTTGAGCGATATACTTTCATTGTCAACGTAACAACTAAGAGATGGCGATATCTTCCATGCTAAACACATTATAGGCGGTTCCCAAACAGAATGGTAAAGTTTATACTCTCCCTCCATCAACAGGCATCAATCCATGGCTTGCTCGAAACAACGAGTGCCTCCAACATACATCAGGTCCCAGGGGGAGTTTTGTTTGCAATTAATTTTGATTTAGTTTGCATAAAGCATGGGACTGGGCATCCCAGTGACCAGCCATATTCACGTGAGTGAGGAGCGGAGTCCACTCCTCTTGAGAATAACCCGCCTAACACGGAAGATAAGGACAGCCTTGGTTGATACATGAGCTATTCGAGCATACAAAACAGAATGTTTATTTGAAGGTCTAGAGTTTGGCACATACAAATTTACTTGGAACGGCAGGTAGATACCGCATATATGAAGGTATAGTGGACTCATCTGGATTAACTTTTGGGTTTAAGGGATTGGATGCACAAGCAGTATTCCCGCTTAGTACAAGTGAAGGATAGCAAAAGACTGGGAAGCGACCAACTAGAGAGCGACAACAGCCATGTACATGCATTAAAATTAATAAACATTGGATGCAAGCATGAGTAGGATATAATCCACCATGAACATAAATATCGTGAAGGCTATTTTGATTTGTTTCAACTACATGCATGAACATGTGCCAAGTCAAGTCACTTAAATCATTCAAAGGAGGATACCACCCCATCATACCACATCATAATCATCTCAATAGCATGTTGCCACACAAGGTAAACCATTCTAACTCATAGCTAATCAAGCATGGCACAAACAACTATGATCTCTAATTGTCATTGCAAACATGTTTATTCATAATAAGCTGAATCAAGAACGAGGGACTCATCATATTTACAAAAAAAAGAGGTCGAGTTCATACCAGGTTTTCTCATCTCAGTCAGTCCATCATATATCATCATAATTTCCTTTCACTTGCACGACCAAACGGTGTGAATAATAATAAGAGTGTACGTGCATTGGACTAAGCTGGAATCTACGAGTATTCAATAAATAGGAGAAGACAAGGCAATATGGGCTCTTGGTTAAATCAACACTAATGCATATAAGAGCCACTTCAACAATTTAATTATGGTCTTCTCCTACTGACCCCCAAAGAAAATAAAAAAAATAAAACCATTTACACGGGAAAGCTCCCAACAAGAAAAAGAAGAATGGGAAATATTTTTGGGTTTCCTTTTTAATTATTACTACTACAGCAGAAAAATAACTACTACTAATTTTTTTTGTTTTTTTCTTAAGGTTTAGCAAACACACAAGAAGAAAGTAGGAAAAAGAAAATAAACTAGCATGGATATTACAGTGAAAAAGTATGAGCACCGACATCTAGCAATGAGTGTGTGTGAACATAAATGTAATGTCGGTGAGAAATACGTACTCTCCCAAGCTTAGGCTTTTGGCCTAAGTTGGTCTATGGCCACGGCTGGCTTGGCGGATATCCATAATAATAGTTGTTGGGGTCGTACTTTGATGAGGAAGAATAGTTGGGATCATACTTTGATGAAGAAGAAGACTTTGACTGCTACTGGCTGACAGTCATCTCTGGACCCCAAGAATAAACAGATTGTCGTGGAGGTTCATCTTGTGGTTCCTATTCCGGGGCTGGTGCAGGATTCTTGTAAGCTTGGACGGCAGCCCACGTAACGAGGTAGGGTCCTACAAAATTAAACAAAGAAGGAGCAGGCAGGATAATAGTCTCAGGATCATGTTTGTTAAAGAACAATTGATATTTAAGCTCTCCTGCCCTATTCTTAACAATAAAATCATGTGCCACCATACTTTTATGATCTAGATAAACATGGGGCGGCACCTTCTCTTCCTTCTCAGCATGCCTAATAGGTATGTTAAAATGTGCAGCTAGGCGTGTGGCATAGACGCCTCCAAAGATGGGACCCTTAGTACGGTTCATACTTAACCGTCTAGCAATAATACCGCCCATACTAAAAGTGTTATCACTGTATAAACCGTGGTGTAGAATAATTACATGAGGGATACTAAGTTTCCACTATTTCCACGTCCAATTAAACAACGACTAGCAAATAATGCAACGTAGCGTAAAACAGGAAAATGTATGCTAGTGATTCGTGCATCGGAAACCTTCCTAGTTTCTCCTACAGTGATAGTATCAATAAACCCAGCCACATCATCGTGATGTGGTTCTTCTGTCTTGCCCTCAAAAGGGATTAAACAAATCCAACAGAAATCATAAAGTGACATCTCCTTATGCTCATCATATAAATGAAACTCCACCGTAGGTGGTGAGTTCCTAGAATGAAAATGAAAGTTTTGCACAAAAGTATTTGTGAGTAAGACATACTGATCGCATTGGTCGTGGAGGAAAGCAGTGAGGCCTGCATTGTGAGCCAATTCATGAAAATCTTCATAGATATCGGCTGCTCTCAAGAAATCTTCAGAAGGCCATTCACACGCCCGAATCTCCGCGGTGCGCGGCAAATTATACTTAGGCTTCAGTGCCTTTTCCTTCGAGCTTTCGCTCGATGAGCCCCTCAAAAATCCCCTCATTATTTTTCTAAAATAATCTGAAATTTTTAGTAACTTCAAACAAAAGTGAACCAACTTTAATAAAACTGATAGCAACTACTTAGAACCATATAAATTTGACATGCAAGCTCAAGAACATGGTCACCTATGCAGCACAAAATTGCAACGAATTAAGAACTAGAACAAAAACTAATTGGACCAATGGAGGAGTCACATACCAAGGAAGAATCTCCCCAAGCAGTTTTGCGAGAGGTGCTTTGAGCAAGGAGATCGAAAATCACAGCAAAAGTGGCTGGAACTCGTGCTTGAGTTGGTTTTTCGGGTTTGTGTGAGACAGAGGAAGAAGATGGGTGCTGGGATAAGTGGAGGAGGGCCACCGTGGGCCCACGAGGCAGGGGCGCGCCCACCACCCTCGTGGCCAGGTGGCAGCTCCTCCCGCGGTAATTTTTGCACAGTAAATCCTCAAATATTCCCGAAAAAATCATATTAAATTGGCATGGCATTCTGAGGACTTTTATTTTCGGGATATTTTTATATTGCACGGATAAGTCAGTAAACAGACAGAAAATACTATTTTTACATTATTTAATATAAATAACGGAAAGTAAAAGTGGGGTAGAGAAGTTTGTGCTTCTAGGTTCATCCATCTCATGCTCATCAAAAAGAATCCACTAACAAGGTTGATCAAGTCTTGTTAACAAACTCATTCCGATAATCATGAAACCGGAGAAATTTCGCATAACACTAAGTTACCTCAACGGGGATATGCACATCCCCAATAATAACAATATCATATGTCTTCTTGACAGTAGGAAGAGGAAATTCAAAACCTCCAAATATAATCGATGGAATTTTTCCAATAGAGTTGATACTATGAACTCGAGGTTGTTTCCTCAGAAAGTGTACCGTATGCTCATTACCATTAACATGAAAAGTGGCATTGCCTTTGTTGCAATCAATAACAGCCCCTGCAGTATTAAGAAAAGGTCTTCCAAGAATAATAGACATACTATCATCCTCGGGAATATCAAGTATAACAAAGTCCGTTAAAATAGTAACGTTTGCAACCACAACCGGCACATCCTCACAGATACCGATAGGTATAGTAGTTGATTTATCAGCCATTTGCAAAGATATTTCAGTAGGTGTCAGCTTATTCAAGTCAAGTCTACGATATAAAGAGAGAGGCATAACACTAACACCGGCTCCAAGATCACATAAAGCAGTTTTAATATAATTTCTTTTAATGGAGCAAGGTATAGTAGGTACTCCAGGGTCTCCGAGTTTCTTTGGTATTCCACCCTTAAAAGTATAATTAGCAATCATGGTGGAAATTTCGGCTTCCGGTATCTTTATTTTATTAGTAATGATATCCTTCATATTTTTAGCATAAGGATTTGTTTTGAGCACATCAGTTAATCGCATACGCAAAAAGATAGGCCTAATCATTTCAGCAAAGCGCTCAAAATCCTCATCATCCTTTTTCTTGGATGGTTTCGGAGGGAAAGGCATAGGTTTCTGAACCCAAGGTTCCCTTTCTTTACCATGTTTCCTAGCAACAAAGTCTCTTTTATCATAATGTTGATTCTTTGATTGTGGGTTATCAAGATCAACAGCAGGTTCAATTTCTACATCATTATCATTACTAGGTTGAGAATCATCATGAACATCATTATTAATATTTTTACTAGGTTCATGTTCATTACCAGATTGTGTTTCAGCATCAGACATAGAAATATCATTTGGATTATCAGGTGGTTCAGCAATAGGTTCACTAGAAGTTTGCATAGTTCTATCATTTTTCTTCTTCTTCTTCTTTTTAGAAGAACTAGGAACATCAATATTATTTCTTTGAGAATCTTGCTCGATTCTCTTAGGGTGGCCTTCAGGATACAAAGGTTCCTGAGTCATTCTACCAGTTCTAGTAGCCACTCTAACAGCATAATCATTTTTCTTACTATTCATTTCATCAAGCACTTCTTTTTGAGCCTTAAGTACTTGTTCTACTTGAGTGGTAACCATAGAAGCATGTTTGCTAACAAGTTTAAGTTCACCTTTAATATCAGCCATATAATCACCCAAGCATCTAATCATATAAGCATTTTCTTTTAATTGTCTACCAAAATAAGCATTGAAGTCGTCTTGCTTAAACATAAAGTTATCAAACTCATCCAAGCACTGACTAGCAATTTTAGTAGGAGGAATTTCAGCTTTATCATATCTATAGAGAGAATTTACCTTTACTACCTGTGTCAGGATATCGGGATCAGGAGGTTCTTCAGTAAATAAAGAATTGAGATCATATGTTTATTCAACAAGCGGTATATTAAGACCATGTATTTCTTCAATAGGAGGTAAATTCTTAACGTCTTCAGCTTTAATACCTTTTTCTTTCAAAGATTTCTTTGCCTCTTGCATATCTTTGGGACTGAGGAATATAACACCTCTCTTCTTCGGAGTTGGTTTAGGAATAGGCTCAGCAATTGGAGCAGGAGTTGGCTCAGGAGCTGGCTCAGGAGGTGCCCAATTATTTTCATTTGTCAACATATTATTCAATAGAATTTCAGCTTCATCCAGTGTTCTTTCCCTGAAATGAGAACCAGCACAACTATCTAGGTAATCTCTGGAAGCATCGGTTAGTCCATTATAAAATATATCAAGTATTTTAGGTTTCTTAAGAGGATGATCAGGCAAAGCATTAAGTAACTTGAGAAGCCTCCCCCAAGCTTCTGGGAGACTCTATTCTTTAATTTGCACAAAGTTGTATATTTCCCTCAAAGCAGCTTGTTTCTTATGACCAGGGAAATATTTAGTAGAGAAGTAATAAATCATATCCTGGGGACTACGCACACAACCAGGATCAAGAGAATTAAACCATATCTTAGCATCACCCTTTAATGAAAACGGAAATATTTTGAGTATATAGAGGTAACGCGATCTCTCGTCATTAGTGAACAGGGCAGCTATACCATTTAACTTAGTAAGATGTGCCACAACAGTTTCAGATTCATAGCCATAAAACGGATCGGATTCCACCAAAGTAATTATATCAGGATCAACAGAGAATTCATAATCCTTTTCAGGAACACAGATAGGTGAAGTAGCAAAAGCAGGGTCGGGTTTCATTTTATCTCTAAGTGATTCTTTGTTCCATTTAATTAATAACCTCTTAAGCTCATATCTATCTTTGCAAGCTAAAATAGCGGTAGAAGATTCCATATCAAAAAGATAACCCTCAGGAATAACAGGCATATTTTCATCATCACTATCATCATCGTATTCAGATTCAATAATTTCTTTTTCTCTAGCCCTAGCAATTTGTTCATCAGGAAATTCACTAAGGGGCACAGTAGTATCAGGCATAGAAGTAGTTTCATCATAAGTATCATGCATAGCAGAAGTGGCATCATCAATAACATGCGACATATCAGAACGAATAGCAGAAGCAGGTGTAGGTGTCGCTAGCTTACTCATAACAGAAGGTGAATCAAGTGCAGAGCTAGATGGCAGTTCCTTACCTCCCCTCGTAGTTGAGGGATAGATCTTGGTTTTTGGATCTCTCAAGTTCTTCATAGTGTCCAGCAGATATAAATCCCAAGTGACTCAAAGAATAGAGCTATGCTCCCCGGCAATGGCGCCAGAAATTAATCTTGATAACCCACAAGTATAGGGGATCGCAACAGCTTTCGAGGGTAGATTATTCAACCCAAATTTATTGATTCGACACAAGGGGAGCCAAAGAATATTCTCGAGTATTAGCAGGTGAGTTGTCAATTCAACCACACCTGGAAACTTAGTATCTGCAGCAAAGTTTTTAGTAGCAAAGTAATATGATAGTGGTGGTAGCGGCAACAAAAGTAAAGACAGCAAAAGTAATGTTTTTGGTATTTTGTAGTGATTGTAATAGTAGTAGTGGGAAAGTAAATAAGTGTAAACCAATATGTGGAAAACTCATAGGCACCGGATTAGTGATGGATAATTATGCCGGATGCGGTTCATCATGTAACAGTCATAACATAGGGTGACACAGAACTAGCTCCAATTCATCAATGTAATGTAGGCATGTGTTCCGTATATAGTCATACGTGCTTATGGAAAAGAACTTGCATGACATATTTTGTCCTACCCTCCCGTGGCAGCGGGGTCCTATTGGAAACTATGGGATATTAAGGCCTCCTTTTAATAGAGAACCGGAAAAAGCATTAGCACATAGTGAATACATGAACTCCTCAAACTATGGTCATCAGCGGGAGTGGTCCTGATTGTTGTCACTTCGGGGTTGCCGGATCATAACACATAGTAGTGACTATAGACTTGCAAGATAGGATCAAGAACTCACATATATTCATGAAAACATAATAGGTTCAGATCTGAAATCATGGCACTCGGGCCCTAGTGACAACCATTAAGCATAGCAAAGTCATAGCAACATCAATCTCAGAACATAGTGGATACTAGGGATCAAACCCTAACAAAACTAACTCGATTACATGATAAATCTCATCCAACCCATCACCGTCCAGCAAGCCTACAATGGAATTACTCACGCACGGCGGTGAGCATCATGAAATTGGTGATGGAGGATGGTTGATGATGACGACGGCGACGAATCCCCCTCTCTGGAGCCCCGAACAGACTCCAGATCAGCCCTCCCGAGAGGTTTTAGGGCTTGGCGCCGGCTCCATATCGTAAAACGCGATGATTTCTTCTCTCTTATTTTTTTCTCCGAAAGCAAATATATAGAGTTGGAGTTGGCGTCGGAGGGTTTCCAGGGGGCCCACGAGGTAGGGGGCGCGCCCTAGGGGGGGCACCCCCCACCCTAGTGAGAAGGGTGTGGGCCCCCTGGTCTTCATCTTTGGCGAGGATTTTTATTGTTTTTTCTAAGATGTTCCGTGGAGTTTCAGGTCATTCCGAGAATATTTGTTTTCTACACATAAAACAACACCATGGCAATTCTGCTGAAAACAGCGTCAATCCGGGTTAGTTCCATTCAAATCATACAAGTTAGAGTCCAAAACAAGGGCAAAAGTGTTTGGAAAAGTAGATACGACGGAGACGTATCAGCTCCCCCAAGCTTAAACCCTTGCTTGTCCTCAAGCAATTCAGTTGACAAACTGAAAGAAAGAAAGAAAAACTTTTACAAACTCTGTTTGCTCTTGTTGTTGTTGTAACTATGTCAAGCCAGCATTCAAGTTTTCAGCATAGATCATAACTAACCACATTTGCAATAATTTTCAGGTCTCACAATTACTCATGTCAATAGCATAATCAACTAGCAAGCCATAATAATAAATCTCGGATGACAACACTTTCTCAAAACAATCATAAAATGATATAACAAGATGGTATCTCGCTAGCCCTTTCTGAGATCGTAAAACATAAATGCAGAGCACCTTTAAAGATCAAGGACTGACTAGACATTGTAATTCATGGTAAAAGAGATCCAATCATAGTCATACCCAATATAAATTAACAGTGATGAATGCAAATGACGGGTGTGCTCTCCAGCTAATAAATCTCAGCGCTCGTACTCCCCTCAGCATGGGCATCCGCTGCGGTGGCTTCATCGGCTCCGGGTCGTTCCCTTCCTGGGTATCTCCCTCGTCCATCGCGTTTATGCTCTCGGCGCAGCGAGGTCAACATGGTCAACATACAACAACCATCGGAAGAGGCTGACAGTAGGGGCCGACACAAGGAAATGTCTCCCTATTACGCGCAAAATAATGATTCCTCCACCTGACAGCTGGGACCCACCGGAAGGGCCTCTGTATTTTGCGAAAAAATGTTCCCCCCGCTGACAAGTCAGACCCACCAGCTATATCTTCGCACGCAAGGAAGTGCCTCGTTATTACACACAAAAAATGAATACTCCCCCTGCTAGCTGGGACCCACCATAGTGGGAGGCTGACTTGTGGGCCTACTAAGTTGGCGGGGACAGAGGGCTTTGTCAACTTAGTCAATATGAACGATTCTAGCTCTAGTGACCATACAATGTTCATCCAACGGCCGTAGTGCTTCTTCAACCTCTGGTCTTCTTGCTCCAGCTGCCCAACGTCGTGCCGCCTGCTCCTGCCTCCCATGTCCGGCTGTGCTGCCACCGCTGGCCATGCCATCCCTCTATACTCACCCACACCTCCTGTTATTCTCCGGCGACAACGGCCTCACACCACAGCCAAAGCAGTCAACCCACGTACTCCCCTCCGCGCGGGAATCCACTGTCGCGTCTTCCCCGGCTCCGTGTCGTTCCCTTCCTAGGCCTCGCTATCGTCCACCGCCCTGGTGCTCTCTGCGCAGCGTGGTCAACGTGGCCAAGGAACGACTTCCATTGGAAGATTACTGTACGTGGAGAGGCTGATAGTTGGGTCCACGGCAGCAGCAAGGAAGTGCCTCCTTATTACGCGCAAAATGATTATTCCTCCACCTGACAGTAGGGACCCATCGGACGGGCCACCGTATTTCAGGAAAAAAAATGTTTCCCCCTGACTGCTGGGACCCACCAGCTACATCTTCGCACGAAAGGAAGTGCATGACAGTCAGGACCCACCTGGTCGAAGCATACGTAGCGTTGCCATTCTGGTCAAGAACGTGTACGTACATACGATCGGTCTGTCTGCAGGCTGCAGCGATGAACCGTGGCCGTGTAAGGAAGAGCACGTGTCACAGTATAGGCGTGCACATGTCGTAGTAGAGGCGCGCATGTAGCATGTACACGTACGCACGGTGGACAGTGTGCAAGAAAGTAAATACAGCCATGTACATACATACGGGCGAGGTCTTGAACGCCTACTTATGTATACATACGGCCAGGGATCATGTACATGGCTGGGTCAGAATGGAGAAGTTGCGCAGTCGTCGTGAACATGGGGAGGCAACCGGCTGGGTCGAAACGGAATCGTCATCATGTTCATCGGGAGCCAACCGGCTTGGACGGAACAACCGATGGAAACGAGGCCTGGCGTACAGCATAACAGAGGAAACGGCCTTGTGTTCGACCGGCCACGGTCGAAACGGGATCCTGTTCATCGAGAGGGGTCTGGCGTACCGCAAAACGAAGGAAACAGACTTCTCTTGGACCTCCTACGGTCGAAACGGGGTCTTGTTGATCGAGAGGGGTGTGGCATACCGCAAAATGGAGGAAACGGACTTGTGTTGGAGTGCTACGGTCAAACGGGGGTCCTGTTCATCGGGAGGGGTGTGGCGTACCACAAAAGGAACTCCACGGGATACTGTTCATCTCCACCGTCAACTGCCTCCACGGGCTACTGTCCATCCACCGTCGACCTCCTCCAGCCTCCACCTGCGACTGTTCATCCATGGGCTCCTGTTCATCAACCCTCCACCGCGCGCTCCTCCATCGGCTACTATTCAACCAGCTCTTTCCACGAGGTCCTGTTCAACCACCCTCCACCGGCTACTGTTCATCCAGCCCTCCATCGGCTACTGCTCAACCAACCCTCCACGGGGTCCTGTTCATCCAGCCCTCCACGGGGTCCTGTTCATCCACCCCCAACCGGCTTGATCGATCGGGGTCCTGTTCATCCAGCGGCAACACCAGGGGTCCTGTTCATCCACCCCCCACTGTGAACTATTCATCCACCCCCCCCCCAATAACGCTCACTGTTCATCCAGAGGCAGCATCGATCGGCTTCAGTTAGTAGCAGTAGCAAAGGAATCACTCAGTTTCAGTTAACAGCAAGGGATCGATCGATCGCTCGGGTTCAGTAACACGTAGCCTGTAGTGCAATCGCTCGGGTTCAGTTAGATCCCAATGCCTCGCTCGGGTTCAGTTAGAGCCCAACGCCTCACACACACGCGCGTACGTACGAGAGAAACACGCATCGCTCGGCCCCCGACTACCCACAATAACCAGGAACTCCCCCAATATATTCCTCGCCCTCGCTTCTACCACGGTTTATTCCGTCATGGACGGCCGAAAGAATGTCATGCAGCTGCGTCTCTGGCCCACCCAGGACGAAAAGCCCATTTTCTCTCATGATTTTTTGTCATAGAAGTAGGACCCCACCACATCTATGATGATACTGGGTTTTGTCACAATTATCGTCATACAAGTGTCATAAGCATGACAGAAAAAATTGTTCGACCCAAAATGTCACAGATGTGTTTTTTTTGTAGTGTCAGTGGCACTGATCCACGATTCGACCCGGAGGAACAGCTCGCCTCCACCGCCGCTGACTTTGGGTGGGCTCTGGCCAAGATGAAGTGCCTCGGCAACTACCTCTCGGGACTTACCAAGTATGTACTCACCAGTTCAATCTTACCAATACCAATATCAGTTGCAATTAATGGCTATGTTTTGTACGGTCTATGTATTAAGCATGTTGTAGTAAACATGCCTAACACGTTTTAGCTATTTTCCCAACCTTTTTATTGACAACTGGTCCATTATCTGCTCTAGCAGCACCTACCCTATGATTTTT
Source organism: Triticum urartu (assembly GCF_003073215.2). Taxonomy (NCBI): domain Eukaryota; kingdom Viridiplantae; phylum Streptophyta; class Magnoliopsida; order Poales; family Poaceae; genus Triticum; species Triticum urartu. The sequence continues at coordinate 374,201,645 of NC_053023.1, read as the reverse complement.
AACTCTGCCAATTGCATTTTTTATCAGTACCAGTTTCAATGGCCATTAAGCATGTTGCAATTAACAGTTGTATCAATTTTAAAAGAGTTGTATTTCAATCGCTACAAACTTACAAAACATGATTTAGGATGTTGTTAAGCTTGTTGCAATTAATAGTTGTATCCATTTTTTAATCTGTCCCTTTGCTACCGTGCTACTCTTTCGAAATGAAGATATCACTACAAATGTTGTCGTTTTATTACCATTTTGCTATTTTTGGTGGATGTTAACCCTCTTGTAGTTAACATTGGCTTTCCATGTACTTACACTAGGCTACAATGGGCAATGATGTTGTTTGCCATCGAGGTTAGCTGCATCCCATGTCTTATACACCATTTATTCCTGAATATAAGTATTTTTTAGAGATTCCAGTATAGACTACATAAGGAGAAAAATGAGTGAATCTAGATTCTAATCTAAGCTATATCTATAATTCTATATACAACCGTATGTAGTTCATATTGAAATCTAAAAAAACACTTGTACTTAGGAACATAGGTAGTTGTATTTTACATCATTTGTGCAATCTCAATTTAGCTTCTAACATTTACTAGTTACTTGTCTGTACATATATGAGTGGTACTGATCCATGCTTCGATCCCTTTTGCGTATGGGGCAATGAGATATTCCTGAACAAGTGTCAAGTGAGGAAACTAAGAAAGATTGTGAGGCGAAAGAAATGGGTGATTGGAATTAAGCTCTTTATTTACACTTTGTCGAAGACAACAGTGAACTTTAGGATCGTAAGTAATGTGTTGCCTTTTCCCCCTGCCCACAACAAGTTACTCTATTAGACCTCAGTATCTGGTATTTTTCTCTTTTCAGTGGTTTCTGAAGCTATTTACTGATGATTACCTTGCAAAATATATGACCGGAGTGGAGGCAACTAAGGTTAAAGTATATAATTCATGCTACCATGATAATGCTCTAGAAGTCTTCCTGAAGGCAGTGATGGATGGGCAGGCGATCGTCACAAGGGGTTGGACAAAAGTGGTTCGTGCCTATGGTATGCAGGAAGACACATTAGGGGCATTCCGCTTCTTCAACACCGTCGGAAGTCAAAATGATTTACACTTGTCTCTTCACCTTTACCGCCTTTAAATACTGTGGTTCATCATAGTTAATTGATGCCTAATCCTGTAATTACTGAACATATTGTACTGCCAATTTTATTTATGGATTCGTTGTTGTACCATTGTGCTGAGAATTTGAATTGCATGTTTCATATTTCAAAATTTCCAATTCCAGTAATAAATTACAGGCAAAAATAAAAAGAGAACAAACGGTCATGGAACTTTGCAAACGGTTCTGGCAGTAAAAGCGCTTGTGATGGATAGCCCAACGCCACACAGTTTTCTACATCAAATCGTGTGTTATATAGTTAATGAAAGCAAACAGTTAACCAAGGCAGAGCGTGTGTGATAGTTACACCTTTCACACACGAGCATATACATAAAACTGTGTGGGATTTACATACGAACGGAAACGTTTTCCTTGGATTGACTGTGTGGAATGTACATAAGAATGGAAACATATTGCTTGGATTGACTGTGTGTGATATACATACGAATGGAAATATTTTCTGGGATTCACCTTGTGGGATGTACATACCTACGGAAATGTTTTTCTCGGATTACCGTGTGGGATATACATACCTATGGAAATGATTGGGTTTCAATGCTCGATCGCACACGGCCCCAGCCTGTGTCCCAGGAGGGCCTATCCCCGATGATTTCTGGGTCGTGTGGGAAGGACCCCCCCCCCTATCGCCCACACTCACTTGGCAACAGTTCCAAATGTCGTCGTGCAAAGGGGTTAAAAACTGTTTGTATAGCACCGGCGCATACCAGTGATAACCAAGTAGCTATAAATGTAAGTACAACGATACAGGCAAAAGGTACAGCCAAGAGCAATGCAGAGGTAAGCTTCTTCAGTACCATCGGTGTTATCCAACCTTATGGTAAGAGTAAATACAGATCTGATGTGTAGAAAATGGAGGGCAAAGGAATATAAGCTGCAGAGTGATGGTACATGAACAACTACCTGTCAATATAAGTACACTAATAAAGGACAACAGGTACTTACAAGAACAATGCAGAGCTAAAATATTTCATTGGCATTGGATATATTCTACACTAATGTAACCATTCATACAGATCAGATAATTTGGAGCAAACAATTGATAAGCAAGCTATCACGCATACTACTGTCACATAATGAACAAAGTATGAATGCAAGTACAGTGATACAGGACAATAGGTACTAACAAGAGCAAAGCAGCGGGCAGCATATTTGCTATATCCTGTCGTTCTTTTCAAACCGGAATTCTTCTTCCAGCTGATTTCCTGCAAAAAAGATCTGTAAGGCACATGCGGAAAAGTAGAAGTTTAAATTGTCATGTGATATCATAGGCAGTACCTTATCCTAGGAATGAGATTAGTGCATAACAAGGTTTTTCCATTCAATGTCTTCTAAATTTAGCACAGGAGACTTCACTGGAAATTCGTTTATAGACTTGCCATCAAAGTGTGATTTCATCAGGTAACACTGATACTGCTGCAATGCTTCCTTGAAAAGAGCAAGCAAGCTTTGCTCGTGATGACTATCCAGATTGACCCTCGCCTACTTACAACAATGTAATGTAAATCATTGATGTGTTCAATCAGCAAAAAATATGAAAATAATCACCATGAATAATAGCACTTACACGTAAGTGGGACAGGAAGATGTGAAAATGGTGTTTGTCTTCACTATAATCTTCCCATGATGGGAATATATGCACGTAGTCCCTAACAACATTGAAAGCATTGTCTTTTAAACTGGGAATAATTGGAATGGGGTTCCAATCTGCAGGAATTGGCCGTCTCTGCAATTGGGATAGGTCTTCGGCCGCTGGACTTGCTGTACTATTTGCTGGAGTGGGATTTTTCTATGGTACGGCTGGTGCTATGGCAACTGAAATCGACATACCTTTTGCTGGAGTGCAGGTCCTGTGTGGTGGGGCTAGTGGTGTGGCCAGTGAAGTATGGATACAGTCTGCTGGAGTCGGTCCTACATTTTGTGTCACTAGTTGTACAACCAATATAAGTGGGGTGCTGTTTGATTTCTCCAGCACTACTACGTTTTTCAAGGACTTTGCTGGTGCTCCTTCAGGTTCGATAATTACCCTCTTCCTTTTTGATGTCTGATGCACAAGAACAATATTTGAGTGGGAAAACATGGTATGATGACAGATGGAATATGTATTGATAATGGATGGGCATGGCATCTTGACATATATGATGAGTAAACTAAGCAGATGGTGGTGCAACAAAGTAGAAGAAATGCAAGACAACATATGAAAGCTACATGCAATCAATAAAACCTTGCCCAATTAGAACAAACGCCTTGATGGGTGAACAGGACAGGCCATCTACCTTTGACTCCTCGAGGTTAGGATAGTCATTAGGATCATATTCTGAATAAGAATCTACAGGTGGGGAGCGTATGAGTTTCATTGCATCCAAAATGCCACTCAATGCCTTGGTGCCAATTTTGTAAGTCGTTGCAGTGTTCCATAATATTCTTCTGATGTGCGGATTCTGATATTCATTGTAATTACGTATAATATCTGAGAACCATGAAAACATAAATAGTAGTGAGATTATCTTTGTAATGTAGAGGATATCCTAATATAGAGGCACCCCTGTAAACCCTTGTGTGCTATCGCTGAATTCTGATGAGAGAGCTCATGTGTGTTGTAATATGGTGCATGCATTAATATAATCTAGCACAAGTACACAAAAATAGGCTCCAGAAGTAAGGATAGTTGGCAGATGATAGGTTCATAATATACTGTATAGAGAGTTTATTGCCAAATCATGATAACAAGAGCACACAACAACTAGGCAGATCGTAGTGTACATAAAAGGGGCACACCATAACCACGATATATAAATCGGGAAAGTGGAACTGGCTGGAAAATACGGTGTTGTATTGCCGCTACTAATTGCAAGCCTATCGATCACGTACGGGCCAGCTCTGTCAGTTGTTGAATGCAGATGTCCCTGGTCCCCTTCCTGACAAGGAACATACTGTACGTACTAAATACAGAATAACAAAAGAGGAACATGTTAAAGAACAGAAGAGGAAGCATATTCTTGAAGTTTCACTTCATTGCATACAATGTTGGTTGCCCAGTCATGATGAATCACGGCGCCCAAAGAAATGCAATTCCATGTTGTCTCTCTATATGTGGCCAAATGCATTTGGAAAATCAAGTCGGAGCATTACTTGACCAATTAAATGTGTGTCTCCTAACTAATATCAGTATCATATTACAATTCATATTTGAAGAAGTAAGCTTTGGACTTATGATTGGTGTGTTGTTTAGCTTCAAGAGTGGACTGCTGCTAGTGCGACACAAAGCAACTACACAGATCATATTGTAGATATAATGGGAAAACCGTAAGCATCAGGAGTAAAATCAGCAAAGTGGAACTTGCTGGAATATATGTGCTAGTATTTACGGTACGGCTAGAAAGGCTTCGGATACCAGCTCTCTACAACTGAAGGTGTGACACTGTTAATATTAGTGTAACTCTCAAAGGCGACACAGCTCCCCGCATTTCCTTGCTAATCTTATAGGATTCAAGTGGGCAGGACACTACAATTCCTATTCCTATGTTTACAAAATCCTACGAATCAAAGAGGCCTGAAGAGTTCAAAGTGTCCATCACAACTGACTGTATAGACCTCTACACTGCAAATGTCCCTGCTCATCTTCATACAAGGAACATACTGTACTAATATCATACTTCCTCCGTTCCAAAATATAAGTCTTTGTAGAGATTTCCACTATGGATCACATACAGATGTATACAGATACATTTTAGAGTGTAGATTCACTCATTTTGCTCCCTATGTAGTGCATGGTGGAATCTATACAAATACTTGTATTTAGGAATGGAGAGAGTACTTATTAAAGAAGAACGGAAGAGGAACAGGCTAAAGAAGAACAAGCATATTTTGGATAATAAAATGTTCGTTGCACAGTGCCCACACATGATGAACCAGAGCGCATTAAGAATGCAACTCCCTGTTGTCTCTCTATATGTGGTGCATGTGCTTTTCGAAAGCAAAGTAGGAACATTAGCTGACCAATTGAATGTTATCTGTTTTAGTAATATCAGCATCATATCATATTCGTATTTGAGCAACAAGTTTGGAATTATGAGTGGCACGTTGTTTAGATTGATGGATTCAGGAGTAGTGCTAAGAAGCTACGATGATGGTACTGAATATAAAGGCATGTCTGCATGCAAGTCGCGTGACTTTTGTCATTTGGGTCAGTCGACCATTTCAGGAAGTTGGATGAAGATCCTACGTCTCCTAACCCTTCTTCTTCCTCATCTCTGGTTCTTCCCATACAGAACACCGCACGGCCCGCCGGCCGTACCACCGGCCCCCACCCCCCCCCCCCCCCCCCCCCCCCCCCCCCCCCCCCCCCCCCCCCCCCCCCCCCCCCCCCCCCCCCCCCCACGCCCTCCCCTGAATTGCCCCCACCTCCCGTGTTCCTCCGCCACCCCCAACACCCACCCCCGCCCCCACCCGCATCGAGTTTTCTTCATTCGGCATGGCCCCACCACCGCCCCCCACAACCACCGTCCCCACCCGAGCCCCTTACTTCACACCAGTGAACTCCGACGAGCTCTCAAAAATCGACTGACCCAATTTTGAAATTTATTCTACTGTCATTTAACTAGTGTGGAATATAAAAGGGGAAAACCATAAGCATTGCGAGTATAGTGTTGAGCGTGCCATGGCAGATCTGAAGGTGCAAACCAGACAAAGGCAACTTCGCAACCAATGTTTGCTTTCAACTAACAAGTAAGTGATGGACAAGAAATCAGAGTAAAGTAGCAGAGATCTATTTTCTTGCCGCGATAAATAAGTTGAGCAGATACAAAAGAGTACCACCTATAGTGCGGCGCCGTGTATGCATCTGCTGAGAATTTGACGGTGCTGCGGTAGGGATGGCTGTTGGCGGCGTGGAAGCAGATCTAGGAGGGTAGACGGTGGTGGCGGGGCGCAGTGGACGAGACGGTCGTAGGAGCGGCACCAGCAAGGTGGATGATGACATGGATGAAGCGAGAGGACGGGATGCAAGGATCCCGGTCCAAAGCCGTGGATGAGAGAGGTCGATCTCTTGTAATGGACGACGACGTCGGGGTATCAGCTCTGGCATGGTGGAGGAGGACGGCGGTCGATGGGGTGGCGGGCAGAGGAGGCTGGGGTGGAGAGGGTGTTTTGGCGCCCACAGAGTACGAATGGGGAAATGGAGGGAGAGAGGAAGGGGGAACCATGTCTTCAGGGCGCGCTTGTCCCAAATGCGAGGAAATTTACAAACTTAGCCCCCATTTAAAATTTACTACATCACAGCAATATTAGTCGGTTAGAGATAGGAAGGCAATCTCGCATACATCGAATATTTGCCGACGAGAGTTTGTTTTTGGCACCCACCGTGTATGAATCGGGGAGGGAGTCAATTTTGGCCGAGGAGACATTGTGTTTTGGCGCCCACCGTGTATGAATCCGGGTGAGAGGTGGTTATGTCACGTTTGAGTGAAATTCAAACCTACCACTACTGCAGGATGCTGCTAACTCGACACTATGATCAGAGACCCATCGACAAAACTGTGTGCGATGCCATAATCGCAAATAGTGGTGTGAGAAACCGTTAAAAAGGTGCAAAACATTTGCGATGGATGATGCATCAAACACGGTTCAAATTAGTTGAGTGTGCGATTGAGGGCATGCGATTCAGTTCAGTTAACCGTTTGCGATGAGGAGGAACAAAAGAAACGGGCAGCCAGATGAAGGTGTGTGCGATGTACAGCATATGGTTCACTCGGATGAACTGTTTGTGATTAGGCAACACAAAAGAAACGGTCAGCCAGATAAAAGGTGTGTGCGATATACGGCATGCGGTTCACTCGGATGAACTGTTTGCGTTGAGACATGAGAACAGAAACGGTTCAAATGAACAAGATGTGTGTGATACGAGGCAAACAGGTCTGTAATCGGAAACGTGTGCGAAGACCAATAACAACACAGACGATTACTGCTAACAAGCCGTGTGTGTTGTGGGCAAACGATTGCTGCTATACAATTGTGAGTGATTGATGAAAACATCACCGATGGGTTCCATTGTTTAGTCCGTGTGCGATGTGATTTTCTTTGTCCGCACAACATCTACGCTCTGTCTATAGAGCATCAACATATATACTAAAAATGACAGCATTGCATAACCAAATTAAGCATACAATTACACAAGTGACTACACACATAACATTTCCACACACCAAATAAAGCAATTACATGCATACTAAAGTAGGAGAAACGAGGATCTAATCATCTACTTATTTTTGCAACGATGCTTGCCATTGCTCTGCTTCTGGCTTGATCCTTGGCCGTTTTGGGGAAGGAGACACTTCCTCATGTCAACGATCTGCCTGTACATGTCGTAGCTCGTGTACGCCTCCTTGGCCACGTACATGGCGTGAGCTTTGTCGAGTTTCTCCATCCAGGCCGAGTGCCAGGCATGCTTGTCCTTGTTGCACGAATACTTCATGTCTCTGTAGTAGGGGTGGATGATGGCCTCGGCAAGGTGAACCAATGAGTCCTTCTCATGCTCCTTGCTGCCCCGGATCTTGTATTGGCCCTGGATGTCGACAAGATTCTGGCGAGCAATGCCCGAATTCTCGAGTGCCTTTACATCGTTGGTGATGTCCACCGTAGCAAATATGTAGTGGGGGTTGTTGAAAAACCTGGCGAAATGCTCACAAGGCCTTGTGGCCAGGCAGTAGTGGTAGACGAGGACGTGGTGGCGCCGCACATCTGGGCGATGGCAACCATGGGACAAGACCCGGCACGAGCGCGGGTGTACTCGAGGTCGAACCCGACCACCTTGTACTTCTCCGCAGCAAGCAACAGCTCCATGATGTGGATGGAGTGCTCCACCCAGACCGGTTCGTTGGTGTATACCACCGAGAGGTCCATGAACCTTCTGTGGGTGTCCACCATGGCACGCATGGTGAACTGCCGCTCGTGTCGGCAGCCGCTCGGAGCGCCATTGGAGCCGCGCAGGATACCCTCTAAGAATTTCTCGTGGTGGGTCTGCTTATTGCAATAGTGGGGCGCGATCGAAAGGTTGAAGAGACACAAGGGTAGGTTAAATGGCTGCTGTAATAAATGGGGGCCGGCCGGCCTATAATCGTCACGTCTTGTGACGGCGTTCTTAGCGGAGGATTCCAGTGCACGCTTGACAATACCGCACCGCACGCGTGGGCTTGAAGAGGCGCCAAATATAGCGTCGGTGAGCCTGTTCCTGCGCTACCGCACTGTTTACCGCGCAAGCTCCCCGCCTGGCTAGTTTGGCCACGCGTCGGCTAGAAGAGGGACAAATCGTGGGTGTTTATTGGCAAAAGGCTTTGTAAAAACAAAGTGTGTGGAATGACGTCGGTCATAAATTTACCCTTGGGTGATGAGGTCAAAGTTACACAGAAGGGTGATGATGGACACTCGAGTGTGATAATTAATTCTGCGCTCTATAGTGCACACGGTGGAAGAAACCAACTGTGTGCAATAATGTCAAAGATCGCAGTCGAGTTAGCTATATAGATCGTGTGCTGTGAGATCGACAAGGTAAACTGATTCAACAATGGTTAATAAAATCTAAGACCATTGCATATTAAGCTCAAATAGTGCTAGCAATATACGAGTCTCATACGATGCCATTTCAACGATTGTACCACAAAAGCTCGAAATGTTACAAGGTTCAAATTCCAGAGTTATATGGCTCAAATTCGAATATTACAAGGTTCAAACTGATATTAGAAATGAAATTCAGCTCATCAGCTGCAAACGCTCGTGCTGATCCACTGAACATGGATATCAGAGAGGTTCAAACTAATATCACCGCTTCTATGTCTGGCTTCGAAACCTCACAATTTTTGCAAAGGGGTCAGCCACTGAGAAGTCATGTATGGGGTTGACACGATGACTTCTGATTACTCTGTCATCTGAAGTTCCAAAATGAAATTTAGCATTTTTGGAGCTACTTCATTCTGCCGCAGGCGCCGGCGCTGGTCAACAAACCATTCATTTTTGCAAAATAAATGTAGGGCAAACCTCATTTCCTTCAGCACCCTTGCTCTGAGAACAAAGAACCTGGCGAATATAATCCCGGTAAGGTCCCTAGGTAGGAGTTCAAAGTACTTTCTAAGAGATGCAGATCTAGGCAATCGACGTGATTGTTATATTGTATCACATTATCCACCACTGGGCATAATCTTATCTGCAGAAGAAGAAAACGTGTTAGTGCCTACATGCAGTTTTGAACATTACTACAGGCCTACCTATTTGGTTTGCAGGATTTGTAAAATGCACTAACATGCCATCTTCGATCTGACATGATTAACATGGGCATTTGATTGCATTCTAGAAAAATGTAGCCTTCTTCACAAGAGGTTGGAGTGGATGAAAAGTTCCCTAAGGAAACTAGTACAGATGAATCCAAAGGAGAAATGCTTATTGATTGTAACCATATGGATCAAGCAACCAATATGGGGGGGCATGTATGTACTGAAATCGTCCAAAGGAACCTTCGGAAATCATAGTACATTGTCATTGTAAACTTGGAAAAAGGTGTCACAAATTGAACTCACTTATGGTTAACATTTAACAGGAAAGGAACATCACCTCGATATATAGCTTCTCCAGGCATGAAAAGCGTCTCAGGAAACTGACAAGTTGCTCCAGATCGGGACCAATAGATTCTAGTGCCAAGACCTTCACTATGCGTAGTTTCGGGGTGAAGATTGTCGGAATCATTTTCTGAATGACAGACAAACAAACATCTTCAAAATTAGAAATAATGTTCATTTGTAGAAAGAGAGTTAGAAGGCGGCTGTTGTACCTGAACGAGTGTGGATCCAATAAAAAGTTTGGAGCATTTGTCAGACGAGTGGCCACCACTGTCAATTTCGGCGCAGAAATGACATTGATTCTTGTTGGACCTTCTTGATCAACTACAAGTAATCTCTCAAGTGCAGGTGTGTCCTGGATGACCATACCGTGGTACACATCTTATGATGTCTTCCTGCCGCACCAGCAACACACATAAATAGTCCAGAGAGTCATGGGGGTGATGTGGAAGGTACTCAACCCATTTATCGCCTGAAGATGAAGGTACTCGAGTGCAGTACAGCCACAAAGCAGGCGCTCCATGTCACCCTTTGAGAGGCAGATGGCGACGAGCTCGAGGTGCTTCAGTCATGGTAGAATAAGAGCGGATGTGTCATTAAGGGGCGGGAAATGGCGGTTCCTCAACTTGGCGATGCGCAGCGTGGGCGTGAGGTGGAGTGCGGACGTTGGCAGCGACCGCATATGCCCATCATCAAAAGTGAGCTCATCGCGCTGATCTAGGGTGGGGGATCGGAACCAGTCGTCAAGCTTGGCTCGGTCCTTGCCGTTGGAACGGAACTTTCCCATTCAAAGGCCTTTGGTTGGGCCAAGGTGACTGCCGAGGATCTTGGAGAACGCATCCAAGCTTTTGCGATAGCCATGGTAGAGCTCGTGGGTGTCGATGAGGTCGAGAGGGCTGGAGTTCCATAGGGCGCGCCACCGCCGGGAAAGGAGGGTTGTACGCGCCCCATATTTGATTGGGAGGAGGGAGATGATGACTCTCAACATATCATCTGGGAGGGTGTTGATTAAGTCTAGGCCTGCTGGAGTCGCTTGCGGTTCTAGCTCGCACCGCCTCCGCTTGTTGGCAGCCCCGCTCTCCACCTCTAGAGTCTCCTTGTCACCGGCGCTTTTTGATAGAAACGGGAGTACATGGAATATTTAGTTAAAACAGGGCAATAGAAAAGTGTATTGGTAACTAGAAGTTATTAGGTAGGAATATAGTAAGAAAAGGGAATAACAATTGGTTGCTTAAATACTACACAATCCATTTGACATTGCGGGGTAAGTCAACATATGCAGATAGTTGAAAGGAAAACTTACTTCGAACAAAGTATGTACGGATGATTTTGTCGGGGAAATTAGCATATATCTCATGAGCAGGCCCTTTTATGTGCAGTGCAATTTTAGTGCCAGCTTTCAGTACATAAAACTTTGCAATTTCATTCCAAAAGCCAGTGCCAAAATAGGATTCACCATCTGCAGTAGCAACGATTGTAAATCCATGGTTTGTGTGGAGTATGACATCCGTGGAGCCTTGATGTATGTAAAGGGAAAAATTGTGTAGTACATAATCTGTTGCACAGCGAGGGATGTTCTGCAGAAAATGGTAGGATTGTTAAATAAAATATGGTAACATGCAAACATGGGCCCAAATTGAAAGAACTGTACAGCAGTTGAAACTGAAGGACAAAAATCTATAATTAAACAGATAGGGTAAACATGATGTCATGGAAAAATGAGAGTAATCGAAAGAACAATACATCATTAGTTTACCTAAAATAGAAAGAAGAGGGGAAAAATCCCCATTGACGTATATGGTGCATGTGGAAACTTTTATCCAAATGTACCAATATTTAGAATTTTTCAGGAAAGTAGGCCATGCCAACCAATTTAGGGTGAGGTTGAACATACCGCACGCGTGCTCAAGTTATCTGGTACGGAGAGATGGAATCTGATGCGGAGCATCCTACGGTCATCCCCATGGAACTACCATCGCCTCACGAAGTGCCGAGAGGACCCATGACACGAGCACGAGCTAGACCTCTCGACACCGAGGTGACTTCTCTCCTTAGTGACATTACACATGATCCTCTCGACACATGGCTACTACCTAAGTCCGAAATGTTGTGCATGATCAGGTACCAAGAGGACCCTCCCGTAGATGCACGTGAAGACGGAAGAGCCACCAAGTCCACGGATGAAGAGGAACGCCGAAAAGAGAAGAAGGAATCTCCAGGGCCCGGACATTGGCCCCGAGCCCGGACATCCGGCCGCTGGAGGCATCCGCTACAGCAACCTCCCAGCCGCTAGACATCTACAGGCCCTGGACATCCGGCCTCAGCCCGGACATCCGGACAAGCTGCAACAAAGAACAGAAGGAAACCCCCGCCAGCCCGGACATCCGGCCCCTCCAGCCCGGACATCCGGCCTTCTGCGAATGCCCGGACATCCGGCCCGACGCCCGGACGTCCGGCCTCCCCTATCTGCGTACAGTGTAAGGGCCCGAGGCCCGTGTACCCCTTCGCCCACCTAGACTATATGTACTCTTCTCCTACCTACGTTTTAGGGTTAGCGCTGTGTTAGCTCATTTATGAGATAGAGCTTCGCTCATCCATATCGGATCTACTCCTTGAGAGAGACCACGGTCCCTCTTCGGAGAAGATCCACCTTGGATTCAAGACCCCTTTACGATAAGATCCCCTTGTGGATTCAAGACCTCATTTGGAGAAGAACCGGTTACCTAGTTATCGTCCCTTGTTGATCGTGGATCATGTATCTCCCTTTGTGTTCATGGATCTAGTGCATGTGTGATCGTTCTTGTTGGTTTGAGTGATTCTCTCGTGTTTCCCCTCGTGTTTCCCCTCGTTTTCCCCATGTTTTCCCCTCATGTTCCTCGAGTTCTTCGCGGGATCTGCTCCTTTCGTGAAAGATCGACCCCTAGGGTTTCTACCCTACATCATCTTGGTATCTAGAGCCACGTTGATCACGATTTCGGAGCCTCCCCGTTGTGTTTCTAGCCTTGTTTTTGTTGATTTTGTCCCTAATTCAAAAATTCCCCACAAAAATAGCCCCAATTTTTTTTGTGATTTGTTGGATTTGATCCACGGATTTCGTGTGTTGCAAGTAGATCTAGCTTTCCATCCACTTTTCCCCAATTTCCATCCACAAATTCCTCTGAATTTTTCCTGGATCTCTCGCAGCGGTCGCGAAGTCCTGAAGTGTCGGTGCACTGTACATTCTATGAATGAAAGAAAACCCTCAAATCAGCTCGAATAAAAATGAATTCACGGTGATTTCCACCGGGTGATTAAAGGAGGTAGATGAACTAGGATAAGAGATGAGATAATATCTCGTTAAACTAGTTACCTTGTTGTCCATTGGAAAGAACCCTCGGTAAAGCAGATTCCACAACCGAGCGGAGCTGGGTCGACCTTGAGCAGCATCAAGAAAGTCGATGGCGATAGGCGGCGACAAGCGGAAGTGGCAAAATGCGGTGGGCTTTGCCGGCAGCCTGGTGGTGGCGGCAGGCATCGAGTTAAGTGTTTGCCATCGCGATAGGCGGTGCCATGGCATAGACGCGGAGGAGCTTGTGCAGGTGTGAATGGGGAACGTACCAGAGGGGCCGAGGGGGTGGCGGGCGGGGTGAGGGTTTTTGTGACGTGGGGATAGTGAGAGATTTCTTTTTTCTTTTTTGAATTGGGTGCTGAGGGTTTTCTATCCCACAAAGAATTTTGGGGGTGACGGTTTGCTAGAGCGAACCGTGTGATTGACGCAGCAGGCAAAATGAAAGTCATTCCACACGGTTCCAATTTTGGGAACCGTGTGTGATTGACGTACTACCTCCGTCCTAGTTTATTGGTCCCTCGTTGTAATTTTTACCAAAATTTGGCAAAATATTTAACATACTCAAACATAGATAATAAGCGTACACATCGATAAGCATAGTTCAACCATAAGTAGTACATAGTTCAACAGTATTAAGCATACTCAAGCATACATATATAGTTCCATCCATCCCACATCTCATCTCATAGGCCGGCACGATCATGAAGCTTCTCCAGGTACTCGGCGTACGCGTCGTGCGCCACCCTGCGAGAATACTTCTGCTTGAAGGAGGCAACGACCTGTCCTCTTGCATGCACCAGAACACTTAGATACGCGTCATGAAGCTTCTGGTTACAAAATGGGCATCCATAGCCGTCGTTCCAGGTCCTAATACGCCTGTTATGCATTCCCGCATAAAGCTCCCTCAGGATTTGCCTGTTGTACCTCCTCTCGATATCTTCATCCTCACTGTCCACATCATCAGACATCACGTATACAAATAGTAAAACAAATTTGGTATCAAATCAATGATTACATGTCATGAAGTAGGATTAGGAATTTATGGCTATTTATTTATACATATCCAGAGATTATGGTTCGATTTTAAGCGCAGTTGTCTATGTACAGACCAATCTTGAAGAAAATAATGGCGCAAACATATGTAGGTCATTGAAAATCAATTATCAAGCCCTGGCTAGGAATTATTAGCACGAACACTAACCTAGTCGGATTGCTAGCAGAAATCATTTGCACAGATGAAACAACTAATCACTTATCACCTGTACCATTCAAACAATCAATACACTACACGGATCTAATGAAACTACTCGGATTTCATGGATTGGGAGAACATAACCATATGATTTCTATTCCAAAAAGGGAGGAGGCAGGAGTAACCAGAGAAACCCTATGATCTATTTGACACATAAATGGGTATAGATGACTAACCAGCTGTCCGTCGTCATCGGAGTCGTCGCCGGAGTGGTCGTCGGAGTCGGTGTGGAACTCCGCCTCCGGTTGTGGAAGCTCGACGCCGTCGCCGACGTTAGGGTGCAGCGCTAACTCGCCGGCAGTGACGGCAACCTCTATCTCCGTATCCACGCCGTGCTCCGGTGCTTTCACAGCCCCGGCCTCGCCACTCCCTCCGATGAGGCGCCTCGGCGGCATCCTCATACACTGACGGCTCTGAGGACTGAGAGCGGCGTCGAGAATGCAAGCGGAGAGAGAGGATTGTGTGTGCATAGCGAGGATGGGCGGTGCGGCTGCTCGGGCGCACCATTAATATGGAGTAGTGGGAGTTGTGGGAGAGAGGCGGGCGGCGGTCAAACCAATGGCTGCGCACCGGACTGCTGGCATGCCTACCAAATTTTCACACTGCTACTCACACGCCTCCCGATGACACTGCGCAGTGAGCACGCCTCCGTCAATTCACACACCTGCACGCACGCCTCCCCGTCTTCCTGCGCAGCGGACGCGTCCCGTCAACTCACTCCTACTCGCACGCCACATGGGTCGCGCGGCGACACGTATATTGTTTTTCTATTTGGATGATTAATGCTACCGCTTTATTGCTTAACAGAAGCATGGCACGTATCCATTGTTGGTCTAACGCTCACGGTTCGAATAAATAATCTGTTTGGGATATTGGTTCCCAATTATTAATAATCTCCCGTCTGTAATTAGATAAAGATTACATCAAAACTGGTCTCAAATTTGGCCCCAAAAAAGTACAATGCCACTTTGTATTGGTCCATATGACAACACGATATGTTTCATGAACTTCAAATAAGTTTTGGATGTACTAGATTTTAAAAATCAAGATTCTCAATGTTTGAAATTTGTTGCACGGGGAGTAAACATGCACCCAGTGAGACACATGTGTTTTTGCAATCCATTTAGGTGCACTGTCACGTGTGCATGTAGCTCAAATTTGATTTTTGCACATTATACCCATAGAAAATCAATCAATGTACTAAAACATCTTAATGATCTCTAGGATTTTTTTTAAATTAAAACGTCCCTCATTTATGAACATGTAAGTTCACCGCGGGATAATTAATTTAACATGAATCATAGTTGCGGTAGATTCGCGGTGTGTGTGTGGGTGTGGGTGTGTGCGTCTGGGGGTGGCGGGTGGCTCGAAGTACACTATGAGTTGTGAGCCACCGTGTGGGTTGGCCATTTTGTTAGGCAGGCCGGTGCCACATCAGAGTCGTGAACTCGTTATTTAAAACATTACACAACCCTGTCATACATAAATGTTTTGGCCACATGCAGTCAATGGTTGTCCTACACGACACTCGATACTCGCGTGTGACGCTTCCTGTGGGCCTGCGAGGTCGTCGTCCATCAGTTTGACGAACAACCGGCAGTGAGGTTAATTTGACCAGCAAGGTAGAATCTTTTTTGTTTGTGTTATGGTGGTATATAGTACGTGTCAAAGAGCTGGGGGGACTAGCATATATACTATACGTACGCGTCCGTGAACAAGTACACCTCACTCAGTGTCGGGACTTTTTGGTTTCCGAGGCACGTGCCACATCAAAATTGTGAAATTCATTATTCAAACATCACACAACACCTTTTTGGTTTCCGAGGCACGTGCCACATGCATATCCTAGTTAGGACACGCACGTGTGACACTTCCATCTGTGGGCCCACAAGGCCATCGTCATGCATGCATGCATCACTTTGACCTACATCGGGAGAGGTTAATTAATTTCACCATCGATGATGATTCTTTTGGGTTACATATATTACAACAGGAGCATATAGTATGCGGTGAAGAGGGGGGAAGGGGACCATCATATGTAGTACGCTTGATATGAACCTCGCTCTATGTGGGTGCATGGTTTACGGTTTTTGAGGCATGTGGCACATCAAAGTTGTGCATTTTGGGTATTCAACATATATATTTTGGCCCACGTGCAAAGCGGTGGTGGTTGTCCTCTCGCACCCACTTAAGCGGTTATCAGTGATATCGATGCTTTCCATTTGTGGGCCCGCTTGGTCTATCACTACTTCTTGCCTGACAACAAGAGAGGTTAATTTGACTTAGGAGGGGATTATTATTTTTTCTCTGGGATGACATGCATGATACATCTTGAGCACACACACATGCATGTGTATGCATGAATCCCTCCCATCGAGTCGAAGAGGCTAGTACAACGACACATCATGAACCGATCTCGCTATGTGTGGTGAGATAGTGTATGAATTTTGACACACATGCCACATCAATGGTGTGTGTTCAAACATGCATGCACGCATCACCTCCATACATATGCGTGTAGTGGTTGCCTTCGAACGGTACACTCCCTCGCGTTGTTATCGACGACAAGCCTATATATTCGTGGGCCCGCGTGGGCATCCATGATCACCTGACCAACAACAAGATAGGTTACCATGGCAGATTCTTCATTTGGTTCATGTTATCATAGTATAGGTCTTGGTGAGATTCAGACCAAATTAAGTTTGAGCGCATATACTATGCACACATGCATGCATGAATCCCCGTCGTTGGCTTGAAGTGTGGTGTAACATACATATGCATCATCAACCTAACCCTCACTCAGTCTGGGGATTTCTAGTTTGAAATCACGGTGCCACATCAAAGTTGTTCCATTGTTACTCAAAAACACACCTCTCCATACATATTATTGGGCCACACGCATGCAGTGGTTGTCTTCGGGGACTAGCTACTTGCGCAATTATTGGCGAGCTAGCCCATCTCCGGGGTCGCATGGACGGCCATCACTTTGACCAACAACAAGAGAGAGGTTGTACGACCAAGGTGGATTATTCTTGGTCCGTTTTACGATCCATCTTGGTGAGATATATGCCTCTCTAGCCAACCGACTGAAAGTGTGTGTGGGGGGGGGGGGTTGCTACTTCGCACTTTGCTAGGTGAACCTCGGTTGGGGGGCATACATTCATAGCATAGGATTCCCTTCGTGGCGACACGAGGGGGTGGGGGCTGCTAGCTACTTCGCAATTTTCTAGGTGAACCTCGGTTGGGGGGAGGGGCATGCATTCATGGCTTAGGACTCCCTTCGTGTCGACACGAGAGGGGGGCTGCTACTACTTCGCACTTTGCTAGGTGAACCTTGGTCGGGGGGCATGCATTCATAGCTTAGGATTCCCTTCGTGCCGACACGAGGGAGGGGTGGCTGCTAGCTACTTCGCACTTTGCTAGGGTGAACCTCGGTTGGGGGGGCATGCATTCATAGCTTAGGATTCCCTTCGTGCCGACACGAGGGAGGGGCTGCTAGCTACTTCACACTTTGCTAGGTGAACCTCGGCTGGGGGTGGGGGGCACGCATTCATAGCTTAGGAATCCCTTCATGCCGACATGAGGGGGGCTGCTAGCTACTTCGCACTTTGCTAGGTGAACCTCGGTTGGGGGTGGCATGCATTCATAGCTTAGGATTCCCTTCGTGTCAACACAAGGGAGGGGTTGCTAGGTACTTCGCACTTTGCTAGGGTGAACCTCGGTTGGGGGGCATGCATTCATAGCTTAGGATTCCCTTCGTGCCGACATGAGGGAGGGGGGGCTACTAGCTACTTTGCACTTTGCTAGGGTGAACCGGGGTGGGGGGGGGGGGGGGCATGCATTCATAGCTTAGGATTCCCATCGTGCCGACACGAGGGGGGTGGGGGCAAGCAATACAGTGCGCTTTGCGAGAGAGGTGCCACATAGAAGTTGCATTTGGTATTTGAAAATCAAACCACCCTTTTCATACATAAATTTGGTCCACATGCAAGTGTGTTCGTGTTCTGACCCTCTCCCATGTCATTTTTCGCCAAATTTAGGAACATTAGATAAGTTGGATGACGCAACAAACATGGTTCACTCAAACTAACTGTGTGCCACGCCGGTGCACCTGTCACGCACACATCTGCACAGTACAATGGGCTCCACGAGGCTCCCCCTCTCAAAAATATATGCCCGCCTCGAGGGTTTTTCTGTTTCATAACACACGGTTGTTATCTCCGGACCGTGTGCGATGTTTCTTGCCAATCTCGCCTGCATCCCTAGAAAATATGTGCCCGCCTCGAGGGTTTTTCTGTTTCATAACACACAGTTGTTATCTCCGGACCATGTGTGATGCACTATCATCAAAATTTTCAATAGCCCGGCATTTCAATCCCGCGTTTGACTCATGCATAGTAAAATTTTCAGTACCCGCGTCATTTGCTCAAACACCCCCCTCCACACACACACACACACACACACACACACACACACCAAAACCTCCTCGGGCATGCGCACACACATACCCCCTCCCTCGCTCGAAACCCTAGCAATGTCCCCGCCACCACTGCCGATGCCACAAGGCCTCCATTGTCAACATCTGCCGGTTTGCCCAAGCAGCTTCCCACTAATCTCTGTACCCACGCCGCCCTGAGTTTCTTAGATGATGCCTGCCAAACACCCCCTTTCCCATAGATCGCCATCCCCATCCCCATCCCCCACTCCAGAGCGTCGCAGCCTAAGCCCGGCTACGCTTCCCGTGGAGCTCGAGGAGCGACTGTCCCAAAATAAGTGTATAGCGGTCTCTTCGCCCGACGTCACTGAGGAAGCTGATGACCATTAGTGCCGACAGGCACTCAAGAAGCGGGCTAGAGTATGCGGCCATCTCTCGTCTGTCGGCTATGACATCGAGGTCATCGACAGCGATGGCCTGAGGCAGGCTATGTCACAGGTTAAGTGGCCCACACCCAACCCGTCGGGTTCAACCGCTATCGATCTCATCCATGGCCCTGTTGCTGATGTCCTCTCGCTCGCTATCAACAATTTGCCATTCTACATCGCCATCGATCCCCTTTTGGCATTTCTGAAGGACACGTTCTGCGACGCTGGCTTGGGATCCACAGCTTCCAAGTCAGACCTCATCAACGGCGACCACGAGGAGGGCACCCTCTCCGGCTCTTCCAAGGGCAAAGCGCCCATCTGCTCTTCCAAGGGAAAAGCGCCCGTCTGTGACATCAGGGAGGGCACCCTGGAGCCGTGCTCTTCCAAGGGGAAGTAGCCCATCTGCGCAACATGGAGCGCATCCAGGGTCCGCGCTCTTCCCATGGGAACGAGCCCATCTGTGACAAGTGAGGAAACACATGATTTGTTTTGTAGTGCCTCTACAAAAGGGGAAACCCATGATTTGTTTTGTCGAGTCCCTTTTGTAGTGTAGTGACAATATGTCCAGTTTTAATTGCTATATCTGGTTGTTTGTAGTATGCCTTGTTTATTTCAGTTGTTCACAATGTGATGCTCTATATGTGCAATTATTTACTGTGCAGTACCTTTCATCAATCTGGTTTTAAACATACCGATAGGAATGCATATATTTGCTTGTTGTTAAGCCTGTTATAGCTAGCATATGCCTCTTCTAAAGTTTTTTGATTGTTCGGTTGTTTGTAGTTAGCATATGTCCAGTTTCAAATGCTATCTTTGGTTGTTCGTAGTATGCCTTGTTTATTCCAGTTATTAACAACGTGATGTTCTATATGTGCAAGTATGAATTGTTGTGCTTAACATGCTTCTCGATGCACCTACACAGGACAATTTTGGGAACGACTGTTGTTTTCCATCGAGGTTAGTTTCATCCCATGGCTTACATCTGCTCACTGTTCAGGATATCGGTAGCTGGTACCATATAGGCTGGTGGCTGATAAGGGACTAATCGATGAATCGGACTTCTAAGTGAATATATTTGCAACCCATTTATCATTAGGTTAACTAGGGCCATATCTAATATATCTGAGGCTACATAGCAACATGCACTGTACTTAATGTCTAAATATGCAATCCTAGGCTACATAGAAACAAGGAAGAGTGTTACATTAATGTTCCAATGATGTCTAGATATACGTAGAAGAGTAGCAGCAACAACAACAACACAACCCTGTTTGGATACTCAACTTAGCTAGAGATTAGAGTTAGTTTCTAGCTCATTACTAACCCTGAACTAACTCCATCCAAAGAGTTGATTGGATGGCAGGGTTAGATTGACAATAAATGCACTAGGAGAACTAGCTCCAATTAGCACCTCTTGGGTTGGATAGTTTTCTTGGGTGGGTTATAGATGCAACAAGCTCAAACTAGCCCTCATGTTTAGATATACTTTAGGGCTATTTGAGCCCGAACTAGCTCAAACTAACTGTAACCCCTGGATACAGCAGCAGTTAATCAGTCGATAATTTGTAAGAATGCACTAAACTCCTTCCGGCCCATAATATAAGATGTTAATTCATCTAATATGTGAGTATATTGGATGTTATAAGATACTCCCTCCGTTCCTAAATATTTGTCTTTTTAGAGATTTCAAATGGACTATCACATACAGATGTATATAGACATATTATAAAAGGGTGTTGTGCTACATCATTGTGCAATTGATGTTTAGCTTCTAATATTAACTTGGTGCTTTTAGGAACATATGTCGTTGGTAAAGATTCGTGCTTTGACACTTTTTGCGTATGGGGCAATGAGATATCGATGAACCAGCATCAAGTGAGGAAGCTGATAAAGATTGTTACTAAAATGGGTCCAAAGATGGCAATTAAACTATTTGTTTAGACTTTATCCAAGTCAACAGCGAACTGTAGGATGGTAAGTAAGAACTCTGCAACATTCTTTTTACTGCCCATAATGAGTTGTGCTAGATGACAATGTCTGAATCTTTTTCCTTTGTAGTGGTTGCCAAAGCAGTTTACTCAAGATTACCTCTCAAACTACATGATTGGTGGGCATGCAAAGGTTAAAGTATTTCTACTAGAACACAGTGATTATCTAGATGTTTTCATGAAGACCGTGAAGGATGGGCGGTCGGCCATCACAAGGGGTTGGACTAGAGTCGTGCATGCCTTCTGCATGGAGGAGGGCACAATATGGGCATTCCGCTTCACCTTGTTCAGCAACCAGAATATAGTTCGCCTCTTTCTTTACCATCTTTAATAGTACAAGTACACAACTGTGGTTCATCATTCTTTATTTGGTTCTTATGTAATTCTTGAACATATGTACCTATGAATCGAATAATGCATTGGTTGTTTGAACCTGATGGATATGAATAAAGTTGTAGCATACATTCAAATCCAAATCCAAATCCGGTACAATTTGGAAAAGCAGCAATAAAATTAGGGTGAAATTACGCTCTCAAGGTTGTTACGGCACACACGGTTGGTAAAACACAAATGTTTGTGATATGCACCATAATCCGAGACGGTTCACAGAGAGGAAACGTGTGCAAGCATGCACACAGTTGCCGTTTGCAAACCGTGTGCGATGTTAGACAATATCACAAACGGAGCGGGCAAACTAAATGTTTGTGTTAGTTGCCTTATGGTACACGATTCGCAACCATGAACTGTTTCTAATGAAGTATGCATCATAAATGTTGCACCATAGGATAGCATGTGCGATAGTTGTCGTGTACAACGATGTTATGACAGACCGACATTTCGTAATCCTGTCCAACACTCGTACGACGATTAGCTAATCTTCTTAATGGGCAACCGTTTCTGATGAGCCGTGCATCATACACGTTATACAATAGTGAACTGTTTGTGATGGTCCGCGCATCGTAAACGTAGCATCACAGAATACCGACTGCAATGGCTATGCGGGAAGAAACGAGTAGGAGTACTATAGGGGCCCTATCCCCGACGGTTTCTAGGTCATGTGGGAAGGACCCTTATCGCCCACAAGCACTTGGCGACGGTTCCAAATGCCGTCACAGAAAGGGGTTAAAAACTGTTTGTTTAGGACCGACGCGCACTAGTGTACCCCTATCAAAACCTATAGAAATCGAGCCGATATGCTTTGCGTGTCAGGGATAGGCAGTAATTTCCATCTCGCAGATTTTGGTTTCAGGCGGTTACTATGACTTTCCCTGCTTCATTCAATTTTTTGCAGAGCAAGAGCACACATTTACCGTGCCAACTCAATTCGAATCTAGTTTGTATTCTATTTTTGTTCGGGCAGGATCCATTTTTGATTGGAATGATATTCTATATACAACATTTTTTATATATACTTTCAAAAGAACATCAAAGAATTCTGCTCCTTTATATGTATAATATGATTTACAAATACAATGATCTCAAAATTATAAGGCTTAATTCAAAAAATTTAAACCAAATTATGTTCTACTAAAATGTATGGATCAGTAATATCTACATATTAAATAACATAGATGCGCGTGAATTCATATGAGTATGCATGTTTGATAGATCAATTTTGGTTCGAGTATGAATTACATGTATCATCTCGAATTCAAATATTTGAATCCCTTTTATGTTGACTCCCTTCACGCCCATCTCTCTCGCATGCTCCTTCATGTAGCTATCACTCTCTTTTCTCCAGCTCACCCGCACGCTCACTTCATGTTTCTCCTATCTTCGCAAACATGGTCTCTCTACGTCTCCCTTGAGAAGTGTCACACTCTCCCTATCATTATACATTACACGGTTTTCATTATCTCTCATGTCTCTACCGTTCTCTGGTATCACTAGGTACCTAAGCTATCTTTTTCACCGCCACATGCACAGTCTCACTCGTCTTTCACTTTGTCTTTCTCTCTATGGGGTTCTCTCACACTCTCTATATGTCTATAGATATGACTCATACCACTAAAATTACTCTCCCCTAGAGACACAACATTTGTTGCGGTCTCCTTTCCGTCTCCATCCCAGTTATAAAACTGACATTATTCATTTGTTTACCGATCAGACAAACTCCCACCCCCTTCACACACACACAACTCCTGCTTCCACTCCCCTTCCCGACTACCGTCTCTCTCACACACAAAACTCTCGCTTTTGCACCCCTGACTCGTATTTCTCTCAGAAACATTGATCGACTAGCCTCCAGATTGGTTTATACACCCGCACACTCATGCTTCCACTATCGCGTACATGTCTGTCTCGCGCTCCTTGTATCTATGTAGATTTTTCGTCCCTTCTTGAGACACGCCCTCTCGATCGTGCACACACACACACTATTGCCTCATTTTAATCTGATACCTCTCGCACACACACTCTTTGTGTCTTTGTCACACATGCTCTCTGTCCTCCTCCTCTCTCCCTCTCTCTCTCTCACACACACACACAACACACACACACATGGGCTTTTTGCAACAACTAGCAAGATGCCCATGCGTTGCACGGAACATCAAGATGCACTTGTATGATTAGTTTATCTTGTGGGAGAAAAGGATTAATGAGGGAAGGCCTTATTTGCAAATGTGGAGAGGGGTGTGGGTATCTTTTTGCAAAATTGCAAATGCGGATCATCACCAACTATGCTTTTTATAAGAGTAGAGATAAAAACAGAGTTGGTGATGATGGTGTGCCTGCCATCCTACAATATAGGCCGTCTGATTTATATCTGACGGATAGGAAGGAAACTATGGCAATTTACCCGCACTCCTCTCCACATTTGCAGATAAGGCCTTCCCTCGTTCATCCTTTTCTCCCACAAGATCGTGATGTTCCGTGCAACAACATTCCTCCCTTATCTCATCAAAACCGCCAAAGGAATATATTTTGAGTGAAACATAACATATTTTTAGTGATATATGTATTTCAAAACTATACTCTTTTTTCTATCAAATCGGTGAATATGTATTAATCTACTTTGATCGTGTGGCAACGCATTGGCACATTGCTAGTAGTTATTACTACAGTGTAATTTTTTGGAGACCAGACAAACGGTGGAGTACATATATGAAGAGAAGAGGCGCACGCACGCAGTCGGTCTCTCACTGTCTCGCACACATGAGAATTACATAAAGGCACCGTTAACAAATAAAACCCTAAAACCCTAGGTGCATGATTGCTGCATGCGCGGGTACCGGGTACGTGGTGGAGCGCACCTTTGTAGGAATAGTCAGCTCGTGTGATAATTTCATCCATAGGAGTTGATGGTCGGGACCATAGGTGAATGGCCTGGAGGCGGTGGCTCGCCAGTTGCCACGGATCGAGTAGCCACATTGTAGCGACCCGATCCCAATGGACCGTTGTCTTTGTGCTTAAGTGTCATCCCTGGATCGGTATTGCTGACACGCACAGTACTCGAGGATTTATTGTAGAGTTCAATCACACACTTATTACACGAGTGTCTCAGAAACAGTACTTATTACAATAATATGGCTGAAGGCCATCTAAATAAGATAACTGAGGAAGCTTCGAAGATAAATGAGTCCATCCAACTCCACAGCAAAATTGAGTGCATGCCAACGACCTATCGCACCTTACTCTTCGTCTGAAAATTCTGCAAGATGATACATTCTAGCCGTGTAGGTCAGCACATGGAATATGCTAGCAAGATAACACCATAGAGCAATGAACAAATAACAGCTATCACTACATGCATATTTGGCTGGTGGAGGATCTACGGTTATCATTTGCATAAAGCTAATTTTTTCCTACAACAAAGGAATATATTTTATTTAACAACAAAGTTTGATGAAATTATTGAGAAGGTACCCCCAACTCAGTCCCAAATTAACACTTAATAACCCGACAAATTCATTAAGTAGAGTGATGAGATCAACATAATAATTCAAGTACCAGATACTCAAGATGTCCATAACCGGGGACATAGCTAACCATGATTAGTTTATACACTCTGCAAAGGTTTGCGCACTTTTTCCCCACAAGACACGATCTCCTCCATTGTATTTCTCGCACTGCATGATGTTTGAGAAACGGATGACCGAGACACAGTCTTTCCGAAGAGGTCACCTTAACCGATAGATAGGCCAGTACACCTACAATTCCCCTACATCTGCTAGCCCATCATGGAAAGGATTCCGACAACTTACTCAACTATAATAGAGCCCATAATGGCTTGTGGCTGCACATGGAAGTTTCTAGCATGAATAATCTTATGATCCCTTTGAGCCCGGGTGCCATCCCATAGGATGATCACACGGGTACCCCGGGATCTCCTAGGACAACACTGGATTCCCCAGGTGCCCACAACCAATCCACCCAGATTTGTATTAAAGTAGCCACCTTAAATCTCCCTTAGTTATAAATAACTCTCACATATTTCATGAATCTCACAAACCAATCCACGTCTACGAGCATAGCATAGTAATATAGCCATAATGTATAACAATACCCGGGGTTTGATATAAGATAATAGGTTCCTACCTCATCAACTACTTCCGAATACCCACATGTTATCAAAAACCTACTGACGCAATGTTTGAAGGTTGAAACTAATGCATAAAAAACTGGGTAATAAGAGATATGATCAAAGTTTTACTTGCCTTGCTGACGATCGGAAAACCCTAGAGATTCGTAGTAGCAAGCCTCGCACTGCGGAAACTCTATCATGAGCAAACAATAGCATACATAAGCACTCAAGCATAAGATGCAAAAGTAAAACCAAAAGTAAAGATCTAAACTGAAAGTTCAAGTGAAGAGCTTCGATTTGCAAAAAGAATCAATCGAATCAGAGTTACAAAACTCAAACTATGATCAAAAGAATTTGAATTTAAATCTGCTAGAAACCAAATTTTAAATTTCCAAAATCATGTTCAAGTTTATTATCTGGACAGAGGGGAATAAGAAAAAGATATTGGCGTTGGTTTCACTGGATTTGGATAAATGAGCAAAAAGTAGTGAGGGTTTGAAGATCAGGGACTAATCGGTAAGAAAAGTATTCGCAGATAGGTCCCTGGCAGAAAAATAAAACTAAAAAGAAAAATCTAACAAACGAACATCCGCTAACAGAGACTAACGAACGAATTCGTTCATTAAAAGAGCAAATCAGGTGAACGTTCGCTAATTAGCGAAATAAAATAAAGCAAAACGATCTAATATAAAAACCAAAAAACCGAAGAAAATCGATCGTTTTTACCGATTCTCACGGGTCCGGCCGGCGGCGGCGATGGCGTTCTCCGGCGAGGTCGACGAGGCGGTACGGCAGCTCCAGCGCGGTAGCGGGGCAGCGACGGGGAGCGGCGTGGTGGCGCAGGGAGCGGCCCAGTACGGCGCGGGCGGCACGGCAGTGGGCGGCGGTGCGATGCGGCAGGGGGCGGCGTCGGCTTGGGGCGGCGGGGCGACGGCTTGAGGAGAGGGGGGTGGCGGCGACGTTATTTAAGGAGGCCCGGGGCGAGGCCGAGGCGGCGACGGTGCGGACTCCCGGCCGGAGTCCGGCTCCGTCATGCGGCGGCGCATACGGGGAAGGCGGCGGCGGAGCGGGCCGGCTGGGCTTCGGCCCAGTCGGTCGAAGGTTTTTTTTAAATAATTTCGCCGAAAAGGAAAAATATAAAATAAAGTAAATAAAAATCCTAAAATCCCAAAAATAATTTTCACGGTCCTATACTAATATTTAGGACCACATGAACATTTTTATGGGCTAAAATGTTGTTTTCAAAGATGCAATTTTTCCTAATTTAACCGAATAAAAATCTCAAATAAAAAATATATTTTTATTCAAAATTAAATTTCCATTAGTTCCTCTGTTTTGAGAAGTCATATTATCTTCTCTCATTATTTTATTTTATTTTGAGATAACTGGAAAAATAATTTCAAATAAAAATCACCTTGATCCAATTTACCGATTTTGAAAAATTAAAAAATGAAATTTTATGAAAACCTTCAGCTCTCTCACAAGGTCCTTGAGTTGCTTAAGGTCTCTAGGATCAAAATGTCCTAATAAACCAAATTCAAAAATGCAAAGAATGATGGATGCATATGATGACCTAATGATTAACATCCAAATTGAAAGTTAGAATGTTACAAACCTACCCCCCTTAAGATGAATCTCGCCCTCGAGATTTGGGTTGGCTAGCAAATAGGTGTGGGTGGTCTTTCCGTAGGTCTTATTCTTGCTCCGAGTTGGCTTCTTACTCGGTATGGTGACTCCACTGAACTTTGCAAAACTTGATGACCTTGCTGCGTGTAACTCAGGTGGAAAACTCAAGAATCTTGACGGGTTTCTCCTCGTATGTTAGGTCACTCTCCAACTGAATTGCTTCCAGGGGCACTGTATCTCTCAGAGGAATATCGGCCATCTCTGCATGGCACTTCTTCAATTGGGAAACGTGAAACACATCATGCACTCCTGACAATCCTTGGGGTAACTCCAACTTGTAGGCCACTTCTCCCATATGTTCCAAAACTCGGTATGGTCCTACAAATCTTGGGGCTAACTTTCCCTTGACTCCAAATCGTTTAACTCCTTGAAGTGGTGACACACGGAGATATGCTCTATCTCCGATTTCATAGGCTACCTCCTTGCATTTAGTGTCAGCATAACTCTTCTGCCTGGACTGAGCTACCTTTAGTATATCATGAATCAACTTAACCTTCTCTTCACACTGTTTGATTAAATTTGGTCCGAACAATTGACGGTCTCCAACTTCATCCCACATCAATGGTGTCCTGCACCTCCTTCCATACAAAGCTTCGAAAGGGGTCATCTTCAAACTAGCCTGGTAACTCTTGTTATATGAGAACTCTGCATAAGGAAAATTATCATCCCAACTAGATCCATAATCTAGCGCACAAGCTCTCAACATGTCCTCCAGAATCTGATTGACTATCTTGGTCTATCCATCTGTCTGCGGATGAAAGGTTGTACTGAACTCTAGCCTGGTACCCAAAGTCTGGTGTAGTTGATTCTAAAACTTCGAGGTAAACTGTGTTCCTCTATCTGATACGATGGTCCTCGGAACTCCATGCAGACATACGATCCTGGTCATATATATCTTGGCCAACTTCGCGCTCGTATAAGGGGTTTTCACGGGGATAAAGTGAGCCACTTTGGTCAAGCGATCAACTACTACCCAGATGGAATCGTAGCCTGATCGTGTCCTAGGTAATCCGGTGATGAATCCATGCCAAGTTTATCCCACTTCCATTCCGGTATCGACATAGGCTGAAGTAATCCTGCTGGCTTCGGGTGCTCTGCCTTAACTCTCTGACAGACGTCACATACTGCTACATACTGGGAAATATCCTTTTTCATTCCTGTCCACACGAAACATTCCTTCAAGTCCAAATACATCTTGGTGTTTCCGGGGTGAATCGAGTATGGTGAGTCATGAGCTTCCTGAAGTATTAACTTCCTTATCTCTGGGTCATTGGGCACATAAATACGATCCTCAAACCATAAAGTTTCGTGTTCATCCTCACAAAAACCTTTGGCCTTTCCTTTACTCATCTTTTCCTTTATCTCCACAATCTCCTTATCAGTCTTCTGGGCTTCCATAATCTTTCCCAACAACATGGACTGAACTTCCAGCGCTGCAACAAAACCTCTCAGAACTATCTCCAAATGAAGTTCTCTGAGATCTTCGGCTAACTCTTGCGGTAATCCTCCGGTCATGAGAATATTAACGTAACTCTTGCGGCTCAAAGCGTCTGCTACAACATTGGCCTTTCCTGGATGATGATGCAACTTCATATCATAATCCTTTATGAGCTCCAACCATCTCCTCTGCCTGAGGTTCAACTCCTTCTGTGTGAAGATGTACTTCAAACTCTTATGATCCGTGTATACATCACAACGGTTTCCAATAAGAAAATTTCTCTAGGTCTTGAGCGCATGCACTACGGCTGCTAACTCAAAATCATGCATGGCATAATTCAACTCATGAGGTCGAAGCTTACATGGGGCATATGAAACAACTCTTCTGTCTTGAATAAGTACACCTCCAAGTCCCTGGCGAGAAGCGTTGCAATATACTTGGAAGTCCTTGCGTATATCCGGAATAATTAGCACCCGGGCTGTAACTAAACATTTCTTTAACTCCTGAAAACTGGCCTCACATTCTTTGGTCCATTTGAACTTGGTGTCCTTCTTCAATAACTCCATCATGGGCTTCGCAATCTTGGAAAAATTCTCAATGAATCTCTGATAATATCCTGTGAGTCCAAGAAAATTGTGTATCTCTCCAACTGAGGTGGGTGCCAACCACTCAGTGACAGACTGAACCTTGGAAGGGTCTACTACTATACCTTCTCCAGATATGACATGTCCGAGAAATCCAACTTCCTTCAACCAAAACTCACATTTGCTGAACTTGGCATATAGATGATGTTCCCTGAGCTTCTCAAGAACTAAGCGCAAATGTTCCTTGTATTTTTCTTCATTCTTCGAGTATACCAATATATCATCAATGAACACCACAACAAACTTATCCAAGAACTCCATGAACACCTTATTCATCATACTCATAAAGTAGGCAGGGGCGTTAGTCAAACCAAAAGACATGACAGTGTACTCATATAGCCGTACCTTGTGGTAAAAGTTGTCTTAGGTATATCCTATTTTCGGATCTTCAGCTGGTGGTATGATGATCGAATATTGACATTGGAGAATACTGTATCTCCCTACAGATGGTCAAACAAATCATTGATCATTAGTAGTGGGTATTTGTTCTTGATCGTCACCTCATTCAGTGCACGATAATTCACAACCATCCTCAAAGATCCATCCTTCTTCTCAACTAAGAGCACTGGGGCTCCCCACGGCGATGAACTTGGTCAAATGTAACATTTCTCCAATAACTCCTTAATATGTTTCTTAATTTCCTCCAGATCATTTGCGGGCATCCGATACGGTCTCTTAGATATTGGTCCGGTGCCTGGTAACAACTCTACCAAAAATTATATATCTCGATCTGGTGGCATGCCTGGTGGTTCCTCCGGGAATACGTCGGCATAATCCTTGACAATTGGCACTTCCTCCTGAATAACTCCCAAAAGTGAATTTACATGAGTCCTCCTTGGCACATGCCTAGATACATACTTAATCCTTTACCCTCTGGGGTGGTGAGGAGAATTGACTTACTAGCACAATCGATATTTCCTCCGTACATTGATAGCCAATCCATGCCTAGTATCACATCCAATCCTTGCGACTCCAAAATTATTAGGTCTAAGGGGAAAACATGCCTACCTATGGTCAATGTTAACTAAAAACATCCTCTGCTAGCCATATACTCTGCTCCAAGTGAGCTTACTAACATAGGTGTCTTAAGGGATATGGTGGGCAACTTAAACTGATCCACAAATCCCCTTGATATGTATGAATGCGATGCACAAGTGTCAACAAGGACAATAGCTGTAAATGACTTAATCAAAAACTTACCAATAACTGCATCGGGCTGCTCTTCAACTTCCTCCATGTTGACGTGGTTCACCTGCCCTCTGGTGAAAAGGTTGGGCTTCTTTCCAAAGCTTCCATTTCTGTTACCATTCTTTAATTCAGAACAATCATTGGCGTAGTGTCTAGTCTTCCCGCACTCGAAACAGCTAACATGGCTCAAATCCTTCTTGGCGGGTGTTGCCGGGTTGGAACGGCTATGACTGTTGTTTCCTCCATTGCCATTCCCATTCTTAGGGCCACTGTGATTATGTGAACTTTCTCCATTGTGAGAATGGCCTCCATGGTTATGATGGGTATGTCCTCCCGAGTTTGGGGTAAAACGATGCTTCTGCTGAGCTCCCAAGTTGTACTTCCCTTTTCCATACTTCCGTTTGCAGTTCTCTATCTGATGTTGCTTGCCTTCAATCATAAGAGCCCTATCTACCAGCTCCTGATAGTTGGCGAATGTTGCCACCATCAACTGCATACTCAGCTCGTCATTCAGCCCCTCCATAAACTTCTCCTGCTTCGCGACATCTGTGACCACATCATCTGGGTTATAGCGTGCTAACTTGTTGAACTCCTCCGTGTATTGCGCCACAGTACGATTTCCCTGGCGTAAGTTGCGGAACTCACGCTTCTTCATGCTCATAGCTCCTTCTGAGACATGTGCAGTGCGGAAATGCTTGCTGAAACTGATCCCAGGTGACATTGGCCACAGGGAAAGTGATTGTGTAATTCTCCCACCATGAGGCTACTGGTCCATCCAGTTGATGTGTGGCAAACCGCACCTTCTCAGCATCTATGCAACCTGTGGTGGTCAGGTCCCTTCCAATCTTGCAGGGCCAGTCATCAGCAACAATCGGCTCAGTGCTGCTAGAGAACACCGGCGGATTCAACCTTAGAAAACGGGCTAAGTTGTCCACTGGAGGTGGTGGTAGTGGGTTGTCGTTTTTGTTGTTTCCTTGGTTCTGGACTAGCGACTGCATCAAGGCATTCTGCTATTGGATCAACTGAGTGAGCTCCGGTGGAAAGGCGAATGTGGGGTCACGTCTCGGAGGCATCTGATAGGTTTAGACGGGTGAGATCAGAATAGAATGAGGTCTAAAGAGAGATTTCACTACCCATATGCACATGAGACAAACACATTCATTTCACACCACTCAATTCAAACAAGATGCATACAATTGATCTAAGCTACCGTTACAAAATCTCGTAGACTATTATTATATACATGGGAGAATACTAATGGTAATATGGTGGTCGACTAGAAATTTTGATCGGTGGAAGATTCCATGATATCTGCTCCAGCTTCATCTTTATAATCATCATCGTTGTCAGGGTTGGAGTCTGTGTCGTCTAGTATGATGTAATCTTCTGAAAGAATGTCTACTCCAGGTTTAGGATCCCCTTGAATATCCCTAGCTTCTTCAGGTCTTCATTCTTCTCCAGTAGTATATCAATTTCTTCTTCATATCCATCGCATGTAGACTTGAGTTCTTCCTCCAGATCCAAGTTCCGGGTCGTCACCTTCTTCATGTCTATCATGTTGGCACACATCTAGTTCTCATAGCGTCGAATGTGATGGTTCAACTCCTGTATGTAGGCTGTAATGGATCTATCCTTCCTGGTATGAATCATCTCCCATTGCTCATCTCAGCATCCTCATATCTAATAGATGGTGTCCTTAAGATCCTTGTTGTACACCTCTCTGATGTGTCCAATGGCGATGTGCGTGGCCATGCTCTTTCCTAAACTCCGGGTTGGGGCATCAAAGGAAAACTCAATGGGCTCAGTAACTGGCGTGAACGTCCTTCCTGGAACACGAACTTGAATCATCCAGCGCTCCTCTTCTGGTAAAGTGGCGGTGTAGGTTCCGGTGAAGCTTGGTATGCCGATGTTTAGGTACCTAGTGACTTCCTTCAAGTGTCGTCCGAAAGTGGTGTCGTCATCCTGTTGAGTGAACTTGTTCCTTGGGTCCGCCATCTATAGAGTAGAAATGGAGAAGAGTTAGAAATGATTAGAGAAGAGTATCCTATGGCTTTTCCTAGTGGTTGCGTCCTACAGTCAACCTGGCTCTGATACCATCTTGTAGCAACCCGATCCCAATGTACCGTAGTCTCTGTGCTTAAGTGTCATCCCTGGATTGGTATTGCTGACACACATAATACTCGAAGATTTATTGCAGAGTTCAATCACACACTTATTACACGAGTGTCTCCGAAAGAGTACTTATTACAATAGTATGGCTGAAGGCCATCGAAATAAGATAACTGCGGAAGTTTGAAGATAAATGAGTCCATCAAACTCCACGGCAAAACTGAGTGCATGACAATGACCTATAACACCTTACTCTTTGTCTGAAAATTCTGCAACATGATACGTTACAGCCGTGTAGGTCAGCACATGGAATATGTTGGAAAGATAACACCATAGAGCAATGAACAACTAACATCTATCACTACATGCTTATTTGGCTGGTGGAGGCTCTACGGTTATCATTTCCATAAAGCTAATTTTTTCCTACAACAAAGGAATATATTTTATTTAAAAACAAAGTTTGATGAAATTATTGAAAAGGTACCCCCAAATCAGTCCCAAATTAACATTTAATAATCGACAAATTCATTAAGTAGAGTGATGAGATCAACATAATAATTCAACTACCAGATACTCAAGATGTCCATAACCGGGGACACAGCTAACCATGATTAGTTTATACACTCTGCAGAGGTTTGCGCACTTTTTCCGCAGAAGACTCGATCTCCTCCGCTGTATTTCTCGCACTGCATGATGTTTAAGAAACGGATGACCGAGACACAGTCTTTCCGAAGAGGTCACCTTAATCGATAGATAGGCTGGTACACCTACAATTCCCCTACATCTTCTAGCCCATCATGGAAATGATTCCCACAACTTTCTCAACTATGCCAGAGCCCATAATGGCTTGTGGCTGCCCATGAAAGTTTCTATCATGAATAATCTTATGATACCTTTGAGCATGGGTGGCATCCCATAGGATGATCACACGGGTGCCCCGGGATCTCCTTGGACAACACTGGATTCCCCAGGTGGCCACAACCAATCCACCTAGATTTGTATTAAAGTAGCCACCTTAAATTTCCCTTACTTATAAATAACTCTCACATCTTTCATGAATCTGACAAACCAATCCACGTCTATGAGCATAGCAAAGTAATATAGCCATAATGTATAACAATACCCGGGGTTTGATATAAGACAATAGGTTCCTACCTCATCAACTACTTCCCAATACCCACATGTTATCAAAAACCTACTCATGCAATGTTGGAAGGTTGAAACTAACGCATAAAAAACTGGGTAATAAGAGATATGATCAAAGTGTTAATTGCCTTGCTGACGATCAGAAAACCCTAGAGATTCGTAGTAGCAAGCCTCGCACTCTGGAACCTCTATCATGAACAAACAATAGCATACATAAGCACTCAAGCATAAGATGCAAAAGTAAAACCAAAAGTAAAGATCTAAACTGAAAGATCAAGTGAAGAGCTTCGATTTGCAAAAACAATCAATCGAATCGGAGTTATGAAACTCAAACTACGATCAAAATAAGTTCAAATTTAAATCCACTGGAAACCAAATTTTAAATTTCCAAAATCATGTTCGAATTGATTATCTAGACAAAGGGGAACCAACGAAGATTTTGTTGTTGGTTTCACAGGATTTGGATAAACGAGCAAAAATTAGTGAAGGTTGAAGATCAGGGACTAATCGGTAAGAAAACTATTCGTGGATAGGTCCCTGGCCGAAAAATAAAACTAAAAAGAAAATTTAACAAACAAACGTCTGCTAACAGAGACTAACGAACAAATTCGTTCGTTAAAATAGCAAATCAGGTGAATGTTCGCTAATTAACGAAATAAAATAAAGAAAACCGATCTAATCTAAAAATCAATGAAACCATAGAAAACTGATCGGTTTTTACAGGTTCTCGCGGGTTTGGCCGGCAGCAACGACGGCGTTCTCCGGCAAGGTCGGCGAGGCAGAACGGCTGCTCCGGTGCGGCAGCGGCTCGGCGGCTACGGCAGCGGGGAGCGGCGCGGTGGAGCGGTGCGGCGCGGTGCGGCGCGGGCGGCGTGGCAGTGGGCTGCGGCGGCGGGGCGACGGCTTGAGGAGAGGGGGATGGCGGCAGCGGTATTTAAGGTGGCCCGGGGCGAGGCCAGCTTGGGGAAGGGGTGAGCCCGAGCCGGCGGCGGTGCGGACTCCCGGCCGGAGTCCCGCTCGGTCACACGACGGCGCGTGTGGGGAAAGCGGCGGCGGAGCGGGCGGCTAGGCTTCGGCCCAGTCGGTCGAAGGTTTTAAAAAAAATTCGCCGAAAAGGAAAAATCCAAAATAAAATAAATAAAAATACTAAAATGCCAAAAATTATTTCCACGGTCCTATACTAATATTGAGGACCACATGGACATTTTTCTGAGCTAAAATGCAATTTTCAAAGATGCAATTTTTCCTAATTTAACCGAATAAAAATCTCAAATAAAATTCAAATAAAATATATTTTTATTCAAAATTAAATTTCCATTATTTCCTCTGTTTTGGAGAAGTCATATTATCTTCTCTCATTATTTTATTTTATTTCGAAATAACTGGAAAAATAATTTCAAATAAAAATCACCTTGATCCAATTTACCAATTTTGAAAAATTCAAAAATGGAATTTTATGAAAACCTCCAACTCTCTCACAAGGTCCTTGAGTTGCTTGAGGTCTCTAGGATCAAAACGTCCTAATAAACCAAATTCAAAAATGCAAAGAATGATGGATGCATATGATGACCTAAATATTAACATCCAAATTGAAAATTGGGATGTTACACACGTTTAAAATATCATTTTATTAGCGGGGTGAGAGTTCTGATTTTCAATGGCGCATTATAAGTACTAAGTAGATTTTAGAATGGTTGGTATGGAGTGAAAATGGAATTCATAACTACTACCTCCTTGGCGTATGGTTGTATGGGTTTATGTTGTGAGATGTTGAACCTGGTAGTTCTAGGGAAAATACAATGGTTTAGATGTTGGTTTTTAGTAATGAAAATCGGAAGGGGTAAACCCTTCTTTGATAAAAATACTACTACCTCTGTTCTAGTTTACTAGTCCCCATCGTATTTTGGGTCAAAGTTTGTCCACAAATTTTACTTATAAAATGTGAATGGAAAACGAGATTTTGTTATACCCAAACAAAAAAGGACTGGAGGAAGTGATTGCTATGACACAGACGCGACCTCTCATAGCGCAGGCATTGAACCGGCGTGCCGGCCAAGAGGGCCCCACTCGCTGCAGGCCCGGTTGAACACACCTCCTCGCCGCATGCAACCGGCTTCAGACTGCCCCGCCGGCCTCTATTGAATCCGCGCGTGTGCCAGCAACACATCCTTCCGCGAGCCGGCCGGCATTTTAGAACACAATAAATGACCAAAATATAATTAATTATGCATGGTCTTGACTTGTTGTGATCGCACTGGTAGCAGGAACTAGAGGTTTTTCTTTATTTATAACTCTCCTCACATTTTTTTTGGCTTTGAAGTGAATCATGGTTGTGGACATTATCTATGAATGTGCAGATATCTGTGAACATGAGTTTGATGTGGAAGTTGAACTTGGAATGTTGGGCTTGCGCGTGAACTGTACCATATCCAATGCTTCGTCTATTATTGTTTGGAAAGTAATTGTTGTTATTACATTACCAGAAAAAAAATATGTTGTGCCACATCAATAGATGCACAGACATCACAATAGGCATGCTAACTGGATAAACATTCGAACTTAGATGGTATGAAGGAAAATTTGTACTGACAACAGTTTTAGATAGCAGGAGACGCCTAGCCTGCTCTTCTATGCTAGCTTATTTTCTGGCTTCTTCCGTCTCTTCTTGGCTTGGGTGAAGAGAGCATCTGATTGCTCCTTTCGCTTCTTCAGTAACTCAGCTACATCCTCAAGGGCTGCTGCATGCTTTCTTTCAGTATTTACTAGAGC
Source organism: Triticum urartu (assembly GCF_003073215.2). Classification (NCBI taxonomy): domain Eukaryota; kingdom Viridiplantae; phylum Streptophyta; class Magnoliopsida; order Poales; family Poaceae; genus Triticum; species Triticum urartu. The sequence continues at coordinate 374,164,927 of NC_053023.1, read as the reverse complement.
CACGAGGACACGAACAGTTCACGACTCCACCTGGCTTGTGTGTAATTCAGCATCATCTGGGTATTTTCACCTTGTGTCTAATCCAGCATCATTAGGGAACTGGCACCTTGTGTGTAATCTAGCCTCATTTTGGAAACATGATCTCGAGGTTGACCATACTTCCCTCCTCACAGGAACTGCATCCTGACATGAAGTTACTTCTTTTTTAGATCAATACTCAGAGCAACCCAGATCCATTTAGTAGAAGCCAGATAAATAGGACTCGGAGAAGTGAATTCAAAAGGAAAAATATAAAAATAGACTACAAGGTGAGAACACCCACTTCCTAAATCAAGCTAAAACGAAAGCATTAGGACGATTAAGACTCTTCTTATTACACATCGAAGAACACGAGGCTAAGAGAAACCGAAACTACAAAATACACATCGAAGAACACGAGGATAAACGAAAGTAATTGAAAGGGTGTTACTTACCAAAGCTCGTTTTATAGGTTCAGCGCAGCTCCTCTTTAACTTGCCACGCTCCTTGAAGATGTCCCCAATATCCCGTGTTTGGTCTTCATTCCTCTTCTCCATGTTCGCACTCGTGGTTTTAAAATCTCAATATGGAAAGAAAAATATACTACATAGTAATACTCACGCATCTTCTGGGCAACATTAAAGCACTTGTCTGCCATGTTAGAGCACCTCCAACAGAAGCGTAACGCGCAGCACTTTAAAAAAGCATTTATAGTGCCGGAATAGCCAGTTTTTGCGGGCCTGGAGTGCTGAGATCGAGAAGTAGAGATAGAGAGTAGAGACATAGATAGTTCTCAGCATAGATATTGCATAGATATAAAAAAAATAGATAGTTCAACTACTCCTTGTCGTCTGACTCCTCCTCGGTGATGTCCTACTCCGACGTCTCAATGTAGGCGTGAAGATACTGATCGTCGTCAGATTCCCAGGGCGACGCTACTCCTAGCCTCATGTTGAATTGAGCGTCCGTTTTTCGCATACGCTTGTCCTTGTGATAGGCGCCTCGCTCCGCCCTCCTCTTCTCCCTCTCCGCCCTCCTTTACGCGTAGAACTCTTGCTCATTGATGATGTCCTGCGGGAAGCGTTGGCACCATAGCGCCATGGCTTCCTCATCCATCTCAGTGATGCCGAGACGGTGCTCCTGCCTCCGGTTGTCGTGATGATCCTTGTCGGTGATAAGCCGCGGCAGAGGCGCGAGCTCTTGCGCCCGCTCCCGCATCGGCACATTGGGGAAGTTCAATGTTCTATGAGGCCATCGGAGGCGCCACACCACTGTGTGGTACGCGCGGGTGGCCTCGTTGGCGGTGTCGAAATTGTGGAGGCCGAGCGCATCCCGTGGAACCGGATCTCGGCGGAGAAGCCGCCGGAGGGGTGCGCGCGGACGCCGCGGTATCCCCAAGTTTCCCGGTGATGCGGCGGGGAGAGAGCGGTGGCGAGGCGCAGAGTGGGGAGAGACCGGTGGCGAGTCATAGAGCAGGGAGAGAGCGGTGGCAAGGCATAGAGCGGTGGGAGCGCGTTGGGTTTTATAAAGTGCGCCGGACGCCGCGCGCCAAAATTAGCACGCGCCCGACCGCTTTTTCCCCCATGCGTGCGGTCCTTTCCCGACGTCCCTGCTATCTCTACTCTCTTCTCTACTGTTATATTTATTCTGTATTTAATATTTATCTCTACTTCTCTACTCTCTACTCTTGTAAAAAATAGAGTTGGTGATGATGGTGTGCCTACCATCCTGCAATATAGGCCGTCTGATTTACATCCGACGATCAGAAGGAAATTATGGCAATTTTGCAGAAAGATACCCATACCCCTCTCCAGATTTGCAAATAAGGCCTTCCCTCATTCATCCTTTTCTCCCACAAGATAAAGTACTCATAGAAATGCATCTTGATTTTCCATGCAACGCATGGGCATCTTGCTAGTTCTAAAAAACTTTCCATCATTTGTCACACTACTGGTTGCAGATAAAGAACCTACCCAAGCACAGCGTGATACAGGAGCGACACACAATTACAAGCTGATATTATATTCGATAATGGAGGCTATAACCAATTACTTTTACGGGAACAATAGCAACTAATAAATTAGAAGGGTAAGTATGAACAAAATTGGAACTGCACATGTACTGCTAAGTGATTCAATACACACATTACCAATTGAGGAGGAGAACGATGGTCGCAGCGGCCCCTGTGCATCATGATCGGCAATGGGAGTTAGTTCATTGTCCACGACAGTGGTGCTTCTATGCTTGCCGTCGGCTTTCGGGAAGCAGATCCGAGACCGTGGAAGACAGTGCTGGGAAAGAGGCTCCGTGTACGACGACGGTGGACTGGCTCCAGTGCGGCTTACGAGGTCATCGATGAGGTAGATGCGCTGCGGTGGATGAGTGTGCCGATGTAGAAGGGGTGGAGCACGAAGGCTGCAGTCCCATGGAGAAGTCTATTTTGCAGTGGGGATAGAAAATGGCGAGTATTCAGGTGTACTACTCTGGCTGCTGGGGTGGGATTGGCTGGGTAGGGCGAACCTGAAGTTACGAAAATAGCCCCCTACCAAGCATCATCCTTAGGCCTGTTCCAAAGGCTATGATGGTAACTTCGCACTGCTCGAATCAGGGTCGCGGGAGATTTTCCCGCCGACCTCAAAATTTTGTGACACTGAACTCCCCGTGTGGCGTGTCGGGTGATTGGGTTAAGCAACTAGCGAGTAGTACTAGTAGTTAGTAGTACTGGTAACTACTAGTACTCCCTCCATTTTATTAACTCTGCATATTACGTTTGACCGAAGTCAAACTTCCTAAAGTTTGACCAAGTTTATAGAAAAATATGAACATTTACCATAACAAATGTGTATGATGTGAAAGTACATTCAATAATGAATCTAATGGTATTTATTTGTTATTGTATATGTTAATATTTTTTGTTATAAACTTTCTGAGAGTTTACAAAACTTGACTTTGACCAATGCTAATACGCGGACTTAAATAAAAACAGAGTACACATTTGTTTTATTAGTTTGTAGTGAATTAATCATTTGTTGTAATTATGAAATAAATATATTAGGCTACTGACTTCGAATGTAATGGTCTATACAATTCAATAGTTACAATCCTTGCTGAATTCCAAGATGTATACGAGGTCTATAGTACTTCATAATATGCTCAAACTCATATAATCCTAGTCAAATGAGAATCTAAATGCATTTCATAGTTATTACTTTGTAGCATGCAACAAAACCAACCATAACTCTACATCATCCATTATAAAAACAACATTTTGAACACATCCCAATGTGTGAATGAAAGTGTAGAGAGAGATTGCGAAGATGGAGCAGATAGGGCGGGAAAGATTGTATGTATGTGGACAAGAGTAGGAGACAAACCTAACGAGAGAGAGAAAGAGAGAGGAAGAAGTTAGGTCTGTGAGAAAGATGGAGACATGTAATATATGTGAGATGCGTGTGCATCCGGATTCTGTACACGTGGAAGGAGAAGAGACAACAGGTTTGATGAGAGAGCTGGAAAAACATGGACGAGAGGGGAAGGATCTCGTGGGTTGAGGAATTGATAAATTTGTGTCGGAGAGAGAAGGATTGGTAATTTTGTGCGGGACAGAGAGGGGGGAGGAGTCAGTTAGCCGTCTTCACATCATCCTGCTTCCAAATGGCCCCGCATTCTCTTGTGCAGTGTGGTCACCGTCTTCGATATCCTCGATGCCCTCTTTGAAGATTGAGGTGTTGTGCATGTTGGGGTGCGAAGAAGCACAAGTGAGAGCAGTCGCCATATAACCTTGGATGGGGATGAATTGTGTGCTTGGGGGAGGGGGAGTGTGTGTGCGGTGTGTGTGTGTGTGTGTCAGATATTGAGAGAAATCAAACCTATGGAGAGAAATGTGTGTGTATGTGACGGAAAGCTACATGCTAAATAGGGTTTTCATGAAGAGATTGTGCATGCGAGATAGAGAGCGATGTGTGGGCCTTGAGGTGGTCAAGGGCCGGGTGAGGGTGTCAAAATGTGTGCGTTGATGCATGTGTTACATGCGATTGTGCGAGGGACGGACGAATCGAGAGAGATGGTTGTTGTGTTACTGATGCTCCCCTCTCTCTCACACACACAAGTACAAATAGAAGACTGTTCTCTCATCTATACACAACGTATCGGCATCTGTCCATGTCTCACTCATGCATGATCATTTGCACATTCACACCTCTCTATTTCTCTATCACACGCACACCGTCTCCACATTGCCCTTCCTCCACAACACACATATGGACACATACACAAGTTCTCTCTCAGTCACACACACAAAATCAGTATTAAAAAACTAGGGTGCACCTAAACCGTCCAAATCCAAAACAACACAAACTGGAGCTAAATTCAAATATATGGAAATATTGTAGCGTCAAAAACTTTTCTAGGAAAAAAAGTTGAGTAATATTCAGGGATTGTTTTCACACACACAAAAAGGTTCGGTGGATGTCCTTCGAGCGCGACACGGTGACGCGCCGTTCGATCGACCGCACGGCCGCGGTTCACGCGCTTGCACAGGATTCCGTATCGTGGCTATGGTAACTAATATAAGCGTTGCCTCAGTCTAATGTTTACGTGTACTAGTACGGTTTTCTTTTAAGTTTGACCAACCCTATATAAAACTAAACTAAGCTCCCATATGCACACTCATCAATATGTCGCTGCCGCCGTTGCGCATGCCAGCGCTCGCTTTCAATGGCCAACCATTTCTCGCCCATCACTGCCGTGTCGCCGCCATCCCTGTGCCATGAAGCCGAAGGCTCGCTCTCTCACGTCGTCTGCAGTCCCTCATCGCGATGCCGCCGCGCTGCCAAGCATGCGAGCAGCTAGTGGAGCCGTATCTATGCACGCAACATACGAAGAGGAGGATGAGCGCGTGCTCCAGCACGTCAGCAAGGAGGAACTAGCGTGTCATTGTCTTCTCCGCCCGTGTGGAGGAGGCGCACATGGTGGCTGTCGCGGTGGAAGCCGGTCGCGCCCGTGCCAAGCCCGCAAACCAGGTGTGGACGCGAATCTACCTTCAAGACCTTGAATGCCACATGGATCCTGCAATTCTAAGGAGCAATTTGGGCCAGTCGACCCTTGTGAGCCATTGCATGCAACATGGATGGCCAGAAGGGCTTCCTCAACCTTCGAAATTGATGCATTGTTCATCTTCTCTCTCAGGCATCGAGCCGCCAGCCCGCCACATGCCTAACCGCCTGTAGCCGCCGCCCCGCCTTCCCCTGAACCGCCTGCGACCGCCATGCTCCCCCCACCCCCGCCATCCGTTTAACCCCGGGCATGATCCATTTTTTCTGGCGAACTACATTCCATACCACTACTGCAAGATGCTGCTAACGTGACACTATGATCAGAGACCCTTCGATAAACTATGTGCGATGCAATAATCACAAACGGTGGTGTATGAAAACCGTCAAAAAGGTGCAAAACGTTTGCGATGGTGGATGCATCAAACACAGTTCAGATTTTAGTTGCGTGTGTGATGAAGGGCATATGGTTCAGTTCAATTAATTGTTTGTGATGAGGAGGGACAAAAGAAACAGGCAGCAAGATGAAGGCATGTGCGATACACAGCATACGGTTCACTCAGATGAACTGTTTGTGATTAGGCAACACAAAAGAAACGGGAAGCCATCTGAAGATGTGTGCGATACATAACATACGGTTCACTCGGGTGAACTGTTTGTGATGAGGCAACACAAAAGAAATGGTCAGCTAGATCAAGGTGTGTGCGATATACGGCATGCGGTTCACTCAGATGAATTGTTTGCGTTGACATAAGAGAACAGAAATTGTTCAACTTAACAAGACGTGTGTGTTGTGCGATGGGATTGCATGCGGTTCACTCGGCCCTTGTCGTCAGTGTGTGACCTCTGTGGCAACCGATCGCTCCCCAGGCGCCTCTTCGTGTACCGTGGCAACCGTTCACTGACTCTTCACCTTTCCCTCTCGATTTGGAACTGTTGTCGCATGCTAGCTATTCCTCCCTCCTCCATTTTCCTTCACCCTTCCTTCTGCCATGGTTTGATCGTCTTCTTCATGGAGGGAACAAGCCGGAAACGACCCCGTTATTCTTGCCCAATCTGAATGATGACGCGGTGGAGGAACTCATTGACCGATGCGTTGTTGTTGTGGTTTTGTCACGGCAGATGTCCTCGTAAAAGGACTTAGTCATGGAGACATCGCTACGGGTTAGCTTAAAGGGGTTAAAGTGGATAAAGTATGCAAGAGTTTATACTGGTTCTGATACAGCCACATGTAATTTAAATGCAGAGATCGTCCCGGTTTCGACTGGAGCTGATATGGAGCGATGTATATGGAAATACCCACAGTTAAGTTACGAATATGAGCAACCACTAGTAGATAGATGCATGCATGTTGAAGCTTTGCAAGCGATGTGCGTCAGGAGAGTAGAGAAGCCTGTTCAGGTTGGGATGATAATTGCTTCAGTGTTAGACTTTCATGTATTAAGAGGAAACAAAGAAAAAGAATATTTCAATTATCTTGGTAAGCCTGATTTAGATGGAAGAAAGGAGTCCATGATGGATCTTGTTTGTTGGCTTGCCAGGAATAGTTGCTACGTGAGAAGCAAGTACATAAAATATTTTATATTCCTTTTTTTACCATGGAAGGAACGTGTGTGGAAGGGATGCTTGATACATGACCGATCTTCCTTGAAAGAATGCGGCTGGGGTCCACCTGTAGAAGACATGAGCACTTATTTATTAGATAATAAAGTCTTAATGCAGGTGTTTTCTAGGGTGTGTCGTTCGGTTGTAAATATTATATTGCTAATCTATAAAGCAAGAAATATACTAGGTAGTTAAGAGTCCAAATACTATTGTACACGTACGAAGAGTTTTCTTGGTTAGTCAGCTTGCTTTCCAAGCTATGCCATTTGGGTCGGCTATTAAAGCCTAGGTTGTGCGTCATGTAATACAGGTTATTTTTATATGAAATAGACACCATGTGTTTTTCAGGGTGGACACCCGTATCAAGTTTTGGAGAGATCTTTAGAAAACCTCTCTGTTGCGATTTCTCTTCGTGGAACTTGTTTTGCGCGTGAGTACCTTCGTCGAGATTGGTTTTCTCGTGCTGGGCTGCAAGGTTCAAACCCTCTACTTCGTGTACATCACGTGCGCGGGCGAGAGGTTGCTACTTTTAGTGGTGGAGTGTCGTGAAAGATCGGGCCGCAACAACAGACCAGATCTCGCAACGAGGTTAGGTCTATATCAGGTGGTATTCAGAGCAAGGTTGTTCACGGCACTGTGTGGAAGATGACTAGATTATCACTAAAGCTAAGCTATGGATTTCAACTAGAGGAGGAAGGTCGATGGGATGGACTTTTTCATACTCGTGTTGTGGTACAGGAGAGATCGTGTGCCATGACAATCGACCACATGAGTTTGATCAACGCGGTAAGCATTAAGATGGTGGAGAAGCTAGATCTATCGGTGACACCACGAGCACAACCATACTTGTTTCGTTGGGGTCATGAAGTGCTCACTGTCACGCACCAAACCAAGGTACCGTTTTTGTTGGGAAATTATTTTTGCAAGATTTTCTGCGACGTGATTCCGGCACCGATGATTTTATGTCATTTATTATTGGGCGAGCCATGGTACAAAGAGCATGATGTGGTGTATGATTGTAAAACACACATATATACTGTCAAGAGGGGTAAGAAGTACAGCATCGTGCCAATGGATGAGGAGCGTTTTATCTCTTGGAGAAAAGGACATCTTGAGAAGATAAAAGAGCATGACGAAGAAAAAAAAGGCCGAAGTTTCTGAAATTTTTGCGGCCGTCGTTCAATCCACAGATTAAGATATTGCAAAAGAGATAGACTTGAAACCGGGGACGGTTTCATTTCAAGGGGGAAAGGATGATATGGCCACGTGTAATTTAAATGCAGAGATCGTCCCGGTTTTGACTGGAGCTGATATGGAGCGATGTATATGGAAATACCCACAGTTAAGTTACGAATATGAGCAACCACTAGTAGATAGATGCATGCATGTTGAAGCTTTGCAAGTGATGTGCGTCAGGAGAGAAGAGAAGTCTGTTCAGGTTGGGATGATAATTGCTTCAGTGTTAGACTTTCATGCATTAAGAGGAAACAAAGAAAAAGAATATTTTAATTATCTTGGTAAGCCTGATTTAGATGGAGGAAAGGAGTCCATGATGGATCTTGTTTGTTGGCTTGCCAGGAATAGTTGCTACGTGAGAAGCAAGTACATAAAATATTTTATATTCCTTTTTTTTTACCATGGAAGGAACGTGTGTGGAAGGGATGCTTGATACGTGACTGATCTTCCTTGAAAGAATGCGGCTGGGGTCCACCTGTAGAAGACATGAGCACTTATTTATTACAAAATAAAGTCTTAATGCAGGTGTTTTCTAGGGTGTGTAGTTCGGTTGTAAAGATTATATTGCTAATCTATAAAGCAAGAAATATACTAGGTAGTTAAGAGTCCAAATACTATTGTACACGTACGAAGAGTTTTCTTGGTTAGTCAGCTTGCTTTCCAAGCTATGCCATTTGGGTCAGCTATTAAAGCCTAGGTTGTGCGTCATGTAATACAGGTTATTTTTATATGAAATAGACACCATGTGTTTTTCAGGGTAGACACCCGTATCAAGTTTTGGAGGGATCTTTAGAAAACCTCTCTATTGCGATTTCTCTTCGTGGAAATTGTTTTGCGTGTGAGTACCTTCGTCGAGATTGGTTTTCTCGTGCTGGGCCACAAGGTTTAAACCCTCTACTTCATGTACATCATGTGCGCGGGCAAGAGGTTGCTACTGCTGGTGGTGGAGTGTTGTGAAAGATCAGGCCACAACAACAGACCAGATCTCGCAACGAGGTTAGGTCTATATCAGGTTCGGCCCCTTGCGGTGAATGTAAAAGCCTACGTCCAGTTGTGATGGAATTGCTTGGGTTTCGATAACCAGGGAGCGAATCCACTTTGCCTGGTTCTCGAGTTATTGTTTGTTGTCCCGAAACCGCCGCCGGGTCGTCCCTTTATATACAGAGGTTGACGCCCGACGGTCTACAGAATCCCGAGGCCGGTTCATAAACGTGCCGGGCTCGGTTTCTACCTTTCCTTGCCTTACAATATAAGTTACATATCATATGGCGGTTCACATCTACGGGCCCTAATCGCCTTTGGGCCCTGGGCCTTAATGTTAGATCTCCTCTGTAAGGCACCATCTGTTTCATCTTCATGGGCTTCTAACAGGACTAACTCCATGTGAACATAACCCAGCCCTCATGGCCGGTTTATACTTAATAGTAATATCCCTAACATTAGGCCCCAGATTGATTTGAACTTGTTCATGTCAATCTTCGACACTTAGAAAAATTACTCCTTTTGCACCTTGGCATAGATCTTGTAAACTGGCGTGACGACATCCTCCAGATTTGCAGTAAACCTTCGTGACGTCACCTGTTCATTAAAGCCGAAGATACCCTTTATTAATGAGTATCCAACAATCGAGGCGACAACCTTGTTATATATATATATATATCCCTTTTTGGGCTCCTCGATTCCCGCGTCTGTCGCTTATCTCTTTGCCTTATAAATAGGGTTGAGGGTCCCTTTCTTTTTCCTCCTGTTGCCTCTTCATCTCTTCTTCCACCTCGCGATGCCTCTGCACCCGAGCGTCGCCGCCGTCGTCGAGCTTCGCCTCTGCCTCACCGTTGGCCGCTGCATCAACCTGATCGCACCAGAAAAACCTGGCGCACCTCCGCTGCTTCAACAACTTCGGTAAGTCTTTCCCTCTTTCCTCTGTAGATCTACTTAGGGTTCACACGGATTCATGGTGTTCTTCTCTTGTTCTTCGTCAGTTCATACATAGCAGACTTCAACTTTGATGTGTTCCGTGCAGTAGCTAGAGAGGTCTTTTATCTTAGCTATCAAACCATGCCTTCTATGTATAAAACTGATCTGGACTGTTGCGAACTACTCCAGAACCAACTTTTTAGGTCTAAATCTTTTTCTTTTCCTGACCTATGGTAGATCCAAAATGCCAATGCGAACTTGTAAAACCTGTTTTTCCTCACTTAGTCGTTTTTGCCTCAGATCTATACCTTCCTCATCTGCGTAGGCGGTTTATCCTTTTAGAAAATAATCCATCATATGCCATTAGTCCCCTTGTAAATCGCTCGTCGCTTTACCATTTATAACAGCATCAGCCTCCGGTTTAACAATTTTGCATGCTTGAATTCCTTTTTCTTAACCTGCTGCACTTTATGCTTTATCAATCCTGAATCATAAACCAGCATTAATCTTTTCTAGCTCTTCACTTGCAATGGCCAAACAATTTTATGCCTGTAACTGGGCCCCCTCCCGGATTACTAAAGAGCAACTGGATAGATTTGTCAAAATTGGCACCCTACTGAAGCGGAGTGTAATCCAATGGCGACTTCCCAGTCCAGAAAACCCTCCTACCCCCAGAGATGGCGAAGTAGTAGTATTTGTTGATCACATGAGTCGTGGCTTTAAACCGCCCGGGTCCAAGTTCTTTCGTGATGTGCTTGCCAATTTCCAGATCCATCCTCAAGACATTGGACCAAACTCTGTGTCCAATGTTTGCGACTTTCAAGTATTTTGTGAATCCTACCTGCAAGAGGAGCCAACTATTGAGCTATTCCGAGACTTTTTCTATTTGAACCGCCGTACTGAGTTTGTAGACGGGCCCAATACCGAACTGGGTGGCGTTTCAATTCAGAAGAGGAAAGATGTCAGTTTCCCTCATGCCAAACTCCATAGCCATCCTAAGGACTGGAACCAGACTTGGTTTTATTGTAAAGATACCTCTCCTGACGATGAGAATCCTCTGCCAGGTTACCGTCCTCACCGGCTTACTAACACACATCCATTTCCGCAACGGTTGACCACCAAAGAGCGGGCTACATATGCTCCACAACTCTCCAAGCTCAGAGCCTTCATGGCCAATGGTCTAACAGGAGTTGATTTTGTTCGTTGTTGGATTTCATGGAGTATATTGACTTTAAGCCGTCGCCTCGGTTTAATGTGCGAGTATACTGGTGACTCAAAAGAATCTCAATGTCATGTTGATATTCAGCTGACAGAAGCTGAAGTTACTGAAGCTGTGAAGAAGATACTGAATGAATCGGAGGCTGTCTGTAGCAGGACCGGGTTAAGTGCCTACTACACTTTGAATAAACCGCCAGCTATAAGCATTGCCTCACTCCTACTTGTACTTAATCTGTGTAATCTCCTATAAATTTTGTCAATTCTTTTAACAGGGTGATGACCCATTTTGGAAGAAGAAACCTCAAGAAAAACTGGTTAAAACTCCTCGACCTAAGACGAAGGTGGTCAATAGGCCTGCCAAGAAGAAGGTGGTTGAATCCCCCGGGATGAACCTCGACGAAGACCTCGATAATCCGGAGTCATAGGTAGAACTTGACTCTCTTGGTTCCCTTTTCATACACCTCATTGACAATGATTATTATAAGGATGACGCTGAGGGCAGCCAGGCTGACGACGCAGAGGTAATTACTCTTCCCTCCAGTTCAGACACTCCGCCAAAACAGAAACAATCCGGAAAATAAAATTTTCTCACCCCCTTGCTTACTTGGACCCAAAATTTCTTTTGAAGAAGCAGCAACACGAAGCTCGCCGCACAACCCGTCACAGCGGCCAAGTAGTCACTTCGGTTGGTTTACCGAACACTCCGGTTCGGAAACGTCGACCTGAGGTCTCACCCACTTTTGATACTTCTTATCCCAAGGCAGGTTATTTCCGACAACCTCTTAATCCATCCGATTCAAATTATCACAGAACACCTCATTCATCATCTGCCGAGTCGACGGCCACACAACTCCCTCCTCTTAAGACAGTTGCTGGGTAAGTATTTTAACTGAATCTTTTGATGCTTTTATACTTGCATGCTATATTAAACCTCACATCTTTTTCCTTTCAGAGCCAAGGCTAGACCCAGCAAAAAGGATCGGGAAAATAAACCGTCTGACGACCATGTGGTTGTTGAACCGGAGAAAATTTGAGAACCGGAAGGTCCAAATGCTGACATCATGTTTGATGATCCTCCCCCTTAAGATCATGATTCTGATGAACAAGTGGAAGTTGAAACAGCAGACCATGATGATAAACCGACGAGCCTGGTCCATACTGATGATGGACCGTCTAGTCCGGTTAAGGCTGCTGATATCCCGTCAACTCCAGTGAAGGCTACCGGTGATAAGCAAGATGATGTTATCATCACTGGCGTTGGCCACACCTCCCCCGGCAACCCTGTTGCGTTATCAAAACACAGCGCCAAGGAGGAACATTCTGCTATGGGAAAAGGCAAATGGAGCACCAATTTATCAAGCTATGCCCACCTCAACGCCCAGGAACTCCATTCTGGTTTTTTAAACCGTCTGTACACAAAACATGACTACGAAGCCGGTTTAGTGAATCTGATGAAAGAGCATTATGAGGTAATTACATAACCTTTTTCTCTCTTAAGTCGAATTGTAAGTACCTACTCTAGTAGCCCCCAAGGGCGATTTATGATGGCAATCAAAAACCGGGACTTTGTAATATCTCAACTCTGCATACTTATCCTCCAAGGGTTGGTTGATCCTTTAAAAATGAATCAGTACTTTAGCATTGTAATCCTGTAACTTTCGCCTCTGTAGTCCCCAAGGGCTAGTTTATTTTTCCAAGGTAAACCGGGAGTGAAACCACTGTTACTTTGAGCAGATGTACATTAGACCCCAAGTGCCAAGAATAATGCTTGTATTACATTTGGGACTTCAATTTTTTTCTGATAATGAAGAAGATAGGCATTAGCCCCCAAGAGCAAAGTGCATAACTTGTTATGTGCTTGGTACTTCAAATATATACATCCCACTGATGATATGTCTTTTCTTTGTAGGCTGAGCTGAGCAAAAAGGACACCCAAACCGCTGATCTTCAAGAGAACATTAAATCTCAGCAAGCAGAGGCTTCTAAAGCAAAATAGGAACTGATCAATGTCTTAGCAGCCATGGAGAAACTGAAGGAGAACTTTAAGAAGGACCAGGCGGATTGGGACACAGAGAAACCCGCTTTAACAAAGAGAGCCGAGGACGCAGAAGCAGCTCTTAAACCGGTGGTCGAAGAGCTGACCGGTTTAAAGTGGCAAATAAATGCTATGACCTCTGCTGTATTTGGTAAGTATCCTCAACTGATGTTTTCCAATTCATTTTATCTCATCAGTTACCGGTTTACTTATGCTTGCAATGTCACAGGAACCCGCATTACCCATCTGGGCTCTGACATGCGGATGAAGCTGAAGGCTGCTTATACATTGATAGAGCAGTTATATTCTGGAGCCCAACGGGCTATTTGCATCGCTGCTCATAACAAGCCTCCTCCAACGTTAATAAAAGGAACTATTGAGAAACTTTCAATGTTGCCTGCCTAGTTGGATGACCTTAAAAGATCAGCTGCAAGGTCAGGCGCGCTGACTATGCTAATCCGGGCCAAAGCATGGATTCCAGATCTTGAACCGTCGGATATTGGCAAAGGCTATCCTGGCGTGAAGGACGACAGTGCATAATTTAACAATGATGATCTCAGAAGGCTGACAAGGGAAATGCGTCCTTTAGTGAGCAAATTGGCAGAAGAAACGGATCTCTCTCACTATCAGCCGGTTTATGATGCTGATCAGAAAAAATATCCTGCACTCACACATGATGTAGAAGATCTTGTTCCGCCAATTCGTAAGCACACTTATGCCCCTGACATTGATCCTTCCAACCTTATAAGTGAAGAAGCCATGTTCCAAGCCTTAACTGGAACCGATTAGGCAACCATTGATTTCCAGCCACTGGGTAGGGAGGAGCAAGATGCCCCAACGCAAGATGATCCCCAATCTTCAAGTTGTCCTGGTGATGAATCCTAAACCAGAGGTCGGTTTAGCCAGTTGTAGCCTACCCCTCTTGCTAGAACAATTATTATGTATGGGAATGAAAGCGCCTTGTAATAGGCTAGTTCAAACACTTGTCTGTTATGCCATCAAGCATACTTATTTTGCTTGATACTGATAACTCGCCATGCTTTTGGGATCTATTATGTGCGTAATTTGCCGTGGCTGTATTTTAACTTATTCCTGCATACAAGAGATTGAAACTGTCCTGGCGGTTTACCACTGGACAGGTCATGATGCCCAAATATATAGCCTAGGTGTAGAACCAAGGCTATATTTAAAAACAACCAGATATAAAATAGATGATACCTGTTACATTGAATCACCTCGTTGGTTGACCAATCTGTTGTTATAATAAGGGTGATAACACCAATCTGGAGTATTGATGACTCCTTCCATGTTTGCCGGTTTACGATAAAACTGTGCCGGGTTATGATAAACACCGGTTTATCCATATAATACTGGTGACTTGTAGTCAAAACCAGACCGGATCAACAAGTGCCAGATTATAACTGATCATGTACTGACAACTTAGCGCTAAAAGCCACACTGGGTTTTAATAAACGCTGGTTTATCAGAAAATATTTATGAATCTTATCAAAGGAAAGAAAACCTTGCAAAAAACACAAGAAGAATATGCAAGGCTTTTCATGGGATGCGAGACCCTAAATCGCAGCTTTTCCTGGGCTGCCAGGCCGCTGAGTTAAACCATTTTTAAAAGCCTTTTAAGATGGACCTCAATCTTTAACCAATCATCATTTTAACTTTGACAAGTTCAGGGTCTATGAGATTGACTTGTCAAACGTTCGACGGGTCATTCCAGGTTTACCTGGATGGAGTGGCTTACTTAAAGAGGCAGGATAACCCGGGGTTTTAGGTGAATACACCTGGCTTCCAAGCCTGGCTTGATAGCCTATTGTAAGGGTGCAAACTCTTTGTTCTTTGAGAAGCAAAGAGCCCCCAAGCAACATTTGAGCTGTGTTCGGTGGGTGCCTATGTTTGAGTTGTGCTTTTGCAACACTCTCTTTGGCCCCACATAATTTCCTTTTTTCCTGAAGCCTCTCAAGAGGTGTAGCTATGGTGTGAATACAACCAAGCCCCCTAGTGATTTCCCTTTGGCCTTAAGCCAATCAAGAGGCGTAGCTATGGTTCGAATACGACCAAGCCCCCTAGTGATTTCCTTTTATATGTGTGGCTTTATAAGCCGGATCAGTAGAACTCCAATTTATAAACAGAAGCCCCCATGTAAACACACATGATGTAAAAAAACAGAGACCCCGCTTTAGCTGAGGCTCCGGTTTATTATATTGATCATAATATATACATTGTCATAATTATGTACATAAGAAGAGCCTGTGGCTCAGGTATAGTAAGGCCGAAGATGAGCCATATTCCATGACCGCTGGGTCTCCTCCTCTGATTTACATGAGTCTTTGTGCTCTCGAACATCGATAAGGTAGTATGATCCATTGTGCAGATTTTTGCTGACCACAAAAGGTCCTTCCCAAGGTGGGGATAACTTGTGGATATCAGTCTGATCCTGGATGAGCCGGAGCACCAGATCGACTTCTTGAAAAGTTCTGGTTTTAACCCGGCGGCTGTGATAATGTCACAGATCTTGTTGATAAATCGTCGAACGTGCTACTACAAGATCACGCTCCTCATCTAACAGGTCCAGTGAGTCCTAACGTGCTTTCTCATTATCAGCTTCAACATAAGCCGACACACGGGGCGAGTCATGACGGATGTCACTAGGGAGAACCGCCTCTACTCCGTAAACCATGAAGAAAGGCGTGTAACCCGTAGATCTGTTTGGTGTGGTGTTGATACTCCATAATACGGAAGGTAATTCCTCCACCCAACAACCCGGCGTCCGCTTTAAAGGAACCATAAGCCGGGGTTTGATACCTCTAAAAATATCTTGATTGGCCCTCTCTGCTTGACCATTAGATTGGGGGTGAGCCACTGATGAGACGTCAAGCCGGATGTGCTCACGTTGACAAAATTCTTCCATAGCACCTTTGCACAGATTAGTACCATTATCAGTTATAATGCTGTGTCGAAAACCAAACCGGAAGATCACCTTTTTGATGAATTGAATCGCCGTGGCCGCATCACAATTACTGACTGGCTCTGCCTCTACCCACTTGGTAAACTTATCAACCGCCACCAGTAGGTGGGTCTTCTTATCCTTGGACCTCTTAAAGGGTCCAACCATATCCAGCCCCCAAGTTGCAAACGGCCAAGTGATTGGAATCATCCTTAATTCTTGGGCCGGAACATGGGCATGGCGTGCAAACTTGTGACAACCGTCACACCTTTTTACCAAATCCTCAGCATCAGCATGAGCCGTCAACCAATGGAATCCGTGACAAAAAGCCTTAGCCACCAAGGATTTTGAACCGGCATGGTGAACACAATCTCCTTCGTGGATCTCACGCAAAATCTCACAGCCTTCTTGAGGAGACACACAATGCTGAAACGCCCCTGTTACGCTGCAATGATGCAGCTCCCCATTGACAATGGTCATGGACTTGGATCACCGGATTATCTGCCAGGCCAAAGTTTCATCGTCTGGTAACTCGCCCCGGTTCATGTATGCCAGGTATGGGACCTTTCAATCCGGAATAACATGAAGAGCCGCCACCAATTGAGCCTCCGGGTCAGGCACAGCCAAATCCTCCTCCGTAGGTATCTTGACTGACGGATTATGCAGTACATCTAGAAAGGTATTAGGTGGCACCGGTTTACGTTGAGAGCCTAAGCGACTTAAAGCATCTGCCGCTTCATTCTTTCGCCGGTCTATATGGTCAACCTGATAACCCTTGAAATGACCAGCCACTGTGTCCACCTCTCGTCTATACGCCGCCATGAGTGGATCCTTGGAATCCCAAGTACCAGACACCTGTTGAGCTACCAAGTCCGAGTCACCAAAGCACTTAACCCGGCTCAAATTCATCTCCTTGGCCATCCAAAGACCATGGAGCAAGGCCTCATATTCGGCTGCATTGTTAGTGTAAGGGAACATTAAATGGAGAACATAACAAAACTTATCACCTCGTGGGGAAGTTAATATGACTCCAGCCCCCGAGCCCTCCAATTGTCTGGACCCATCAAAATGAAGAGTCCAATAAGTGATGTCTGGCTTTTCCTTCGGTGCCTGCAACTCTGTCAAATCATTGATGAAGTCCACAAGTGCTTGGGATTTGATTGTTGTGCGAGGCGTATATTTTAACCCATGAGGTCCAAGCTCAATAGCCCATTTGGCAATCCGGCCAGTTGCTTCTCTGTTTTGGATGATATCTCCCAAGGGGGCTGAACTGACCACTATGATAGGATGACCCTGAAAATAATGCTTGAGCTTCCGGCTTGCCATGAAAACCCCAAACACCAGCTTCTGCCAATGTGGGTATCTCTGTTTGGATTCAATAAGCACCTCCCTGATATAATAAACCGGCCGTTGAACCGGATACTCCTTTCCGGCCTCCTTGCGCTCTACAACAATAGCCACACTAACAGCCCGGGCATTAGCAGCCACATATAGCAATAAAGGCTCTTTATCGACCGGAGCCGCAAGGACGGGTGGCTTCGCTAACTGTCTCTTCAAGTCCTCGAACGCTTCATCAGCAGCATCACTCCAAACAAAGTCATCCGTCTTTTTTAGCATCTGATACAAGGGGATAGCCTTCTCCCCAAGGCAACTGATAAACCGGCTTAAGGCTGCAATCCGGCCCGCCAAACGCTAAACATCATTGATACACGCTGGTTTAGCCAGGGATGTGATAGCCGTGATCTTCCCCGGATTAGCTTCAATGCCCTTGTTAGATACCAGAAAACCCAAGAGCTTGCCTACCGGTACACCAAAGACACATTTGGCCGGATTAAGCTTCATCTTATAAACCCGGAGGTTATCAAAAGTTTCCTTCAAGTCATCTATCAATGTTTTATCCTTACTGGACTTCACCACAATATCATCCACAAAAGCATGAACATTGCGCCCAACCTGTTTATGAAGACAATTCTGGACACAGCGCTGATAAGTCGCCTGGGCACTCTTGAGCCCAAAGGGCATAGATACATAGCAGAAGGCTCCAAAGGGAGTTATGAAAGTTGTCTTCTCCTGGTCCTTAACTACCATTTTGATATGATGACAACCAGAATAAGCATCCAGAAAACACAAATGGTCACAACCTGCCGTAGCATCAATAATTTGATCTATATGAGGGAGGGCAAAGGGATCAGCTGGACATGCCTTGTTCAAGTCTGTGTAGTCCACACACATGCGCCAAGTACCGTTTTTCTTAAGTACTAGCACCGGATTAGCTAGCCACTCAGGGTGAAAGACCTCCACAATATACCCTGCTCCCAAAAGCCGGGCTACCTCCTCACCAATAGCCTTACGCCTCTCCTCGTTGAAGCGGCGGAGAAACTGCCTGACCGATTTAAACTTAGGATCTATGTTAAGAGTGTGCTCAACGAGTTCCCTCGGTACACCTGGCATGTTAGAAGGTTTCCATGCAAAGACGTCCCGGTTCTCATGGATGAACTCGATGAGCGCGCTTTCCTATTTCGGATCCAGGTTAGCGTTGATGCTTAACTACTTGGATGAATCGCCAGGAACAAAGTCAACCAGCTTAGTCTCCTCAGCTGATTTAAATTTCAGCGCCGGGTCATGCTCTGTAGTTGGCTTTTTCAGAGAAGTCATTTCTACAGGATCAACATCGTCCTTATAAAAATTCAGCTCCTCTGTGGCACAAACCGACTCGGCATAAGCCGCATCACCTTCTTCACATTCCAAAGCAATCTTCCGGCTCCCATGCACTGTGATCGTCCCCTTGTGACCCGGCATCTTAAGCTGCAGATAAACATAACAAGGCCTTGCCATGAACTTAGCATAAGCCGGCCGTCCGAACAGGGCATTATATGGACTCTTGATTTTCACCACTTCAAAAGTCAACACCTCTGATCCTGAATCATGATCATCTCCAAAAGCAACCTCTAAAGCTATCTTGCCAATTGGGTATGCCGATTTACCAGGCACCACACCATGAAAAATGGTGTTCGACGGTTTAAGATTCTTATCTGTCAACCCCATGCGACGGAAGGTTTCGTAGTAAAGGATATTGATACTGCTTCCTCCATCCATAAGCACCTTGGTGAACTTATACCCCCCCCCAACCTGAGGTGCCACCACCAAGGCCAGATGACCCAGATTAGCAACCCGGGTGGATGATCCTCTCAACTCCACAAAATGGGTTGTTCAGACCAGCGCAGATAACGAGGTACCACCGGTTCAACGGAGTTCACGGCCCTTTTATGAAGATTCTGATCGCACTTACATAATCTAGTGGTGGAGATATGGTACTGCCCACTATTCAACTGCTTCGGATTGCTCTGATAACCCGATTGTTGCTGCTATTGATTCCCCTGATGGTTATAACCTCCCTGATTGCCATGACTGCCTTCACTGCCATGTCCGGTTTGGTTGCCTTGGAATCCTGAACCAAAGCTGCCACCACCATAACCCGGCCCATGGAAACCGCCTCCTGAACCGCCGGGCGGTCCATTGTCGTATTGAAAGAGATTTGAATTTTTGAACTCCCGCATAATGAAGCAATCCTTCCAAAGATGCGCAGCTGGCCTCTCCTTCGATCTGTGTTGTGGGCAAGGCTGATTTAATAGGCGCTCAAGATTGGGGCCTGACCCTCCACCCAGCTGGGGCGGTTTACCCTTACGCCTCTGACCGTTATCCTGGGTGTTTGTGTTAGCCACAAAGTCCAAGCTATTATCCGCCTTGCGTTTACCATTGTTCCCATGACCTGCCGGGTTATGCTGCTGCCCTTTGGTGCTGCCGCTCTTCTTTCCCTTCCCTGTCTTGTCGTCATCAGACTCGGGGTCCTTGGTACTATCAGAGTAGGCATACTTCACCAGAGCCGCCATTAGTGTTCCCATGTCATTGCAATGGCATTTGAGCCGTCCCAACTTCAGCTTCAGAGGTGCAAACCGGCAATTACCTTCGAATGTTAAAACTGTTGTGTCAGCATTGATGCGGTCTGATGAATGCAAAATCTCTGAAACCCGACGCACCCAGCGGGTTGTTGATTCTCCTTCCTCCTGGACACAGGCAGCTAAATCCACGATTGACATGGGCTGCTTGCACGTATCCTTGAAATTCTTGATGAACCGGGCCCTTAACTCGGCCCATGACCCAATGGAGTTGGCTGGCAGGTTTTTCAACCATGTGCGAGCTGTTCCTTCCAAAATCATGGTAAAGTATTTGGCACACACCACTTCATCCACATCCAGCATCTCCATTGCCATCTCATAACTTTCCACCCATGACTCGGGGGATAAATCGGCAGTGTAATTCGGCACCTTGCACGGGCCTTTGAAATCCTTGGGTAGCCGTACATTGCAAAGTGATGGGATGAGACATGGTACCCCCAAAGAACTGGAGGTAACCCCTGGTTCCACCGACGTTGTTGGACGAACCGAAGTGAGTTGGCGGGCCTCATGATGTGCCGCTAACTCGGCCTCTCGACATGCCCTAGCGTGATCCACTACATCCTGAGCATTGCTGCCGCCACTCGCCGGGTTATGGCCACGGGGCGGATTACGATTCTGCGCACTGCTTGATACGGCTGGTTCATCGATATGCCTGTTGTAGCTCTGGCTCGGGCGGGGAGTAGAATGAATCCTTTCACGGCTATATGACTAAGCCTGCTGCTGAGTCAAGGCCGTCTGAAGGAGCTCCCTAGCCCGTCGTGTTTCAACTACTACTTGGGACTCGCCATCAATCGGGAGAGCCGCCAATCGTGAAGCGGCGGCAATGATGTTATCCAACGGGTTAGAGTAATGACCCGGAGGCATCGAGACATGTCGTGATGGGACATTGTTCTGACGAGGCTGGGGGGTGGATCCATCGCGCGCGGCTGAACCGGTGCCCTGGTCCCAGGCGCCTCCGCCCGGGTTACCACTGGCTGGTTGCCGGTGCCTGCTCCTAGCGTGTTAAAGAGATTTCTTGACTCAAAAACCGGCGGAAGGTGCGACTGGTATCTTCTCCTCATGACATCATCTGACGCACTCTGATCCAGCATAAGCTGGTAAGCCTGAGCCTCTAACTCGGCCCGCTCTGTAGCCATCCTGGTGTTCTCTGCCGCCAGGACCGCTTTAGCCTGAGTTCTCTGATCCATCACCTTTGCAATCTCCGCGTTGTGTTGATCCCAGTTTACCCCGTCAACCTCTACGGCCAGTAATGTTGCCAAAGCATCGAACAAATCGGAAAAAACCTGAGCCGGAGGCAGCGTAGAGCCCCCTGCTCCTGCTGGTGTTGCGGCTGCTGAACCGGAAATCACTGCTGCGGTGGTAGAAGAGTGTGGCGCTGCTTGTGTACCGGCCATGAAGACCGCGACCTGACTCGGCGGATCAAGGGGGTCCGGAATACTGTCGCCATCGGAACCACCACTAATCCGGCCATCCTGCAGCTGATATAGTGACTCTGTCTCTCCGGTTGAAGACTTGTCATCAAAGGAGACAACAGTTTCGCCACCAGATGCCGATCTATCCTCATATTCTGCTCCATGGATGACACCTACGAAGGCGTGCTTTACGGCGGGCTGAACCTGGGAAGATCTTGCACGCTGAGCCGTCTCGATGATGTTGGTGCAGATGTCTGGCTCAGGGCCCGGTTCGCCGATCTTGCCAATGAAGACGTGAATCCCGCCAAAGGGAACCCGGTACCCGTACTCAATTGAACTGGCCTCGGGGCTCCATCCTGCATCATCGATGTAGACTTGCCGCGACGACTCTTGGTCATCCGGCCCACAGCGTATCCCTTGAGTCCTTTGAAGCTGCCCTTCAAGAACTCGAAACCATCGTGTGATGGCCCCATGGTGGGCGCCAACTATCGTGGTTTTGTCATGGCAGATGTCCTCGTGAAAGGACTTAGTCATGGAGCCATCGCTACGGGTTAGCTTAAAGGGGTTAAAGCGGACAAAGGATGCAAGAGTTTATACTGGTTCGGCCCCTTGCGGTGAAGGTAAAAGCCTACGTCCAGTTGTGATGGAATTGCTTGGATTTCGATAACCCGGGAGCGAATCCGCTTTGCCTGGTTCTCGAGTTATTGTTTGTTGTCCCTAAACCTCCACCGGGTCGTCCCTTTATATACTGAGGTTGACGCCCCGCGGTCTAAGAATCCCGAGGCCGGTTCATAAACGTGTCGGGCTCGGTTTCTACCTTTCCTTGCCTTACAATATAAGTTACATATCATATGGCGGTTTACATCTACAGGCCCTAATCGCCTTTGGGCCCTAGGCCTTCATGTTAGATCTCCTCCGTAAAGCGCCATCCCTTTCATCTTCATGGGCTTCTAACATGACTAACTCCTTGTGAACATAACCCAGCCCCTCATGGCCGGTTTATACTTAATAGTAATATCCCCAACAGACGTCATCACCTCGGCTAGCATCGCAGGTTCGTTCAAGACCATTCTGGACTCAACTAATAACATCCTTACAAGGAATCCAAGGGTCCAGGAGCGGTTTGATGTCCCCTATCTTCTTCGTCGTGACCCTGCTGACTGGCGCGGAGACCGGGGAAGCCTCGCCTTGTGTAAGTTGATGCCGCTTGATAATGATACGTATGATGTTAAGATGACACGCTTGAGGGCAAGGCTTGGGCAGGCGCAAATTAAGATTGGGTTGTTTATATTGTGTACAACTGCGAGTGGGAACTTGTGAATGTGTACACTCGTCACCGGGTTCCACTTCGAAAAATCTCAGACGACTGCCCAGAGGTTGAGTACACCGGTATTCTATGTGAGTTCAAATACGATCATGCTGACTGTTGTCGATGGAAGATAGCAATTTGTCGAGTTCCCAACCGCTCTTGGGGTTATAGGAATGCTTGTGTTGTCGCTATTTTTGACAAGCTTGTTGTCGTCCTTCATGGTTCGACTCGATGGATATTGCTCAAAATTCAGTTTCTATACACGGATGAGTACTGTGATGCAATTCAATATGAGGGTCTTGTGTTTTCTGCCACCACTCGTGGCACTATTTTTGCATGGAATCCTTATGATTTCGGTACGTTTGTCTTCCACCGTAATTATAATTGTTTCATCCACATGCATGCGGGTTAGCTAGTTTCCCTTTACTAATTAACCTTCTTGTGTTTCCAAGGTCCTGTGAACATTCCACCACCTATACTTGAAAATTTTATTCACGAGCATGAGGACGAGCAGGACCCATATACTCAGTGGAGCCTGGCAACTTATTCCGATGGATCACCTCTTCTTGTCTGTATACAGGGCACTATTGATGTTACTGAGGAAGCATCTGTTTTCTTGTATGGTCGCACTCTCCGGACCTATTCCAACATCCGTTGCAGGGTATTCAGGATGAGTACTAGTGTACTAGTGCCAACACCTTCTCCCTGGTTCAGTATTGAAAGTCTTGGAGGAAACTCGCTCTTCCTTGGACAAAACTATCCAATGATGGTGGAAGGGGATCCAGCTACTGTTGACACAACATTACTACCATTTATGAGAAGCGACTATATCTATACCTCGGACATTACTATGCTTCCCTACCATCCCAATATGGGTCCTGACATAGGCCGCTTCAGCCTCGATGATCAGTCATGCGTTGGTCTCGAGATTGACAGTAGCTGGCCCTTCCCAGAGAATCACTTCTGGTTCAATCCAAGCATTTCCAACGCTGACGAGTGGTTGAGCTGAAGTTCATTTCATCGCTTTGTTATTTATTGTGTGAAAAAAAACTTTACTAGAATGTTTTGTTGGAAATGATCTATAATCCAACGTGTATCCTCGTTGTCGTTGTGGGTTGATGACTTGTTGTATGTAATCAATGGTACATTTGCATATGCGTCCATGAACTCACGCCTGCTAGTGGTGTCCATATGAACAGTGCTAGTGATTTTAGTTGCAAAAATTAGATAGTGCTAGTGATTTGTAGCTGCATATTTTCACAAATCGCAGTGTTACAAGGTTAACTAATGGCAATGTTACTAGATAAACAAATGTCAACCTTTCTAGTTTGACAAATGGAAACATACCCAAAATGATAGAATGCAAATCTTACCCAATTGTTTGTACGTGGTTGCACACGGGTCATGCAAAACAACCGTTTGTGTTGAAGGGATGCAGAAATCCTGCTCGGCACATTTTCTCTTGGCTTCCTGGGGAAGCTGTCGGTTTGCATACGGGTGTTCTAACTAAAACATTTGCGATGAGTGTTTTAT
Organism: Triticum urartu; assembly: GCF_003073215.2. NCBI lineage: Eukaryota > Viridiplantae > Streptophyta > Magnoliopsida > Poales > Poaceae > Triticum > Triticum urartu. Next base: position 374,140,681 of record NC_053023.1, on the reverse strand, counting down.
ATTTAATAACCATTGACGTTTTTTCAAAAGAAAATCGTTTGACAAGTATGTACATTAAGAGAGAAAAACGCAAGTTTTTTCAAACCATATCTTTCATTCAGTCACACTGCGAATTTATATTCATATGATCAAGAATTCGAGATACAGTATTAAACCCCAAAAAACTATTTCTGGCGGTAGCGGAGGCAGCGTGTCGCGTCGTCGTTATCGTTGTCGTCCTCCGGGACGCCATTGTTGAAGTCTTCAAGGCAGCACAAAATGTTCTTCACTTGTAAATCAAACATATGTCATCGCGCGATCGACGGGCGGGGCGCGGGAGGATGGCAACTGGCGCCGCTGAGAGGTAGCGGTCGATGGCAGCGTTCCATGCCGCTGAGGGGGGGCGCACGGGCACGGGCATGGGCGCGGCGGGTGCAGCCAAACGCACGGGGACTGGCACCGCGGTGGGTGGAGGGGCGCGCACGGGCGCGACGAGTGTAGCCAAACGCACGGGGGCGGCGCCACGGTGGGTGGAGGGGCGCGCAGGGGCACGGGCGCTGGCGCTGGCATGTACACGAACTCGCACGGGTCCGCGGAGACCTCGCGGATGCCCTTGGCTTCCAGCTCTGCGATAGTGCTTGGCGACCAGCCCGTCAATGCTGTTGGGATGGTCGCTGGCACGGGCGCGGGGATGGGACCTGGGACGGGAGAGGGGGTAGCAACCGCTGCGGCCACCTCGTTCTGGGCCATGTCCATGAGGCCCCATTCCTCCTTATTTTCTATCTCCTCCGGCTCAGATTCGACTTCACCAAACTTGAAGGCTAGTGGCAGATGATCATTCTGCATCATGGTGTTGGTGCAGGTCCGCGGGGGGAGGGGAATGGGAGGTGAACAGTAAAGCCGCCCAGTTTAAACATCGGCTCAGGCACCATTAATGTAGAGGAAGGCGGGCGTCCATGGAAGTCAAAGGGCTCTCTTCCCAGTGAGCCTGCGCAGCATACAGCTCGCACGCTTCCTGGTGAGCATGTGCATTGGAGGACAGCTTGCACGCCTCTCGGTCTGCCTGCGCACCGGACTGCGCTCGCACACCTCTTGTTCAGTCAAGGTCAAGCAGCTGTCCGCACGGCACCTCCTACAACCATTAAAACAAAGACACGTGGCATCACGTGAATGGTTAACAGAACGCACATGGTTTGAATTATACAAACATTTGAGATATTAAAGTGGCAGCTATATTTTCAAAATGCATTTGTTGGCTGTCATTATTCGAGTGCGCCTTCTCTCAAAATAGACACGAAAAATACCACATCATGTCGGTGCCATTCCATGATAGCAGGCCAAGTTTCATGAATTTTAGACTAGTTTTGGATTTACTAGAATTTAAAAACCAGGCATCTCAATGTTTTGCCGGCAATAAACGGTGCCCTGGTGTTTGAAATTCATTCCCATTTCTTGCATGGGACCTAAGCATGCACCCAAGGACACAGATTTGATTTTTCAACCAATTTATAAGCACTGGAGCATGTGCATGTAGTTCAGATTTGAATTATGCACATAAATGCATTGAAAACTCAGTTAATGCATAAAAATGTCCAAAAAGAACCCCGAAAAATCACAAAAATTGCCACAACACTCCTGTTGTTCTATGTTGACATGAGAAAAAATTTGGAAGCAATAAGAGGCAGTGGATATTGTTTCGTCCCCAAAGGTGGGACGTTCCCTACCGAAACCATGATGCTTGTTCTGAGACGCTCTGGTTTGTGAGAAGCATATACCCAAACCTGTCCCAAACGGGACAAAATTTTTACCACGACATGTTGATGCCGCTTCATGAAAGCATGCCAAGTTTCATGAATTGCAGACGAGTTTTGGATTTACTAGAATTTAGAAACGAGGCATCTCAATGTTTCGCTGGCAATCAATGGTGCCCTGGTGTTTGAAATTCATTCCCATTTCTTGCATGGGACCTAAGCATGCACCCAAGGACACAGATTTGATTTGTCAACCAATTTATATGCACTGGAGCATGTGCATGTAGTTCAAATTTGAATTATGCACATAAATGCATGGAAAACTCAATTAATGCATAAAAATGTCCAAACGAACCCCAAAAATCACAAAAATTGACACAACACTCCTGTTGTTCTATGTTGACATGAGAAATTTTTTGAAAGCAATAAGAGGCAATGGATATCGTTTCGACCTCAAAGGTGGGACATTCCCTACCGAAACCATCATACTTGTTGTGAGAAGCTCTGGTTTGTGAGAAGCATAAACCCGAACCTGCCCTAAATGGGACAAATTTTTTTAACACGGCATGTTGATGCCGCTCCATCATAGCATGCCAAGTTTCATGAATTTTAGACGAGTTTTGGATTTACTAGAATTTAAAAACCAGGCATCTCAACATTTTGCCGGCAATCGACAGTGCCCTGGTGCTTGAATTTCATTCCCATCTCTTGCATGTGACCTAGCAATTCACCCAAGGACACACATGTGATTTTTCAACCAACTTTAGTGCATTGGAGCATGTGCTTGTAGTTCAAATTTGAATTATTTACATAAAATGCCTAGAAAACCTAGTTAATGTATAAAAAAGGCTAAACGAACCCCGAAAAATTCCAAGATTGAACACAACACTCCTGTTGTTCTATGTTGACACTAGAAATTTTTTGAAAGCAATAAGAGCTAACGGATATCGTCCCGTCCCCAAAGGTGGTACGTTCCCTATCGAAACCATCATGCTTGTTGTGAGGAGCTCTGGTCTGTGAGAAGCTTATACCCAAACCTGCCCCAAATGGGACAAAATTTTCACCACAGCATGTTGATGCCGCTCCATGATAGCATGCCAAGTTTCATGAATTTCAGACGAGTTTTGGATTTACTAGAATAAAAAAAACCAGGTATCTCAATGTTTTGCCAACAATCAACAATGCCCTGGTATTTGAAATTCATTCCCATCTCTTGCATGGGACCTAGAAATTCACCCAAGGACACACATGTGATTTTTCAACCAACTTTAGTGCATTGGAGCATGTGCTTGTAGTTCAAATTTGAATTATGCACATAAAATGCCTAGAAAACCCACTTAATGTATAAAAAGGCCAAACGAACCCCGAAAAATTCATTCCCATTTCTTGCATGGGACCTAAGCATGCACTGAAGGACACAGATTTGATTTTTCAACCAATTTGTTTGCACCGGAGCATGTGCATGTAGTTTAATTTTGAATTGTGCACTTGAAATGTCTAGAAAATCAGTTTAATGTATGAAATGTCCAAACGAACCCTGAATAATTCCAATTCTTTCCGACACCATGTGAGATGTAGTACAAAATATCTTGGAGCACCGTTGGTGTATCGTACGCCTATGGCTTACGCAAGAAGGTGCGTCGACTACAGTCCACAGCCGGCGTGTCAACACACTAGCTCGCTCCCCCAAAACACCTGCCTCTGCATCCCTCACAATCTCGAAAATATCTACCGCCTAGAATGTTTTAATTTTTGATAGCACACGATTAGTATGTGCGGACCGTGTGTGATGTATGTTACTCCCGCTCTGCTTCAGTCCCTTGATTCAAATTTTCAGTAGCCCCGGCATTTTACTCCCGCCTCTGCATACCTCGCAATCTCAAAAATATCTACTCGCCCTTGATCCAAATTTTTAGTAGCCCCGCCTTGTTAGTCCCGCCTAGTAAAATTTTCAGTTGCCCTAGTATTTCCTCAAACACAACCTTCGCTCACACAGACACACACAACCCTCGAAACCATTGGTAGGTCGCCACCATCGCCGGCGCCTCCATCCTCAACCACTACCTGTGTGCCGGGGAGCTCGAGTAGCCAATGGCCAAAAATAGGTTTATCACGGCCTTTTCGCCCGACGCCGGCGAGGTGGCCGCCGAGGTGTCCCCGTCGTCCTCCGCGGGCCCGATCTGCCATCGCCGGTCCCCTGATCCGCCCGCCGTCGCGCCCCTACGCCGGTCGAGGACTTCCCCGTCCTCCCCCGGACCCGGCAGCAGACGAAGTCCTAACTCGGGGTCCGGCAGCAGCGGTGGGGGAGTTGGGTCGCCGAGATTACAGATCGAGAGACCCACACCCGCCGGTGGATCGGTAGCTTCCAGACGGCCGAGCTCGCAGCCATGGACTACGACCGCTGTCAGGTCCGCTACCATGGCGCGACATCTAGGCTCAATTTCCCCTTCGGCACACGTCCGGTCCACCTCGTTCCGCTGGAGCCAGGGGTGGTGAGCTCAACTATGGTGCGGGAGGACTGCGAGGCGTGGCAGCGCCTCGAGGCCGATGCCGCCAACGAGGCCTACATGCAAGAGCTCCGCCGGTAGCACCCGGAGCTCGTGGAAGCGGAGCGAGCGGTCTTTGCCGGCGCGGAGGGCGGCGAGGTTATCGTGCTCTCCTCAGATGATGAGGTCGAAGGTGGCGAGGACAGCGGCGCAGAGGGCGGCGAGGTTATCGTGCTCTCCTCTGATGACAAGGTCGAAGGCGGCGGCACGGAGGGCATCGAGGTGGGCCCCGAGGACGAGGAGATCGACGTCGACGAGTGGAGGAGTGCCTTCCCCAATGACCCCGATGACGGTACTGGCCCGGACCCGGCTCGCGACACACCGTACATGACGAGGAAGGATTGGCTAGACCTCTACTTTGACTAAAAGTAGTTTAGCTTAGTTTAAATTTATGTTTTATGTTTGGTTATGCAAAACTATCTATGTTTATGTTTGAATGCATGCTACTTTCGGTTGAAGCTGCTTTGAACTTGATCAACTTGAAGTTTACAACCTTAAGTTTAGGGGATCGACTAGAAAAGGCCAAAAATTGCTGGAGTATATATATATCCACTAAGGGTTTTTGTCCTTTAACTTTTTAAGGATCGCCTAGAGATGTCCTTATGACTTGTTTATTTTCAGTTCTTCACAATGTGATGCTCTATATGTGCAACTATTTGCCGTGCAGTTCAATTTCATCAATAACAGTTTCAACAATACCACTATGGATTACGATATTTGGTTGATGTTAAGGATATTGCAGGTAACATGCCTTTTCATTTTTCAATTGTTGTTTAGCAACATGCATTGTACTGAATGACTAAATATGCAATCCTAGGCTACATAGCAACAAGGAAGAGTGTTACCTTAATGTTCTGATGATGTCTAGATATACATGTAATAAATCTTATATAATGGGATGGATGGAGTTTTGTACTACATCATTTTTCAATTATTGTTTAGCTTCTAATATTAACTTGGTGCTTTTAGGTACATATATCATTGCCAAAGATCCACACTTCGACCCTTTCTGCGTATGGGGCAATGAGATATTCATGAACCAGCATCAAGTGAAGAAACTGATAAAGATTGTTATTAAAATGGGTCAAAAGATGAAGAATGAGGAGTTCCCTGATAATTTGAGTCGGACGAGTTAAGTGGTTGGCGTATAAGATCCACTTTTGGATAAAAAGAGATTGGGTTCTGTGGCACCTCTTTCCGTCACTTGCGGGGAACCGGTTTGTTGGGTAAGCCGGAGGAGAGAATCCCACTGCCACTGTTCCGGGTTGTGCGGTGAGCTTCATGTTGTTGTTTCTTCAAAAGAAAGTTGGGATCCAAGTAAGCTAAAGGGTGAGAAAACCTTACTTTCCGGCTCGCTTGATGAACTTTCTATCTTGGCAGAGGTTCTGAGTCGGAGGAAAGGATAGTTACCTCTTCACCATCTGCATGGCTGGCTTCCGCATCATCTTGATAGTAACCAATGTCAATAAAGTGAACAAAGAAAGAGCCAAGGGAGTCAAGTTCTACCTCTGACTCATCATCCAGAGTAAACGGGTCAATTGCATCCGCCTTCTTCTTGGCAGGTTTCTTGTTTGCCTTGGTCTTATTCTTGGTCTTCTTGGCTGGCTTATCCTAAAGTTTCTTGCTCCAGAAGGGGGAGTCAGCCTATAGAAAGATCAAGTAATAATGAGAAGATAGTTTGACAAATAATGAGTTTGTGAAAATTACTTGAAAATACTTACAGCTGGCGGCTTGTTGAGGGTGCAGAAGGGGTTCAGGCCCACTTTGTTGCAAGTCTCTAAGCTCTCGTTGAGTAGAGTCTTCGTCATATCATTGATTTGTTTATCCTCAAGATGGATTGAAGAGTAGCACAGCAGATCTTTGATGTCGCCGGTATACTCACACATTAAGCCGGACCGGCGACTTAAGGGCAAGATCCAACATGAAACCCAGCAATGAACCAGATCAACTCCAGTTAAACCGTTAGCCATCAGAGCTCTGATTTCTGAAAATATGGGCATATATTTGGCCCACTCTTCTGTGTTGATCCGCTCCGGGAGAGGATGTTTGTTGCTAAGCCGACTTTCGCGGTAACCCGGCAAAGGGTTTTCACCATTTGGAGAGGTGTGTTTGCAGTAGAACCAAGTCTAGTTCCAGTCCTTGGTATGGCTGGGAGGTGCAGTGGCAGGAAATGTGGCTTCTTTTCGCCTCTGAATTGAGATGCCACCTAGTTCTAAACTGGGCCCGTCCGTTAATTTAGTCTGGCGGTTTAAGTAATAAAATTCCCTGAACTGTTCTATAGTGGGCTCCTATTGAAGGTACACTTCGCAACACACTTGGAAATTGCAGATGTTCGAAACCGAGTTGGGCCCAATATCTTGTGGATGGAGTTTGAAGAAGTGAAGCACATCATGAAAGAATTTGGAAGCTGGTGGAGTGAACCCCCTGAGCATGTGGTCGGTAAAGACTACTACTTCACCGTCTTTGGGGTTAGGGGTGGTCTCATTTCCTGGGACCCTCCAGTGAATGACATTCTTGGCAGCTAGAACACCCACCTGAACATGCTCGTTCAGTGTTTGCTCAGTAATCCAAGAAGCGACCCAGTTGCATGAGGTAACAGTTTTTGTCATTTTGTCGCGGAAAGCCTAAAAAGAAAGATATTGCCGGTTTAAGATTATGTTGTTAAGCCGGTCAGTGATCAAAAAGTAAGTGCGTTATGCAAGGCCAGTAAGTAAGGCGGAAGAATAAGTGTTATGAAGATTAACACAGTTAAACCGGAAAACAGTGTCGGGTTATACGGATGGTGAACATATACTAGCGGCTTAACAAGGGGACTAATGCTATATGGCGGGTTACAGCTTATCGTATGAGCCGCCTGCACGTTTTCAGTACAACAGATCTGTAAGTGATTTTTTTCTAAGTGATGGAAAAACAGATTCCACAGATTGGTGCTATGATTTTGGATCTACAATAGTTCAGAAAATAAAATAAATTCTAAGCCTAAGGTGGCGGCAGCAGGAGAGCTCGTGCGCTTAGATGAGATTTACTACAGAGGGGGTGTCTTCTACTATTGAAAATGAATGCAAAAACTACTATGCATAACTTTGATGTTGCGATTAGATCTAACTATGCAGTCTAAAGAAGCCAGAGGAAGAACGGCGAAGAACTCCGATGAACTGAGCAAACCCTAGTGCAGATCTGATATGAGTCAAAGTAAGTACATGAAGATGCTGATGAACAGCGGAGGGGAGCCGCCGTTTTCTGGTCGACGTCAGGTTGATGCAGCGGCCAAGGCTGGTGCAGTCAACGGGGGCGTCGGTCGTCGCGAGGAAGGAGAAGAAGAGGCAGAGGCAGGGGCAAAAGTGAAAAGGAGGACCCCCTGGCCCTATTTATAAGGAATTGGATAGATGGCATGCGCGGGAATCAAGGGAATACAAGGAAGTGATTATGTGGCTGTGTGGACGCCTCAATTTTCGGGAGGTCCATTAAAGATAAAAGATCTGTTGAGATGTCCAGGGCTTCGTGCGAAGTTAATGCGAGATGATGTCATGGCGGGTTAACACAATTCTGAGATGTGACGTCATGACGGGTCATAATGAAATGGTAAAGAATTGACGATGGAAGATTCTACTAAGTCAAGTATTGAAGATTGTTGTGAACAAGTTCAAATCAACCTGGGGCCTAATGTTGGGGATATAACTATTGGGTATGACCCGCCTAGGAGGGGCTGGGTCATGCCGCTGGCGGCTTAAATATGAAGAAGCCTGACAAGGCTCAAGAAGACAGGAAGATGGCGGTTCATGAAGCAGGCTTATTAAAGGCCCAAGACCCAGAGGCGACTTAAGGCCCAATGGGATGATCCGCCATATGTTTAACTTGTATTGTAAGGCAAGCTTAGTAGAAACCGAGCCGGTCATGTTTGTGTGAGCCGGCCGGACTCTGTAAGCCGCCGAGCATCAACCTGTATATAAAGGGGTGACCCGGCGGAGGGTTAACTCAAGAAACAACTGATCAAGAACTAGGTCAAGCGTATTCGCTCCTTGGTAATCGAAACCCAAGCAATACAACCTAAAGAAGGAGTAGGCTTTTACCTCATTGAGAGGGGCCGAACCTGGATAAACTCTATGTGTCCTTTGTCCCGTTTAACCCCTTCGAGCTAACCTAGCTGCGATGGCTCCATACCTAAGTCCTTTTGCTAGGGAATCTGCCGTGTTAAGTCCACGACATCAAGTATTTCATTTTTCTTAAGAGGATGATCAGGCAAAGCATTCAAAAAATGGAGAAGCCTCCTCCAAGCTTGTGGGAGACTCTCTTCTTCAATTTGCACAAAGTTAAATATTTCCTATAAGGCAGCTTGTTTCTTATGAGCAGGAAAATATTTTTCAGAGAAATAGTAAATCATATCCTGGGGACTACGCACACAACCAGGAGCAAGAGTATTATACCAAGTCTTACCATCACCCTTTAATGAAAATGGAAATAACTTAAGGATATAATAATAGCGAATTTTCTCATCATGAGCAAAAAGGGTGGCTATGTCATTCAACTTAGTAAGGTGTGCCACAACAGTTTCAGTTTCATAACCATGGAAAGGGTCAGACTCAACCAAAGTAATTAACTCTGGGTCGACAAAGAATTCATAATCCTTATCATCAACAAAGATAGGTGAAGTAGCAAACTTAGGATCACATTTCATTCTAGCATTCAAAGCTTTTTCTTTCAGTTAGCATAATAATTTCTTAAGATCATCCCTATCATTGCAAGCAAGAAAGTTTCTATTTGGCTCCTCATCCATAACATAACCTTCCAGTATTTTAGGCAATCCATATCTAGGAGAACTAGATCTAATAGGTATTTCAAGATTTTTAGTTTGAAGCTCTTCATCAGTTTCGGTAATTTCATCACTTTTAGCATTCTCAAAAGCTTTAGTTCTAGCAAGTTGTTCATCAAGAAATTCACCTAGTGGCACGTTATCATCAAGCAACGTACTAGCATCATCATGAGTATCATTCCTAGAAGAAGTAGCATCATCAATGACTAGCGACATAATAGGATTAATAGCATGTGGTGGTGTTGCAAGTCTACTCAAAACCGAAGGTGAATCAAGTGCAGAGTGTGATGGCAGTTCCTTACCTCCCCTCATTCTAGAGGGAACAATCTTGGTTTTAGTATCCTTTAGATTCTTCATAGTGATAAGTTGATAATAATCCCAAGTGACTCAACAAATATAGCTATGCTCGCCGGCAATGGCGCCAGAAAAAGGTCTTAATAACCCACAAGTATAGGGGATCACAACAGTTTTCGAGGGTAGAGTATTCAACCCAAATTTATTGATTTGGCACAAGGGGAGCCAAGGAATATTTGCAAGTATTAGCAGCTGAGCTGTCAATTCAACCACACCTGGAGATTAATTATCTGTAGCAAAGTGATCAGTAGCAAAGTAATATGATAGTTTTGATAGTAGTAGCAACAGCAATAGTAATGGTAATAGTAATAGCAATAGTAACTTACCAAGAACAATATAATAGAAATTCGTAGGCATTGGATCGGTGAATTCGTTGGATGATATTCATCATATAACAATCATAACCTAGGGCGATACGGCACTAGCTCCAGTTCATAAATATAATGTAGGCATGTATTCCATAAATAGTCATACATGCTTATGGAAAGAACATGCATGACATATTTTGTCCTACCCTCCCGTGGCAGCGACGTCCAATTGGTAACTAAGGGATATTAAGGCCTCCTTTTAATAGAGAACCTGAACAAAGTATTAACACATGGTGAATACATGAACTCCTAAAATTACGATCATCACCGGAAAGTATCCCGACTACTGTCACCCCGGGGTTTGTGAATCATAACATGTAATAGGTGAATATAACTTGCAAGATCAGATCTAGAACATAGATATAATGGTGATAGCATAAACGGTTCAGAACTGAAATCATGGCACCCGGGCCCAAAGTGACAAGCGTAAGCATGGCAAAGTCATATCAACATCAATCTCAGAACATAATGGATACTAGGGATCAAGCCCAAACAAAACTAACTCGATTACATGATGAATCTCATCCAACTCCTCACCGACCAGCGAGCCTATGAAGGAATACTCACTCCCGATAGGGAGCATCATGGAATTGGCGAGAGAAGGGTTCATGATGACGAAGATCGAAGATCCCCCTCTCCGTAGCCCCAAACGGACTCCAGATCTGGCCTCCCGGTGAAGAATAGGAGGTGGCAGCGGCTCCGTCTCATGAAACATGATAATTCTTTCTCCTTGATTTTTTTCTAGAAAAATAGGTATTTATGGAGTTGGATTCAGGGTTTGCAAGGCCGCCAGGTGGGGACAACCCACCTGGGCACTCTAGGAGGAGGGGCGCGCCCTGGTGGGTTGTGCCCACCCAGATGCCCCCTCCGATGGTTCTTGGATCCATAAATTCTCTTTTATTGTATAAAAGATCCTCGCAAAGTTTCGTTCCAACCCAAGAACTTCTATTTCTGCACAAAAACAACATCATGGTAGTTCTGCTGAAAACAACATCAGTCCGGGTTAGTTTCATTCAAATCATGCAAACTAGAGTCCGAAACAAGAGGAAAAGCGTTAGGAAAGTAGATACGACAGAGACGTATCAGTCTTGAACCCTTACGACAAAGCAGCAGCCAACGGCCAGGGGTCACCCCTGGGCCAAACCAACTCGATCTCGAACCCCGACGGGGAAGCCACAAGCAAGGACCAAAGCCCGTCCTTGACCTCTAGTGACGGTCCGGACCCCTTCAAGGATCTGGCTCTGCACCCCAAGCTTAGCACGACCAGCGGAAATCAAGGACCGGCCAGGGCACTGACTGCCCCCACCCCGTTACAACGGAATTCGGTCCAGAGCCCTTGAGTTCAGCGACCCTCGCAACGGTAAACGAGGCGCTAGACTGAATTCAGAAAATGACCATCCAGGAGGACCTGCCTGTCGGTGTCAAAACCGGCCAATCTCGGGTAGGGGTCCCGAACTGTGCGTCTGAGGATCAAAGGTAACAAGGGACACAGGGAACATGATGTTTTACCCAGCTTCGGTCCCTCTTAATGGAGGAAAAACCCTACATCATGCTTGATTATATTTGATGAGTATAGGGGTTACAAGAGTCGATCTACGTCGAGATCGTAATGGCTAAACCCTAGATGTCTAACCTGTATGAATTCTGATAGCCTCTACGGACTAAACCCTCCAGTTTATATACACATCGGAGGGGCCTAGCGTTGTATAGAGTCGGTTTGCGGAGGAAGGAAATTACATATCCGGACACCAATCTTTCCATCCACGCAAAGGAGAGTCCGACCCAGACACGGGGGAAAGCCTTCTGCTTTGTACCTTTTACGGGCCATCGGTCCATCCCATAGCAAATAGCCTGGACACCCGAGGACCCCCTAATCCAGGACTCCCTCAGTAGCCCCCGAACTGACCTTCAAAACGATGATGCAGTATTCGGCTTATGTCTTCGGCTTTTGCAAGGTTGGTTCTTTACTGTATACTGGGCAGATAATAGTTCAGCCCTGACATCTTCGTTCCGTCTTTATGAATCCTTCCCTGTCGCCTCGATTTGCCCAAGCTAGGCGAATGCGAACGGTCCAAAAATTTTTATTAAAAGGAAAACACCCGGCCTCACAGGGACGGCGCCTATATAAAGAGGTCAAATCCTTCAAGTGGCATCCACATCGTGCAGAAAAATGCCAAGATCAGCCATGAAAAAAGCTTCCAAACATGGCTAGCGCCCCAGGCTCTTCTTCGCGCCCCCATGGCCCTCAAGAGGGTGATTAGCAGAGCTACTCAGTGCCTCATCTCCAGTTCAGTCGACTCCATACGCAAGGATATCTTCCCCTCGCAGATCTAGTCTCCATTCGAGCGGGATTAACCTCAATCGGCAATGATGTGATGGCTGAAAATTTCCCCAACCCCAATAAGGAGAAGAGGGTGTCCTTCGTTCCATTCCTTTTGTGGGGCTTAGGACTTCCAATCCATCCCTTTCTCAGGGGTGTATTGGAATTTTACGGCATCCAGCTACACAACCTCACCCCAGGTTCGATTCTACACATCTCAGGTTTCGTTGCCCTTTACGAACTGTTCTTGGGCATCAAGGCCCATTTCGAACTATGGAGAAAGTTCTTTTGCCTCGTCCCCCGCCATCGAGGAGGCTCTATATTTGAAGTGGGCAGCGCCGAAGTATGGCATATAGCCAGATCCGGATACCCCGTTGGAACTCCCAAAGAGTTATATCAGTGGTCTTCGGAGTGGTTTTATATGGATGACGTCCCACTGCCAGACCCAGTTCGGCGCGTCCTTCCTGAATTTTCCTGTGCTCCCCTAAACAAGTGCCTCAACTGGCGTCCCTGAAGCCCCAAGGAGGAAGACAGCGCAGAAATAAAAAGGTTGGTTAGCAAGGTCAAATTATTGTCCCATACGTGCTTTCAATAATTGAAGTTATGGCCATTGCAATAAAAATATGTGTCCAGCCTCTTCGGTCCAGAGTAACTCCCTTATGGTGTTATAACGGAGAAGACGACGCATCCCGTTACATACGCAAGGGTCCGGACATCCCAGCCAAACTGGCCGTGATCTTGGTCGATCTGTATAAGGGCGAAAAGAAGGACTCCCTCCGCTTGAACTGCCGGGAAGGTTACTCCATGTACAACCCCATTGAATGGGTAAGATTTCAATTACCCGTGTTGCTTTATTGCTGTCACAACAAGCTAATCAAGTTGTTTTTTGTTGTTATAAAACAGTCATGGAGGAAAATGATCGAGGGCGTTCACTCTCCTGCCCCACAGCCAGAGGATCACAACCGCGACGAAGATCCTGGCTTCTGTGAGGATCCGGATATATACATAGAGTTCGATGATGGGATATTTTATCAGGTGAGCGTTGATGGCTCGGAAGTGGCTATTACAGCCGACTACCTCCACTCGTATTCCTTCTCCATCGTAAGTATTCAAAGGGCTTTCTCAAAAATAAATCCCTACTTGCACCTTTATCCATTATACTAAACCGTACTTTATAGGATCGGCGCTCGGCAGGCCGCACCCCCTTGAGAGATGCCCCTGCACAGGGTAATTGTTCAAAACGAAAGGAGACCGGGAGCGTCGTAGAAACCTCACAGTCTTCAAAGAGGTATGTCCGCTTAATACATGCCTAGGCTCGAGTTTGGATTGTTTAAGTCCCCTTCTATCCTTGATTCAGGAGGAGCACGCAGCAGACTGTGGGAAAATGCCCTGCTAGCCGAATGTTAGCCAATCTGGCACCGGGCTCGTCAACTAGGACGAGGGCTAATGCAATGCTAGTTCCACCGCCTCATGAGGATTCAGATGACATATCTGTTATGAATTCCAAGGTGGAGAGCATAATGAATCACCATCGACTGAAAGAGGCTATGCGCGCTCTAGCCTTCTTCGAGCAGGAATTTACCGCACTTTGTTCGGTGGATGCATATATCCGAGCCGCTCGAGACGGACTTGCCGGAGTTACCCAACTATTCTCAAAGGATACATAAGTAAGAGTTTTTGTAGTTTTGATATACATATGTCAGTATCCCCCGAGACTTGAAGCAGTGAGGCCAACCAATTTAAGGATCGATATAACATGCATGTTCTTAAAGAGAAGAATATTGTACTATCCCAGGAGCTGCAAACAAACCAGACGCAGCTAAATGTCATCACCGCCTAACTGGCAGAAATGAAAAGGGCTGCAATGAGCACTTCCAAGAAGAAGAAACACGAGGATGAAAAAACAAACAATCCAAGGAGATAGAGATATTAAAGGCTCAGTTATCGGCCGCTCAAAAGGAAAATGAGAAGTTGAAGGGCCACATGTTCGGTATGACTTTTTAAGACCACCATAGAGACTCATGCTTAGTCCACAATTCAGAATGTCATAACTCTGTTGCTGCAGGTCTATTAACTGGTCAGACGGAACAAGAAGTATCTGGATTTCAAGGGGACGTGATGAAGGAGCTGTCTGTGGTACATGTGCGGGCCCGGAAAGCCATGAGGAGTATGGTCAAGGCTTTATGCCCATCCGATACCCCTCAAGAAAGTATGGAGGGTTTGGCAAGCCTGTTCAAAGGTGCACAGTGCCGCTTTGAGCTATGGAAGACGTCCACCTGCTGTGAAGGTGCACGAGAAGCCTAGGCGATGGTGAAAACATGCTTCACCAAGCTAGATTCGAATCATATGGCCCGAGTGGGACCGAAGGGACCAAGTAATGATAGCTGCGAAATATTCGCAGGAAGACTGTAGGTTAGACAGTCTGATAGATGGAATAGATAAGGAATAAGCCTTTGATTCAATGTATTAGTGTACTTTATGATCATCTTGTATCTTCGGCCGAACATGTGGAAAATTTGCCATCGCAGGCTTTCAGCTTCAACCTCCAAACCAAAAAGGTGGAGTGTTTCCGGATACTATTGTGGAATGAAAGAAACATTCATTATGTCCGGAAACCAGGCAACCCAGTCATTGTGCTCGAACAGACAAAAAAAATAGTTTGGGGGGTATGTTATATTACATATGTAAGAAACATCTTCCAAGGAAAATAGTTTCGTTAAGGGTTCCTTTCCTTGGGTTGGCATGCTTTGATTGTGTGTGCCTCAGCTTTGGTCCATATTACGGAAAAACGGTCCCGCATTTTATCTGAAGAGTTACAAGAATGTAACTATCTGTCGTTCGATTGACAACCAATTATTCTCTTAAGAACGCTAGCTTTCGGCTTCACCCGTCTAAGGTGCAGGTCCGAATTACCCGGTCATAACAATCGCAGAGGTACTCCCTTTACGCCCTAGCCGAACAATCGGGAATGTAGGGCACAAACACAGGAGCGAGGCAATCCAGCTTGGAAAAAACTTAAGTCATAGAGGTGCATATAATGGCAAAAGAGTGTATATGAGCAAACAACATATAAATTGTGAGCTCCAGGCTCTAAATAATAATAAGCTTTGGTTAAAGAAGCCCCCGGTCATTGTGGGGTGTATACATTTTAAGATGTGTATCCCTTAAGAGTTTGGCCTATCCGAACATATCATGGGAATCGTATGAAAACAAGAAAACAAAAACAAATGAAGAGGAGAAAGAAAAGGGGGGCGAAAAAGAAGTATGGCTGAACTTATGCGTAGAATCTTTGGAGCTGAGCAGCGTTCCATGGATTCGGCTCTAGGCGATTATCCGATGCATTACTAAGGTGATAGGCTCCTCCTGCGAGAACTTCATCTATAATGAAGGGGCCCTCCCATTTTGGTTTGAGCTTGTCCTTCTTATTCCCTGGGAGGCGTAAAACGAGTTAGCCGACATTATAAGCCTTGGCCCGCACTTCTCTGCTTTGGTATCTCCAAGCCTGTTGTTGATAAAATGCGGAACGGGATCTTGCAATATCACGCTCCTCCTCTAGGCCGTCTAGGTCCTCTTGCCGATCGAGCTCGGCTTCTCTCTCTTCATACATGCGCACTCGAGGTGAGTCATGAATAATGTCGCAAGGCAAGAAAGCCTCTGCGCCGTACACCATCAAAAAGGGTGTGTATCCGGTCGTGCGATTGGGTGTAGTCTCCAATCCCCAGAGTACAGAATCGAGTTCTTCGACCCAATGTTTATCTGACTCCCGTAGGGATCGCACTAGTCCGGGTTTGATGCCACTCATTATCAGGCCATTGGCTCATTCAACCTGACCATTTGTTTGAGAGTGGTATATGGAGGCGTAATTGAGCTTAATGCCCAAGTTAGTACACCAATTTTTCACCTCATCGGCTATGAAATTGGAGCCATTATCAGTGATGATGATGTGAGAGACACAATAACGGTGTACCACGCCAGATGTAAAGTCGACCACTGGCCCGGCTTCAGCCATTTTTACTAGTTTGGCCTCTATCCACTTAGTTAATTTGTCCACCATAACCAGCAAATATTTTTTCTTGTGGCTTCCCCCTTTAAGGGGTCCAACCATATCTAGCCCCCAGACCGCAAAGGGACAAATGATGGGGATTGTTCTTAAGGCAGTGGGCAGCATATGACTTTGATTGGCGAAAAGATGACATCCCACACAGCGCTGTACAAGGGCCTGTGCGTCTGCTCGGGCCGTTGGCCAAAAGAAACCTGTACGGAAGGCCTTGCTTACGAGGGACCGAGCTGCGGCGTGATGGCCACCAAGACCAGCATGTAGGAGTTGCCATCCCTCCTCTTCGGATATGCATCTTTGAAGTACTCCAGTAGTACTTTTCTTGTAGAGTTCACCTTCATGAATGCCACCTCTTGAGCACTGCGTTGGTTTTTCCTCGAAGAGGAAAAGGTGATGCAGCAAAGTAGTGTAAGTATTTCCCTCAGTTTTTGAGAACCAAGGTATCAATCCAGTAGGAGACTACACGCAAGTCCCTCGTACCTGCACAAACAAATAAGAACCTCGCAACCAACGCAATAAAGGGATTGTCAATCCCTTCATGGCCACTTACGAGAGTGAGATCTGATAGAGATAATAAGATAAATAAATATTTTTGGTACTTTTATGATATAGATTGGAAGTAAAGATTGCAAAGTAAAATAGATTGGAAACTTATATGATAAAAGATAGACCCAGGGGCCATAGGTTTCACTCGTGGCTTCTCTCAAGATAACATAAGTATTATGGTGGGTGAACAAATTACTGTCGAGCAATTGATAGAAAAGTGAATAATTAGGAGAATATCTAGGCATGATCATGTATATAGGCATCACATCCGCGACAAGTAGACCGAAACGATTCTGCATCTACTACTATTACTCCACACATCGACCGCTATCTAGCATGCATCTAGAGTATTTAGTTCATAAGAACAGAGTAATGCATTAGGCAAGATGACATGATGTAGAGGGATAAACTCAAGCAATATGATATAAACCCCATCTTTTTATCCTCGATGGCAACAATACAATACGTGCTTTGTTTCCCCTGCTGTCACTGGGAAAGGACACCGCAAGATTGAACCCAAAGCTAAGAACTTCTCCCATTGCAAGAAAGATCAATCTAGTAGGCCAAACCAAACTGATAATTCGAAGAGACTTGCAAAGATAACAAATCATACATAAAAGATTTTAGAGAAGAATCAAATATTATTCATAGATAAACTTGATCATAAACCCACATTTCATAGGATCTCGACAAACACACCGCAAAAAGAGTTACATCAAATAGATCTCCAAGAACATTGAGGAGAACTTTGTATTGAGATATAAAGAGAGAGAAGAAGCCATCTAGCTAATAACTATGGACCCGAAGGTCTTTGGTAAACTACTCACACATCATCGGAGAGGCTATGGTGTTGATGTAGAAGCCATCCGTGACCGATTCCCCCTCCGGCGGAGCTCCGGAAAAGGCCCCAAGATGGGATCTCTTGGGTACAGAAGGTTGCGGCGGTGGAAATAGGGTTTCGTGGTGCTCCTAGATGTTTTTGGGGTATATGGATATATATAGGAGGAAGAAGTAGGTCGGTGGAGCTGCGAGGGGCCCATGAGGGTCGGGGCGCGCCCAGGGGGCAGGCGCGCCTCGCTGCCTCGTGGCCTCCTCGCTCCTTTCTTGACGTCCACTCCAAGTCCCCTGGATCACGTTTGTTCCAAAAATAACTCTCCTGAAGGTTTCATTCCATTTGGATTCCGTTTGATATTCCTTTTCTGCGAAACACTAAAATAGGCAAAAGAACAACAATTTGCGTTGGGCCTTGGGTTAGTAGGTTAGTCCCAAAAATAATATAAAAGTGTATAATAAAGCCCATTAAACATCCAAAACAGATAATATAATAGCATGGAACAATCAAAAATTATAGATACGTTGGAGACGTATCAAGCATCCCAAAGCTTAATTCATGCTCGTCCTCGAGTAGGTAAATGATAAAAACAGAATTTTTGATGTGGAGTGCTACCTAGCTTAATTCTCAATGTATTTTTTCTTTATTGTGGCATGAATGTTCAGATCTAAAAGATTCAAGACAAAAGTTTAATATTTACATAAAAATAATAATACTTCAATCATACTAACTAAGCAATCATGTCTTCTGAAAATAACATGGCCAAAGAAAGTTCATCCCTACAAAATCATATAGTTTGGTCATGCTCCATTTTTGTAACACAAGAATGCTCTCATCATGCACAACCACGATGATAAGCCAAGCAATTGTTTCATACTTTAGTAATCTCAAACTTTTTTCAACTTTCACGCAATACATGAGCGTGAGCCATGGATATAGCACTATGGGTGGAATAGAATATAATGGTGGGGGTTATGTGGAGAAGACAAAAAAAGAGAAAGTCTCGCATTGACGCGGCTAATCAACGGGCTAGGGAGATGCCCATCAATTGATGTCAATGCAAGGAGTAGGGATTGCCATGCAACAGATGCACTAGAGCTATAAATGTATGAAAGCTCAACAAAAGAAACTAAGTGGGTGTGCATCCAACTTGCTTGCTCACGAAGACCTAGGGCATTTGAGGAAGCCCATTGTTGGAATATACAAGACAAGTTCTATAATGGAAAATTCCCACTAGTATATGAAAGTGACAAAACAAGAGACTCTCTATCATAAAGATCATGGTGCTACTTTGAAGCACAAGTGTGGAAAAAAGGATAGTAGCATTGTCCCTTTTTATTTCTTTTTTTCCTTTTTCCCTTTTTTTGGGCCTTTCTTTTTTTTGGCCTTTCTCTTTTTTTTTCGGGCAATGCTCTATCAATGATGATCATCACACTTCTATTTATTTACAACTCAATGATTAGAACTCGATACTAGAACAAAATATGACTCTATATGAATGCCTCCGGCGGTGTGCCGGGAAGGGCAATGAATCAAGAGTGACATGTATGATAAATTATGCATGGTGTCTTTGCCACAAATATGATGTCAACTACATGATCATGCAAGGCAATATGACAATGATGAAACATGTCATAAATGAAACGGTGGAAAGTTGCATGGCAATATATCTCGGAATGGCTATGGAAATGCCATAATAGGTAGGTGTGGTGGCTGTTTTGACAGAGCGTATCATATCATGGGGTTTGGATGCACCGGCGAAGTTTGCACCAACTCTCAAGGTGAGAAAGGGCAATGCACGGTACCGAAGAGGCTAGCAATGATGGAAAGGTGAGAGTGCGTATAATCCATGGACTCAACATTAGTCATAAAGAACTCACATACTTATTGCAAAAATCTACAAGTCATCAAAAACCAAGCATTACGCGCATGCTCCTAGGGGGGTAGATTGGTAGGAAAATACCATCCCTCGTCCCCGACCGCCACTCATAAGGAAGACAATCAAAGAGCACTTCATGTTTCAAATTTGTTACGCAATGGTTACCATACGTGCATGCTATGGGACACGCAAACTTCAACACAAGTATTTCTCAAATTCACAACTACTCAACTAGCACAAATCTAATATCACCACCTTTATGTCTCGAAATAATTATCAAGTATCAAACTTCTCCTAGTATTCAATGCACTTTTTATGAAAGTTTTTATTATACCGATCTTGGATGCCTATCATATTAGGACTAATTTCATAACCAAAGCAAATTACCATGCTGTTCTAAAGGAATCTCAAAATAATATAAGTGAAGCATGAGATATCAATAATTTCTATAAAATAAAACCACCACCGTTCTCTAAAAAGATATAAGTGAAGCACTAGAGCAAAATTATCTAGCTCAAAAGATATAAGTGAAGCACATAGATTATTCTAATAAATTCTGATTCATGTGTGTCTCTCCCAAAAGGGGTGTACAGAAAGGATGACTGTGGCAAACTAAAAAGCAAAAACTAAAAAGCATACAAGACTCTCCAAGCAAAACACATATCATGTGGTGAATAAAAATATAGCCTCAAGTAAAGTTACCGATGGACGAAGACGAAAGAGGGGATGGCTTCCGGGGCATCCCCAAGATTAGGATTTTGGTTGTCCTTGAATTTTACCTTGGGGTGCCTTGGGAATCCCCAAGCTTAGGCTCTTTCCACTCCTTATTCCATAATCCATCAAATCTTTACCCAAAACTTGAAAACTTCACAACACAAAACTCAACAGAAAATCTCATGAGCTCCGTTAGTATAAGAAAACAAACCACCACTTAAGGTACTGTAATGAACTCATTATTTATTTATATTGGTGTTAAACCAACTGTATTCCAACTTCTCTATGGTTCATACTCTCCGATACTAGGCATAGATTCATCAAAATAAGCAAACAACACACGAAAAACAGAATCTATCAAAAACAGAACAGTCTGTAGTAATCTGTAGGTTTCGAATACTTATGTAACCCCAAAAATTCTGAAATAAATTTCTGGACGTGGGGAATTTATCTATTAATCATCTTCAAAAATAATCAACCTAATCGCACTCTCCAGTAAAAAAATGGCAGCAAATCTCATGAGCGCTAAAGTTTCTGTTTTTTATAGCAAGATCGCAAAGACATTCCCCAAGTCTTCCCTAACGTTCTACTTGGCATAAACACTAATTAAAAGCATAAAACCACATATAAACAGAGGTTAGACGAATTATTTATTACTAAACAAAACCAAAAAACCAAGAAACAAAAATAACATTGGGTTGCCTCCCAGAAAGCGCTATCGTTTAATGCCCCTAGCTAGGCATAAAAGCAAAAATAGATCTACGTATTATCATCTTTGGTATGCAATCCATAAGTGGCTCTCATAATAGATTCATAAGGTAATTTAATTTTATTTCTAGGAAAGTGTTTCATGCCTTTCCTTAACAGAAATTGGAATCTAATATTCCCTTCTTTCATATCAATAATTGCACTAATCGTTCTAAGGAAAGGTCTACCAAGAATAATGGGACATGTAGTATTGCAATCAATATCAAGGACAATGAAATCTACGGACACATAATAAGAACAATCATCAAATTCACGGAAACCTAACACATCACACAAAGTTTTTGGAATCATGGAAACACTAGCACTCAAATCACATAAACCATAGCATTCATGATCTTTAATTTTAATTTTAATAGTAGGCTCCCATTCATCATGAAGTTTTCTAGGGATAGAAACTTCCAATTCAAGCTTTTCTTCATAAGATTGCATTAAAGCATCAACGATATGTTTGGTAAAAGCTTTATTTTGATTATAAGCATGCGGAGAATTTAGCATGGATTGCAACAAGGAAATACAATCTATCAAAGATCAATTATCATAATTAAATTCCTTGAAATCCCTAATAGTGGGTTCATTGCTATGTAAAGTTTTGACCTCTCCAATCCCACTTTTATTAATTTTTGCATCAACATCTAAAAAATCCAAATCATTGGGAAGCCTTTTAACTAAAGTTGACTCATCTCCAGTCCCATCATTATCAAGGTTCATATTGCAAAACAAAGATTTAATAGGAGACACATCAATCACTTTTAGATCTTCATCCTTATTGTCGTCAAAACTAGAAGAACGCGCTTTTATAAAGCAATCCTTTTTGCACGCATCCTAGCGGTTCTTTCTTTGCACTCATCAATGGAAATTCTCATGGCTTTGAGAGACTCATATATATCATGCTTAGGTGGAATAGATCTAAGTTTCAAAGAATCAACATCAAGAGAAATTCTATCCACGTTCCTAGCCAACTCATCAATCTTAGACAATTTTTCTTCAATCAAAGCTTTGAAACTCTTTTGCGAACTAATAAATTATTTAATACTAGATTCAAAATCAGAGGGCACCTTATTATAATTTCCATAAGAATTGTTGTAGGAATTACCATAATTATTAGAGGAATTACTAGGAAAAGGCCTAGGATTAAAATTACCTCTATATGTGTTGTTACCAAAATTGTTCCTACCAAAAAATTCACATCCATAGATTCATTATTATTCTCAATCAAGGTAGACAAAGGCATATCATTAGGATGATAATAAACACTCTTATTAGCAAACAATTTCATTAGTTCATCCATCTTTCCACTCAAAACATTAATTTCTTCTATAGCATGAACCTTTTTACTAGTAGATCTTTCGGTGTGCCATTGAGAATAATTAACCATAATATTATCTAGGAGTTTGGTAGCTTCTCCTAAAGTGATTTCCATAAAAGTGCCTCTCGTGGCCGAATCTAAAAGATTTCTAGAAGCAAAATTCAATCCAGCATAAAAAATTTGTATGATCATCCATAAATTCAAACCATGAGTATGGCAATTGCGAATCATTAATTTCATCCTCTCCCAAGATTGTGCAACATGCTCATGATCTATTTGCTTAAAGTTCATAATATCATTTCTAAGAGAGATGATCTTAGCAGGAGGAAAATACTTAGAGATAAAAGCATCTTTGCACTTATTCCAAGAATCGATACTATTTTTAGGCAAAGAAGAAAACCAAGTTTTAGCACGATCTCTAAGCGAAAACGGGAATAGCTTCAATTTAACAATATCATTATCCACATATTTCTTCTTTTGCATATCACACAAATCAACAAAGCTGTTTAGATAGGTAGCGGCATCTTCACTAGGAAGGCCAGAAAACGGATCTTTCATGACAAGATTCAGCAAAGCAGTATTAATTTCACAAGATTTAGCATTGGTAAGGGGAGCAATCGGAGTGCTAATAAAATCATTATTGTTGGTATTGGAAAAATCACACAACTTAGTATTATCTTGAGCCATCGTGACAAACAATCCAACACACAAGTACACAAGAAGCATGCAAAAAGAGGCGAACGGAAAAGAGGGCGAATAAAACGGCAAGGGTGAAGTGGGGGAGAACAAAACGAGAGGCAAATGGCAAATAATGTAATGCAAGGGATAAGAGTTTGTGATAGGTACTTGGTATGTCTTGACTTGTGCATAGATCTCCCCGGCAACAGCACCAGAAATCCTTCTTGCTACCTCTTAAGCACTGTGTTGGTTTTCCCTTGAAGAGGAAAGGGTGATGCAGCAAAGTAGCGTAAGTATTTCGCTCAGTTTTTGAGAACCAAGGTATCAATCCAGTAGGAGACTACACGCAAGTCCCTCATACCTGCACAAACAAATAAGAACCTCGCAACCGACGCGATAAAGGGGTTGTCAATCCCTTCACGGTCACTTACGAGAGTGAGATCTGATAGAGATAATAATATAAATAAATATTTTTGGTATTTTTATGATATAGATTGAAAGTAAAGATTGCAAAGTAAATTAGATTGGAAACTTATATGATAAAAGATAGACCCAGGGGCCATAGGTTTCACTAGTGGCTTCTCTCAAAATAGCATAAGTATTACGGTGGGTGAACAAATTACTGTCGAGCAATTGATTGAAACGTGCATAATTATGAGAATATCTAGGCATGATCATGTATATAGGCATCACGTCCGCGACAAGTAGACTGAAATGATTTTGCATCTACTACTATTACTCCAAACATCGACCGCTATCCAGCATGCATCTAGAGTATTAAGTTCATAAGAACAGAGTAATGCATTATGCAAGATGACATGATGTAGAGGGATAAACTCAAGAAATATGATATAAACCCCATCTTTTTATCCTCGATGGCAACAATACAATACGTGTCTTGCTGCCCCTGTTGTCACTGGGTGTAACGCCCCGTATGTAACTTGCCATATTTGTATTCCAACTCTCGCCATTTTCGGCACTAAGTTATGATATTCCCTCTGTTTGGGTTTTGTCTTCGTTTTTGCTTTTGTCCATGTCATGCATCTCTTATCATGTCATCATGTGCATCGCATTTGCATACGTGTTCGTCTCATGCATCTGAGCATTTTCCCCGTTGTCCGTTTTGCATTCCGGCACTCCTATGTCCTCCGGCGTCCCCTTTTGCCTCTTTTCGTGTGCGGGTGTTAAACGTTCTCGGATTGGACCGAGACTTGCCAAGTGGCCTTGGTGTACTACCGGTAGACCGCCTGTCAAGTTTCGTGCCACTTGGACTTCGTTTGATACTCCAACGGTTAACCGAGGAACTGTAAAGGACTCATGTGTGTTGCAGCCCAACACCTCTCCAAAGAGGCCCAAAACCCATCTAAATCCCCTCCACCCTCTCTGTCGTTCGATCACGATCGCGTGGCCGAAAACCGCACTCCATTTGGAGCCTCCTAACTCCTTCTATGTATAAATAGGTGCCTCCCCCAAAATATCCCGGATCAAACCCTAGTCTTCCCCTTCCTTCGCGCGCCGGACACGTCCGCCCGGCGCCGGACGCATCCGCACCCCGCCCGGACCAACCGCGCGCCGCCACGTGGCGAGCCACGCCCCACATCTCCGCCGGCCTGCCAGGCCCTAGGCGAGCCCCCGAGGCCCAAGTCGACAGCTGCCCAGTCCCCGCGACTCCGCCGCCACCTGCCGCCCGCGCGCGCCTCCACCGACATCACCGCGCCACCGCGCCGCTCGGCCGCCGCCTCGCCGCCCCGCCATCGACGCCGGCCACCGCCACCGGATCCATCGTCCGACTCCGCCGCCTCGTCCTGCCTTCATCGCCGGCAAACCCCGCGCCGACCCCGCGCCGCCCGCTCCAAGTTCCGGCCTCCTCCCCCGCTCCGGCCACCGTCCGGCGAAGAGCTCCGGCGAAGAGCTCCGGCGAGAGCTCGTGCCCACCTCGGTTCACATGCGCGCCCCGATCTGGATCTGGCTACAGTAACCCTAGGGTTGACTTTTGCCTTTCTCCAAGTCCCAGTTTTCCATATTTTTAGCATTCTTCATCATGTCATATCTCATCATCCATAGCTCAGTTTCGTGCGTGTAGAATATCAAATTGTTCGTCTGGATGTGCACTTCATTTCATTCCATTGCACCATGTTCATTTGAGTTCATCTTGATGCCCTAAATGTTGTTGCAAGAGTGCTATGTAATGTTAGTTTCTGATTCTTATCAGATTATGGACATTTGTCATTTTTGCCATGTTTAATGTGTGCCTCCTATGATCTTGAGCCCTGCATGTGTTCTGGGCTATGCCATGCCATCTTTAAAGGGGTGTATACCATGTATTTTTGTGATCATTGTGGTGACTAGCACAAGCATGCAAAGTAGCTCTCGTGATGTTGCTGATTTCAGGGACTTAGAATTCTTCTAAGTCATTTCCCTGATGATATTTTTATGCCATGTATTCTTGTTGCTACAGAGTGATCCATGCCTCTTTTGAGCATGTTCAGTAAGGATGATTTTGAGATATTGTTTTTCTCTATCCATCCATGTGTTTGTTTGCAATTATGGAGTACCCTAGCATGACTCAATCTTGCTCCACTTTTGCTATAAAATGTTCCTGGCAGATTGTTTACGTGTTAATCAATTTTGCCAAGGTTGTTGTAGTTGATCCATGCATGCTATGAGAGTGTTCTTGCCATGGTTAGCTTATTGATCATGTCTTCTTGCTGGGTGTATGCTTAGTTTGTCATGCAATGCCTTGTGGTGAGTGCATCGAGCTCGCAAACATGCCTACGTAACTCTGTTTCTGACATGCCCAGTTTTCTGCTAAGTCTGAATCTGTTAACGAAACTTGCTATGTTTACATGGTTGTCATTGTATCTTCTGGTCCTTTTTGGCTTATGCTCAGTAAAGGACTTTTGTTATATGCTTTGTGTAGTTTCATGCCATGCCTTTCTTTGCCATGATATGTTCCTGTAGCATGTTGTTATCTTGCTCTAAACATTGCTTCCTGATGTTAAATCCTGACATGTTATTTTCACCAAGTCTGTGAACTTGATATCTTTCGCACTTTTGCCATGCTTGTTTGAACCTGCTATTGAGTGAATTAGCTATAGCTCAGTGTTCATCTTTTGTCAAGCATCTTGAGTGGATCACTGCCATGTGCTTTGTTGCTATGTTAGAGTGCAGTAGCTTATTTTTCTTGAGGCATTTAGATGGCATCGTGCTATTAATCGCAGCTTTGTGCCATTATTGTTTTGCTTGCCATTTGCAAACCGTGCATCCGATTCCGGTGATCTTTATATTGATTTCGACCGAAATAAACTCATCTTTCCAATGGCACTCTTGGTTTTCCAAGTTGAGGCCTGGTTCAATCTTTTCCTTTCGGAGCACGCATATGCATTGCATATCACATCCCGCATATCATGCCATGTTTTTGCATTATGTTGCTTGCGCATTGCACCGTGGTTGATCGTGGTTCCATTTGCTTGTGTATTGCTTTAGGTAGAGCCGGGAGACGAGTACGTGATCGAGGAACCCGTTGAGTATGCTTACGAGGATCAAGCTTACGTCAACTCGGAGAACTTTGCACGCAAGATGACCATACCCTCGAAATCACTTCTATCTTTGCTTGTTAGTTGCTCGCTCTATTGCTATGCCTTTGCCGCGATACCTACCACATGCTTTACCATGCCTCCCATATTGCCATGTCAAACCTCTAACCCACCTTGTCCTACCAAACCGTTGTTTGGCTATGTTACCGCTTTGCTCAGCCCCTCTTATAGCGTTGCTAGTTGTAGGTGAAGATTGGAGTTTGTTCCTTGTTGGAACATGTTTATTGTTGGGATATCATTATTATATCTTGTCTACTTTAATGCATCTATATACTTGGTAAAGGGTGGAAGACTCGGCCTTATGCCTGGTGTTTTGTTCCACTCTTGCCGCCCTAGTTTCCGTCATACCGGTGTTATGTTCCTTGATTTTTGTGTTCCTTGCGCGGTTGGGTTATAATGGGAACCCCTTGACAGTTCGCCTTGAATAAAACTCCTCCAGCAAGGCCCAACATTGGTTTTACCTTTTGCCACCTAGCATTTTTCCCTTGGGTTCCGTGGACTCAAGGGTCATCTTTATTTTAAACCCTCGGGCCAGTGCTCCTCTGAGTGTTGGTCCAACCTGTCAGCTGTCGGTGGCCACCAGGGGCAACTCTGGGCTGGCCTATCGGAACCTTGGACAATCCAGTGTGCCCTGAGAACGAGATATGTGCAGCTCCTATCGGGATTTGTCGGCACATTCGGGTGGCTTTGCTAGTTTATTTTTACCATTGTCGAGATGTCTTGTAACCGGGATTCCGAGTCTGATCAGGCCGTCCTGGGAGAAGGAATATCCTTCTTTGACCGTGAGAGCTTGTGATGGGCTAAGTTGGAACACCCCTGCGGGGTTTTGAACTTTTGAAAGCCGTGCCCGCGGTTATGGGCAGATGGGAATTTGTTAATGTCTAGTTGTAGAAAACCTGAAACTTAACTTAATTAAAATGGATCAACAGCGTGTGTAGCCGTGATGGTCTCTTTTCGGCGGAGTCCGGGAAGAGAACACGGTCTCGTGTTATGCTTGAACATGAGTAGTCTAGGGTCACTTCTTGATCATATATTCTCAACCGTGCCTTGCCTTTCTCTTCTCGCTATCTTTTGCGTAAGATTAGCCACCATATATGCTAGTGCTTGCTACACTCCACCTCATACTTTTGCCTACCCTTAAGCGTAAATAGTCTTGATCGCGAGGGTGTGAGATTGCTGAGTCCCCGTGACTCACAGATTACTTCAAAAACCAGATGCGGGTGCCGATGACACCATTCCAGGAGATACGACTGAGCTCAAGTGGGAGTTCGATGAGGACTCAGCACGATACTACGTTTCTTTTCCAGACGATCAGTAGTGGAGCCCAGTTGGGGCGATCGGGGACATTATGCATTTGGGATTGTCTTTATTTTGGTTCCATAGTCAGACCTTGATTGTATCTGGATGATTGTAATGCTATTTATGTATTGTTTGAAGTGGCGATTGTAAGCCAACTATGTACCTCTTTCTTATTCAGTACATGGGATGTATAAAGATTACCCCTCTTGCGACATTGCCTACAATGTGGTTATGCCTCTAAGTCGTGCTCCGACACGTGGGAGATATAGCCACATCGTGGGTGTTACACTGAGAAAGGACACCGCAAGATTGAACCCAAAGCTAAGCACTTCTCCCACTGCAAGAAAGATCAATCTAGTAGGCCAAACAAAACTGATAATTCGAAGAGACTTGTAAAGATAACAAATCATACATAAAATATTTCAGAGAAGAATCAAATATTATTCATAGATAAACTTGATCATAAACCCACAATTCATTGGATCTCGACAAACACACCGCAAAAAGAGTTACATCGAATAGATCTCCAAGAAGATCGAGGAGCACTTTGTATTGAGATCCAGAGAGAGAGAAGAAGCCATCGAGCTAATAACTATGGACCTGAAGGTCTGTGGTAAACTACTCACACATCATCGGAGCGGCTATGGTGTTGATGTAGAAGCCCTCCGTGATCGATTCCCCCTCCGGTGGAGCTCCGGAAAAGGCCCCAAGATGGGATCTCTTGGGTACAGAAGGTTGCAGCGGTGGAAATAGGGTTACGTGGTGCTCCTGGATGTTTTCCGGGTATATGGATATATATATATAGGAGGAAGAAGTAGGTCGGTGGAGCTGCGAGGGGACCACGAGGGTGGGGGCGCTCCTCCCTGCCTCGTGGCCTCCTCGCTCCTTTCTTGACATCCATTCCAAGTCCCCTGGATCATGTTTGTTCCAAGAATAACTCTCCCGAAGGTTTTATTCCATTTGATATTCCTTTTCTACAAAACACTGAAATAGGCAAAAAAACAGCAATTTGCACTGGGCCTTGGGTTAGTAGGTTAGTCCCAAAAATAATATAAAAGTGTATAATAAAGCCCATTAAACATCCAAAATAGATAATATAATAGCATGGAACAATCAAAAATTATAGATACATTGGAGACATATCAGTGAACTTTGTAGGCTTTAGAGCGTCGACCTATGCGACGAGCCTCATTTTGGTCATCAGGGAGCTCCAGCCTATTAAGGTATGCTAGGAACAGTTCGGTCCATGGAGCAATGATGGCCATGATTACATGGGCGGAAGGTGTTATTTCGGTGCCCGAGCCCCCGATGATATCGGAGTTGTGTTCGGCTGCTGGGGTTATGATCGGCTCCGGACTAGTATTTCCGCTCTCGTCCTGCCATACCACGGATGGGCTTGAAGTGCCTTTCCACAAAGGTGTTAGGCGGGACAGGATCGCGCTTAGCGCCCATTCGAGCAAGGATGTCCGCTGCCTGATTACTGTCTCGAGCAACATGATGGAACTCGAGCCCCTCAAACTGAGCTGATATTTTGAGTACGGCGTTTAGTTATGCCGCCATTTTTGGGTCTTTTGCATCGATTCTCCATTTATTTGGGATATTGCAAGGTTCGAGTCCCCACGCACCTCTAGGCGTTGTATGCCCGTAGAGACAGCCATTCAGAGACCGTGTAATAATGCCTCGTATTCGACTGCATTGTTGGAATCAGTATACATGATTTGTAACACATAGCGAACTGTGTCCCCCATAGGGGATGTTAAGATGACACCGGCCCCCAGTCCGGCTAACATTTTAGAGTCATCAAAGTACATGATCCAGTTGGAGTATGTGTTGTACTCTTTAGGGAGCTCGGCTTCCGTCCACTCGGCGACAAAATCGGCCAGCACCTGAGATTTAATGGCTCGGCGTGGCTTGTATGTTGTTTCAAAGGGTAAGAGCTCGATGGCCCATTTGGCTATGCGGCTGGTGGCGTCCCAATTATTTATGATGTCATTGAGTGGTACTTAGGATACCACTGTGATCGAACACTCTTGAAAGTACTGTCATAGCTTCCGGGATGCCATAAAGACTACATAAGTTATCTTCGGATAGTGCGGGTATCGAGATTTGCATGGTGTAAGGACTGCTGGTACATAGTACACTGGTTTCTGGACGGGGAATTTATATCCCTCTTCCTCTCGTTCAATGACGAGTACGGCGCTCACTACATGGTGAGTCGCAGATATATAGAGCAACATAGGCTCGCCAACATTTGGTGTGGCTAGGATTGGGTTACCTGCTAACAAAGTTTTTATTTCCTCCAATCCAGTTGCAGCCGCGTCCGTCCATTCGAAGTGGTCGGTGCGCCGGAGCAGTCGATAAAGTGGTCCCAATCTGGAGATGAAGCGGCTTAAGGCCACCATGCACCCAGCTAGTTTTTGGACCTTCTTTAAGTCTGTTGGTGTTGACAATTGTGACAGGGCTTGGATTTTGGCTGGGTTCGCTTCGATTCCTCTATTGGAAACAATGAACCCAAGCAGCTTCCTAGTTGGAACGCCGAAGACACATTTTCCGGATTAAGCCGTATGTCATATGTTCGGAGGTTGTCAAATGTGAGGCGCAGGTCGTCCACCAATGATTCGACGTGTTTAGTCCTGATGACCAGGTCGTCCACATATGCCTCTACTGTCTTGCTGATTTATTTTTCCAGACATGTTTGAATCATGCGTTGGTAAGTGGCACCGGCGTTTTTGAGCTCGAAGGGCATAGTGTTGAAGCAGAAAGGCCCGTATGGGGTAATAAATGTTGTTGCAGCCTGATAGGAATCCTTCATCTTAATCTGATGGTATTTGGAGTAGGCATCGAGGAAACATAATGAATCATGTCATGTGGTTGCGTCAATGATTTGGTCAATTCGGGGCAGCGGGAAGGGGTCCTTAGGGCAAGCCTTATTGAGGTCTTTGAAATCGACACAAAGGCGCCACAATTTATCCTTCTTCGGCACCATGACCAGGTTCGCTAGCCAGTCCGGGTGCTTGATCTCTCTGATGAACCCAGCCTCAAGTAGTTTGGCTAGCTCCTCCCCCATAGCTTGTCATTTGGGTTCAGAAAATCGATGCAGCGTTTGCTTGACTGGTTTGAACCCCTTTATTATGTTGAGGCTATGATCGGATAGTCTACGTGGGATTCCAGGCATGTCCGAAGGATGCCAGATAAAGATATCCCAATTTTCGCGCAGGAACGCTCGTAAGGCGGCATCGACCGTCGGATCCAGCTGTGCTCCAATGGATGATGTTTTGTTAGGATCTGTCAGGTGCATTTGAAATTTGACTATTTCATCTGCTGGTTTGAAAAGGTGGATTTGGGCCTCTTGTCGAGGATTACATCGTCTTTGTCCCCTGTGGAACGCAGAGTGCTTAACTCTTCGGCCACGAGGGCCTCGGATAGTGCCTCAAGGGCCAAGGATGCAGTTTTGTTTTCAGCACGGAGTGCTATATCCAGATCGCTGGTGATAGTGATTACTCTGTTGGGCCCTGACATTTTAAGCTTCATGTACCCGTAATGGGGTATGGCTTGGAAGCGTGCGAAGGCGTCCCGCCCCAAAAAGGGCGTGATATCCGCTATTGAAAGGGGCCACGTGGAAGAGTAACTCTTCAGACCTGTAATTATTAGGCGTGCCTAATACTACATCGAGTTTAATTTTCCCCGAGCATCGTGCTTCTCGACTGGGGATAATACCTCGAAAGGTGGTACTGCTTTGCTCGATGCGACTCTTGTCCATTTACATTTTGTCGAGCGTATCTTCGTAGATGAGGTTAAGTCCGCTAGCATCGTCCATGACCACTTTGGTTAGTCGAAAGCCATCCACAATTGGGTTTAAGACCAAGGCAGTTGGTGCTTGGACTGATCGGGCCCTTGGTTCATCCTTGATGGCGAAAGTTATGGTTGTATCGCTCCAAGGGTTCATTGTGGTTACTTGGTTGACTTTGGCGAGGTCGCAGAGCGCCCGTTTGCGCCAATTATTTCAAGAAAAGGTCTCAAGGACCGTAAAGACATTGAAATCGTCATCCTCTGAAGAATGCTTCTCTGGAGTAGTACTGGTGAGGATAGCCTCACCGCTCTTAGCCACTTGTCGGTTTAACCAACATGCCCGAAGGCTATGCGTTGGTTCGGTGCTCGGCTCATATGTATCTGACAGGGCTTGTCGAGCAATTCGTCAAGGACAGTTCTATGTCCTGTGAAGGGCTTGTTTTTCTTATCAATTGGCTTGTGATTGGATGCCTTGTATGGGTGCATCCGTTTTGCCCGCCCGGTGGGCTGCTTAAAGGCAGGGGTTCCCACTAGGTTGTCTGGGCTTTCCATGCACTTTCCATCACGTAGTACTTCTGTACTATGTGTGCCAATTCTGTGAAGTGCTGTATGCGGCGGCGGTTGAGGGTGTTAAGAATTCCCTCATCCGCACAGTTGCGATAAAAGACTGAAGTCGCGTCGTCATCGCAGCAATCTTTAATCTTGTTTTTAATAAGGAGGAATCTAGCCCAGAAGTGATGGACCGTTTCCTGAGGTTGCTGTCATATATACATTAGGTCACATATGTCTGGAGGGCCTGAATTACTTGGGGATATTGATTGTGGCGGGTGGGCGGGTTAAAATCCGAATCCTGACCCACCATTGAATCCAGAGCTTGAAAGATCTCCGAGGTCACCAGTTAAGGATCAGGAAGGTCCTGGTGACTTCCGGGCTCAACGTCTGATCCTATGTTCGGCGGACATGAGGTATCTTCCCGAGGATGGGTATCAGGCTTGCAGGGCTTGGAAATCCGAACATAGATGGTTCTTAACTTAGGCGAAGAAGCATTCTCGGCTCGTTCCTCAATGACCGCTACCAGATGGGTGATTGGTGGGGACTTGATCTCCCTCTGATCGGGTTTAAGCCCAATCCAATCATAGTCTGTTCTGACCCCTAGGGCGGCGATGTGATCTAGCAGCTCGTTCAAGGATGAGACATCTGTCGGATCCATCTTTTTGGAGTGTTCGAGGCTGATGCGAAGATGATGTTTGGCGATTGTGGGGGACTTCGTTGGCTTAACGGCCGAGCAAACGCCCATGGTAAAACCGCTGAGCTGGAGGACCTGACCTGAAATTAGGGTCCTTCCATATGTGATATTGTCATTGATGACAAGGCGAGCCATCGATCCTTCTGTTGATAACACAACGAAACTCTCAATGAAAGAACCAATGCCGGTGTCAAAACCGGTCGATCTCGGGTAGGGGGTCCCAAACAATGCGTCTAAGGATCGAAGGTAACAAGGGACACAGGGAACACGATGTTTTACCCAGGTTCAGGCCCTCTTAATGGAGGAAAACCCCTATGTCTTGCTTGATTATATTTGATGAGTATAGGGGTTACAAGGGTCGATCTACCTCGAGATCATAATGGCTAAACCCTAGATGTCTAACCTATATGAATTCAGATAGCCTCTATGGAGTAAACCCTCCGGTTTAAATACACACCGGAGGGGCCTAGGGTTGTATAGAGTCGGTTTGCGGAGGAAGGAAATTACATATCCGGACACTAATCTTGCCATCCACGCACAGGAGTGTCCTACCCGGACACGGGGGAAAGCCTTCTGCTTTGTATCTTTTATGGCCCATCAGTCCGGCCCATAGCAAATAGCCCGGACACCCGAGGACCCCCTAATCCAGGACTCCCTCACTGCCCTCCGCTTTCAATCATCAACCCTTCGAGGTGTACCATAGCAAATTTTGCGTCCCACCCACCACACACTTGGTAGCCACTATCGATGATTTAACCGATATACTAGACTATAATTCTGAGAATGTTGAATACATGGACGAGGAGGACAGATCCACAGCCAATGTCGATGCCCCCCCCCCGCCGTCACCAGTCGTTGGTCACCCACATCCACCTATGACATTTACATAGTGAAAACTGTCGGATCTCGGGTTCTGGCAAAACCCTCAAGGTTCGAACACTTGGGTGCGCGTGAAGATCTCCCCCTACCAACTCACGCCCTCAACCTCGC
Organism: Triticum urartu; assembly: GCF_003073215.2. NCBI lineage: Eukaryota > Viridiplantae > Streptophyta > Magnoliopsida > Poales > Poaceae > Triticum > Triticum urartu. Next base: position 374,106,853 of record NC_053023.1, on the reverse strand, counting down.
CACGATCTCAAAGGCAATCTCGGCGAACTCTCAACACAAGAGACACAAGATTTTTACTGGTTCGGGCCACCATTGTGGTTTAATACCCTACTCTAGTGTGGTGTGGTGGATTGCCTCTCGGGCTGAGGATGAACAGTACAAGGGGAAGAACAACCTCCTGAGGCGAGGTGTTCTTGTGCTTGGTGGGTGTGTGGATGGGTTGGATCTAGTCCAAGATGAGATGGCTGAGGGTCTGTTCGTCTCCTCCTACTGTGGTGGCTAATCCTATTTATAGAGGCCCTGGTCCTCTCCTCAAATATTGAGCGGGAAGGGAGCTAACAACGGCCAATTTGAAAGGGAACAGCTAGTACAAGTTATCCTAACAAAAGTAGTCTTCTCCTGCCAAAGGCTCTGGTGGTGACGCCGCCTTGGGCTCCATGGTGACCTCCGTCTTGCCTTCCTTCTGGTCTTGGTCTCGTTGCACCAATATGGAAACCTTTGCTTGACGCCTCGGTAATCCTCGCCTGCGCTTGCCTCCTTAGCACCAAAGAGGAAACAAGGACACTGTGCGCGCTGGCGCCCGCCTGGTCTTGATCGTCATGGCTCACGTCATTGGAACCTCACGAGGTTTGCCTTGCCTTGATCTCTCTGCCCCTCGCGAGCCAGCCTGGTGAGGCCGCTCCCGAGGAGGTCTTGTGTCATCCGCCTCGCGAGGCTTGGCCCCTCGCGAGGGTCTTGAATTCTTGTTGGTGAAGATGGGCTATACGGGCCTGCTTGCAGCGCCACGTCGTGGGCCGCAGGCAGGCAAGTCTGGGGACCCCCGTTCCCAGAACGCCGACAGTAGCCCTTGGGCCCAAGGCGCGCTCGGGCTTGGCTTCGAGGCGAAGCCAAAGGGCAAGTGTGGAGTGCCGCGGGCCCCAATAGCCTGCGGCCTTGGCCGACGCGTGGCGGTTGGTTGGACGTGGGCGTCTCTGCTTCCCCACGTTGCCTCGGCAACTGCCCGACTTGACGAGTCCATGCTGCATGCAAGGAAAAACCATCATTACCTGTGATCATGGTGGGTGCTGGTTGGCCTTCTTCTACTATAAATGCGGAGGGGGCAGAGCCCCCGTCACCCATCTCTTCCCATTCCGCTCGCTTCTCCCTCTTTGCTCCATTGCCAGTGGCGGCACCTATGGCGCCGATCCGAAGATTTTCTGCTGCGGAGAAAGGAAAGACTCCCCATGACGAGCCAGGGCCGCTCCCGCCGAAGAAGAGGCCGGTCCACCGTCGTGATGTGGTGGTGATGCAGGAGGTGACAAGGCCTTGGTACGAGCGGCCTCCTCCTGGGTATCCGTTGCCCCTGTACGCCCAAGCCGAGGCCTCAAGAGGAAGAGGCGTCGAGCGGCGCCGCGCGCACCGCGACCATGGTCACCGTACCACGGTGGCGCGCGTCGTTGCCCCTGGAGTCCACGCCACGGACTCCTCGCGCGAACTTGTGTTGTGGGCGGCGATGCCTCTGAGCACTTGGATCCGCTTCCCTTCCTTCTTCTCTGTCGAGATGCCGCCGAGGGGGGCCCTCAAGCTTTGGCTGCAGCATGCTGACTGCAACGCGCCGGCGATGGGGCAGAAGTTGAGGTCGTCTCCTCGCACAAGATCTTCATGACCCGAGGCTGGGATGAGGTCACTCGAGTGTGCCGTGCGAAGGGCGCCCTCGCGATCCACTCCGAGTAAGAGGCGCATCCACGATGTCCTTCAAGGTCTTCAATGCAGAAGGCCGCCGTCTTGAGTGCTGCTCCGGAAGGGGTCGTCAGGACGGCGTCGCAGCAGGGGCAGGGCCTACCGTCCACTCCGCCAACGGCTCCTCTGGAAGTAGAAGCGACGCTTGGGAGTCCAGCGATTCTCCCGAGCTCTACAAGACTCCGGAGACGAGCGACGACAGCTACGTGCCCCCAAGCTCTCGTTGTGCCCGGAGCAAGGCTGCAGTGGCTGGCCACTGCCGCCGCTAATCTAGATGAGGTTGGCGCCAGCCTCTCATGTCCCACTGTTGATGATGGCGTCGGCCACTGGGGCGCGTGTAGATAGGGCTCCTAGAAGTTCTTTCCCTTTGTTCCCTACAAGGAATCGAGAAGTACCCCGTGGGGGTGTGTAAAGGGTCTGTAATGTCCTTTGTTGACATTATCCTTATTATGAAATTATGCGTGTGCGAGCCCCGTTTCAGCTTGGTTTCCTCTTTCCAACCTCGTGACTGCTTGGTTCTCTACGCCGTTAGGTCCCGTTCCCCAGGCAGGCTTCAACCGTCGCTGGTATGCCAGGTCGCAATGATGTGGTCAAGGCCAGGAGGTGAGTGGCCCGAGGTCCAGTAAGAGCCCCTGAGACGCGATGCTCAGGAGGTCCCCTTTGGCGCGCAAGCAACCGCCGAGAGGTAGGAAAGGGAGACTACGTGGCCGCGGCGGGGCAACACAAATGAGAACTCTATGCCATAGCGATTAGTTGACCCGAGCGTGAAACTTATCTTGGTAGTCCAGGGTCGGTTCTTCGCGAGATGCCAGGCTCGTGCGTAGGTGGTCGTAGCTTAGCCAGGTCAGGCCCGTACGAGCCTCCTCCTCTTCCCATGCTCTCCTTCATGCTCTACGCCCTCAGGTCCCGGCCCTCGAGCGAGCTCAGCCGCCGCTGGTATGCCAAGTCGCGATGCCGTGGTCAAGGATAGGGTGTGAGGGCTGGAGAGCCAGTAAGAGCTCCTGAGTCGCGATGCTCAGGAGCCCCCCTTTTAACACACAAACGGATTACATGGGAGAAGAGGGAGCCCGCGGTGCCGCCTGCGGAGGTCCTTACAAGGTTCCTGCAAGTCAGCACGAGGGAGGGCACAGGTTGCCGTTATGATAACCGGGCGGCCACTGATTGCACCACCAGAGAATGCAGGCACTGAGGGCCTAGTGAGGTGGCGCGCACGGCCAGAGCTCGGCCACTCAGATTTGTCGACGTTGCAAGGACGGACCCAAGCACAAGCGTCGTGCCAGCGTGTGCAGCTCCCGTGGTAGGTGACAATCAAGCAGGTGATAGTCATAGATTGATTAAGCATGGAAAGCAAACATGCCATTGGGTCTGGCTCAAGCGGCTTGGGGATGATGCAGCCCGAGGGGCGCCCCCCGCAAGGTAAGCTAAAGACATAAACAAGAAGGGATACATGCCACAGGGACGGACCCACGCGGCCTGGGAATGATGCAGCCCTGATGGCGCTCCCAGCTAAATAAACTTGGAAAATGTCACCTAATTCTGTTGATGAAGGAATGGTGGGGCAGCTGTAGGTACGCGACGAAGGGGTTGCTCCTCATGAGCCACCGGGGCCCCGAACCTCGGGAGGCTCTGGGGTCCAGGCGGTTACTTGAGGACTGTCGCCATCTCCGCCAGGACTGCGTGATGCCTGGCCTCCTGAGCCGCCAGGATGCACCGCAAGTTGCATTGGTAGGCGGATGCCACGCTCGGCAGGCCGAATGGCATGCGAACGTAGCTGTGCGGTGGGCCCTCGCAACGTCCCACGCGCGAAGGCCAAAAGAGCTCCTGAGACGCGGCCCTATTGAGCCCTGGGACGTCGATGCAGCCGTGCAGCCCGGCATCCTCGCCTGGATGGGGAGCTGCGCCACGTGAGCGGCGATGGCCACGCATGGCCCTCGCATCCTACAGTTCCTGAGTGGTCTTGGTAATGAACTCCTGAGCGCTGGGCGTTCCTCGCCTTGTGTCCTCCTGAGGGAAACGTGCCATGAAGCACACCTCTAAATGTTGCCCGAGCGCCTCCCTCGTAATGTTGGCAAGGTCTGAGGCCCTCCATAAGAGAGCCCCCGAGACCTGCCCGAGGAGGGCGCCAGGCGTGCTTTCCTATGCGACAGAGGGAGGCGCCCCAGGTGCGGGCACTGATCCTGACATGGCGCCACTTGTAGCACCATTCTCCTGAGGCCCAGTACGGAGTAGCTGCTTCTTCTTCTTGGGGATGGCCTCAGGAGGGTACTCGCCCTTACTGTCGGGGTCGTCGATTGCTGCAGCTTGGAAGGCACGCTCGAGGGAGCACACGTGTCTCTTTCTTCGCAGGGGACTGTGATGATTCCGCCGCTTACTGGCATCTTGAGGACGTTGTAGCCGTGGTGGGTCACCGCCATGAACTTAGCCAGGGCTGGATACCCGAGGATGGCATTATACGGCAGACGGAAGTGGGCGACGTCAAAGTCGATGAGCTCAGTGCGGTAGTTGTCACACTGTCCGAAGGTGACTGGGAGGCAGACCTGACCTATCGGGGTGGTGGAGCCGTCGGTCACTCCTGAGAAAGGCTTGGTAGGCTAAAGCTGATCATAGGGCACTTGAAGGTTGTCGAACATCACGACGGACAGGATGTTAAGCCATGCGCCGCCATCGATGAGAGTCTTGGTGACTTGCATGTTGCTGATGACGGGTGAACAGAGCATCGGGAGAGCGCCAACTGTGGCCGCGCACTTGAGTTGGTCTGCCGAGCTGAAGGTAATAGTGTACTTGGACCACCTGAGCGGGCATGTAGCCTCGAGCTTGGGAAGGACTGCGTTCACCTCGCGAGCAAACTGCTTGAAGATACGCTATGAGGCTGGGGCTTGAGCTCCGCCCAAGATGCAGGCAATAGCACGCGGCTCCTGGAAGCCCGCAGCCCCCTCATCTTGGTGGTGGTCGTCGTTCCTTCTTGGTGGTGGCGGCAGTGGAGGAAGCCCAGCATTGCCCTGAGGACGGTCCTCGCGAGGCTGATCCCTCCAGGCACCTTCGTGAGGCTGATCCTGCCAGCGGTCCTCACGAGGCCAGTCACGCTACTCCTGGTGTGGGCCCCGGTCGTCCCAGCGTCCTCCACCACGTCCTCCTCCTCGGTCGTAGCCTCGGTCGTTGCGCTCGGGGCGTCGACCGAAGCGTCCGTCGTGAATGGCCCTGAGCTCTTGAAAATCGTTGGTGTTGTGGTTGTGCATGTTGTAGAAGGCGCAGAACGGTCGTCTGCTCTTGGATGACTCAGGCTGGTCCCTGCCGCGCTTCGTGTCTGGCTCTGCCGTGAGTACGGATGCTCCCTTGCGCTTCACGACCTTGGCCTTGGCTTTCTTTTCCTCCAGGTCGGCAGCTGGGAGCTCGAGAAGGGAAAGGCGCCCTTCCTCAGCCCTTGCGCACTTGGTCACCAAGTTGAACAGTTCCAGGGATGTGCACAGCTCCTCGTGGATGGCGAGCTCCTCCTTCATCTTGACATCGCCGACGCCATCAGAGAACGCAGAGATGATGGCCTCGTCCGTCACCTTGGGGGTCTTGAGACGAACGTTGTTGAAGCGCTGGATGTACTTCTGGAGGGTTCCCCCTGGTTGTTTCTTGACGCGGCGCGGGTCACCCGCGGCCGGAGGGCGGTCGCGAGTGCCCTGGAAGTTGGCGATGAAACGGTCACGCATCTTGTTCCAGGAAGAGATAGAGCCTGGAGGCAGGTTCAGGAGCCACGAGCATGCTCCATCCTTGAGAGCCATGGGGAACCAGTTTGCCATGACTTTCTCGTCACTGTTGGCCGCCTCGATGCTCAGCTCGTAGAGCTGCAGGAACTCCGCGGGGTCCGGGGTGCCGTCGTAGCACGGAGGAAGGTCTGGCTTGAACTTGCCTGGCCAGGCGACGCTACACAGCTCGGGGGTGAAAGCGCGGCAGCCCGCGGTGGCCACCGGGACCCTTTGCTGATGCGGAGCCTGGCCTTGACGCCCTCGCACCGCCATCACAGGCGGCGCACTATCTTGTCGTAGTGGCACAGGGAGCGCAGGAGCGTTTTCTTGCTGACGAGGAACTTCTTGGCAGCTTCCTTCTTCGCGTACAAGCGCCCGACGCAGTGGATCACGCCGGGGGGCCGCACGCCTTGGCGCTAGGGCGCCATCTTGGGCAGAGGTGCTGGAGGTGCTCCATGAGCCACGTCGCCTGCAGCTGGTGGAGGGCGAGGCAGCGAGAGGGACGGCACAAGGGAGCCTCCTGCAGCGCTGACAAGCTCGGAGATGCGGTCGAGCCAGTCCTCATAGAGGTCGTCGATGGGGCGGTAGCGCAAGAGTTCGCGCGCCATGCACAGTGCGGCCTACGCGTCCGTGGGAGCGCGACGGGCGTGAGACGACGAGTCAGCCGGGGTCAGCGATGGAGTGGCGGTGCGGCCATCCGGCCGCACCGAAGGGTGCAACGAGGAGGCTGGTTGCTCGTTCCCCACTGGGTCGGTGACGGCATTGGCGGCAGGCGACGGAGAACGACGGGGTGGTCTGCCGATGGGAGCCGTCTGAATGGCGTGAGCGGCGAGGGCAGCCCACCGCTCAGCGCGAGCTCGGCGAGCATCCGACATGGAGGTGACGAAGCGACGGGACCTGGAGCGATGGAAGTAAAGCTTCGGCGCACCCCTACCTGGCGCGCCAAATGTCGGATCTCGGGTTCCGGCAAAACCCAAAACGTTCGAACACTATGGTGCGCGCGAAGATCTCCCCCTACCAACTCACGCCCTCAACCTCGCCATGATCTCAAAGGCAAGCTCGACGAACTCGCAACATAAGAGACACAAGATTTATACTGTTTTGGGCCACCGTTGTGGTGTAATACCCTACTCCAGTGTGGTGTGGTGGATTGCCTCTCAGGCTGAGGATGGACGGTACAAGGGGAAGAACAGCCTCCTGAGGCGAGGTGTTCTTGTGCTTGGTGGGTGCGTGGATGGGTTGGATCTAGTCCAAGATGAGATGGCTGAGAGTCTGTTCGTCTCCTCCTACTTTGGTGGCTAATCCTATTTATAGAGGCCCTGGTCCTCTCCCCAAATATTGAGCGGGAAGGGAGCCAACAACGTCCAATTTGAAAGGGGACAGCTAGTACAAGTTATCCTAACAAAAGAAGTCTTCGCCTGCCAAAGGCTCTAGTGGTGATGCCTGATACGTCTCCGTCGTATCTACTTTTCCAAACACTTTTGCCCTTGTTTTGGACTCTAACTTGCATGATTTGAATAGAACTAACCCGGACTGATGCTCTTTTCAGCAGAACTGCCATGGTGTTATTTTTGTGCAGAAATAAAAGTTCTCGGAATGACCTGAAAATCAACGGAGAATTATTTTGGAATATATAAAAAATACTGGAAGGAAGATCCATGTCAGCGGGGCCTCCACCTGTCCACGAGGGTGGGGGCGCGCCCTACCCCCTGGGCGCGCCCCCTGCCTCGTGGGCCCCCTGACGCTCCACCAACCTCAACCCTGACTCCATATATTCACTTTCGGGGAGGAAATAACCAAAGAGAAGGATTCATCACATTTTACGATATGGAGCCGCCGCCAAGCCCTAAACTCTCTCGGGAGGGCTGATCTAGAGTCCGTTTGGGGCTCCGGAGAGAGGAATATGTCGCCATCGTCATCATCAACCTTCCTCCATCACCAATTTCATGATGTTCACCGCCGTGCGTGAGTAATTCCACCGTAGGCTTGCTAGACGATGATGGGTTGGATGAGATTTATCATGTAATCGAGTTAGTTTTGTTAGGGTTTGATCCCTAGTATCCACTATGTTCTGAGATTGATGTTGCTATGACTTTGCTATGCTTAATGCTTGTCACTAGGGCCCGAGTGCCATGATTTCAGATCTGAACCTATTATGTTTTCATCAATATATGAGAGTTCTTGATCCTATCTTGCAAGTCTATAGTCACTTACTATGTGTTATGATCCGGCAACCCCGAAGTGACAATAGTCGGGACCACTCCCGGTGATGACCGTAGTTTGAGGAGTTCATGTATTCACTATGTGTTAATGCTTTCGTCCGGTACTCTATTAAAAGGAGGCCTTAATATCCCTTAGTTTCCAATAGGACCCCACTGCCACGGGAGGGTAGGACAAAACATGTCATGCAAGTTCTTTCCATAAGCACGTATGACTATATTTGGAATACATGCCTACATTACATTGATGAACTGGAGCTAGTTCTATGTCACCCTAGGTTATGACTGTTACATGATCGATCGCATCCGGCATAATTCTCTATCACCGATCCATTGCCTACGAGCTTTCCATATATTGTTCTTTGCTTATTTACTTTTCCGTTGCTATTATTATCATCACTATAAAACACCAAAAATATTAATTTTGCTACCGTTACCTTTTACCACCGTTACCACTACTATCATATTACTTTGTTACTAAATACCTTGCTGCAGATATTAAGTTTCCATGTGTGGTTGAATTGACAACTCAGCTGCTAATACTTGAGAATATTCTTTGGCTCCCCTTGTGTTGAATCAATAAATTTGGGTTGAATACTCTACCCTCGAAAACTGTTGCGATCCCCTATACTTGTGGGTTATCAACGCCGTCTTGGGCTCCATGGTGACCTCCATCTTGCCTTCCTGCTGGTCTTGGTCTCGTTGCACTGATACGGAAACCTTTGCTTGACGCATCGGTACTCCTCGCCTGCGCTTGCTTCCTTAGCACCAAAGAGGAAACAAGGACACTATGCGCGCTGGCGCCCGCCTGGTCTCGATCGTCATGGCTCACGTCATTGGAACCTTGCGAGGTTTGCCTTGCCTTGATCTCTCCGCCCCTCGTGAGCCAGCCTGGTGAGGCCGCTCCCAAGGAGGTATTGTGTCGTCCTCCTCGTGAGGGTCTTGAATGATTGTTGGTGAAGTTGGGCCGTATGGGCCCACTTGCAACGCCACGCCGTGGGCCGCAGGCAGGCAAGTCTAGGGACCCCCGTTCCCAGAATGCCGACAGAAACCCCCAAGGGTGGCGACGGCACTCCAAATCAGGACCAAGGCAAGCCTAGAGATGAGCCGCCCAAACGCTGAAAACAGCGTCATCGATCAAAGCCACGTCGAAGCCATTCGAGCAACATGGACTCTGCGGAGAACGGCACCGTAAATAATACGGATGACCTCGCTGGAGACGTAGCCAACGAACATCATCAGGGTGACCCCGTGGGGTAGGAGGACCCGCTCAATCCAGAAAACCCCGATGACTCCGAGGATAGCAACTACCTCCCACTCTCTCAAGACGAGGTCGGTCTCGGGGATGATGATTTCATCATCCCCGAAGACCCTCTGGAGCAGGAACGGTTCAAGAGGAGGCTTTTAGCCACTGGCCGCAGCCTAAAGAAACAAAAACGCAAAATCAAGGCTGAACAGGATACCCTCAATGACCGATGGACTAAAGTCCTAGCTGTCGAAGAAGGGTATGGACGCGAACAACAAACCCAAAGTTATCCCAAGCGAAGACTACTACCATAGTTCGATGACGAGGCCTTAGAGCCAACACTTCCGACATACAAAAGCGCTGAACAGCTGGACCACCCCCTAGAGGGCGGGACAGAGAAGCTGACAAGGCTGAACACCCAGTCGCCCCACCTCGCCGTTAGTCTAAGGATCAAGTGCAGTCCACTTACGAGTACGACCTCCACCATGACCTAGACGCTCGAGGAGGCTGTACCAGGTCCATCTATGGATGTAGAGAAAACCCACCCGCTTACCGAGAAGGATACTACGATCATCTAAACCGAAGCGATAGAATCCAAGAGCAGCAGCAGATTCAGAGGGCCGAAGATCTCCGACGTGATGTAGCCCGAGTCCGGGGCGCCGCACACCCCTTGTGCTTCACAGAGAGGGTAATGCAACACCATTTCCCTAAAGGCTTCAAGCCTGTGAACATCGAATCATACAAGGAACCATAGATCCAGCCATATGGATAGAGGATTTCCTCCACCATATCCACATGGCGCGAGGAGATGACCCCCACTCCATTAAATATTTGCCGCTAAAGCTTAAAGGTCCAGCTTGACACTGGTTGAACAGCCTTCCCTAAGATTCGATAGGCTGTTGGGAAGAGCTTGAGGATGCCTTTCGAGCAAACTTTCAGGGCACCTATGCCCGGCCTCCGGATGCTGATGACCTAAATCGCATTACACAATGGCCCGGAGAATCTGCCAACAATTTTGGAACCGATTCTTGACCAAGAAAAACCAGATTGTCGACTGTCTGGATGCCGAAGCCTTGGCCGCCTTCAAGCATAGTGTCAAGGACGAATGGCTCGTAAAGCAACTCGGTCAGGACAAACCAAGAACAATGGCAGACCTTACTTCCCTCATGACCCGCTTTTGCGCGGGCGAAGACAGTTGGCTCACGCGCAAAAACACCAATCCCGACACACCCGGTACCTCCGGGGATCGGGATGGAAATGGAAAGCCTCAACGCAACAAGAATAAACGTCGCCATAATGATGGCGAGGGCGAGGATACGGCTATAAATGCCAGATTTCGAAACTAGAAGTTTGGACCCCGAAAGAAAGCCCCTAAAGGCAACAGTGACGGCCCGTCTAGACTGGACACAATTCTGGACAGGCCTTGTCAGATCCACGGCACATCAGAGAAGCCCGCCAACCACTCCAACCAAAACTGTTGGGTGATCAAACAGGCCGGCAAGCTCACAGCCGAGGACTCGGGAAAAATCCCACAAAGCGAGGACGATGATGAGCCCTGGAGGCCAAGTAGTGGAGGCCAGAAACCCTTCCCTTCCGAGGTCAAGACGGTAAACATGATCTATGCAACCCACATACCGAAGAAGGAGAGGAAGCGTGCACTAAGAGACGTGTATTCTGTCGAGCCAGTAGCACCGAAGTTCAATCCATGGTCAGCTTGCCAGCTCACGTTTGATTGTAGGGACCATCCGACCAGCATACGCCATGGAGGGTCCGTGGCCTTAGTGCTTGACCCCATCATTGATGGATTCCACCTCACTAGAGTCCTCATGGACGGAGGTAGCAGCCTCAATCTGATATACGAAGATACAGTGAGGAAAATGGGGATCGATCTATCAAGGATCAAACCCAGTAACACCACATTTAAGGTGGTCATTCCAGGAGTGGAGGCCCACTACACATGTACTGTGAAGCTTGAAATAGTGTTCGGATCTCCGAATAACTTCCGAAGCGGGGATTTGATCTTTGACATTGCACCTTTTTGCAGCGGCTATCATGCCCTCCTCGGCCGAATAGCATTCGCCAAATTCAATGTCATTCCGCATTACCCGTACCTCAAGTTGAAGATGCCTGGTCCTTCGGGCATCATAACTATCAACGGTAACACAGAACGCTCACTTTGAACCGAAGAGCACACTGCGGCCTTAGCGGCCGAAGACCAAACCGGCCCATACAGGCCCGAATGCCGACCCACCGTAAAGGCCGGCGACAATAGTAAACAGGTTTGAACCCGTTCCCGTCAAGGGAACCTGCATGCGTTTGCCGCAAATAGAGACGCGCGCCCCACGGCACGCCCACATACTTTGCACTCCACGTGCCTCGTCGGCACAATTTGACACTCAAAATACCATGGGCAGCCGTGAGGCCTATATCAACAAATCCGAAGTATAAGTTCGGCTAAACTACACTTCGGAACTACCTCGTCTTCGGACGACCCGGGAGCCAATTCCGGACCCCCCCCCCAAGCATAAAGCTCCATTGGCAGGATCCTCACTCCTCAAGGTCTCATCGAAGGTCCCAACCCCCACCTCTCAGAAGAAAAGGCACATACGTGTAGCAGGGCAAAGTGAAGGCTTCAACTCACACATCAAGGCCCTGCGTAAACCTTTATTCTGTAAAACTCTTTTATTTTTAAAAATGGCTTGGCAATTCGAATTGTATGATTAGACGACTTGAGCTTATGAGAAATAATAAAAGAGCCTTTACGGCATTCAGATACCCGCATCTTGCGATTTTTCTATCTCCTTCCTAATACTGCACTCGCTCTTCGAACAGCCTGGCATGAAAATATACTAACTAGTCAAGAGTTTGATTTACATATCAGCTTTATATCTTCAAGTCTGGCACCGCCTTCCATTGGGTGTTCGGCGTCTCGGATATTGCATTATATGCATTAGTTTCTGAACTATGTCTTGGGTCAATAGATGGGTTGCCCGGCTCCTGTGTGTGCCTCTTATGTTCGCACGTTCGGCTAAGAGGGAAAAGGGAGAACCCCCACAATTGCACTTCTAGCTTGCCTGGTCAAGTACCTCAGGAGGAGAAAGCCGAAAACTAGCCGTCATAGTAAGCGCGAACTGGTCAGTGATCCGATGACGAGGTTTGACTCCAAAAATTGATGGCGATTTCGCCGTGTCACATGAAGGGTTTGTCTTAACACAAACCATGTGATCGAAAAGGGTAGGTGTTGACCCCCAAGTACATCACAAATACACCGGGGGCTAGTCCCTAGCCCCCACCTGTCCGATTGTCTGGTTTCGCTCGCACACTACCGCCTCCGGGTACCAAGACGTTGGCTAAGGGTAATAGTGCGGAGACAAAACACCCCTCGTGATATTCACCTGGGGGCTAAAGCCGACGACGGGTAGCTTTCAGAATAAACGTACGGCCGAACAGGAGTCAAAATCAAATCATGACAATATAAAATAAGTCAGGCGAATGCATAATAAAGCATAAGGTCCACTTGGTACACTTTTAATACAATCACTCAAGCATTACATCTTTTGAACACTGGCCCTCTATCGCCTGTGTGCCATTCATCACCTGTGCAAAGTACTGCTCAGACCTTGTACAATGCTAGATGCTTAGGGAGGTGCTTAGAAAAATTAATCGGCTTCTTCTGAAGCACCGGCGCCTATTTCTACAGGAGAGATGCCTAATTAAGCGTCTGCCCTATACAAATAAGCATTGGTGCTTAAGAAAAGTCTGGTTTATTTCTCCAAGCACCTCTCCTAAGCACCTTGCACTGTACAAGGCCTCAGTGGCCATGTCCATCGGATTAATCTTCAGCCAATGCACCATGGTCTTCGCAAACGCAAGCCTCGCCCCCTCAAGGCACGTTGAGCGCTCCATGGCATCAATCCGGAGCGGCGCCTCCCACAGCTTCTGTACAAGGCCGAAGTAGGTGTCCAAAATGGGCTCGGAGGGCCACAGACTGCATAGAGGTCCTTCACGACTAGCTCAGACATCCGATGCATCTCCATCAGCTGCTTCATTTGATTGCTGAGGAGGGGAGGACGCTCGGAATCCAAAAACTGACTAGAAGAGCCGCTACATGGAGTCCTCCTCGTGAATAGCTTAGTGCTCTGCTGTGACTGCCACATTCTTAGGAAGTTCGGCAAAGATGCTTGCGGAACGCCAGACTCGCGTCAGCAGAGCAAATATGTTGCCTCCGAACACACTCTACAGTAAGTATTTCTTACCATTCGCAATTAGCTCGACCTGGCGGAGCTCTTCCCGGACACCTCGTGCGTCAGTCCTCGCCTCCTGGAGCTCCTTCTCTACCTTGGATAGCTGGGAGGATAGCTCCTCCTGCTCCTTCTCAAGGGCCTCCAGCTTCTTGGTGGCATCCTGGAGCTCCACCTAGACTTCGGTCACTCGATCCTCGTGCTGCTCAGCAGCAAGCTTGGCCTTCTCAAGCCCGGCCACCGCCTTCTCAGTGGTTGTTTTCTTCACGTATGCCTCTACCTCGGCTTCCTTCAGGGCCTCCCTCAAGCCCTCGACCACGGTGGCGGCAGCTGCAGGATCATCACAATAAAAGATTACCATACAGTCTGGATCATCAATATCCAGCATCAAGCAAATACATATCTTATCAAAGGGCTTACCTTGCGCCTCGTCAAGCCATTTGTTGACAAGGTCAAGCTCTTTATCGGAAAGCTTGAGCTTCCGATCCATTTCCTCCAGTGCTACAGCATTAGGAGCCACGGCCATAGAAGATGCCTGCGTCAGCAAAAGAAATGTCGAGATTATTACTCGGCCTACCGAATTTGATCCTCTGCAGGCTTCTTTGAAGTCCTTGCAGAGTCTTGGGGGCTGCTATGTACATGGCCTACCCAAACTAACGGTTGCAACTGCTCTATGAGAAAGGAACATTACTTGACTTACCTCAAAGCCTATTAGAAGGCCTTGACAGAATCGTTTAGTCCGGATTGGATGGACCGAACACCTTGCATGACCGCACTCATAAGAGTGTCATGCCCGTCAACGATGGTGGAGTTGTTCACCAACTCCTCTAGCACATCCGGCCAGCCAACCGCCGCTCGTTTGGAGGTGTTCGGTGCTGACATTGGCTCCCCGACCCCTACTCCACCGGAAGAGAAAGCATGTGTCATCGAGGGCCTTGGGGGCTCGGGAGCGGGCGACTGAGGGGGTCCGGATGGTCCGGACTCCCACCCTGCGGTAGCCAGGAGGAATGCAACGCCATGGTCTTCAATGACCGAGGCGTCAGCCTCGGTCATGGTGGCATCGACCTCCTCCCCCGTGTTCTGAGGAGGAGGGGTCTTTCATGACACCACCTCCCCGGCTTCTTCGGGGATTGGAGGGGGTGCCAAGCGTGAGCCACTGTCTGTCAGTTCGATGGGCAGGGACGTTCCCGAAGAGGTCTCCTCGGCAGGGTGGCCACGCGGAGCGCTGTACCATTAGAAAAACAATCAATCCATGTTCCGCCAGGGACTACAAAAAGGATAAAGACATTAAAAATGTCGCAATATATACCTGGCCACTTGGGGCTTGACCCTAGGTTCCTTCTCCGGAACCTTTTCGGACGCTTCGGACTCCTTGTCGGAGTCCGAACTATCAGACAGGACCAGCTTGGGACGGCACTGTCTCTTTCGGGCCTGAGGAGGTTGAACCTCCTCGATGTCGCTGGATGTCGCCCTCTTCTTAGAGTGCGAGGAGGCACTTTCCTCGTCATCCTCATCCCCCTCTTGTGCGGATTGGGCCGTGGTGTCTCCGGACCAACTGTCCGGATGGGCTTTGCGACGGAGGCCCTCTCGGGCCTCCGGCACCTCCATCTTCTTGCCCTTATTATCGGGCTCCTTTTAGGGCACCACGACCAACAGATTCTCAAGCTGCTCGAATCAGGGCCCCTCTAGTAGCGGCGCTAGGCCGCTAATCTTGTCGGCCTTGGCAAGCCAGCCCTGCAAAATCCACATAAAGAGGTTCGTATCAAATTGTGTTGTGCTAGTATTCAGATTCATGATAGGACAAGTGTCACTCACCTTCCTCGGAGGGTTTGCGACGTCGATGCCGATGTCCTCCCCCTCGACCGGCCACTCCTTCTGTTGTTTCAATAGCAGACTCCATACTTTCTCGTGGGACGTGTCAAAGAGGTGTTGCACGGTAGACGGATCTTCAGGGTCATACTCCCACATTGGATTGGCCCTCTCCTAGCAGGGGAGGAATCAGCGATGGAGCATGACCGGTGGTTTTAAATAGAATACACGCGTTCCTGGAGAAAAGAAACGAAAACTGACAAACGAATCTTTTTAACGTATCAGGAAAGAAAACTCAATCAATAACACGCCACTGTTTCCAGATCACACTTTGTATCGCTCATGTGTGGTCCCCGACCCTCCATTATTAAGTGAACAAATTAAAGGGTCAAATCATCACATAAGATGCATCTTCGTGTACAAATGCGCTCCATCATGTACTCACGGGGGTGTCAGAGGCAGAGTGTGTGCGTGTACATCTTCTCTTCTTGTACGTAGCACTCCATTTATCTCACTTCCTATTGTTTCCCGCTCCTATGATATTCCTATCCTAGGAACAAAATGAGGTCGTACTAAGTTTGTGTGTGTGTAGGGAGAACGAGACATTGATGATGTGTACGAGTAGTCGCGAGAGTCGTCTCAATGTGTGTGTGTGTGTGTGTGCACATAGATATAAATATCCGTGTTTACGTAAAATTATTACTTTCATATCCATCTCCATCTCTAATCATATTTGTCCAACTGGCATATTATCTACGTTAATTACGTAGCAATATCTACGTGTGTCCAGCATCTCTCGTTTGCGGGCGTCCGGACTGCTGCCACGCCCAGAAACGGTGAAAGGCCAGAAAATAGTTGCGTGAAACAAAAGAGAATAGAGAGAGAGAGAGATCCAACCTCGAAGGGGCTCTCGCCCCTCCACCGCTATGGAGGCCACAGACTAGAGGGGAACCCCCCCCCCTCCCATCTAGGGGAGGCCAAAGAAGAAGGAGGGGGCTCTCCCCCCTCTCTCCCGGTGGCGCCAAAACACCGCCAGGGCAAGGATCGTGACGGCGATCTACACCAACAATCTTGCTACCATCAACACCAACTTTTTCCTCCTCTATGCAGCGGTGTAACCTCTATATTCCTGATGTAATTCTCTACTTAAACATGGTGCTTAATGCTATATATTATTCCCCAATGATGTATGGCCATCCTATGATGTTTGAGTAGATTCATTTTGTCCCATGGGTTGATTGACGATCATGATTGGTTTGAGTTGCATATTTTATTTTGGTGTTGTCCTATGGTGCCCTCCGTGTCGCACAAACTTAAGGGATCCCTACTGTAGGGTGTTGCAATACATTCATAATTGACATATGGTGGGTGGCGTGAGTGACTGAAACACATACCCGAGTAGGTGGGTTGTTGCGTATGGGATAAAGATGACTTGATACTTAATGCTATGGTTGGGTTCTACCTTAATGATCTTTGCTAGTTGCGGATGCTTGCTTGAGTTCCAATCATAAGTGCATATGATCCAAGTACGAAAAGTATGTTAGCTCATGCCTCTCCCTCATATAAAATTGCAATAATGATTACCGGTCTAGTTATCGATCGCCTAAGGAAAAATAACTTTCTTGTGTGACAAAAAGCTCTCTAGTAAACAACTAACTTTTATTATCTCACAAAGTACTCCTAGTTTTATTCTTGCAAAGTAGTTCTAGCATCACACCTACAAAATAGTTTCACCTTGTTTTAGGTAAAGCAAACGCTAAGTGTGCGTAGAGTTGTATCGGTGGTCGATAGAACTTGAGAGAATATAAATTCTACCTTTAGCTCCTCGTTGGGTTTGATACTCTTATTTATCAAAAAAGGCTGCAAACGATCCCCTATACTTGTAGGTTATCAAAAATTCCCAAAGATGGGGAGGGCCCTTGCTACGGCAAGGCCAGGGAATATCTGACAGCCTACAAGGCTACATATCGTGGGTGGGACGGGGATGTACCTGATCCCATACTATCGGAGATCAATGAGATGGTAGTGGTTTTGTCTGGACACGGCAGGCCACATGGCCACCGTGTGCTTTTTAATGGCGTGATCCAGCCTACCGTCAAATACACATAGCTCCGGTCTTCTAGCATGAGCGCAAGCGTGACTAAGACATCCCAGGCACGACCTAGCTGATCCAGAGAGGAACAAGTAAGCATGTTTCTCCTTTTCATCCTCTTTCTCACTTTCTTTCCTGCATGGCTTTGCTAATTAGATCCATTATGTCAAATTGTAGGCCTACTTATGTATCTCAATGTTTATCGTCAAGAGTGCATAGAACATGAGTCCAAACTATGAGTGCTCAAGGAGTACCGCGCTACACAAATGGAGGTTAGTTTTGACCACTTAGAGCCAAGATAAATTTTGTGCTTTCACTACTTTTGAACTCTGTCTTCGCTTGTCAACTAACACGCATAATGTCTACTCGGCTCTTCAACATGGCACTCGGGCTCCACCAATGGGACTGCCACCACCAAATCCTGGACCATACCACAAATGCTAGTGATCGAAGAATTCTTGCCACGTGGCACAAGGACTCCGATTAGTACATTGCCAAACTATTCAAGCATTACCTATCATTTTTCAACAAATAGCTTGAGATTTCTCCTTAATGTATCTTTCGAACACAATGTAGGGATCTTATGGATAAAACATTGATGGTGATTCTTCTGCTCCTGGTGCTGGTACTCCTGGTTCATAGAGCCCATTCACCATAGCTCATAACCCAGGTGGTGATGAAGGTGGTGCTTCTACCTCGTCTCATGGATTGCCCCTTCTAGTTAGTCCCTACTCTCAAGATGCATCAATTCATAGTTAGAACATTTCCGACGAAGCAAACTTAGAACTAGACAAAATGCCACGCTAAACGGTCGTCCTTCTTCACTTTTTAGTGATGCTTTTTGTTAGTGGACTTCGGTTATGGTGGTGCTGGAAAGGCGATGGTGGTGTGGTGGTGCTATGGTGGTGTGGTGGTGTGGTGGAAGGCTGTCTATGGTGTGGTGTATTACTCATGGATGATGTTATCTTTCTTTCTCAAGGATTATGCTATGTGTGACTTTGTGCATGAATATGTGGATGACTTTGTGCTATATGGACGATGATATGTTGATGTTATATATGTGGATGATGTGGATGATGCTATGTTGGTTTAGATGATGCATGATGATGTTATGTGTGATGGATATGCTATGTTGACGTTATATATGTGGTGATGTAGCATTTATAATTTGCAGGGCAGAAGCAAAACAAGCCCCAAAAAATGACCAAACTTATGCTGACGGCTAGCCTCGGCGGAGCTCCCAAGTTGCACCACGTGTCAAGGTATGCCGATGGTTGTGCCGTCAGCGTAGGCAATCGGTCCGGAGCACCCAGGGGGTGCCCTGTGGTAGAGATATGTCGATGGTACAGCCGTCGACATAGATCCAGGCTATGTCGATGGTTGTATCATCGGCATAGCTCTGCGTCGTGGCCAATGCTAGTGCAGGCACGTGTCCGGATGGAGTTTGACGGACGCATTGTTTATTTATTTATTTTCGATGGCTCGTTAAAGTCGTCGGCATAGGGTTATATGCCGGCAGGTTTTGTGTGCTGATGGGCATCCGAGGTTTACCGAAAGATTCTAAGCCAACGGGTATATGCTGATGGTTTTCGGGCCTTTGCCGGCGGTTTTTGTCTCCAGCATATACGTGAAATCCTATAGTGATACGATGTTTTTCCCCATACATGTAAGGAGGAATCGTTTTTGTTTTGGTAATTTAATGAGGTGCCTTGGACATTTGCCTAGTAGTGATGTTTGCAGAAAGACTGGAAGTGTTATATACTTAAATACATGTATATACTCACCCGCAAAAAATGTATATATTCAAGAGTTCAAATAAATGTACTCCCTCCATTCCCTTATACAAGGTCACTATCAAAAATACATTTTGCATCTATACAAAGCCACCAACAGTAACCGAGGCAAAAATTAATGATGTTTTTTCATACTAGCAACTTTTTAATACTTGCATACATGTAGTCATAAAGTCACTCAGCTACTTCATTCCTATTCCTTCTTTGCATGCATGTGGTGTATTAATGATCCCGGTTAATGAAAATAAAAGTTGTCTTGCAAAACAGTCATTAAATTTTACCTTAGTGTAGAGAATGATTTGGTGCATCGATAATTGATTGATCATGCACTAGGCACATATATATAGGTACAAGAGGTGTGACCGGTATCTTATCTCCTAAGATACACGTACATACAGAGGGAGATAGACACTACAGGTACTGCATATGAAACCCTGACCTACATACATGTACACATGTTCAACACCCCCCCATAGTCGAAGCGTCGCCCGTGATGCAGAGACTGGACCGAAAGCCCTCAAATGTCAAGGTGGGTAGTCCCTTCATCATAACATCGGCGAACTGCTGATTGGTGGGCACATGGAGAACGCGAACACGACCAAGTGTGATGTGCTCCCTGACGAAGTGTATGTCGAGCTCAATGTGCTTCGTCCGTCGATGATGGACAGGGTTAGCAGCGAGGTACACCGCGGAGACGTTGTCATAGTAGACAAGCGTCGCCTTGGTAACCTCACATAGCAACTCCTGAAGAAGCTGTCATGGCCAAGAGCACTCCGCGACGGCGTTGGCCATAGCCCGGTACTCAGCCTCGGCGCTCGATCGTGAGACCGTGGGTTATCGTTTAGACGACCACAAAATCAGAGAGGGCCCAAGGTAGACGCAATAGCCGGAAGTGGAGCGTCGAGTGCTGGGACACCCAGCCCAGTCGGCGTCGGAGTAGGCGACAAGGTTGGTGTCAGGTGATGCCGTCAGGGTGAGACCCATGGCTGTGGTGCCACGTATATACCGAAGAATATGTTTCACCAGAGCCCAATGAGTGTCACGAGGAGCATGCATATGAAGGCACACCTGCTGGACAGCGTACTGAATGTCCGGACGCGTCAGCGTGAGGTACTGAAGCGCAGCGACGATGGAGCAGTAGATGGGAGCGTCGGACACCTTAGCCATCGTGTTGATAGGCGTAGGAGCAGGCTTGCAGTTAAGCATGCCCGCTCTCTCCAGAAGCTCGTAGGCGTACTTCTGCTGGTGTAGGAAGAAGCCAGTGGCTGGGCGCACAACCTCGATGACGAGGAAGTAGTGAAGAGCCCCCAAGTCCTTGAGGGCGAACTCAGTGCTGAGGCGAGCTGTGATCTGCTGAAGGAACGCTGGCGAGGATGCAGTCAGGATGATGTCGTCGATGTACAGAAGGAGGTACGCGGTGGCGGGGCCCTGGTGATAAACAAACAGGGAGGCATCGGACCGTGTGGACCGGAACCCCTGCTGCTGAAGGAAGGCCACGATCCGCTAGTACCAGGCCCGAGGCACCTGCTTCAACCCATAGAGAGAACGGGAGAGTAAGCACATGTGGTCCGGATAGTCGGTGTTGACGAAACCAGTAGGCTGCTGACAGAACACCTGCTCGTCCAGATGGCCATGCAAGAAAGCATTAGACACATCGAGCTGGTGGACTGGCCAGGTACAAGAAACAGCAAGCTGGAGGACAGCGCGAATCATGCCCGGTTTGAAAACCGGGGCGAAGGTGACGATGAAGTCCACGCCGGCACGCTGACGGAAGCCGTGCACCACCCAACGCGCCTTGTAGCGCTCGAGAGAGCCGTCGGGGCGAGTCTTGTGGTGGAAGACCCACTTGCCAGTGATGACATTGGCACGGGGAGGCCGCGGGACAAGCTGCCACATACGGTTGCGCTGCAGGGCATGAAACTCCTCACGCATCGCAGCTAGCCAGTTCGGATCTCGAAGAGCTGCGTGAGCGGAGGTGGGGAGCGGAGACGGCGCCGAGGAAGATGCAGCACACACGTACTCGTCAGACGGGTAGCGCGTGCTAGGACGAAGTGTCCCAGTCCGAGCCTGAGTGACCGCACCGGGGGCCACGACGGGGCGGGTGGGGTGGGCTGCGGCGTGGGCGGCCGAGGGGGTTGTAATGGGGGCGGCCGAGGGGGCCACGGCGACGGGGGCCACAGCAGGGGCCATGGCAGGGGCTGCCGGTGCGGGGAGCGCGGGCAAGGCCGAGCCCAGTGCATGACTGGGCGTTTCGCCAGAGGTGGAGGCAGGGGAGAACCGTGCCGCGGGAGACGCCGAGGGTGATGGTACCTGCTGAAATGGGAACATCGGCTCATCAAAGTACACATGCGGCGAAGTGAAAAGGGGGTGGGACACTGGATCATAGCACCGGTAACCTTTGGTGTTGGGAGGATAACCAAGGAAGATGCAAGGAAGAGAGCGAGTTTGTGAGGAGCAGTGGATGCGGTGCTAGGATAACAGAGCCACCCGAAGATGCGAAGACCGTCATAAGATGGAACCGCACCGAAGAAGAGCTAGTGAGTAGTGTAGTTCCAGCGCGAACGACACGGGCGAATGTTAATAAGGAGGCTAGCGGTTGCGAGCGCATCCGGCCAGAATTGAGGAGGCACGTAGGAGTGGAAGAGCAATGTGCGGACACAGTCATTAAGAGTGCGAATGATGCTCTCGGCGCGACCATTCTGCTGTGACGTGTAGGGGCAAGTGAGGCAAAAGATAGTGCCGTGGGACGCAAGAAGATTGCGGACGGCGACGTTGTCAAACTCCTTGTCGTTGTCAGTTCGCAAGGCGAGAATAGGACGACCGAACTATGTGGTGACATATGAATAAAAAGCTGTGAGTGTGGCAAGAGCATCGGACTTACGACAGAGAGGGAATGTACACACATAATGAGAAAACTCATCCAATATCACCAAATAGTATAAGTAGTCCGTGTTGCTCGCAACCGGGGACGTCCAAACATCACTATGCAATAACTGAAATGGAAAGGTGGAAATGTTTGTATACTCACTAAAGGGAAGAGGAACGTGCTTGCCAAGACGGCAAACCTCACAAGTGTGGTCGTCAACCTTATTACATGAGAAAGAAAAACTCTGAAGAGTCTGACGCATAATGGTGGAGTTGGGATGACCGAGGCGGGCGTGCCAAAGATCGACACTAGCAGCGAAGGCGGCGGGACGATGGGTGGTGGTGGCGCCAGAGGGATGCATCGGGTAAAGCTCGTCCGAGCTGTCACATCGGTGGAGTACCATCCGTGTACGGGCGTCCTTCACAGAAAAGCTGATATTGTCAAATTCAACAGTGATAGGATTCTCACAAGCAAGGCGACGAACAGAAACTAGATTAGTGACTAAGTTAGGAGACACAAGAACATTAGACATATTAACTGGAGTAGAAGTAGAGAGAAATTATGTTGGAAATATGCCCTAGAGGCAGTAATAAAATGGTTATTATTATATTTCCTTATTCATGATAATTGTCTATTGTTCATGCTATAATTGTGTTATCCGGAAATCGTAATACAAATGTGAATACATAGACCACAACATGTCCCTAGTGTGCCTCTAGTTGACTAGCTCGTTGATCAATAGATGGTTACGGTTTCCTGACCATGGACATTGGATGTCATTGATAATGGTATCACATCATTAGGAGAATGATGTGATGGACAAGACCCAATCCTAAGCATAGCGCAAGATCGTGTAGTTCGTCTGCTAAAGCTTTTCTAATGTCAAGTATCCTTTCCTTAGACCATGAGATTGTGCAACTCCCGGATATTGTAGGAATACTTTGGGTGTGCCAAACGTCACAACGTAACTGGGTGACTATAAAGGTGCACTACGGGTATCTCCGGAAGTGTCTGTTGGGTTGGCACGAATCGAGACTTGGATTTGTCACTCCGTATGATGGAGAGGTATCTCTGGGCCCACTCGGTAAGACATCATCATAATGAGCTCAATGTGACTAAGTATTGGTCACGGGATGATGTGTTACGGAACGAGTAAAGTGACTTGCCGGTAACAAGATTGAATGATGTATTGGGATACCGACGATCGAATCTCGGGCAAGTAACGTACCGATTGACAAAGGGAATTGTATGCGGGATTGCTTGAATCCTCGACGTCGTGGTTCATCCGATGAGATCGTCGTGGAACATGTGGGAGCCAACATGGGTATCCAGATCCCGCTGTTGGTTATTGGCCAGAGAGTTGTCTCGGTCATGTATGCATGGTTCCCGAACCTGTAGGGTCTACACACTTAAGGTTCGATGACGCTAGGGTTATTAGGAAGACTTGTATGTGATTACCGAATGTTGTTCGGAGTCCCAGATGAGATCCCGGACGTCACGAGGAGTTCCGGAATGGTCCGGAGGTGAAGATTTATATATAGGAAGTTGTCATACGGTCACCGGAAAGGTTCGGGGGCTTATCGGTATTGTACCGGGGCCACCGAAGGGGTTCCGGGGGTCCATCGGGAGGGGCCACCTCTCTCGGAGGGCCTCCTGGGCCGTAGAGGAAAGGGAACCAGCCCCGAGTGGGCTGGGCGCATCCCCCCCCTTGGGCCCATGCGCTTAGGGTTGGGGGGACCCTAGAGGGGGCGCCCCCCCCCCCTTGCTTGGGAGGCAAGCCCACCCCTTGGCCGCCCCCCCTCTAGATCTCATCTAGAGGGGGCCGGCCCCCTTCCTCCTTCCCCTATAAATAGAGGGGCAAGGGGAGGTCTGCACACCACATGAAAGGCGCAGCCCCTCCCCTCCCCAACACCTCTCCTCCTCCATTAAGAGCTTGGCGAAGCCCTGCCGGAGTACTGCCACTCCACCACCACCACGCTGTCGTGCTGCTGTTGGAGCTCTCTTCCTCAACCTCTCCCTCCTCCTTGCTGGATCAAGGCGCGGGAGACGTCTCCGCTCCGTACGTGTGTTGAACGCGGAGGTGTCGTCCGTTCGGCGCTAGGATCATCGGTGATTTGGATCACGTCGAGTACGACTCCATCAACCTCGTTCTCTTGAACGCTTCCGCTCGCGATCTACAAGGGTATGTAGATGCACTCCTCTCCCTCTCGTTGCTAGATGACTCCATAGATTGATCTTGGTGATGCGTAGAAAATTTTAAATTTCTACTACGATCCCCAACAGTGGCATCATGAGCTAAGTCTATGCGTAGTTTCTATGCACGAGTAGAACACAAGTTGTTGTGGGCGTCGATTTTGTCAATTTACTTGCCGTTACTAGTCTTATCTTGATTCGGCGGCATCGTGGGATGAAGCGGCCCGGACCGACCTTACACGTACGCTTACGTGAGACTGGTTCCACCGACTGACATGCACTAGTTGCATAAGGTGGCTAGCGGGTGTCTGTCTCTCTCCCACTTTAGTCGGATCGGATTCGATGAAAAGGGTCCTTATGAAGGGTAAATAGAAATTGGCATATCACGTTGTGGTTTTGGCGTAGGTAAGAAACGTTCTTGCTAGAAACCGATAGCAGCCACGTAAAACTTGCAACAACAATTAGAGGACGTCTAACTTGTTTTTGCAGCATATGCCGTGTGATGTGATATGGTCAGAAGGATGTGATGAATGATATATGTGATGTATGAGATTGATCATGTTCTTGTAATAGGAATCACGACTTGCATGTTGATGAGTATGACAACCGGCAGGAGCCATAGGAGTTGTCTTAATTTATTTATGACCTGCGTGTCAACATAAACGTCATGTAATTACTTTACTTTATCGCTAACCGTTAGCCATAGTAGTAGAAGTAATAGTTGGCGAGACAACTTCATGAAGACACGATGATGGAGATCATGATGATGGAGGTCATGGTGTCATGCCGGTGACGATGATGATCATGGCGCCCCGAAGATGGAGATCAAAAGGAGCAAAATGATATTGGCCATATCATGTCACTATTTGATTGCATGTGATGTTTATCATGTTTTACATCTTATTTGCTTAGAACGACGGTAGCATAAATAAGATGATCCCTCGCAATAATTTCAAGAAAGTGTTCCCCCTAACTGTGCACCGTTGCTAAGGTCCATTGTTCCGAAGCACCACGTGATGATCGGGTGTGATAGGTTCTAACGTTCGCATACAACGGGTGTAAGCCAGATTTACACACGCAATACACTTAGGTTGACTTGACGAGCCTAGCATGTACAGACATGGCATCGGAACACGGAAGACCGAAAGGTCGAACATGAGTCGTATAGAAGATACGATCTACATGAAAATGTTCACCGACGATGACTAGTCTGTCTCACGTGATGATCGGACACGGCCTAGTTGACTCGGATCATGTATCACTCAGATGACTAGAGGGATGTCTATCTGAGTGGGAGTTCATTAAATAATTTGATTAGATGAACTTAATTATCATGAACATAGTCTAAAAATCTTTGCAATATGTCTTATAGATCAAATGGACCACGCTAATGTTGCCCTCAACTTCAACACATTCCTAGAGAAAACCAAGCTGAAAGACGATGGCAGCAACTACACGGACTGGGTCCGTAACCTGAGGATTATCCTCATAGCTGCCAGGAAAGCATATGTCCTTGATGCACCGCTAGGTGAAGCACCTGTTTTCCCTGCAGAACAAGACGTTATGAACGCTTGGCAGACGCGTAGTGATGATTACTCCTGGTTTAGTGCGGCATGCTTTACAGCTTAGAACCGGGGCTCCAAAAGCGTTTTGAGCAACACGGAGCATATGAGATGTTCCAAGAGCTGAAAATGGTTTTCCAAGCTCATGCCCGGGTCGAGAGATATGAAGTCTCCGACAAGTTCTACAGTTGTAAGATGGAGGAGAATAGTTCCGTCAGCGAGCACATACTCAAAATGTCTAGGTTGCACAACCGCTTGTCTCAGTTGGGAGTTAATCTCCTGGATGATGCGGTCATTGACAGAATCCTTCAGTCGCTCCCACCTAGCTACAAGAGCTTTGTGATGAACTTCAATATGCAGAGGATGGAAAAGACCATTCCCGAGGTATATTCAATGCTGAAATCAGCGGAGGTGGAAATCAAAAAGGAACATCAAGTGTTGATGGTGAATAAAACCACTAAGTTCAAGAAAGGCAAGGGTAAAAAGAACTTCAAGAAGGACGGCAAGGGAGTTGCCGCGCCCGGTAAGCAAGCTGCCGGGAAGAAGCCAAAGAATGGACCCAAGCCTGAGACTAAGTGCTTTTATTGCAAGGGAAACGGTCACTGGAAGCGGAACTGCCCCAAGTACTTAGCGGATAAGAAGGCCAGCAGTACCAAAGGTATATGTGATATACATGTTATTGATGTGTACCTAACCAGCGCTCGTAGTAGCTCCTGGGTATTTGATACCGGTGCAGTTGCTCATATTTGTAACTCAAAACAGGAACTGCGGAATAAACGGAGACTGGCGAAGGACGAGGTGACGATGCGCGTCGGGAATGGTTCCAAGGTCGATGTGATGCCGTCGGCACGCTACCTCTACATTTACCTACGGGATTAGTTTTAAACCTCAATAATTGTTATTTGGTACCAACTTTGAGCATGAACATTGTATCTCGATCTCATTAATGCGAGATGGCTACTCATTTAAATCTGATAATAATGGTTGTTCTATTTATATGAGAGACATGTTTTATGGTCATGCTCTGCTGGTCAATGGTTTATTCTTATTTAATCTCGAACATGATGTTACACATATTCATAGTGTGAATGCCAAAAGGTGTAAGGTTGATAATGATAGTCCCACATACTTGTGGCACTGCCACCATGGTCACATTGGTGTCAAACGCATGAAGAAACTCCATGCAGATGGACTTTTGGAGTCTCTTGATTATGAATCATTTGACACGTGCGAACCATGCCTCATGGGAAAAATGACCAAGACTCCGTTCTCCAGAACAATAGAGCGAGCAACCAACTTATTGGAAATCATACATACTGATGTGTGCGGTCCAATGAGTGTTGAGGCTCGCGGTGGCTATCGTTATGTTCTCACCCTCACTGGTGAGTTGAGTAGATATGGGTATGTCTACTTAATGAAACACAAGTCTGAGACCTTTGAAAAGTTCAAGGAATTTCAGAGTGAGGTTGAGAATCAACATGACAGGAAAATCAAGTTCTTACGATTAGATCGTGGGGGAGAATATTTGAGTCACGAATTTGGCACGCACTTAAGGAAATGTGGAATAGTTTCACAACTCACGCTTCCTGGAACACCACAGCGTAATGGTGTGTCCGAAAGTCGTAATTGCACCCTATTGGATATGGTGCAATCTATGATGTCTCTTACCGATCTACCGCTATCATTTTGGGGTTATGCTATGGAGACTACCGCATTCACTTTAAATAGGGCTCCGTCGAAATTTGTTGAGACGACACCGTATGAATTGTGGTTTGGTAAGAAACCTAAGCTGTCGTTTCTGAAAGTTTGGGGATGTGATGCTTATGTCAAGAAACTTCAACCTGAAAAGCTCGAACCCAAATCAAAAAAATGCGTCTTCATAGGATACCCTAAAGAAACTATTGGGTACACCTTCTACATCAGATCCGAAGGCAATATCTTTGTTGCCAAGAATGGATCCTTTCTAGAGAAAGAGTTTCTCTCGAAAGAAGTAAGTGGGAGGAAAGTAGAACTTGATGAAGTATTGCCTCTTGAACCGGAGAGTGGCGCAGCTCAAGAAAATGTTTCTGAGGTGCCTGAACCAACTAGAGAGGAAGTTAGTGATGATGATCATGAAACTTCAGATCAAGTTGCTACTGAACTTCGTAGGTCCACAAGGACACGTTCCGCACCAGAGTGGTACGGCAACCCTGTCCTGGAAATCATGTTGTTAGACAATGGTGAACCTTCGAACTATGAAGAAGCAATGGCGGGCCCAGATTCTGACAAATGGCTGGAACCCATGAAATCTGAGATAGGATCCATGTATGAAAATGAAGTATGGACTTTGACTGACTTTCTCGATGATCGGCGAGCCATAGAAAATAAATGGATCTTTAAGAAGAAGACAGACGCGGATGGTAATGTGACCATCTATAAGGCTTGGCTTGTCGCTAAGGGTTATAGACAAGTTCAAGGGGTTGACTATGATGAGAATTTCTCACCCGTAGCGAAGCTGAAGTCCGTCCGAATCATGTTAGCAATTGCCGCATTCTATGATTATGAGATATGGAAAATGGACGTCAAAACAGCATTCCTTAATGGTTTCCTTAAGGAAGAATTGTATATGATGCAGCCGGAAGGTTTTGTTGATCCTAAGAATGCTGACAAGGTGTGCAAGCTCCAACGCTCAATCTATGGGCTGGTGCAAGCATCTCAGAGTTGGAACATTCGATTTGATGAGATGATCAAAGCGTTTGGGTTTACGTAGACTTATGGAGAAGCATGTGTTTACAAGAAAGTGAGTGGGAGCTCTGTAGCATTTCTCATATTATATGTGGATGACATACTATTGATGGGAAATGATATAGAATTCTTGGAAAGCATAAAGGCCTACTTGAACAAGTGTTTTTCAATGAAGGACCTTGGAGAAGCTGCTTATATATTAGGCATCAAGATCTATAGA
This sequence comes from Triticum urartu, assembly GCF_003073215.2. Taxonomy (NCBI): domain Eukaryota; kingdom Viridiplantae; phylum Streptophyta; class Magnoliopsida; order Poales; family Poaceae; genus Triticum; species Triticum urartu. Next base: position 374,078,456 of record NC_053023.1, on the reverse strand, counting down.
GATAGATCGAGACGCCTCATTGGTCTTTCACAAAGTACGTACCTTGACAAGATATTGAAGAAGTTCAATATGGATCAGTCCAAGAAGGGGTTCTTGCCTGTGTTGCAAGGTATGAGATTGAGCACGGCTCAATGCCCGACCACGGCAGAAGATAGAGAAAAGATGAGTGTCGTCCACTATGCCTCGGCCATAGGGTCTATCATGTATGTCATGTTGTGTACCAGACCTGATGTAAACCTTGTCATAAGTTTGGTAGGAAGGTACCAAAGTAATCCCGGCATGGAACACTGGACAGCGGTCAAGAATATCCTGAAGTACCTGAAGAGGACTAAGGATATGTTTCTCGTTTATGGAGGTGACAAAGAGCTCGTCATAAAGGGTTACGTCGATGCTAGCTTCGACACAGATCTGGATGACTCTAAGTCACAAACCGGATACGTGTATTTTTTGAATGGTGGGGCAGTCAGCTGGTGCAGTTGCAAGCAAAGCGTCGTGGCGGGATCTACATGTGAAGCGGAGTACATGGCAGCCTCGGAGGCAGCACAAGAAGCAATCTGTATAAAGGAGTTCATTACCGACCTAGGAGTTATTCCCATTGCGTAGGGCCCGATTACTCTCTTCTGTGACAACACTGGAGCTATTGCCCTTGCCAAGGAGCACAGGTTTCACAGGAAGACCAAGCATATCAAGCGTCACTTCAACTCCATTCGTGAAAATGTTCAAAATGGAGACATAGATATTTGTAAAGTGCATACGGACCTGAATGTCGCAGATCCGTTGACTAAACCTCTTCCTCGAGCAAAACATGATCAACACCAAAACTCTATGGGTGTTTGATCCATCACAATGTAACAAGATTACTGACTCTAGTCCAAGTGGGAGACTGTTGGAAATATGCCCTAGAGGCAATAATAAAATGGTTATTATTATATTTCCTTGTTCATGATAATTGTCTATTGTTCATGCTATAATTGTGTTATCCGGAAATCGTAATACATGTGTGAATACATAGACCACAACATGTCCCTAGTGAGCCTCTAGTTGACTAGCTCGTTGATCAATAGATGGTTACGGTTTCCTGACCATGGACATTGGATGTCATTGATAACGGGATCACATCATTAGGAGAATGATGTGATGGACAAGACCCAATCCTAAGCATAGTGCAAGATCGTGTAGTTCGTCTGCTAAAGCTTTTCTAATGTCAAGTATCCTTTCCTTAGACCATGAGATTGTGCAACTCTCGGATACTGTAGGAATACTTTGGGTGTGCCAAATGTCACAACGTAACTAGGTGACTATAAAGGTGCACTACGGGTATCTCCGAAAGTGTCTGTTGGGTTGGCACGAATCGAGACTGGGATTTGTCACTCCGTATGACGGAGAGGTATCTCTGGGCCCACTCGGTAAGACATCATCGTAATGAGCTCAATGTGACTAAGTGTTGGTCACGGGATGATGTGTTACGGAAAGAGTAAAGTGACTTGCTGGTAACGAGATTGAACGAGGTATTGGGATACCGACGATCGAATCTCAGGCAAGTAACGTACCGATTGACAAAGGGAATTGTATACGGGATTGCTTGAATCCTCGACATCGTGGTTTATCCGATGAGATCATCGTGGAACATGTGGGAGCCAACATGGGTATCCAGATCCCGCTGTTGGTTATTGGCCGGAGAGTTGTCTCGGTCATGTCTGCATGGTTCCCGAACCCGTAGGGTCTACACACTTAAGGTTCCATGACGCTAGGGTTATTAGGAAGACTTGTATGTGATTACCGAATGTTGTTCGGAGTCTCGGATGAGATCCCGTATGTCACGAGGAGTTTCGGAATGGTCCAAATGTGAAGATTTATATATAGGAAGTTGTCATACGGTCACCGGAAAGGTTCGGGGGCTTATCGGTATTGTACCGGGGCCACCGAAGGGGTTCCGGGGGTCCACCGGGAGGGGCCACCTCTCTCGGAGGGCCTCATGGGCCGTACAGGAAAGGAAACCAGCCCCAAGTGGGATGGGAACATCCCCCCTTGGGCCCATGCGCCTAGGGTTGGGGGGAAACCCTAGAGGGGGCGCCCCCCCCCTTGCTTGGGGGGCAAACCCACCCCTTACCCCCCCCTTGCCCCCCCCTCTAGATCTCATCTAGAGGGGGCCGGCCCCCTTCCTCCTTCCCCTATAAATAGAGGGGCAAGGGGAGGGCTGCACACCACATCAAAGGCGCAGCCCCTCCCCTCCCCAACACCTCTCCTCCTCCGTTAAGAGCTTGGCGAAGCCCTGCCGGAGTACTGCCACTTCACCACCAGCACGCCGTCGTGCTGCTGTTGGAGATCTCTTCCTCAACCTCTCCCTCCTCCTTGCTGGATCAAGGCACGGGAGACGTCTCCGCTCCGTACGTGTGTTGAACGCGGAGGTGCCGTCCGTTCGGCGCTAGGATCATCGGTGATTTGGATCACGCCGAGTACGACTCCATCAACCGCATTCTCTTGAACGCTTCCGCTCGCGATCTACAAGGGTATGTAATTGCACTGCTCTCCCTCTTGTTGCTAGATGACTCCATAGATTGATCTTGGTGATGCGTAGAAAATTTTAAATTTCTGCTACGATCCCCAACAAATGACATATGACCGACATGTGTAATGGGTAGGGAGAAACTGTTACCAACGGTGATGCGAGTGGGAGTATGAACAGGAGTGGCAGACGTGAGGTTACCGGGATGAGCAGTCATATGAGCGGTGGCGCCCGAGTCCATGTACCAATCACCGCCGCCACCATAGGAACTCGCTGACGGGGCGGAGTGCAGAGCAGCGAGAAGGGCCGGGTCCCACGGCGGCGGCACCTGAGGAGGGTAAAACCCTCAGTAGGCTGGCGCGGGGCAGCTCCATAGGCTGGCGCCGAAAGCCAGTGCGGCCTCGTAGGTGGGCGCGGGCGAGGGCGCAGCATCGTAGCCGCTGTAGGGAGCGGCGTTCTGCGGGGCGAAGAGGGCCTGGTGGCTCGTCGGACGAGGCCCAAGGATGCCCGGAGCGGGAGCACGAGGGACCGGCATCGAGTACGCGTGGACGACGCCGGTCCACGGGTTGGTGTCGTACGTCCATGGAGGGGTGGCCTGCTGCTGCTGCTACTAACGAGCCCCCCCCCCTCGGTGCCTGTTGCTGCTTGCGGCCGCCCCCATGGCGGTTGCCGCGGCGCCCACCACCGGGCTACTAGGGGGCAGCGGGAGGGGCGGGAGATGTGGGCGGCAGGGGAAGTACCCCGGAGGCGCGGGGGGCAGCGGCTGCTGGCGCGGCGCGGGTGGGCAACCGGTGGTGGGGCGCCACGGGAGATGCCGACGGCGAGGGTGTGGTGCTGCACATGCTTCTTGACCCCCTTCATCCGGCGCTCCTCCAACCGCAAGTACGCCACGAACTTGGGGAAGGAGGGCCCCGGCATCAAGGTGAGGTTGAAGGCGGCATTGCTGAAGTCCTCGTTGAGGCCGGCGGTGAGCGTTCTTAGGAGGAGGTCATCGTCAACCTTGGCGCTTCAGGCGCTAGTAGTCATCAATGGACTGTTCATCATGGTGACAGTCAAAAAATTCCTGCTGCAAAAAAACGTGGCGCTGAAGGTTGTTGTCGGTGAAGAGGCCGTTCAGCTTAACCCACAGGTCGCGGGCGCCGTCGCTGGTGCTCACGACCGTGTGGAACAGGCCCTTGGAGATGATGGTGAAGAACCACCGGATGATCGTGGCGTCGATCACGGTCCACTCGGGGTCGTCCACCGTGGCGCGAGAGTCAACGGTGTCGTCCACATGATCCACGAGGTTGTTCTCGCGGAAGAGCAACGAGAAGTACGTCTTCCACGCGAAGTACGTAGAGGTGGAGGCGTCGAAGACGACGGGGACGCGTGCGTGGACGTTGATGTCGCGGATTTCAGCAGGGTCGACGGCGAAAGGGTTGGAGTAGGAGGAGGCGTTGGACAATATGGCGGCGAGGGGTTGGGGAAGGGGGCGGCGCGACTGTGGTAGGGTGGCACAACGGTGGGAGAGGCGCGGCGCGGCGAGAGGGTGGCGCAGCAGGGAGGAAAGGACGCGCGGGGAGGCGCGCGTGGAGAGGGGTGGCGGCGGCGGCGTGGTGCGGCGGTGGCAGATGGCGGCGGTGACTAGGGTTTGCGGAAGCGGGAGGATCGACTTGTGATAGATATCATGTAGAGAATAATTTGGTGCATCGATAATTGATTGATCATGTACTAGACACATATATAATACAAGGGGTGCGATCGGTATCTTTTCTCCTAAAATACACATACATACAGAGAAAGACAGACACTACAGATACTGCATACGAAACCTAAATCTACATACATGTACACATGTTCACCATTTAGTATCTGTAATCTGGATTTGTGGCCTTGTATAAGAAAATGAAGAGGTACTATATATTCAGGTTAAATCGATTTATTGGCCATATGAAAATAGTAACACGGATGGAATCATTAAAAAGTACTTTGGCAGTGCTAAATTCTTTAGCACAGTACTACCTTCGTCATGGTTTATTGGTCTTTTTAGTGTTTTGTGCCAAATTCTAACCATGAATTTAATTAACTAAATACTAATGCATGTCATAAAAAATAGTACCATTGGAAGCTATGTTTAAATACAAATCTAACGATATAATTTTTGATGGCATGCATTTGTATTTTGTCAGTGAAATCTATGGTCAAATTTTGACACAAAATACGAAAAGGACCAATAAATTAGGACGGAGATAGTATATATTCAAGAGTTCCGATAAATATATATATTCAGGGTAAAAAATAAGGAAAATAAAAATAGGCGGAATATCTGTTTGGAATGTAAGGATGATATACAGTTGGTCGGCTTTTGAGATGAGCCCTAGCAATAGGCTACAAATAGCTGCTTCTGTAAGCACAGTACTGGGTACTGCTTGCATTTAAAGATGGCCTGAAACCCTGCTGTGGCTTTCACCAGTGGATGCAGGGTGCACAAGATCCAAACAAAATCTACCCCTAGATTCAGTTCACAAACACCTCTCTCTCTCTCCTCTCTCACGCGCAACGAGCAAGGATGTGCACACTAGAGAGAGCATGCAGCGCGGGTACATGCTGCCCAAAGAGAAGCGTACTGAAAGAGGGCTCGGATAGTAACTATACATCACTGCAGAGCATCCTGTTGAAAATGTTGCCCCCTCTCTCTCTTCTCTCGTCCTCTCTCTCTAGCTTCATGTCTCTTGTCAGGCAACCAGGATAGCCCAGCAACAAAGGAGCTAAAACAAGGGCATCTCCAAAGCGGATCACCAAAACGCCAGTAAACGTGTGGACAGGACGGCCATATACTTTTTGATCTGGAATTTAAATCATCATATGTCGGTGAAACGCGAAATATTCCAAACATCCGAAATCCTACAAACCGTCCTCCAACTTGGGGTTGTTTTGAGAGAGTCCGGACATCCGCTCGGCCCACTATCAGTTGGACCACATCTGTCATGGCCAGTTTAGCTAGGCCCACCGGGTAATCTTAGCCCACAAGTTATCTTAGGTTAATTTTTATGCAAGTTATCTTAGGTTAATTCTTATGCAAGTTACCTAGATTATAAATATAGGCTGTAAGACTCTTTTTGGAATTAAGCAATAAGAAGATTATTATCTCTATTGCCCGGCTCCCAGAGGAACCGGAACCCTAGCCACCTCTAACCCTAGCCGCCGCCATCTCCCTCCTCTTCCACGACAGCGCCCAACCGCCGGCGCGGCCGCTCCTCGCCTCACCCAACTCCCTCCTTCCCCTACAGCCTTCGGCCAAGACCGGGCAGAACCCTAGCCCCTAACACCTTGGTATCAGGTACCCGGGTTTCGACCATGTCTTCACCGACTCCAAACCCGCCACCACCACAGCCGCCGCTGCCCAACGCCTCCCCCACCGCCGCCGCCACCAATTCCACCAACGCCACCGCTGCGTCGCCGGACACCACGGCCTCCCTATCGGCGCCGATCTCCCCCGCACCCGGCACCACGCCGGGCCAGGGCCAGCCGCAAACCCTCCTCCAGCAACCACCGCCGTCGCCTCCCCCAGCGCCGCCGCAGTTCACACCGGAGGCCATGGCCGGCGTGCTCAACGACCTGGTCGTCGCGGTCCAGGGCATCCGCCTCTACTTGGCGAGCCCGTACGGGCCGCCTCCACCGCTTCATCCGGCCGCGTCCGCGGGCCAGCAGGCGCTGCCGTGGTACTCAGTACCGGCGGCCACCACCGGCGGCTACCCGGCGCTTCTCCCACCGACGGCTTCGACGCCGCCTTGGCCGCAGTGGCCGACGCCGTTCGCGGTGCCAACCGCGCTGCCCGCCACCACCCAAGGACCGCAGTGGCCGATCTGGGCCCCGCTGCCCGCGCCGTCCCCCACCGCGTCGTCCCTCCCGGCGGCAACGGTGCAGGTCCCACCGCCGCCCCCGCCCAACCCTAGCCTAGGCCGGTCCTCGCCGAGCGGCCTTCCGATCCAGGAGGTCCGCTTCCCTTCGTCACCGTCGCCACTTCCCGGCTGGCTCCACGGGCCGCCGTCGGCTTTCACGGAGGCCCGGCCGCCGTGAGGGTTCCAGTTGTAGCCCGAGGCGTCGGGCGCCACAGGGAACTATGCCGGCCCTTCCACCCTGGACCGAGCTCCGTCATCAGCCCTCCGTACCGCCGAGGCAGTGGGCCAGGGCGCGCCACACCAGCAGCCGCCCCGGTTCGCAAAGATTGACTTCGTCACGTACGACGGTTCGGACGACCCGCTTAACTGGCTCAACCAGTGTGACCAGTTCTTCTGTGGACAGCGCACGCCCGCGTCGGAGCGCACTTGGCTGGCTTCCTACCATCTCCGCGGGGCCGCCCAGACATGGTACTACGCCCTCGAGCAGGACGAGGGCGGCATGCCACCGTGGGATCGCTTCCGCGAGCTCTGCCTCCTTCGGTTTGGGCCTCCGGTTCGCGGGAGCCGCCTGGTGGAGCTCGGCCGCCTTCCCTTCATCTCCACGGTGCAGGACTACACCGACCGTTTCCAGGCACTGGCATGCCATGCGTCGGGTGTGACGGCGCAGTAGCAGGCCGACCTCTTTGTCGGTGGACTTCCGGATCACATCCGCATGGACGTGGAGCTTCGGGGACCCCAGGATCTCCAGTCGGCCATGTACTACGCCCGCGCGTTCGAGCGCCGCGCGGTGTCCATCCAGCAGGAATCACCGTCCCGGACCGCTGGGTCGCTACCCGGGCCGGATTCCGCGCAAGGTCGGCCTGCACAGGCTTCTGCGACACCCCTCACCGTGACCGCGGCACGCCCGTTCCGCCGGCTCACCTCAGCCGAGCTACTCGAGTGTCGCCGCCAAGGGTTGTGCTTCAACTACGACGAGCCCTACATGCTCGGCCATGCCTGGCCGCGACTCTTCTACCTGGAGGTTGCAGACTACATTCCAGAGGACGCCGTCGCTGCCAACCTGGTCGCCCCAGCTGCCGAGAAGGTGTTTGACGCTGGTTAATCACCTCGAGGAGTTCCGCAAGCGCTTCCGCACCTTACAGCTCGAGGACGAGTTGTTTGTGCAGGCGGGGAGAAGTGTTATGGCCGGTTTAGCTAGGCCCACCAGGCAATCTTAGCCCACAAGTTATCTTAGGTTAATTCTTATGCAAGTTATCTTAGGTTAATTCTTATGCAAGTTATCTAGGTTATAAATATAGGCTGTAAGACTCTTTTTGGAATTAAGCAATAAGAAGATTATTATCTCTATTGCCCGGCTCCCAGAGGAGCCGGAACCCTAGCCGCCTCTAACCCTAGCCGCCACCATCTCCCTCCTCTTCCGCGACGGCGCCCAACCGCCGGCGCGGCCGCTCCTCGCCTCACCCAACTCCCTCCTTCCCCTACAGCCTTCGGCCAAGACCGGGCAGAACCCTAGCCCCTAACAACATCCCTCACAGCCCACGTCACCCAATCATCTCTTTCTCCTCTTGGTCCATTTGGCCCACTGTCAGTTATAGCCCACTGTTCGAATTTGAAGGACATGGTTGGATGGACGGGCTGTCCGCGGAAACATTTGAACATGTCCACGGACATTTAGTGATGTCTATTTTATGATCCGTGTTGAAGATGCTTTAGAGCAACTCCAAGGGCCGACCCAAACGGACAGCGCATTTGTCCGCTTTTTGTCCATTTGGGTCGGTCGCCCGCTCGGCGTCCGCCCTATTTTACATTTGGATCGGCAGTGCGCCCAACGCGCCGACCCATTTGATGTCCCCACTCAATTTTTAGAAAAGGCCCGCGACAATAGATCATGTCAGCGGCCATGTCTCATGTTGGCACCATGCCAGCGCCGGCATACAATGTCGGCTTCAAAAAATATCACCACACGGTTCATGCTGGCGCACTCGCCAGCGGCCGACACACATGCTAGCACGCAAAAAGGGGTAGGACTTGAGTTCGACCATGCCATCGCGGCCCCTTGGTCATGCCAGCACACCTGCCGGCATACAAAAAAAGGATGACGCTCGCCGCCACAAGATCACTCGTCGGTGAACTTAAGCATGTTGGCCTGCATCTTCTCGAACCACGGCCTCTTCCTTGGCGACACGGTGTTGAGATCCACCTTCATGATCTTCACCCCAGTCATCATGCTCGTGAGAGCCACTTCTTTCGCCTTGGTCTTGGCGTTGGCGGCCTCGATCTCTAGCATCTTGGCTTGCTTCTCCGCCTCCATCTCGAGCATCTTGGCTTGCTTCTCCGCATCCATCTCAAGCCTCCTCCTTTGGATCTCCATGAAGGCGTTCATTTGCTCTTCTTTGAAACGCCAGCGCTCCTCCTCCCTTGAATCCTTCTTGTTTATCATGCCCTCCACGCTTACGATCAAGGCGTTCGATGCCGCATCCCGCTTGTCCCCCTTCTTGGAGTTGGTCTTCCCCCGCGTCCGTGCCTTCTCGCCGTCCCCAACCTCCTCCACTGCTTGCTTCCCCCCCCCCCCCCCCCCCCCCCCCCCCTTCCCCCCCCCCCCCCCCCCACTTGAGGGCGGCATATTGCGCCTTGAACTTCTCCTCGTCTTTGATGACCCTAAAGCAATGGGAGAGGTTGAAACACTTGCCATTGTGTTGTACCTTGAATGCCTCCAAAGCTTGAAATGCCTACAAATGTATTTCATGCAAGCATATTGGCAAACAGTATGCAAATGAACACGCAAGTATAAACTTGAAGACACAAAAGAGGGCGCCTTGCTAGCATACCATGTCTTGCATGCCGATGCCGCTCACGGGGTGGGCCTTGACGCTCTCAAGAGTGGCACAAAACTTGTTGCACTCTTGTTGGATCACCCTCCATCGCTTCGAAATGGACACCCACCCGCGCGTGCTCAGTATTTGGTAAGGCGGAAACTTCTTGCGCTCATGAAACTCCCGGTGGACACAAATCCAAAAAGTTGAATGCTTTTGTTCGGCGGCCGTCTTGGGGTCTTGTCCAATGTCTCGCCAACACTCGCAAAGAAGCTTGTCATTGGCCGCCTTGTATGCCTTCGTCCGCTTGCTCTTGCGCTTCGGCTTCGGCCCGACGGCTTGGTTGGAGCTTGTCCTCGAACAAAGGCTCCACTTCGATGTTGCACTCGTCCTCTTCCTCTTGCCCGTAGTCGTCCAGAAACTCGTGGTCAAGTGGGAAGCCGTCCAGGTCCATGCCGACCTGATCATGCATGAGGGCCGCCTGATCGGGATCGTAGCCAGCGGCCCGCATGAACGCCCCTTAGCCGTCCTGGCTTTGTGTCTCGTCGGGATCATAGCCAGCGGCCAGTGCACCGCCCTAGAATATCAGGTTCTGCATGTAGTCCTCATCGCCGGCGGACGGCATTCCGTCGAACAGGTTGCGGGCGTCCGGCAGCACGTTGATACGTCTCCAACGTATCTATAATTTTTGATTGCTCCATGCTATTATATATTCTATTTTGGATGTTTAATTGGGCTTATTTATACACTTTTATATTATTTTTGGACTAACCTATTAACCGGAGGCCCAACCCAAATTGTTGTTTTTGCCTATTTCAGGTGTTTCGTAGAAAAAGAATATCAAACGGAGTCCAAACAAAATGAAACCTTCGGGAACATGATTTTTGGAACAAACGTGATCCATAGGACTTGAGTGGACGTCAAGCAAGCAACGAGGTGGCCACGAGGTAGGGGGCGCGCCCTACCCCCCTGGGCGCGCCCTCCACCCTCGTGGGCCCCTCGTGGCTCCACCGACCTACTTCTTCCTCCTATATATACCTACGTACCCTGAAAATATCAGAGGGCACCACGAAAACCTAATTCCACCGCCGCAACCTTCTGTACCCGTGAGATCCCATCTTGGGACCTTTTCTGGCGCTCCGCCGGAGGGGGCATTGATCACAGAGGGCTTCTACATCAACACCATAGCCCCTCCGATGATGTGTGAGTAGTTTACTTCAGACCTTCGGGTCCATAGTTATTAGCTAGATGGCTTCTTCTCTCTCTTTGGATCTCAATACAGTTCTCCTCGATCTTCTTGGAGATCTATTCGATGTAACTCTTTTTTGCGGTGTGTTTGTCGAGATCCGATGAATTGTGGGTTTATGATCAAGTATCTATGAACAATATTTGAATCTTCTCTGAATTCTTTTATGTATGATTGGTTATCTTTGCAAGTCTCTTCGAATTATCAGTTTGGTTTGGCCTACTAGATTGATCTTTCTTGCAATGGGAGAAGTGCTTAGCTTTGGGTTCAATCTTGCGGTGCTCGATCCCAGTGACAGAAAGGGAAACGACACGTATTGTATTGTTGCCATCGAGGATAAAAAGATGGGGTTTATATCATATTGCATGAGTTTATCCCTCTACATCATGTCATCTTGCTTAAAGCGTTACTCCGTTCTTATGAACTTAATACTCTAGATGCATGCTGGATAGCGGTCGATGTGTGGAGTAATAGTAGTAGATGCAGGCAGGAGTCGGTCTACTTGTCACGGACGTGATGCCTATATACATGATCATACCTAGATATTCTCATAACTATGCTCAATTCTATCAATTGCATGACAATAATTTGTTCACCCACCGTAATACTTATGCTATCTTGAGAGAAGACACTAGTGAAATCTATGCCCCCCGGGTCTATCTTCCAAATCTTTACTTTCAATCTATATCATAAAAATACCAAAAATATTTATCTTATTATTATTATCTCTATCAGATCTCACTCTTGCAAGTGGTCGTGAAGGGAATGACAACCCCTTTATCGCATTGGTTGCGAGGTTCTTATTTGTTTGTGTAGGTACGAGGTGACTCGCGCGTGGTCTCCTACTGGATTGATACCTTGGTTCTCGAAAACTGAGGGAAATACTTACGCTGCTTTGCTGCATCACCCTTTCCTCTTCAAGGGAAAACCAACGCATGCTCAAGAGGTAGCAAGAAGGATTTATGGCGCCGTTGCCGAGGAGATCTACGTAAAGTCAAGACATACCAAGTACCCATCACAATTCTTATCCTTCGCATTACATGATTTGCCATTTTCCTCTCGTTTTCCTCTCCCCCACTTCATCCTTGCCGTTTTATTCGCCCTCTTTTCCTTTCGTCCTCTCCTTCCGTTCGCTTTTTCTTCTCTTCGCTTGTTTGCTTGTGTGTTGGATTGCTTGCTTGTCACGATGGCTCAAGATAATACTAAATTGTGTGACTTTTCCAATACCAACAATAATGATTTTATTAGCACTCCGATTGCTCCTCTTACCGATGCTGAATCTTGTGAAATTAATACTGTTTTGTTGAATCTTGTCATGAAAGATCCGTTTTCTGGCCTTCCTAGTGAAGATGCCGCTACCCATCTAAACAACTTTGTTGATTTGTGTGATATGCAAAAAAAGAAAGATGTGGATAATGATATTGTTAAACTTAAGCTATTTCCGTTTTCGCTTAGAGATCGTGCTAAAGCTTGGTTTTCGTGTTTACCTAAAAATATTATCGATTCTTGGAATAAGTGCAAAGGTACTTTTATCTCTAAGTATTTTCCTCCCGCTAAGATCATCTCTCTTCGAAATGATATTATGAATTTTAAGCAACTTGATCATGAACATGTTGCACAATCTTGGGAGAGGGTGAAATTAATGATACGTAATTGCCCTACACATGGATTGAATTTATGGATGATTATACAAAAAATATGCCGGATTGAATTTTGCTTCTAGAAATCTTTTAGATCTGGCCACGGGAGGCACTTTTATGGAAATCACTTTAGGATAAGCTACTAAACTCCTAGATAATATTATGGTTAATTATTCTCAATGGCACACCGAAAGATCTACTAGTAAAAAAGTTCATGCGATTGAAGAGATTAATGTTTTGAGTGGAAAGATGAATAAACTTATGAAATTGTTTGCTAATAAGAGTGCTCCTGCTGATCCTAATGATATGCCTTTGTCTACTTTGCTTGAGAATAATAATGAATCCATGGATGTGAATTTTGTTGGTAGGAACAATTTTGGTAACAACGCGTATAGAGGTAATTTTAATTCTAGGCCGTTTCCTAGTAATTCCTCTAATAATTATGGTAATTCCTACAACAATTCTTATGGAAATTATAATAAGATGCCCTTTGATTTTTAATCTAGTATTAAAGAATTTATTAGTTCGCAAAAGAGTTTTAATGCTTTGATTGAAGAAAAATTGCTTAAGATTGATGAGTTGGCTAGGAACGTGGATAGAATTTCTCTTGATGTTGATTCTTTGAAACTTAGATCTATTCCACCTAAGCATGATATCAATGAGTCTCTCAAAGCCATGAGAATTTCCATTTATGAGTGCAAAGAAAGAACCGCTAGTATGCGTGCTAAGAAAGATTGCTTTGTGAAGGCATGTTCTTCTAGTTTTTATGAGAATAAAGATGAAGATCTAAACGTTATTGATTTGTCCCCTATTAAATCTTTGTTTTGCAATATGAATCTTGATAATTATGGGACTGGAGATGATTCAACTTTAGTTATAAGGCGTCCCAAAAATTCGGAGTTTTTAGATCTTGATGCAAAAATTGGTAAAAGTGGGATGGAAGGGGCTAAAACTTTAGATAGCAATGGACCCACTATCTTGGATTTCAAGGAATTTAATTATGATAATTGCTCTTTGATAGATTTTATTTCCTTGTTGCAATACGTGCTAAATTCTCCTCATGCTTATAGTCAAAATAAAGCTTTTACTAAATATATCGTTGATGCTTTGATGCAACCTTATGAAGAAAAACTTGAGTTGAAAGTTTCGATCCCTAGAAAACTTTATGATGAGTGGGAACCTACAATTAAAATAAAAATTAAATATCATGAATGCTATGCTTTGTGTGATTTGGGTGCTAGTGTTTCCACGATCCCAAAAACTTTGTGTGATTTGCTAGGTTTCCGCAAATTTGATGATTGTTCTTTAAACTTGCACCTTGCGGATTCCACTATTAAGAAACCTATTGGGAGAATTAATGATGTTCTTATTGTTGCAAATAGGAATTGTGTGCCCGTAGATTTCATTGTTCTTGATATCGATTGCAATTCTTCATGTCTTATTATTCTTGGTAGACCTTTCCTTTGAACGATTGGTGCAATTATTGATATGAAGGAAGGGAATATTAGATTCCAATTTCTGTTAAGGAAAAGCATGGAACACTTCCCTAGAAAGAAAATTAAATTACCATATGAATCTATTATGAGAGCCACTTATGGATTGCCTACCAAAGATGGCAATACCTAGTTCTATCCTCGCTTTTATGCCTAGCTAGGAGCGTTCAACGATAGCGCTGGTTGGGAGGCAACCCAATTTTATTTTTAGTCCTTGATTTTTTTTCCTGTTTAGTAATAAATAATTTATCTAGCCTCTGTTTTGGTTGTGTGTTTTGTGTTTAATTAGTGTTTGTGCCAAGTAGAACCTTTGGGAAGACTTGGGGAAAGTCTTTTTGATCTTGCTGTAAAAAACAGAAACTTTAGCGCTCATGAGAATTGCTGCCATTTTTTATTGGAGAGTGATATTTATTTAATTATTTTTAAATATGACTAATAGATAAATTCCTCACGTCGAGCAATTTATTTTAGAATTTTTGGGGTTCCAGAAGTTTGCGTTAGTTACAGATTACTACACACTGTTCTGTTTTTGACAGATTCTGTTTTTCGTGTGTTGTTTGCTTATTTTGATGAATCTATGGCTAGTAATTGAGTTTATAAACCATAGAGAAGTTGTAATACAGTAGGTTTAACACCAATATAAATAAATAATGAGTTCATTACAGTACCTTGAAGTGGTGTTTTGTTTTCTTTCGCTAACGGAGCTCACGAGATTTTCTGTTAAGTTTTGTGTTGTGAAGTTTTCAAGTTTTGGGTAAAGATTTGATGGATTATGGAATAAGTATTGGCAAGAGCCTAATATTGGGGATGGACAAGTCACCTCAAGGTAAAAATCCAAGGACACCAAAAAGCCTAAGCTTGGGGATGCCCTGGAAGGCGTCGCCTCTTTTGTCTTCGTCTATCAGTAACTTTACTTGGAGCTATATTTTTATTCACCACATGATATGTGTTTTGCTTGGAGCGTCTTGTATGATTTGAGTCTTTGGTTTTTAGTTTACCGCAATCATCCTTGTTGTACACACCTTTTGAGAGAGACACACATGAATCGGAATTTATTAGAATACTCTATGTGCTTCACTTATATCTTTTGAGCTATATAGTTTTTGCTCTAGTGCTTCACTTATATCTTTTAGAGCACAGTGGTGGTTTAATTTTATAGAAATAATTGATCTCTCATGCTTCACTTATATTATTTTGAGAGTCCTTTAGAACAGCATGGTAATTTTCTTTTACTATAATAAAAAAACTTTCATATAAGTGCATCGAATACTAAAAGAAGTTTGATACTTGATGATTGTTTTGAGATATGGAGATAGTGATATTAAAGTTATGCTAGTTGAGTAGTTGTGAATTTGAGAAATACTTGTCTTGAAGTTTGCAAGTCCCGTAGCATGCACGTATGGTAAACCTTGTGTAACAAATTTGAAACATGAGGTGTTATTTGATTGTCTTCCTTATGAGTGGCGGTTGATGGTCTTTTCCTACCAATCTATCCCCCTAGGAGCATGCACATAATACTTGGTTTTTGATGACTTGTAGATTTTTGCAATAAGTATGTGAGTTCTTTATGACTAATGTTGAGTCCATGGATTATACGCACTCTCACCCTTCCATCATTGCTAGCCTCTTCGGTACCGTGCATTGCCCTTTCTCACCTTGAGAGTTGGTGCAAACTTCATAGGTGCATCCAAACCCCGTGATACGATACGCTCTATCACACATAAACCTCCTTATATCTTCCTCAAAACAGTCACCATACCTACCTATTATGGCATTTCATAGCCATTCCGAGATATATTGCCATGCAACTTTCCACCGTTCCGTTTATTATGACACGCATCATCATTGTCATATTGCCTTTCATGATCATGTAGTTGACATCGTATTTGTGGCAAAGCCACCGTTCATAATTCTTTCATACATGTCACTCATGAGTCATTGCACATCCCGGTGCACCACCGGAGGCATTCATATAGAGTCATATCTTGTTCTAGTATCGAGTTGTAATCATTGAGTTGTAAATAAATAGAAGTGTGATGATCATCATTAATAGAGCATTGTCCCATAAAAAGAAAAAGGCCAAAAAAGAAGGCCCAAAAAAAGGGGGCAATGCTACTATCCTTTTTTCCACACTTGTGCTTTAAAGTAGCACCATGATCTTTATGATAGAGAGTCTCTTGTTTTGTCATTTTTATATACTAGTGGGAATTTTTCATTATAGAACTTGGCTTTATATTCCAACAATGGGCCTCCTCAAGTGCCCTAGGTCTTCGTGAGCAAGCAAGTTGGATGCACACCCACTTAGTTTCTTTTGTTGAGCTTTCATACATTTATAGCTCTAGTGCATCCGTTGCATGGCAATCCCTACTCCTTGCATTGACATCAATTGATGGGCATCTCCCTAGCTCATTGATTAGCTGCATCAATGTGAGACTTTATCCTTTTTGTCTTCTCCACATAACCCCCTTCATTATATTCTATTCCACCCATAGTGCTATATCCATGGCTCACGCTCATGTATTGTGTGAAAGTTGAAAAAAGTTTGAGATTACTAAAGTATGAAACAATTGCTTGGCTTGTCATCGGGGTTGTACATGATGAGAGCATTCTTGTGTGACGAAAATGGAGCATGGCCAAACCATATGATTTTGTAGGGATGAACTTTCTTTGGCCATGTTATTTTGAGAAGACATGATTGCTTAGTTAGTATGCTTGAAGTATTATTATTTTTATGTCAATATTAAACTTTTATCTTGAATCTTTTGGATCTGACCATTCATACCACAATAAAGAAAATTACATTGAGAAATATGTTAGGAAGCATTCCACATCAAAAATTCTGTTTTCATCATTTACCTACTCGAGGACGAGCAGGAATTAAGATTGGGGATGCTTGATACGTCTCCAACATATCTATAATTTTTGATTGCTCCATGCTATTATATATTCTGTTTTGGATGTTTAATGGACTTATTTATACACTTTTATATTATTTTGGGACTAATCTATTAACCGGAGGCCCAGCCCAAATTGTTGTTTTTTGCCTATTTCAGTGTTTCGCAGAAAATGAATATCAAACGGAGTCCAAATGGAATGAAACCTTCGGGAGCGTGAGTTTTGGAACAAACGTGATTCAAAGGACTTGGAGTGGACGTCAAGCAAACAACAAGGCCGCCACGAGGCAGGGAAGCGCGCCTACCCCCCCCCCCCCCCCCCGCCCCCCCCCCCCCCCCCCTGGGCGCGCCCTCCACCCTCGTGGGCCCCTCGTGGCTCCACCGACCTACTTCTTCCTCCTATATATACCTACGTACCCTGAAAACATTGGGGAGCACCACGAAAACCTAATTCCACCGCCGCAACCTTCTGTACCCGTGAGATCCCATCTTGGGGCCTTTTCCGGTGCTCCGTCGGAGGGGGCATTGATCACAGAGGGCTTCTACATCAGCACCATAGCCTCTCCGATGATGTGTGAGTAGTTTACCTCAGACCTTCAGGTCCATAGTTATTAGCTAGATATTCTCATAACTATGCTCAATTCTATCAATTGCTCGACGGTAATTAGTTCACCCACCGTAATTCTTATGCTATCTTGAGAGAAGCCACTAGCCAATCTATTTTATTTTGCAATCTTTACTTTCAATCTATATCATAAAAATACCAAAAACATTTATCTTATTATTATTATCTCTGTCAGATCTCACTCTTGCAAGTGGCCGTGAAGGGATTGACAACCCCTTTATCGCGTTGGTTGTGAGGTTCTTATTTGTTTGTGTAGGTACGAGGTGACTCGCGCGTGGTCTCCTACTGGATTGATACCTTGGTTCTCAAAAACTGAGGGAAATACTTACGCTGCTTTGCTGCATCACCCTTTCCTCTTTAAGGGAAAACCAACGCATGCTCAAGAGGTAGCACACGTCGGCCGGCATCTGTCGCGCGTGTTTCCTTGCGCCTCCGGATGACGAGCCACCAGCCACCGGTGTGGCGCTGAGGTCGATGGGCGCGGGCGCGGGCGTGGAAGGCACCACCAGGCTCACGTCAGGCGAGCACTCCCCGGAGAGGTAGGAGGCCTGCGGGTACACATGGAAGCCGGGCATCGGTGAGGGAGTCCTAGATTACTGGGTCCTCAGGCGTCCGGGCTATACTACATGGGCCGGACTAATGGGCCGTGAAGATACAAGATAAAAGACTTTCCTTTGTGTCCGGATGGGACTCTCCTTTGCATGGAAGGCAAGCTTGGCGTGCGGATATGAGTATTCCTTTCTCTGTAAACCGACTTTGTACAAACCTAGCCCCCTTCGTTGTCTATATAAACCGGAGAGTTTAGTCCGTAGAGGCAATCACAATCATAATCATATAGGCTAGACAATTAGGATTTAGCCATTACGATATTGTGGTAGATCAACTCTTGTAACCCCTATATTCATCAAAGTCAATCAAGCAGGACATAGGGTATTACCTCCATCAAGAGGGCCCGAACCTGGGTAAACATTGTGTCCCTGCCTCCTGTTACCATCGATCCTTAGACGCACAGTTCGGGACCCCCTACCCGAGATCTGTCGGTTTTGACACCGACAATCAGGGTGCAATCCGACGCGCGGGGCGAGTCGGGCAGCACCATCCGAGGGAACGCGGATGAGCCGATGCTCGCCGCCACGGCCACGACGATGTTAACGAGGCCGTGCTGGCTAGGGTTTAACCCTAGCATATAGAGTGCCTCCCTCGTTGCCGCCACGATGCGGGCGTTGGTGACCTCCTGCTGCGCGGCGGCAGCGACGGCGGCAGCTGCGACGGCTTCATCCCTCGCGTCCGCGGCATGCCTCCGGCCCTTCCTCTTGGCCGACTCCCTTGCCCATTGTTCGGGCGTCAGCGCCGTCTTTGGCTTGGGCGCGGTGGCGATCTTGCGGGGGGCGCGAGGCTTGCCTTTGTCGGAGGGGACGGTCGCCATGCCAGGCGAGGCGAGGGAGGCGAGGCCGGCGGCGGAGGCGAGGTCGAGGTCGTCGTCCATGACAGGGGTGGGGCGGGAGCGCGCGCGGGCAAGAGGGTTTTGGGGAAAAATGGAGGAAAATGGTGGAGGCGGCCACCGACCAACGGGCCCGGAGGAAGTAGGCGCGCGCGCGTCTGTTTCGTGTCCGCGCCGACGTAAATTCGACTCAAAAATGGGCCGGAAATGGATCGGCATGCGGATGCCAAGCGGATGCGCGTCCATTTGGGTTGGCGCGTTGGATCGACTTTTGTGTCCGCGCCGATCCAAACGGACTCCAGCAGACGAAATGGATCGCTCCGTTGGAGTTTCTCTTTTTTTTGGAACGTAGACGCACGAAGCGTCCGACTTTAAATTAATAAAGCCACTAGGCAGCATCCACCCGGGTCGAAACTCCACAACCACATAACATTTAGGTTCAGCGGGCTCGCAGTCCTGGCAAAGAAAGATACTAAAGTTCAAGAGGACGCTAAAAGCACATAACCATAGAGATAATAAACGCAAAAGCTCAGTCTGGCGGCTCTTGAAGTCTTGCTCTTGCCGTGCATGTTTTGATCTGCTCCATGATCTCGTTTATGCGCCCCTCGTCACGCTGCTTCCCCAATGGCGCCCAAGCCTGTAGGAAAATATGGCATTTGAAAAAAATCTCAGCTGGGTGAGCAGGGAATTTATGTTCAATAGTAATTTTGTTCCTCACAGTCCAAATGGACCAAAACAGCGCCCCAACGCAGCGCCACACCACACGCGCGTTCGCACCCCTCTGTGCGGTTAATAAAGAAAGAAGGTCTGAGCTATTTTGCGGGTTCCAATTCTGTTTAAATGTGTCCCTAACCGTGCTCCACGCAAATCTAGCAAGGCAGCACTTGAAGAAGACATGGTTAGCGTCCTCCCCAAGCCCGCAGATGGCGCATGTCCCATTCGCCGGCCCGTTGCGTTTGGCCACATTGTCCGATGTTGGCAGACGGTTGCGGAACATTTGCCACAAAAAGATCTTGATTTTGAGTGGAATGCCAGCCTTCCACAGCCCCCTGGCCATATCAAGCCCAGTCCCCTCTGTAAGCTTCTAGTATAAGGATTTAATCGAGAATTTACGAGAAGCCGAAAGCTTCCAATCAATCTGATCTTGATCGTGGCTGAGACTCCATCCCTCGAGCTCAGCCACCAAAGCCTCCCAAGCCGCCGCCTCTCCCGCTTCCAGAGGTCTGAAGAAGGAGATCGTCGGGGGTTACACTCTGAGAGCGTCAGCGACCGTAATGTGTGTGTCTGTGGCAAGCTGGTACAGCTGCGTATAGGACTGCCACAGCGGCGTTTGACCCTTCCAGCAATCCAACCAAAACCGCGTGGACTTGCCATTGTTAACTATAAACTGGGCCCCAACCGCAAATGCTGGCCTAACCGCTTGAATGCCATTCCAAAAGGGCGATCCTTTGGGTTTGGCCTTAAAAAGGTTGCCATCCGGGAAATACTTGGCCCGGAGAATATCAGCCCAGAGACCCTTCTCGTTTTGGGCAAGGCGCCACCACCATTTGGTAAGGAGAGCAACGTTCATCAGCTTTGAATTCGTGATCCCCTGACCACCGAACTTCTTAGGGCGATAGACCGCAGCCCATTTAACCAGATGGTATTTGTGCTTTGTCCCAGTTCCTTCCCAAAAGAACCGGGTGCGAGGCGTGTCAAGCTTGGCATGCACTCCATCTGCTAGGAGGAACATACCCATCGTAAAGATAGGCAAGGAGGATAAGCTAGAATTGGTCAAAATCAGCCTAGCAGCAGAGGACATGAACCGACCTCTCCAAGGACTAACCCGGTTCACCACTTTGCCGTAAAGTGGCACCCAGTCGGCAATCGTCAAGTTTTTGTGGTTTATCGGTAGTCCCAAGTATTTTATTGGAAACTTCCCAATCCTACAATTGAGCAAGTTTGCGATTCTCCGACCTTCGCGATCATCCATCCCTATGGTGATCACTTCGCTTTTGAGAAAATTAATCTTTAGACCTGAAAGAATCTCAAAAGCAATCAAAAGCAACTTAATTGTTGCTATGCTATGGTCGTCTGGCTCAAAAAGCAGCATCGTGTCATCCGCATATTGCAGATGGGTCACGCCGCCGGGGATGAGGTGGGAGATCAACCCTTTGATGTGCCCCGCAGCCCTGGCTTCGCTGATCAAGGCCGCCAAAGCGTCCGCAACGAAGTTGAAGATCAAAGGAGAACTAGGGTCTTCCTGCCTAAGGCCGCGTTTGTTGCGAAAGAATTTGCCCATTACACCATTGATGGTCACAGCCGTGTGACCACTACTAACCAGGTGCATGATACGATGGACAAAGCCCACATCAAAACCCTTTTTGATGAGGACCTCTCGCACGAACTCCCAGTTCACGCGATCGTACGCTTTTTCAAAATCTAACTTAAGGAGAACACCTCTAGACTTGGTACGTTTGAGCTCATGAACGATTTCGAGAAGCGCTAACGGCCCTTCAAGAATATTACGCTGTTAGTAAGCTCATAATTAGTGGCAATACCAACTAGCTCCTTCAACTCATGCAACCAATCCGGCAGGGAAAAATCGGGCCCTTGCAACCAATCATGCATAAAAACACCTGATTGCCCCCGATCAACAAGGAAGCAATGCAACAGCTAGCTAGCTCATTTTAGTGATTTTTTTAAAAAAAGAACTAATTTTCCTTCTAGCTATACTAGCAAGTTGTTGTCCTCGATCATAAAAATATATCTGTACTAGCAATTGTGTGAGCTGCTGGCTGCTGGCTGCTGCATGGATGAGGGGTCGCCATCTAAAATATGAATATGGCCAGTGGTGTCCAATGGTGTCCTTTGCATGAGCTGGCCAACTTAATTCAGACCAGACTTGATCAGGGTTCCAGACCACAAACGCAAACTAAGACACACAAATGGTGGCTAGCTAGCTTAGCTATAGGTAGCTACATGCTGCTGCGAGCCTCTGTGTGCCTGGGCTACCACTGCATTCTGCATCTGCATGCTTTGCAGCAGCTAGCAGCTAGCAGCTGAGAGCTCGCCAGATGCTCATGCCTGCCGTGATTATGCATGCAAACCATGTTTTCTTGGGGCTTTGCCTGGCCTGAAACCTGATCATGCCACATGCACCTCGCAGATCATTGTTGTACATATGTGTGCGTGGTCCATGCACAGACAGCTGACATGCTACAAGGAAGGAACATTACATTCAATTTGTTCATGTAGGGATGTATTTCTAGTGAAAATTATTTCCTGCCCATATAACAAAGCGACTCAACATCTCGTGAGGCAAACCCGTTTCAGATTCTGAACTTTCGGGCCTGAACTTCATTTTTAAAATGAATGACAAGCTCGGTCAGTAAAAAGGGGAGACAATCTAATGGATGACGCGTGACAGGAGAGGAGTACATACGCAGATGGCAACACGCTAGTGGGCGATGGAACTGGACGAGGGGTTAGGGTTAAGCATAAATGGACATGCCTAAGAGCCCCAATTCTGGCAAACAAAAAAATCGTCCAACCTGTTCAGGGGAGAGCAAAGTGGCATGTCGTTCGTCCTGCTTGCAAAGGGTGGATAATGGACACACTACCCCAGCACTGTGCAATGCATGCCTCCACATTCCCCACTCCGATAAAAGATGGCAGGAAACAAGGCAGCCAGAGAGAGAGAGAGAGAGGGAGGGAGAGAGAGGGAGGGAGAGAGAGAGAGAGAGAGAGAGAGAGAGAGAGATGAATGCCAAAGTAGCAGAGATCTTTACCCCCTCTCCCCCCTAGGTACTGCATTAAGATAAACTCACTTTGGCTATTCCTTATGCTAGTACCAGGAGCTCTTTCCTAACTTCATTTTACATTTCACTGTCCTTTTAGTTATAATTTCCCTCTCTTGTTGTATATGCACGTACTTATTTTTTAATTCAGAGCCCTCAAGAGAGTGAGGGAGAGATAGAAGAATGGCCTACAGAGAGAGGACTAGTTCCCATGCCACTAGATCCTGTTCTCCTGCCAAGCACTCTCAACCAAGATACCCCACAATTTCTGAGGCTCTGAATTTCAGCACCAAATATATTCCGCATCCAAAGCTGATTTGATGGCAGTTCAATTTTGTGTACCATTTCCTTCCTGCTTGTCCTGCCCACTGATGAACCATCTCCGAGTTCTTTTGCTGTTCATGGATTAGACTTGTATGAATCAAGCAAGATTCAGGCCTTCTTTGGTTCATAGGACAGATGTCATTTACTCCCTCTCCATTAGTGATCTAAACGATCTTATATTTCTTTACGAGGGGAGTAGTTCAAAGGATAAGAATTTTTCCATTAGATCCGAGCTAATGTTTTCTTACCTTTCAAATGTGAAGGATATGGACCAATCCTCCATAGTAATAAGAATCCATTCCTACAAACCCAAGGGCTCAAAAGGAACCTTTTTCCTATAGGAATCCTATCCTATAGAATTCCTATAAAATATTTTACAAACCAAAGGAGGCCTAAAATGGAAAATATAGCGGGTACCTTCTTTTCTATCCAATGAGTGCTCATTTATGAATACTTTTTGCTGTATAAACATTTTTTCCGGGTATACAAACATGGTAGAAACTAGGCAAAAAAAAATTAAAGAACATCTCAGGTTGCTCAAAATTTATTTATGTTCTTTTTAAGAGAAAGAAAATGGAAAATGTAGATTTTGTCTGGAGCTACCAAGGAGAAACATTAGGTTTCCCTTGTAAAATGATTTAGCTAGGACCCATATATATGCACGCATATATGACCAGAAGATGGCAGAAGTTGAAGAAAAGGAGCTATTGCTAGATTGCTAGTTGTTCAAAATTTCATTTTCTTCTGAGCTTTGAACAAGAGAACGAGAGAGAGAGAGAAAAAACCATCTTTTTTCCTTTCTGAAGCTGTCAAGGAAAAACAGTAGGTTACCCTTGTACATTCGTCAATTAATTTGCTAGCAGGCTTGCAGAGTTTCTAGTTGAGGACAAAAACTGTGTATATATACTGCTCAAAAGATGCTGCTGCATGCTGGATGCTGATGGAGATAAGAGCAGCAGCAGCAGCAACAGCAGCAGCAGCAGGGGCACCATGCATCTGCATGGACACATGATATTTCACTGGAAAATGTAACATGGCTGATGGCTGTGCATGGCTCACTTGCTACCATGCATGCATGGTTTATTAATTCATCTGAAACTAGAAGAGACCTGGTCTCTGTCTCTACCATTGTTGTGTATGCACCATGCCACCACCTATATGTAGCTAGCAGTGTACCTTCTACCTGATGCGTCTCTATCTCGAACAGTGGAAGGTCCATAGTTTTTTTTTTCCTGCTTCCCCATAGACTTCCAATGTATTTCATAGTCACATTGTTCATTCTATTTGTATGTATGTACTCCCTCTGTAAACTAATATAAGACCATTTAGATAGAAAAGATGGAAGCATGACATGCATGCACTTCTCAAAATCCGGTATAACCAATCCTTTAGAAAATGAATCCGACAGAACTGTATATGCGAATCTTGTTGAATACCGTCAAAAGAAGAAATCCTCCTACCTGGGATCACCATCCTAACAAACGGACTAAAGTGAACTTATCATGATTTTCCATGAATAGCATGCTCCTGAGTACTGACCATATTGCCGGCATCTTTAAACCAGTAATAGGAGCCTTTTATAAAAGCACAAACTGTGATCAAGACTTGCTAGGTAAAAGCACCAGCGGTAAGACTTTTATTTTGTGCTCTGACAAGTGCTAATAATGTTTGTTGGAGTCTTTCAGCGTCTCATATACTACCTTTCAATGATAAAAAGGTTGTAAATAAACCTTGGTGTGGACCTTGAGGCTAACAACAGCAGTCAAAACTACTTTCTTACATTCTCAAAATGTACAAAAGCTATCTTGGATCACCTGTCACTGCCAGTAATACTCGATACCCTTAGTTAATAGGTGCACTTTCCCTCTCAAGAAAGTAAAGGCAATCGCATTTGCCATTGCTGCTCAGCTTAACCCTACAGCCTCTGAAAAGATTGATGCAGCAGCCCTGCATAGAGAGCAAAACAAAAAAACATTGCTCCCCATATCTTTTTCTCTCACAAGTCACAAACACTATCTTCAATTCAAGCTGGCCCTACCAAACTGGCATCAAAAGAAGAGGGAATATTAACCTTTGGAGTGATGAAACCAGAGGTTTTTGGGTGGGGCGTGTCCAAGGGGCTCCCTCCTACAAAGAAGCTTCACTTCTGCAAGTACTACTAGACCTGTCCCGAAGGAAAGAAAATTAGAGAAACTAACCAAAAGGTGCACTACATAGCATCGCATGGACATGGTGTCATCTCAACAGGGCAACACCAAAGACCAAACCAAACCCCCCAAAAATATAGATTGACATTATGGTGTCATACATCTATCAAACTCATCAAGCATCCCTCCCATCTTTTCTATCTTACTTAAAGCAGCATCCATCCATCAACCCGTCCAATCCTACATGCTGCTCCTATGAACCTACCATGGGGCATGTATGATTCGATAGCAACATGTGATGCGGAGAGGACTTGCTCCATGCGTCAGGACAAGGCCTAGAGCTAGAGGGACAGAGAATGACAAGGGGTCACTGCTTCCTCCCCTGGCTGGGTCTTTTGTTTCCCTAGCCTTCTTTTGTGGGCCTACAAGAAACCTACAACTTATAGTAGTGGTAGTAGCTGGTACAAGTGCATCTAGTAGCAAGCATCTTGTCACTCTCCTCTAGTCATCTCCCTCTCGCACATTACACATCAAACAGAGCAAGTGAGCTTGACAGAAACACCCCTCTTTTGCACATTCGGGACATCAATGTATCTGCCGGATATGAATGAAGATAGCAGATGGACCACGTGGATCCAGTTTGCTACCCAACAACCAACAATAAAGGCACTGCACAACAATTGATCGTGGCACCGGTTACATACATGCCAGCACCCATACAGAACCGAGACTGCACGACATCAAATGTTCTGATTCTGATACATTAAAAGGATTTAAGCATTGGTACTAGTCATGTGAGCTCAACAGCCAGTTGGAACTTGAATGTTTTCAGTCTACATGCAGTTGAAACAAGGAATGGGGGTAAGTTGATAATTTCCAATGATGTACTTGTCAACCAAAGAATCTCAGCTCATGTCTTCACAGTTGCGACTTCCGCTGTCATCAGTGTAGAAATAATTGCCCTGCTAACAAAAGAAAACATGCAACCTTTGAAATCTATTTTGATATCAGCCAAACCTGATTAAAAAAGATATGATCATGGGGGCAATTATTTAAGAGGACATTGTTTCAGTACAGTAATTATGAACAAACCGGCAAGCACAAGACTAAAAATATATATCCTCATTTATGATTGCATTTCATTTAGTTTTAAGCTTCACTAGAATCTTCTAAAAAATTAAAGATTGAATTACACATTCAAGAGAAAAAAAAATAGTCGTGAGAATAAGCAGAAGGCAACTGAGTTTACAAAAGCAAACATGCTGAACAGTTAGTTTATGCCAGAAATTTAAAGAGTTCAGTACAAAGCACCCCCTTTGTTTTTATTTACTCTGCATATTAGCTTCGTTCTAAGTCAAACTTTATGGGAAATAATATGAATGAACTTTTACAATAACAAGTACTACCTCCGTTCACAAATATAAGATGTTTTGGATATTTCAATAAATATATATATATATGACCTACATACGGACTGAAATGAGTGAACAAACACACTAAAAAGTGCCTATAAACATCCGATTCACAAGAAAGTGAGACCATTTTATATTTGCGAACGGAGGAAGTATATATGATGCAAAAATATATTCAATGATAAATCTAATGGCATTGAAGATGTTAATAAATTTTCCTATAAACTTAGTCAAAGTTTATAAATTTGACTTAAGACAAAGCTAATACGTGGAGTAAATAAAAAACAGAGGGAGTATTATACAAGTACAGAGTAACTCCATACTTTTCACACCGTATGTTCATCTTCATGGTAAAAAAGGTCCGAGTAACTGTACATGTCATTTATCATGGGCATCAACCACCATTTAAAAAAAAACATAATCTTGTGCCTCTAGGTCTGTGCGCATGGGCAAGCTTGGCCTTTATTGGAAATTTGGTGCCTCTAGGTATGTGCACATAACTATGCAAGTCACTGATTCCAAGTAACTAAAACTGCATGAATAGCTAACCAGTACATCATATTTTAGACAATGCTTTCATAATTGCGACACGAGAATTACAAAAAAGAACCTTGGGAAGTTCTAAACAAACATGAATCCACGTACTAACAGTTTTTGGTTGCTAACGCCTAATATCACATGCTGACAACCTTTTTTTGTTTTAAGGCTACATGCTAATTTAAGCACAAAAGAAATAAAAAGTGAATTGGCATAGAAAACATATTGCCATATCCTATGAACTATCAAGCCAGTTAAGGGCACAACCATACATCGCACACAGTGCAAATACAAACAATTGTAGCACAGGCCTGCAATATCTGGAAAAAAAATACTCCCTCCGTTCCTAAATACATACGGATGTATATAGACATAGTTTAGAGTGTAGATTCACTCATTTTGCTCCGCATGTAGTCTATATTGGAATCTCTAAAAAACACTTATATTTAGGAACGGAGGGAGTATCTTGGAAACTATGGAATGTAAGCACAGATGACAATGGAACAAAACCATATCTCAAGTCTCAAGTCACGTATAATTCAATCAATTCCTACAGGCATATAGTGTCCGATTGCCATTTCACCAATAAACACCAGTTGAAACTACAGAATATCCTATTTATCTTCAGTTCACCATTGACTGGTTCGGTCAAATGAAATCACAACTTATGAAGTTATAATAGTTCTTGACCTTGATTTCCAACTAGTGATGTGTTGATGGTAACATAACATGTCACTATTTTATCAAATTACTAAATGGCAGTAAATAATATTCAGGAGTGACTGACACAGAACAAAAGAAAAAGAAGACCATTTGTTTCACTAGAGAATTGATGTTGAACCGGGTACTCTAAGAAACTCATTCCAAGAACTTCTATTTCAAGGATTGAATTGAAGCTTAACCCCCCCCCCCCCTCCCCCCCGCCCCATCTCTCCATCTAACAAATCCAATGTACTCCCTTCATTCCAATATACTTGTCGTGGTTTTAGTTCAAATTTGAACTAAAACCATGACAAGTATTTTGGTACGGAGGGAGTATAGATAAAAAATGATTACAAAATGGTTGATTTTATCATATGCCTTTATGCAAAGCAATCTCTAAAATCATACATTTATGCTGCATTTTACATGCAATGATTATTAGATAATTCAAATAAAGAGCATGAAATGCAATAAATAGTACTCCCTCCGTCTCACAAGAGGGCCTATAATTTTCAAAAGTCAAACAGTGCATAGCTTGATCAAGTTTATAGGGAAAACTATCGACACTTACAATACTAAATAGATATAATATGAAAATATGCTTTGTTATGTACCTAATGGCATCAATTTGATATCACAGTTCTGGATAGTTTTTCCTACAAACTTGTTCAAAATTTGCACCAATTGACTTCAGAAAAAATTTATAGGCCTTCTTTTAAGAGACGGAGGGAGTAGTGCCTAAATTTATTTTTATGGATGCCTGTTTTTACTTACAATGATATACCAAATAAGTAGACGAGGATAAATAAACAATTAAAAGGAAACATATCAAATACTCACTCCATTCCTAGAAAGGAGTGAAACTTTTTCTGCAAAGTCAAGACAGCTACGCGTTTAAAAGTTTTGGACCCTTTTGCCCCTGGTAGATCACACTCTAAGCAGTTATTAGTTATTAAGACACCACGAACATCAATATTCTTGCTAGCCGTGCTTGCAGGCTGCATTCATTAGCCATTCTGAGCAAGTTTTATTGCTGAGCCCATGCATGACCAATCAGAGGCAGCTAGCTCTACACAGGTTGGCACTGACCATTAGTAACAGCAAGAGAAGGTGAGCACTTAACAATGCACTTCAGGCCAGCAGCCCAGCGCATCTTTGAGGAGTAGAGTGTAGCGTGAAGAGGTATATTAGACGGATTAGTTGAAAAAATATAAGTGTGGCCTGCTTAGTAAGAATGCTAGGAGAAAAGTTTCCCGCCTTGTCTCTAGGAATGGAGGGAGTAACTTGGATTGAGAATTTTTCATGAGATAGACTAAAACATCATAATTGATCAGTGCAGGTTTTTCAAACATTCAAGTAGTTATATTAACTAGTAACTACCCATTATTCAAATTGAATAACTAACCAGCACTATTCATTGGAAAATGACTACATTTAACAGCTCCCTACATAATTTGGATTATTATTATGTGTTCCCAGATTCGTTTTACAAAAAAATAATGAATAAACATGATAGCCTATACAGATTCAAAGATCTCACACTAAAGGCCAGTTCTTTTGGGCGGCTTAAAAAATAAGTTGCCTCTCTCCAGCTTAAAAAAAGCCGCCCTCTAAATTTGTTGAGACTTCTAAATTAGTTATCACATAACTAGTTTAGAAGCCCCAATGAATAAGAGAGTTGGCTTATCGAAAAAGCTGGGGAGGAGGCGGCTTATTTTTCAAGTTGCCAAAAGAACTGGCCCTAAGTTATAAACGACACTAACCAAATCAATGAGTAACTGCTGCAGTTCCACATAACAAGAATACATGTAATGTGCTGCATCAGAGTTAAGAGTAAAGATTAAAACCAGGCTGGCTAATAATAATACAAGTAACTTACCAGAACGTCATTGTGAACCTAGCTTCATGTATTCAAACTTTGTAGCAATGGTAGCAGTGCTGTCAAGTTCTTGTACATCCATAGAGTCTTGGTCATTCATGTAATCTCTGCCACCATTAACGCCATACTGAACAGAAGGCGCAGCACCCGCATAACCACTTCTGTATGCAAAACCATAGCCAGGATACATTGGGGGATATGGGCTATATACTGGACGCCTTGCCACCATGTTTGGAACATTTGCCATGACTGCATGGTTTGGATATGCATTTGCATAGGGATTGCCTCCCATACCAAAATAGAGGCCATGATAGTAGGGATGTGTGGGAACAGGTTGTGGCATATAGCCATTGTAGAAACCATGTCGGTTATTGTACGGTTGGTATGTCGAATCATCAAAGCCAACAGGACCCCTTCCGCCAAAGGTTCTTGAGCCACGACCTCGGCCATTACGGTAATACTGAGCATCCTTGGGGATAGCGATCTTTGCTTCCACCCTTGTCCCTTTCAAGTCATGAAAGCTTTGCCCCATCACCTTTCTCACAGCTTCCTCGGAATCAAAGGTGACAAAACCAAAACCCCTTGACCTGCTTGTCAGGCTGTCGTATATCACAACAACATCTGTTACAGTGCCAAACGCCTCAAAGTAAGCTCTGAACTCCTCCTCTGTGATGTTGTCACGCAAACCACCAACGAATACCTTCTTTGAAGCATAGCTCATACTGTCACTACTGGCCTCGGTACTGTCCCCAGCTTCTTGGTGACCCTGAACCGGACCCTGTTCCAGCTGATGCTGATGCTGATGCACAGGTTGCTCGCCCAAGTTCCGCGGAGGTCGAGCACGCGCCCTCTTAACGTCCACCTGCACGAAAAAAAACACAAAACTGAGTAACTAATGACTATCGCCACCCTAGTACAAAAAATCTCTAGGGACCAATTCAGATATTGCAAAAAAAAAAATGTCGCACTCCTACATTGCACGGCAGTTTAACAAGGTGAGCCCGCGACAGTACAAGTAATAATCAATCAATTTGCCCAGCCATGAGAGCACGCGTTACCAGATCAAATAATGGCCTACCCAAGTTCGTAAATACTAGTGAGTATCCACAAACTAAAATCAACTTCCAACCTTTGTCTTGCACGCTCAAGAAGAAGGAGATCGAGGGAACTCACCAGTCGGCCGCAGATGAAGTGCTTGGGCCTCTCCCCATCGCCGAGCGCCTTGGCGGCCGCTTCTTCGTCCTCGAACTCGACGAACCCGAACCCGCGGCCGTGGCCCGACTCCTTGTCCCGCATCACGACGATTGAGCGCACCGCACCGAAGCGGGCAAAGTGGCCCCGCAGCTCCGTCTCCTGCGCTGAGGACGGGATGCCACCCACGAACAGCTTGCGGCTCTCCCCCGCCGCCACGTCCCCGGCGTTCTCCGCCGCCGCCATCGCCGACGAAGAGGCTTGTGGTGAGCTAGGGTTCTGCGGGAGGGAGAGGAGGGGGGGGAGAGATGGAGGTTGTGTGCGTGCGCGGCGGATTTGTGCGCGACCTGGGTTAAATTTGATTTGTTGCGCTGGGTTTTAGCTTCCGGGAGAGGGGTTAGTGTTGGACAGACGGCTGGGATGCGATCCAGGGGGGGTGGATCTGGGGGATTAGGGTGAGGTGGACTTGGACTGGTGGACTCGAGGAGTGCGTTTCGGTTTGGGTTTCGGGGCGATGGAGACGCGTCCGTTGACCATGGCGGGCTCCGTGTTGACTAGGGCGTTCGTGGACTGGTCTCCCTCCTCGCCACTCTTTTTTTTTAGGGGTACCTCGCTACTACTCATATTGGACTAGGTAAATGACAGTGGGTCCCACGCAAAGAAAGTGGTGGGCCCAGGACGACAAGTTTGGCAAACTCCCGTAGGAAAAAGGTTCGGCGGGACGGAAGTTTCTGGCTGGTGCGTCCCGCCCGGAAGAAAGAGTCTGGACTTCGAGAAACATTTTAGGACCTCTTTGAATTGAATTCTCAAAATGAAGGAATGAAAACACGTAAAAATAGAGCGTCATGTTCTCTTGTATCCAATTTGTTTGGCTCCATAATTCTTGTTGTGATTTTGGTTCAAAATAGAATTATGAAATGGAGTGCACGATTATAAAACTACAAAAAATTAATGGAAGAGTGTTTGATGAGGCAGTACTAATGGGGAATTGAAAAAGGAAAGAGAAAAATAGCTTGGCTAAGTTGGGATAAAATGCGTCTTTCAAAGTCTAAGGATGGTACGGGGTTTAAAGATATGCGGGCTTTTAATCAAGCCTTGTTAGCTAAACAGGCTTGGCGATTAATTGAAACTCCGGATAGTTTGTATGCTCATCTGTTTTGAGTGAAATATTACCCGAATGGGAATCTTCTGGACACGGTATTTTCAGGTAATTTTTTGGTTGTTTGGAAAGGTATTGAATATGGCCTTCAAGTAGTGAAAAAAGGTTTTATTTGGAGAATCGGTAATGGGTCTATGGTGCGTACATGACGTGATCCTAGGATTCCAAGAGGTAATGATCTTAGACCAATTACTCCGAAAAGGAATTGTCACTTTAATCATATTTCGGACTTTCTGTTCAACATGGAGCATCCCCAACAGCATTTTTGGGATGTAGATGTGCAGCAAATTCTGAGAATACGTACATTACCAACAAGCCAGGAAGATTTTATTGCCTAGTTTACGGAAAAGTCTGGACAGTTTACTGTTAAGAGCGCCTACAAACTTGCTACTAAAGAACATGACAATTCATTTGCAGGAGGGGCTTCAAGTATGTGTCCAGAGGGAGACCGATCCATATAGAATTATGTTTGGAAGGCTAAAGTTCCTCTTAAAATGTGTATCGCGGCTTGGAAGGCCGCGTCAGGTGCCTTTGCCACTGATCAAAACAAGTTATACCGACACATTTGATACTACTGATTGTCGTCGGGTGTGCGGCAGAGAGAGGGAAGGTTCTTACCATGCCCTAGTTGCATGCCCTCAAGCACGACTTGTGTGGCAAAGGATGCGAGAGTTATGGTAAAGAGTGGCTAATGCATGTACTTGTGGCGTGTGATAATAAGGTTTGTGATATGGTCATTCTACTTATATGGAGAATTTGGCAACTTCATAATGATGTTGTGCATGGCAAGGAAGTGCCACCGGTTGATGATACTATGGAATTTTTGGATAGTTATTATAAGTCCCTTGATCTAGCCCGGAATTATAGTATGGAAAAAAATTAAAAGGGAATATGTTGGCACATGTGACGCCCCCGATTCAATCGTACACTAATCATACACGCAAATGTGTACAATCAAGATCAGGGACTCACGGAAGATATCACAACACAACTCTAGGCACAAATTAAAATAATACAAGCTTTATATTACAAGCCAGGGGGCTCGAGGGCTCGAATACATAAGCTCAAATACACAAGAGTCAGCGGAAGCAACAATATCTGAGTACATACAGAAGTTAGATAAGCCTGCCTTAAGAAGGCTAGCACAAAAGCAACAACGATCGAAAAGGCAAGGCCTCCTGCCTGGGAGCCTCCTAACTACTCCAGGTCGCCAGCGGTCGTCACGTAGTAGTAGGCACCCTCGATGTAGTAGTAGTCACCAGTGTTGTCGTCTGGCTCCTAGAATCCGTCATCTGGTTGCGACATCCGAAAAGAAAGGAAAAGGGGGAAAAGAGAGCAAAGCAACTATGAGTACTCATCCAAAGTACTCAGTAAGCAAAGAGCTACACTATATATGCAACATTATCAAAGGAAGGGTTGTATATGTGGATTGGGCTGCAGAAATGCCAAAATAGAGAAAAGGCCTAGTCCTATCGACGACTAGCATCTTCAGAGGTCTTGCAGCATTAGAAGAGTGCATATTAGCATAATGTAAAGTAGTTGTAGTGTCATCATCCTCACCTAGAGATCCTTTTTCGACTCCCTGCGAGAAAGCAATCCCATAGCCATACTATCCAGTTATCACCTCAAGGATACAGTTCTAGTTGTATCGATCGGGATACAACTCCGAGTGTCCATTACCGTAGGACAGGCTATTAATAGATGTTTTCTTCCCTGCAGGGGTGCACCAACTTACCCACCACGCTCGATTAACTCTGGCCGGACACACTTTCCTGGGTCATGCCCGACCTCGGCCAAACGATACGCCACAACCCGACCTAGGCTTAATAGAGAGGTCAGCACGCCGGACTAAACCTATGCCCCTAGGGGTCTTGGGCCATCGCCCTGGGAACTCCTGCATGTTGTGTGGGCGGCCGGTGAGCAGACCTAGCCTCCCTTATACAATGCGAGGTGTTCCAGTCCAACCCGGCGCGCGTCGCTCAGTCGCATGACGTCTATTAAGCTTCGGCTGATGCATACGATGCAGAACGCCCATAATATGCACACGTGGTGGTTAGTGCTATCATGCCAGAGGCCCCTCAGATCAAATATCCAAATCATAGTGGATTAGGAACGCGCGGTAACGAACAGAGACCCACGATCGATGTGACCCCGTCGCCC
This sequence comes from Triticum urartu, assembly GCF_003073215.2. Lineage (NCBI taxonomy): Eukaryota > Viridiplantae > Streptophyta > Magnoliopsida > Poales > Poaceae > Triticum > Triticum urartu. Next base: position 374,044,627 of record NC_053023.1, on the reverse strand, counting down.
CATCTCGAGGACTCGCGGCAAGGGCTAAGAATGCCCGGCCACGCCTCGTAAGTATCTCGCGGGCACCTTCCAAGTCAACCTGACTCCACATCACTCGCAATTAAGTCGCGCAGGTACCCCTCGGGGTCGACCCGTCTTTGGTAATATGGTTTAGTGTAAAGTCATAGTAACCATAGTAACCGTGTGTCTAACAGTAAGGGGGAAACCTGAGGAATCAACCTCAATGGATTCCCACTCGATGTAACCATCAAGGTGGACTTGGAGGAATCACCCTCATTGGTCCACACTTGAGGAGTTGCATGACATAGTCATTATCGGGAGTGATCAAGGAGGAATCACCCTCGATGACCATGACCGAATAGCTACACTACAGGGTTAACATCAGAAGTGCTGATGAGGTATCACCCTCGGCACTCGATGGTAACTCTACAGAGTCGTACAACTAAGGGGGGTGATGTGCGGTGTCGGGGCCTGGATGTCAATAGCGTTGATCGAGTCATCGAACATAAAGCAGGGGCAACTGGGACAAGGTGGGGGTCACTGATGGATCTCTAACCAGCCTATACTAAGCAGTTTAGAGTAAGCAGGTAAGGTATGAAAGCAGGTAGCAAAAGCAGGCTATGCATCAGAATAGGAGCAAACAATAACAGTAGCAGAATCTAATGCAAGCATAAGAGAATAAAATGGGCGATATCGGAATGATCAAAGGGGGTGCTTGCCTGGAAGCTTTGCAGACAGATACGGATCCTCGACGGCGAAGTAGTCGATCACTGGTTCAACCGCGGTCTCGGGGTCTACCAAAAAGAAGTATCGGAGGGGAAACACAATAAATAACAGAGCAATCAAAGCAACATAAAGCATAACATGGCAATACGCGGTGCTAGGGGTGACCTAATCCAAGGCTACGCGTTACAGACGGAACGGGAAAACATCCGGACGGGTTTTCCTAACGTTTGGCTTAATCCGGACAGATGGAAGAGAGGGTACGGATCCATATTCAGCATGCTAGGGGCATGTGACAGATGAACGGACCGCGTATTCGGATTTGTCACATTTTTCTGAGAAACTTTCATGTACAAAGTATTTTCATCCGAGTTACGTTTTGTTTACTATGATTTTTCAAAGTTTAAAAGATTTTCTAATTTTCTGGATTTATTTCATTTTATTTTTAATATATATATTTACAAAAAAGCAACTAAATACTAGGTGCACCCAGTGTAGTGCACACACAGGTGCACCAGAGGCTGGCCAGTGGGCCCCTGTTGGCCTGGGCGAACTGCCTAGTCAGCAGGTCAACTGGGACAGTTGACCTGTCAACTAGGACTGTGGGGCCCGCTGTCAGCGGCACTGTGGGGGGCTCGCCCCGCCACGTCAGCGTGGCGCACGGGCGTGGAGGCCGACGGCCAGAGGCCCGTGTGGGAGGCGACCGGGGGCCCGTGCGGTCGGCGGCCTGAGGGTCGGGCGTGGGGGGAGGGGGCGGTGGCCGGAGGACGGTGCGGGGGGTGGACGCGGTGCAGGGAGCAGGTGGCGAGCGAAAGCAGCTGGCCGAGCAGCGGCGTGCTTCGGCCAAGGCGGCCGTGGGCAGGGACGAGGGGAGCCGGACGCGCGCTCGGGCGACAGGAGGCGCGGGCAGCATGGGCGGCCATGGGCTCGCCCAGGAGAAGCGGTTGGGCGGAGACGGGGCGGTCAGGCGTGCGGGCAGGAGGAGGGCCGCGGTCCAGGGGCCCGGCCAGGCACGCGGACGCCGTGGGATGGCTGAGCCGGGCGTGACGCAGAAGCAGCAGCACACCCGCGGGAGGGAGGCAAGGTGCGGGGACCGTGACATGGGGCGCGCGAGCTCGCGCGCAGCGTGCAGCAACCGGCGCGGACGCGACGGGCATGGGGCCTGGGCACGGGCAAGGTGAACGGAGATGAACAGGATAAGGAGGGGTTCGACAGAGGAGAGAGTGGGGAGCGGAGGGAGCCTCACAGCGGGGTGACGAGTAGCTCGGGGAAGCCGCACAGGGCCGGGGCGGAGTGGATCGACAACGACGAGCTCCCCGGCACCGAGGCCAAAGACGGCTCGATCCACATGCTATAGGGGCGCCCAGCTCCAACCTGTGGTCGTAGACGGCATGGAGGATGACGGTGAAGCGGGCGGACAAGGTTCTAGGGTGTGGGTACGATGGAGAGCGTGGGCGACGAACGCTAAGGCGACGACGGCTCGGTTGCTTGTGGGAGGAGAAGAAGCAGCACGAGGGGACATAACGGAGCTAGGGTTTCGCTGTGTGGGAGGGAGAAACAGCTAGGATGACCTTATCCACCTCGGAGGCGTGGTTGATGAAGGAAATATGCCCTAGAGGCAATAATAAAGTTATTATTTATTTCCTTATAATCATGATAAATGTTTATTTCATGCTAGAATTGTATTAACGGAAACATAATACATGTGTGAATACATAGACAAACAGAGTGTCACTAGTATGCCTCTACTTGACTAGCTCGTTAATCAAAGATGGTTATGTTTCCTAAACCATGAACAATGAGTTGTTATTTGATTAACGAGGTCACATCATTAGTTGAATGATCTGATTGACATGACCCATTCCATTAGCTTAGCACACGATCGTTTAGTATGTTGCTACTGCTTTCTTCATGACTTATACATGTTCCTATGACTATGAGATTATGCAACTCCCGTTTGCCGGAGGAACACTTTTGGGTGCTACCAAACGTCACAACATAACTGAGTGATTATAAAGGAGCATTACAGGTGTCTCCAAAGGTAGATGTTGGGTTGGCGTATTTCGAGATTAGGATTTGTCACTCCGATTGTCGGAGAGGTATCTCTGGGCCCTCTCGGTAATGCACATCACATAAGCCTTGCAAGCATTACAACTAATATGGTAGTTGTGAGATGATGTATTACGGAACGAGTAAAGAGACTTGCCGGTAACGAGATTGAGCTAGGTATTGGATACCGACGATCGAATCTCGGGCAAGTAACAAACCGATGACAAAGGCAACAACGTATGTTGTTATGCGGTCTGACCGATAAAGATCTTCGTAGAATATGTAGGAGCCAATATGGGCATCCAGGTCCCGCTATTGGTTATTGACCGGAGACGTGTCTCGGTCATGTCTACATTGTTCTTGAACCCGTAGGGTCCGCACGCTTAAGGTTACGATGACAATTATATTATGAGTTTATGCATTTTGATGTACCAAAGGTTGTTCGGAGTCCCGGATGTGATCACGGACATGACGAGGAGTCTCGAAATGGTCGAGACGTAAAGATTGATATATTGGAAGCCTATATTTGGATATCGGAAGTGTTCCGGGTGAAATCGGGATTTTACCGGGTTACCGGGAGGTTACCGGAACCCCCCGGGAGCCATATGGGCCTTCATGGGCCTTAGTGGAAAGGTGAAAGGGCTGCCCACAAGGGCTGCGCGCCTCCCCCCTTCCCCTAGTCCTATTAGGACTAGGAGAGGTGGCCGGCCACCCTTCTCCCTCTTTCCCCCTTTGGGGAATCCTAGTTGGAATAGGATTGGGGGGAGTCCTACTCCCGGAAGGAGTAGGACTCCTCCTGCGCCCTCTCCTCCTGGCCGGCGCCCCCTCCCCCCTTGGCTCCTTTATATACTGAGGTAGAGGCACCCCAAAGACACACAAGTTGATCCACGTGATCTATTCCTTAGCCGTGTGCGGTGCCCCCTGCCACCATATTCCTCGATAATACTGTAGCGGAGTTTAGGCGAAGCCCTGCTGCTGTAGTACATCAAGATCGTCACCACGCCGTCGTGCTGACGGAACTCTTCCCCGACACTTTGCTGGATTGGAGTCTGGGGATCGTCATCGAGCTGAACGTGTGCTCGAACTCGGAGGTGCCGTAGTTTCGGTGCTTGATCGGTTGGATCGTGAAGACGTACGACTACTTCCTCTATGTCGTGTCAGCGCTTCCGCAGTCGGTCTGCATTGGGTACGTAGACAACACTCTCCCCCTCGTTGCTATGCATCACATGATCTTGCGTGTGCGTAGGAAATTTTTTGAAATTACTACGAAACCCAACAGTGGCATCCGAGCCTAGGTTATTTATGTTGATGTTATATGCACGAGTAGAACACAAGTGAGTTGTGGACGATACAAGTCATACTGCCTACCAGCATGTCATACTTTGGTTCGGCGGTATTGTTGGACGAGACGACCCGGACCAACATTACGCGTACGCTTACGCGAGACCGGTTCTCCCGACGTGCTTTGCACACAGGTGGCTTGCGGGCGACTGTCTCTCCAACTTTAGTTGAACCAAGTATGGCTACGCCCGGTCCTTGCGAAGGTTAAAACGGAGTCTATTTGACAAACTATCGTTGTGGTTTTGATGCGTAGGTGAGATTGGTTCTTACTTAAGCCCGTAGCAGCCACGTAAAACATGCAACAACAAAGTAGAGGACGTCTAACTTGTTTTTGCAGGGCATGTTGTGATGTGATATGGTCAAGACATGATGCTGAATTTTATTGTATGAGATGATCATGTTTTGTAACCGAGTTATCGGCAACTGGCAGGAGCCATATGGTTGTCGTTTTATTGTATGAAATGCAATCGCGATGTAATATTACTAAACGGTAGTGATAGTCGTGGAAGCATAAGATTGGCGAGACGACAACGATGCTACGATGGAGATCAAGGTGTCGCGCCGGTGACGATGGTGATCATGACGGTGCTTCGGAGATGGAGATCACAAGCACAAGATGATGTTGGCCATATCATATCACTTATATTGATTGCATGTGATGTTTATCTTTTTATGCATCTTATCTTGCTTTGATTGACGGTAGCATTATAAGATGATCTCTCACTAAATTATCAAGAAGTGTTCTCCCTGAGTATGCACCGTTGCCAAAGTTCGTCGTGCCCAGACACCACATGATGATCGGGTGTGATAAGCTCTACGTCCATCTACAACGGGTGCAAGCCAGTTTTGCACACGCGGAATACTCAGGTTAAACTTGACGAGCCTAGCATATGCAGATATGGCCTCGGAACACGGAGACCGAAAGGTCGAGCGTGAATCATATAGTAGATATGATCAACATAACGATGTTCACCATTGAAAACTACTCCATCTCACGTGATGATCGGTCATGGTTTAGTTGATTTGAATCACGTAATCACTTAGAAGATTAGAGGGATGTCTATCTAAGTGGGAGTTCTTAAGTAATATGATTAATTGAACTTAAATTTATCATGAACTTAGTACCTGATAGTATCTTGCTTGTTTATGTTGATTGTAGATAGATGGCTCGTGCTGTTGTTTTGTTGAATTTTAATGCGTTCCTTGAGAAAGCAAAGTTGAAAGATGATGGTAGCAATTACACGGACTGGGTCCGTAACTTGAGGATTATCCTCATTGCTGCTCAGAAGAATTACGTCCTGGAAGCACCGCTGGGTGCCAGGCCTGCTGCTGGAGCAACACCAGATGTTATGAACGTCTGGCAGAGCAAAGCTGATGACTACTCGATAGTTCAGTGTGCCATGCTTTACGGCTTAGAATCGGGACTTCAACGACGTTTTGAACGTCATGGAGCATATGAGATGTTTCAGGAGTTGAAGTTAATATTTCAAGCAAATGCCCGGATTGAGAGATATGAAGTCTCCAATAAGTTCTATAGCTGCAAGATGGAGGAGAACAGTTCTGTCAGTGAGCATATACTCAAAATGTCTGGGTATAATAATCACTTGATTCAATTGGGAGTTAATCTTCCGGATGATTGCGTCATTGACAGAATTCTCCAATCACTGCCACCAAGCTACAAGAGCTTCGTGATGAACTATAATATGCAAGGGATGAATAAGACTATTCCCGAGCTCTTCGCAATGCTGAAAGCTGCGGAGGTAGAAATCAAGAAGGAGCATCAAGTGTTGATGGTTAACAAGACCACTAGTTTCAAGAAAAAGGGCAAAGGGAAGAAGAAGGGGAACTTCAAGAAGAACGGCAAGCAAGTTGCTGCTCAAGAGAAGAAACCCAAGTCTGGACCTAAGCCTGAAACTGAGTGCTTCTACTGCAAGCAGACTGGTCACTGGAAGCGGAACTGCCCCAAGTATTTGGCGGATAAGAAGGATGGCAAGATGAACAAAGGTATATGTGATATACATGTTATTGATGTGTACCTTACTAGAGCTCGCAGTAGCACCTGGGTATTTGATACTGGTTCTGTTGCTAATATTTGCAACTCGAAACAGGGACTACGGAATAAGCGGGCACTGGCAAAGGACGAGGTGACGATGCGCGTGGGAAACGGTTCCAAAGTCGATGTGATCGCGGTCGGCACGCTACCTCTACATCTACCTTCGGGATTAATATTAGACCTAAATAATTGTTATTTGGTGCCAGCGTTGAGCATGAACATTATATCTGGATCTTGTTTAATGCGAGACGGTTATTCATTTAAATCAGAGAATAATGGTTGTTCTATTTATATGAGTAATATCTTTTATGGTCATGCACCCTTGGAGAGTGGTCTATTCTTATTGAATCTCGATAGTAGTAATACACATATTCATAATGTTGAAGCCAAAAGATGCAGAGTTGATAATGAAAGTGCAACTTATTTGTGGCACTGTCGTTTAGGTCATATCGGTGTAAAGCGCATGAAGAAACTCCATACTGATGGACTTTTGGAACCACTTGATTATGAATCACTTGGTACTTGCGAACCATGCCTCATGGGCAAGATGACTAAAACACCGTTCTCCGGTACTATGGAGAGAGCAACAGATTTGTTGGAAATCATACATACCGATGTATGTGGTCCGATGAATATTGAGGCTCGTGGCGGATATCGTTATTTTCTCACCTTCACAGATATTTAAGCAGATATGGATATATCTACTTAATGAAACATAAGTCTGAAACATTTGAAAAGTTCAAAGAATTTCAGAGTGAAGTTGAAAATCATCGTAACAAGAAAATAAAGTTTCTATGATCTGATCGTGGAGGAGAATATTTGAGTTACGAGTTTGGTGTACATTTGAAAAACTGTGGAATAGTTTCGCAACTCACGCCACCCGGAACACCACAGCGTAATGGTGTGTCCGAACGTCGTAATCGTACTTTACTAGATATGGTGCGATCTATGATGTCTCTTACTGATTTACCGCTATCGTTTTGGGGTTATGCTCTAGAGACGGTTGCATTCACGTTAAATAGGGCACCATCAAAATCCGTTGAGACGACGCCTTATGAACTGTGGTTTGGCAAGAAACCAAAGTTGTCGTTTCTTAAAGTTTGGGGCTGCGATGCTTATGTGAAAAAGCTTCAACCTGATAAGCTCGAACCCAAATCGGAGAAATGTGTCTTCATAGGATACCCAAAGGAAACTGTTGGGTACACCTTCTATCACAGATCCGAAGGCAAGACATTCGTTGCTAAGAATGGATCCTTTCTAGAGAAGGAGTTTCTCTCGAAAGAAGTGAGTGGGAGGAAAGTAGAACTTGACGAGGTTACTGTACCTGCTCCCTTACTGGAAAGTAGTTCATCACAGAAAACTGTTTCAGTGACATCTACACCAGTTAGTGAGGAAGCCAATGATAATGATCATGAAACTTCAGATCAAGATGCTACTGAACCTCGTAGATCAACCAAAGTAAGATCCGCGCCAGAGTGGTACGGTAATCCTGTTCTGGAAGTCATGCTACTAGATCATGATGAACCTACGAACTATGAAGAAGCGATGGTGAGTCCAGATTCCGCAAAGTGGCTTGAAGCCATGAAATCTGAGATGGGATCCATGTATGAGAACAAAGTATGGACTTTGGTTGACTTGCCCGATGATCGGCAAGCAATTGAGAATAAATGGATCTTTAAGAAGAAGACTGACGCTGATGGTAATGTTACTGTCTACAAAGCTCGACTTGTCGCAAAAGGTTTTCGGCAAGTTCAAGGGATTGACTACGATGAGACCTTCTCACCCGTAGCGATGCTTAAGTCCGTCCGAATCATGTTAGCGATTGCCGCATTTTATGATTATGAAATTTGGCAGATGGATGTCAAAACTGCATTCCTGAATGGATTTCTGGAAGAAGAGTTGTATATGATGCAACCGGAAGGTTTTGTCAATCCAAAGGGAGCTAACAAAGTGTGTAATCTCCAGAGATCCATTTATGGACTGGTGCAAGCCTCTCGGAGTTGGAATAAACGTTTTGATAGTGTGATCAAAGCATTTGGTTTTATACAGACTTTCGGAGAAGCCTGTATTTACAAGAAAGTGAGTGGGAGCTCTGTAGCATTTCTGATATTATATGTGGATGACATATTGCTGATTGGAAATGATATAGAATTTCTGGATAGCATAAAGGGATACTTGAATAAAAGTTTTTCAATGAAAGACCTCGGTGAAGCTGCTTACATATTAGGCATTAAGATCTATAGAGATAGATCAAGACGCTTGATTGGACTTTCACAAAGCACATACCTTGACAAAATTTTGAAGAAGTTCAAAATGGATCAAGCAAAGAAAGGGTTCTTGCCTGTGTTACAAGGTGTGAAGTTGAGTAAGACTCAATGCCCGACCACTGCAGAAGATAGAGAGAATATGAAAGATGTTCCCTATGCATCAGCCATAGGATCTATCATGTATGCAATGCTGTGTACCAGACCTGATGTGTGCCTTGCTATAAGTTTAGCAGGGAGGTACCAAAGTAATCCAGGAGTGGATCACTGGACAGCGGTCAAGAACATCCTGAAATACCTGAAAAGGACTAAGGATATGTTTCTCGTATATGGAGGTGACAAAGAGCTCACCGTAAAAGGTTACGTTGATGCAAGCTTTGACACTGATCCGGACGATTCTAAATCGCAAACCGGATACGTGTTTACATTAAACGGTGGAGCTGTCAGTTGGTGCAGTTCTAAACAAAGCGTCGTAGCGGGATCTACATGTGAAGCGGAGTACATAGCTGCTTCGGAAGCAGCGAACGAAGGAGTCTGGATGAAGGAGTTCATATCCGATCTAGGTGTCATACCTAATGCATCGGGTCCAATGAAAATCTTTTGTGACAATACTGGTGCAATTGCCTTGGCAAAGGAATCCAGATTTCACAAAAGGACCAAACACATCAAGAGACGCTTCAATTCCATCCGGGATCTAGTCCAGGTGGGAGACATAGAGATTTGCAAGATACATACGGATCTGAATGTTGCAGACCCGTTGACTAAGCCTCTTCCACGAGCAAAACATGATCAGCACCAAGGCTCCATGGGTGTTAGAATCATTGCAGCGTAATCTAGATTATTGACTCTAGTGCAAGTGGGAGACTGAAGGAAATATGCCCTAGAGGCAATAATAAAGTTATTATTTATTTCCTTATAATCATGATAAATGTTTATTATTCATGCTAGAATTGTATTAACCGGAAACATAATACATGTGTGAATACATAGACAAACAGAGTGTCACTAGTATGCCTCTACTTGACTAGCTCGTTAATCAAAGATGGTTATGTTTCCTAACCATGAACAATGAGTTGTTATTTGATTAACGAGGTCACATCATTAGTTGAATGATCTGATTGACATGACCCATTCCATTAGCTTAGCACACGATCGTTTAGTATGTTGCTACTGCTTTCTTCATGACTTATACATGTTCCTATGACGATGAGATTATGCAACTCCCGTTTGCCGGAGGAACACTTTGGGTGCTACCAAACGTCACAACGTAACTGAGTGATCATAAAGGAGCATCTACAGGTGTCTCCAAAGGTACATGTTGGGTTGGCGTATTTCGAGATTAGGATTTGTCACTCCGATTGTCGGAGAGGTATCTCTGGGCCTTCTCGGTAATGCACATCACTTAAGCCTTGCAAGCATTGCAACTAATGAGTTAGTTGCGGGATGATGTATTACAGAACGAGTAAAGAGACTTGCCGGTAACAAGATTGAACTAGGTATTGGATACCGACGATCGAATCTCGGGCAAGTAACATACCGATGACAAAGGGAACAACGTATGTTGTTATGCGGTCTGACCGATAAAGATCTTCGTAGAATATGTAGGAGCCAATATGAGCATCCAGGTTCCGCTATTGGTTATTGACCGGAGACGTGTCTCGGTCATGTCTACATTGTTCTCGAACCCGTAGGGTCCGCACGCTTAAGGTTACGATGACAATAATATTATGAGTTTATGCATTTTGATGTTACCGAAGGTTTTTCCGAGTCTCGGATGTGATCACGGACATGACGAGGAGTCTCGAAATGGTCGAGACGTAAAGATTGATATATTGGAAGCCTATGTTTGGATATCGGAAGTGTTCCGGGTGAAATCGGGATTTTACCGGGTTACCGGGAGGTTACCGGAACCCCCCGGGAGCCATATGGGCCTTCATGGGCCTTAGTGGAAAGGTGAAAGGGCTGCCCACAAGGCTGCGCGCCTCCCCCTCCCCTAGTCCTATTAGGACTAGGAGAGGTGGCCGGCCCCCCTCCTCTCCCTCTTTCCCCCTTTGGGGAATCCTAGTTGGAATAGGATGGGGGGAGTCCTACTCCCGGAAGGAGTAGGACTCCTCCTGCGCCCTCCTCCTGGCCGGCGCCCCCCTCCCCCCTTGGCTCCTTTATATACTGAGGCAGAGGCACCCCAGAAACACACAAGTTGATCCACGTGATCTATTCCTTAGCCGTGTGCGGTGCCCCCTGCCACCATATTCCTCGATAATACTGTAGCGGAGTTTAGGCGAAGCCCTGCTGCTGTAGTACATCAAGATCGTCACCACGCCGTCGTGCTGACGGAACTCTTCCCCGACACTTTGCTGGATCGGAGTCCGGGGATCGTCATCGAGCTGAACGTGTGCTCGAACTCGGAGGTGCCGTAGTTTCGGTGCTTGATCGGTTGGATCGTGAAGACGTACGACTACTTCCTCTACGTCGTGTAGCGCTTCCGCAGTCGGTCTGCGTTGGGTACGTAGACAACACTCTCCCCTCGTTGCTATGCATCACATGATCTTGCGTGTGCGTAGGAAATTTTTTGAAATTACTATGAAACCCAACAGTTGATGGACGATGTGTGTCCTTCCACAGCCATGAACGAGCTCGGGTCGTCCACGCCGCCCCTGATGAACAGGGGAAGACGACGTGGAGTTTAGGTGGGTTGGGCCTTACACTGAGGCCACTAGGCCCAGTAGAGCAGTGAGTCCCCTTTTTTATCCCCTTTTTTGGTTTGCATTTTAAACTCGATAGCAAATCATTTTTTTGCTCATGGGATTTGGCAAATAAAACAAAGGCAATATTCTAGAGAGGCTCGCAAAGTTTAGGGACATTTGGAAAACTTTAAACATTTTTTGGAAATGGAAAGGGTCATGTAATTTGCTATTGGTGCACTAAAAAAATTCCCAGGGGTATTTTGGGAATCCAAAAGAGGTTGGCTTCTACACGATAAATACCTAGGGATTATTTGCAAAATTGTGAAATATTTTGTTTGCACTTTTGAAAATGAAAATATTTGACTTGTATTTCAAAGTTAATTTCGAATTTGATTTTTGACAAGTGGCAATTTGCAAAGTAATTATGATGACATGGCCACCATTAGGGGGGAGATCACTGTAGCATGATTCTCGGGGTGTTACAAATCTCCTCCACTACAAGAAATCTCGTCCCGAGATTTAAGAGGTGGTGTAAGGGGGAAAGATTTGGTTGCGAATTTCTAACGGATCTTCTCGTTCTTGGTTGCTCTTCTCGAAAAAGTTGATCCATTTCGTTGGTGTCTTCATTTCTGTGCTTCAGGTCATCATGATGAAGTCGTCATCCTTTCTTCGAAGCCTTCATCGTACTTACAAAAAGGATAAGGGGACTTTGAAAGAACGGACCTTTACAAGGTCGATTATCTGGAAGATAACTCAGGGAATGTGGCAGAAAGTATCTCTCGAATTGAAACTTAAGAAAAACCTCGAGAGCAAAGTAAGAAGGTACAATAAGAAGTTTCAAGAGGGTAGGCAATCATTTAATGCCTAACCTAGAGTGTGAATGGGGTTCAGAGCAACGAAAATAAATATTGCGTTTGATACTAGAGTAGATCATCCCTAGGAAGGTGGCTCGTGATTAACATATGAAGCCAAGTGTGAGGAATAACTTTGGAAACAGGGGTGTACATCAGAGTCAGGTTTTGATCCTATGGAACTGTGAGTTATGGGCCCACCATGTGTGTTAAAAGTATAAAGGACACAAACATCTTGCACGGTCACGGAAGTAAGGCAGGTCAGAGGATAGCCTGTCAGTTATGTTGGCAAAAAAGTTGGTACCAAGGGCGAGGGACGAAGAGAACCATTTTCCTGCTCGTTGAATGAGGCGGACCAATAGGAAAAGTTCTCACCCATCGGTGGTTACCAGAATGTCATCAACAAAAGTAACAGGGTTTTACTGACAGAGTTGTACACCGAGGTATTTACATAAGCAGGGAAATATTACTGCCTATATCATATAGATCACAAGAAAATTTAAACAAAACAACGGAAAGGAAAATGTGATTTCCAGATTAAGCAGACCAATGGAAAGGAAATTTTGCTTATGCACAACTATTAGGAGTATATCTTTCCCAAGGAAAGGAAGAGCATGATAAACATGACAGGACTCCAAGTATGTAACCATTTAGACAAAGGGGCAAGGAATTTATGATGTTTACCCATACAATGGTGTTTGGAATTGATCAACTTTTTTTTGCATTGCGCTTCCAATGTTCTTGTTGATGATCGGAGTACAACAGACATGCTTCAGGATAGCATCGGCATGGTCATCAGGTAACAATCAGACTTTGGATACATAAAGGGTCCATTAGGTACAACTTATAAAGTAAGTCATAAAAATTCAGCAAGGAAAAGATGAGAATGTGGCCGATGGGCTCAGCAGCAATCCATCGACATGTCAAAAAGGATGTATTTCCAAAATTTATATGAACATGTTTGTGTTGGAGGGAAGGCAATAATATTGTCGATGATAACACAAATCATCGAGGGGCAAGGATGGTATTTCTCATCATGAATTCGATTAATATCCTAGAAGAGCTCAGAATGTTGATTATGATCATGACACATTTGTCGAGAGATTTCATGAAGATGTAATCGAGCAACGATTGCATCAAATAAAAGGAATGATGAAGCAAAAGGTTATTGGAACCACGGATACGACACAAACTCGAAATCAAGCTTGTTGTTCAAGGCGAAATGATATGACAAGGAAGATCGACGTAAGCTTAGATCACTGCCAAAAATTGTGCTCCATGAAGGACCAAGTGGCACAGTTAAATTTTTACCATGATAGGAATGACTTGAAGGATTATTAAACTCGTAAACGACGAAAATTACTTAGAGTTATTGAATCAAGGTGTGGAATCGATTCACTTATCGGTGTTCTTGAGTGACTAATAACTCAGAACCTGGGGAAATCTGAAACCGGTGAGAAGCAATACTATATGAAGACTCATAGGAAGCAACACAGTTATTTGTTATTCTCAAGATACTAGAGGGTAAAACTCGAAGGAGGACCAAAATAGAGGTTGTGGAGATGCATTGATCTGCGGAAGACAAGTGATTTAACTTGTCCGAGAAATGGGATCAAAGAAGGACAATATGGTCGGAACCGCAATTGCAAAAACCAAATCCCAGATATAATATGAACTTATACCAAGGGGACGGTTAATTTTTAAGAGAAGCTTCCATGATAAGATCTACATTGTGTCGTGTCTATGGGCATGAACGCAAAGTTCAAGGTCGACTCCCACTTCTTCAATGCATAACCTTGTAAGTGCATCTAGTGCCACCCCTAGTTGGTTTTGGAGTATTGACGACAAACCTAGTTGAGGGACTAATGTGTTTGTGAGAATTACAGGATAACACAGGTAGAAGTCCCTCATTGATTCAGTTTTACTACCAGAGATGACCCCTAAAAATGTATGAAGACATTGAAGTCAAAGGTGGTATATGAAGATATTCACATTGAAGACTATGACAAGAGAAGACACGATATGAAGCCTATGGAGCTCGAAGACTTAGATCTTTCATAGTTCTTTTTCTTTTGTGTTGAGTCATAGGAACCACCGTACTGTTAAGTGGGGTCCAAGAGAACCAGTCAGAATGATTGAAGTGATGCCTAAACCAAAAAACCTATGTCTTCGAGTGAAGACTATGAGAGCGAATCTTCTCCAGAGTCGGACAAGTCAGCTTTGCTTGTAGCCCAAGTAAAGTTGTCGTGTGAGTTTGAAATCTGACCGTTGGAACACGTGTCAGTTTCTTAGTGACCCAGGGTCATTTCGGACAAATCAGGTTGGGTTGCCAAGTGGCTATAAATAGCCCACCCCCTACAACCATAAATGGTTGGCTGCTCAGATTGAAAGTATGGGCTTTTGTCGTTTGAGAGCAACCCACCTCGAAGCCTTTGAGAGAGAATTCCTTGCGAGGATAAAGCCCTAACCACCAGAGCCAGAGAGAATTGGGCATCACTTAAGTCTTCTTGTCTGTGTGATCTGAAGACTTATTACACTTGAGGACTGTGCATCCTCCAGCCGGTTAGGCGTCGCGTTCTGAGCATCCAAGAGACATTGTGGATTGCCGGTGAACGAAGTCTATGAAGGTTTGGGAGTCTACCTTGAAGACTTACCAGAGTGATTGGGCGAGGTCTATGTGACCTTAGCTCAAGGAGAATACGGTGAGGACTGGGTGTCCTGAGCTGCGTGTTCAGGACTGGGTGTCCGGGACTGTGTGTCCTAAGGTTTAAATACCTAGCCGCTCCAACCAGACGTACAGTTGTCACAGCAACTGGAACTGGTCCAACAAATCATTGTCTTCAACGAGTCACTGGTTTCATCTTCACTTCCCTTTACTTACTGTTACTCCTTGTGAAGTCATTGTATGTTTGCACTATCATTTGTCTTCACTGAGTGACTGCGTGTTCTGTTTGGCTTCACAGTATCTTCCTACCTGATCCTTACTACCTAGCTGCTATTTAGTCTTTGTGCTTTCACTTCATTGAATACTTGACTATGGTTTGCCTAGTGTAGTCTACCTTCCGCTGCATGGTAATAGGTTTAATTTTATCGTTTGTCTTCAAAACTTCTATGTTCTGAAGACTTTCATAAAAATCGCCTATTCACCCCCCCTCTAGTCGATATAACACACTTTCAATTGGTATCAGAGCAAGGTGCTCCCTTGTTCTGTGTGATTCGGTTTAACCACCTGGAGTTTTAGCTATGTCGACTGCAGGGATAATTAAAGTCTCCGCTGCGTGCCCCGTCTTCGATGGAACTGAATATCCCCACTGGAAGAATAAGATGCGCATGCATCTTGAAGCCATTGACGTCGACCTATGGTATGTCGTCGAGAACGGCGTTCCCAAGGCTGGAGAAGGTGCCACTGCTGCTGATGTCAAGAAATTCGTTCAACTGGACTCTACTGCCAAGAATATCATCTGTGGTCATCTGACCAAAGGACAGTATGGCTGTGTGAGTGCTTTGAAGACATCCAAGCTGGTCTGGGACTGGCTCTCCAAGGTCAATGAAGGCATCTCAACCCAGAGAGATCAGAGAATCAGTGTCCTTAGCAACCTCTTCAACCGCTTCAAGCGAAATGACAATGAGAATGTCCAGCACACATTTGACCGACTCACTGACATCACAAATGAGCTTCAAGCCCTCGGCGCCACTGAGATTACCAAACACGAAGTCGTCAAGACGCTGTTGAGATCACTTGATAGTTCGTTTGACATCCTGGCCCTGATGATTCAAGAACGTCCTGATTTCAAGACACTCGATCCGTCTGACATACTTGAGAGGCTCAACACACATGAGTTTCATCTTTCGGAGAAAAGAGATATCTACGGTCCAAACTATGGGCGAACTCGTGCCTTGAAGGCAAAAGTTGTCTCCTCATCTAAAGAAGGATCTGACAGCAGTTCTGATGATCCTGAAGACATTGGAAGGGAACTTGCTATGCTTGTTAAGAAGTTCCAAAAATTCACCAAGAAGAAAGGCTTCAGAAAGTCTTCCCGATCAAGTTCAAGGAACGATGAAGCTCCTGCTCATGACTACAAGAAGAAAACATGTCACAAGTGCAAGAAACTTGGCCACTTCATCTCTGAGTGTCCACAGTGGGATAATGAGAACAAAAAGAAGAAGAAGAGCAAGGAATATGACTCTGACGACAAGAAGAAGAAGAAGAATTACTCAAAGTCTTCTTCCAAGTCTTCCTCAAAGTCTTCATCACACAAGAAGAGCTCATCTGGCAAGGCACGTGCGTTTGCTGGCAAGGAAATGGATTCAGAGGAGGATTCTGCTTCTGAGGAGGCGGAGGTGGAGTCTGAGGAGGAATCCGACTCAGGCGTCGCAAGTCTGGCTACAGCATACGTTGCCAACTCCATCTTCAACACTGAAGACAATGACTTCATCACCGACACCGATGCAAATGACAAGGACTACTCCGCTTCTACCTATTGCTTCATGGCACGCGGTGCCAAGGTAAACACACGCACTACTCACTATCAAACATCTAGTGACGATGACTCTGATTGTGGTTCAAAACCTAGCTACAAAACACTTGCTAAAATTGCAACTGAACAACAGAAAGCTATGGAACATATTCAAAAACTGTTAGACAGAAGCGATGATCTGTTAGGTGCTGAAATGACTCGATCTGAATCCTTAATTGAAGACATAAAAAATCTTCACGTCAAGTATCAGGAACTTGAAAGTCGTCATGAAACTCTCTCAACAACTCATGAAAAGCTTTCCTATGATTATCTTCAAAGGAAGTAAGATCTTGAGAAATTGAGAGCGGTTCATGAAGATCTTCAAACGGAAAATGAGTCACTTCGCGCCAAACAGATTAGTCCCGCTCAGGAAGGATTTGAACCACCATGTCTTAAATGCATTGAGCGTGATAATGCTACTTCTGTTGCTGAATGTTCTACTGCTACTGCTGTTGCAATATCTTCAACTGATGTGGTAACTAACCCCTCTGCTGAGGATACCACCACTATTGCTGATGAGAATGCTAGATTGAAGACATTGCTTGAAACAGGGATGTACAAAGGTCTTAAAGGGCATCAGACGCTATGTGATGTCCTGAAAAAGCAGATTTTGAACCGAAACCCTAGGAAAGAGGGTGTAGGGTTCGTAAGGAAAATGAATGCAGATGGCTCTTACTGGAAACCTGAGCAGTACCCCAAAACCATGTGGGTTGCTGCAAAGGAACCTTCAGCAGATCCATCCAATCTATCTGGCTTCACTTGTGCTAACCCCATTATCATTGATGAATCCTTTGATACGAACTATATACTGTTTAAGAATCAGAATGGTGAAGTATTTGCCAGGTACATTGGTACTAACTGCAGGAATGGACCGCCTATGAAGAAGATCTGGGTTCCGAAAAGGTGTCTGGAGAGTCTTCCTGTGAATGTCATCATGACACCTCACGTGAAGAAGACAAACCTCAGACCAAAGGCTTCATACAGTCCAAAGGCTTCATACAGACAGAGGACTCACCTGAGTCGCACTAACGCAAATGTTTTGCAGGGAAATCATACTCAGGCATATGAATATGAGAGCGGTTCATCAAACCGCCATGTTCATAAGACCAAGAACTATTCTGCTTATTCTTATGAGTACTATTGTCCGCCTGCAAGACTGTTTGCTAAGGCTTCAAAGCCAAAATTCTCAGATGCTGCACTTAGACTTATTGCTTCTAAGCCACCCCTGAAGATGTGGGTGGTTAAGAAGGCTTAACTCTCTTTTGCAGGGAAAGGTCTCCAGCAGAAAACCAAAATTGTCTGACGCTATTGCTGGGGACCTTAAACATCTTGTAGGGCGCAAGATCAAATGACCAAATGGTCTTACTATGTGCTTCGTACCTGAATCGCTTGCTACTCTCCCTATTAGTCCTAACCTGGATTTAAGCTTTCATAACCCACTGGTTCGTCAAATGTTTTTGCTTCACAATGCTCTTGGTGAAGCCTATCCCCCTAACTGCACTGTAGGGTACGACACCAGCGTCTTCAGAATGGATTATTGACAGTGGGTGTACAAATCACATGACTGGCAAAAGAAGTCTTCTTATGGACTCAACCTTACGTCCATCCGACAAGAGCCACATCACATTTGCTGACACTAGTAAAAGTAAGGTATTGGGTCTAGGTAGAGTTGCAATCTCAAGGGATCAACACATGGATAAAGTCATGCTTGTTGAATCCCTTGGCTTCAACTTAATGTCTGTCTCAATGCTTTGCGATTTGAACATGATCGTAATGTTTGGAAAATATTGTTGCCTTATACTAATGGAATCTAACAAGTCTCTAGTGTTTGAAGGGTATCGAAAAGATGATTTGTACGTGGTAGATTTCTCAGCAGGGCCACGGCTTGCAGTATGTCTTCTAGCAAAGGCTTCAGAATGCTGGCTCTGGCATCAGAGGCTTGGACATGCTGGCATGAGGAACCTCCACACCCTTGCGAAGAAGAAGCATGTCATAGGCATCGAGGGCGTCAAGTTCAAGAAAGACCACTTATGCGGTGCCTATGAAGCAGGGAAGATGACGAGGGCCAAACATCCCTCGAAGACAATCATGACCACTACTCGACCCTTCGAACTGCTTCACATGGATCTTTTCAGTCCCACTCATTACTCAACTCTAACTACTACTGCTTGCCTCTATGGCTTCGTTATTGTTGATGATTATTCTAGATATACTTGGGTGCACATAATCCTTTACAAGACTGAAGTGCAGGATGTATTCAGACGCTTCGCCAATCGAGCTATGAACAATTTTGGCGCCAAGATAAAGCACATCAGAAGTGACAATGGCACTGAATTCAAGAACACTGGCCTTGATACATATCTTGATACCTTGGGCATCACACATGAATTCTCAGCCCCGTACACGCCACAGCAGAATGGCGTCGTCGAACGCAAGAACAGAACACTAATTGAGATGGCCAGAACGATGCTAGATGAATACAAGACCCCAAGAAAATTCTGGCCCGAAGCCATTGATACTGCATGCCATACAATCAATCGTGTTTATCTTCACAAGCTACTGAACAAGACATCTTATGAGCTCCTTACTGGCAAGAAGCCAAATGTCAGTTACTTCAGAGTATTTGGCGCAAGGTGCTGGATCAAGGACCCACATCACACCTCAAAATTTTGCACCAAAAGCACATGAGGGTTTTATGCTTGGATATGGAAAGGATTCGCACTCCTACAGAGTCTTCAATCTCTTTCATTACAAAGTGGTTGAAACAATGGATGTGCGGTTCGATGAGACCAACGGTTCACAAAGAGAGCAGCTGCCAAATGTGCTAGATGAAGTTCCATCCAGTGAATCAATCAAGCTAATGGGAACTGGAGAAATTATACCTTCTGAAGCTCATCCTGAAGAAGAACTTATCATTTCAGCACCTGATCAACATGAAGACAATGCTCAGCCTGAAGACATTCCTTCCAACAACGACAATGAACAGCAAGAGCAAAGTCTTCACCCTGTACATCCTCACGTTGCCAATGAAGTGCAGATTGAAAGAATAATTGATAGCATCAATGCACCTGGTCCACTCACTCGTTCAAGGGCAACTCAGCTAGCAAATTTCTGTGGGCACTTCGCATTCGTCTCAATTGCAGAACCCAAAAAAGTTGAAGAAGCCTTCATGGAACCTGAATGGATTCAAGCTATGCAAGAAGAGCTTCAACAGTTTGAGCTGAATAATGTATGGGAACTGGTTAAGCGTCCTGATCCACGGAAGCACAATATAATAGGCACCAAATGGATATACCGCAACAAGCAAGATGAGCATGGTCAAGTTGTCAGAAACAAAGCTCGTCTCGTTGCTCAAGGATATACTCAAGTGGAAGGCATTGACTTCGATGAAACATTTGCTCCTGTGGCTAGACTTGAAACCATACGCATACTGCTGGCCTATGCAAATCATCATAACATACTTCTATATCAAATGGATGTGAAGAGTGCCTTTCTCAATGGCAAGATTGAAGAAGAAGTGTATGTTGCACAACCACCTGGCTTTGAAGATCCAAAACATCCTGACATGGTATACAAGCTCAACAAGGCACTGTATGGCCTCAAACAAGCCCCTCGGGCCTGGTATGACACACTCAAATACTTCCTGAAGAGCAAAGGCTTCATACATGGTTCCTTAGATCCCACTCTTTTCACGAAGACATATGATGGTGAACTGTTTGTGTGCCAAATATATGTGGATGACATTATCTTCGGCTGCACCAATCAGAAGTACAGTGAAGAGTTTGGATATATGATGCAAGAGCAATATCAGATGTCCATGATGGGGGAGCTGAAGTTCTTCCTCGGTCTTCAAATACAACAACAACGCAATGGCATCTTCATATCTCAAGAGAAGTATCTCAAAGATTGCCTGAAGAAGTTCGGTATGCAAGACTGCAAAGGCTTCACAACACCAATGCCAGCCAAACATCATCTGGGTCCTGACGACAATGGTAAAGAGTTCGATCAAAAGGTATACCGCTCCATGATTGGTTCTTTACTTTATCTATGTGCATCTAGGCCAGATATTATGCTTAGTGTTTGCATGTGTGCTCGATTTCAAGCGGTACCAAAGGAGTCGCATCACTTAGCTGTGAAGCGAATTCTTCGATATTTGGCTCACACCCCAACTCTAGGATTATGGTATCCAAAGGGCTCAGAGTTTGATCTGGTTGGATTCTCGGATGCTGATTATGCTGGTGACAAAGTTGATCGCAAGTCTACATCAGGCACATGTCACTTTCTAGGACGATCACTTGTATGTTGGTCTTCAAAGAAGCAGAACTGTGTATCTCTCTCCATTGCTGAATCTGAATACATTGCTGCTGGATCTTGCTGCACTCAGCTTCTGTGGATGAAGCAAACACTCAAGGACTATGGCATTCATCTGAAGCAAGTGCCACTTTACTGCGACAACGAAAGCGCCATCAAGATTGCGAACAACCCAGTTCAGCACTCGAAGACAAAGCACATTGAAATTCGTCATCACTTTCTCAGAGATCATGTTGTGAAGGAAGACATTGATATCATACACGTCAACACTGAAGAGCAATTGGCAGATATCTTCACCAAGCCCTTGGATGAGAAGAGGTTTTGCAAGTTACGGTGTGAGCTAAATATCCTGAAATCCTCAAATGTCCTGTGATCAGGCACACATCCTAACCCTTATGCATATTGATGACTTAGATGTGCAACACACGAAGTAAAGTATATCTTCAATCAATGAAGACATACATTCTAAGTGTGAATACATTAATGTGGAATTTGACTTCGGAGCGCCACGATAATTGTGCGCCGTGTCTGGGTCTAATACTTCCTATACGGTGGGTAACGCCACCACCAAATGTTCTATTTTAAAGTGTTTCACTCATGGCGTTACCTTGCAATGTCCTCACATTTGGTTTGGCTTCGATCTCAACATATTTTCATGATTATCATCACTATGTTGATTATATATATATACTAGTGTTCTGTCCTCTACAGCATTCACTTATAGCTATGTCTTCGTGTTGAATCTTTTGAACTAAGTGAATGTGATCGGACCCTAACCTCTCTATGCTTTCTATCTCAAACTCTATCTCTCCAAGCCATATGCATTCTATTGAAACTGTCGAATGTCTTCTCTGCGTCCTTGTCAGCAGAAGATACAGAGACAACCATTAAGTCCGTTTTCAATGCTCATTCCTCCACATGAAATCCGGAGAAGTAGGAACGACCACCCGACAATCCAGGCGTGTGTGGGACGTGGAAAAAACCCCAAAATTCCGCATAATCGCCACGTGTTCCTCAGATGCGAATCGCCAGGGGCACCTGAGTAATAGCACAGTGCCGCCCCTGTACCTATAAATACACACTCACAGCAGTCATTATCTCTTCTTCCACCCTCGCACGAACCCTAGCGCCACCACTAGCCCTCGACGACGCCGGCGACGAAGCGCTTCGCTGCCGCAACCTCTCCGACGCCGTCTTCACGCCGACCGCGGACATCGTCCTCTCCGCCGTCGCCGTAGGTGTCCTCCGTCGCCAAGTTAGGGCACGGAAGATCGAACTGCTCGGCCTCATCTTACACTCCGTCTAGCAGTTCTTAGTGTGGTAAATAAAACTTCCTCTTTTTACAGCACCATTGATCCTATGGATTTGTCACTTTCTACCACAAGCAGTTTCTGTTCACACAAGCTAGATCTCTCTCATACTGCATCTCATAACATGCCTAGTATATTCACTTGTGCTTCACAAAGTAGTTAGATTCCTCACTTGTACTGATCCGTGGATTCGTACAAATCTAGAACCAACTTCTTATCTATGAGTGAATGTCTTCGCACGATGAGGTCAATGTCTTCTAAACTGATTTATCTTCAAAATCTTCTGAGAATGCATATGACCTCTTCCCCTTCCCTCGCACCTTAATGCTGTCACAGGTACATGTCCGTGGGAGAATCCTTTGGTTCTCATAGTCTGCATTCATTTGCAGAATTCTTACAGCATCACATAAATTCTCCCGAAGCCAGTTCCTGTTGGTCCAGCAAACGAAAACCTTTGAAGCCTTTGAACGTCTTGAAGCCTTTCAAGTTAAAGTTTATGGCTTCAGAGAAAGCAGCAAGGAAGGGTGGCAGAAAGCGTCGTGGTGAGACCTCCAGAGATCTGCCAGATGAACTCTCAGAAATGTACAAGACAGATCCTGAAAAGGATTACAGTTAGCGCAAGACCCGAATCCAATGGATTCGAAGATATTGGGCAGAACAATGGTTCAAATACAGATTTGTGACCCAGGAGTATGCTGAGAAAAACGCCATCAAGAGACCGTGGGGAGACATCCTATTCAAGAATCTTCTACCCAGGTCCAGAGATGAAGCCATTGCTCAAGGCTTCTATCCATGCATGGTCCGTGGACCACAGCCTGCTGATGCACACTCGTCGTCACTGCTATGGTGTCGTGACAACAATCTGTTCAAGCGCAACCAGTTTGCTCAGAACTCAGCAAAGCAGAACAAGAAGACTTTTGGGTTAGACTTCAACCCTGGTCCCTCATCTCCAAGGGCAGATGGCACACGACATGCAGAACCCAATGTCATCGGCCCTTTCGCCAACCTTGAAGGCCTCATCACCTACATCTTGGTTCAAGGGAGTGCAGTGAATGAGCCTGCAGCTGACACTGAGTCTGATGACGCGCCTGTAGTGCCGGAGCCAAAGCAGTTGAAGAAGCCAAAAGCTTCAAAGCCGGCCCCTTCACCAAAAATCTCAAGGGCGAAGCCATTGGCAACTGCACCTCCTGAAGACAGTGTGCAGTATCACGCGTCTCCAAGCCCAGAAGGCCAAGATGCCTCTGTCTCACACTGGCAAAGAGCTAACAGCTGCTGCCATTCTGCGCAATGATGACATTGATCTGTCAAGTGATGAAGATCTTGCAGATGACGCTCTTGAGCAACTCATCAAGAGCAAAGAAGAAGCAGAAATCTTCAATGATCTGCCTCTCTTTGATGTCACCATCATCCACAACTTCATTGACGAGTGGTTTGACATGCCAAACATCAGCTTTGAAGATCTGCAGCTACCCATTGGCCTCAGTGTCGCCTTCCAAGGCGCCATTGCTTCAGAACTTGCTATTGCCCAGTGCATTGTTGAACTGAAGCAGAAGATTGACTATGAAAAGGCTCAGTTCAAGAAGCATATGGCCAAGCTCAGCGTGCAAGAAGTGAAGAACTTCAAGACAATGATGCACGAGCTCAAGGAAGCCTTTGTGAAAAAGCATGCAGAAGCTCAGGGTTCGCGTGAGCGCATGAAGACTCTGGCTGACAGATGTGTGCAAGCCTATAATGAGGCTGAGAAGCGCAAGGCACTTGGGCGTCCTGGCATCGACCCCAGGATGGCCGCAAAGAAGAAGAAGAAGCCTGCTACGGCTGAATCTGATGCACCAAGGCAAGAAGCAGTTCCGATTGTCTTCCCAACTAGACTGACTGGCTCGAAAAGCCGGTCAACAGCTTCAGAGCTCAAGAAGACAAGGACTGCTGAGGCTGAAGCCAGGAAGAGGAAA
This sequence comes from Triticum urartu, assembly GCF_003073215.2. Classification (NCBI taxonomy): domain Eukaryota; kingdom Viridiplantae; phylum Streptophyta; class Magnoliopsida; order Poales; family Poaceae; genus Triticum; species Triticum urartu. The sequence goes on along the minus strand of NC_053023.1, from coordinate 374,020,575 downwards.
CACTCTGAAGCCTCTCCTACTGCCCCCTCCAAGAAGAAAAGGAAGACCAAGAAAGCTCGGGCTGCTTCCACAGAGCCCTTGATAGTTGAACCCATTTCTATGGTCTATCCTGAAGCTGAACGACAACTGACAATTCATGAGCCTGCTTCCACAGAGGCTCATGAAGCTGAAGACATTCCAGCAGCTGATCCCATCGCTGCTGAAGACATTGGTCAACATGACAATGTAGAAGATGATGCAGTCCTTCCTCAGCATGAAAACAGTGAACTCATCAGCATTGGTCGTCCACTGACGCCAATTGCACAGGATGCTTCATGGGCGGATCGCCCACAAGAGGAAGAAGACCATGAGGCCCAGCCCACACCAACTCCACAGGCATCGTCTGCATTTCGCAGGCTTCGCAAAGGTCCAAGGCCTCAAGTCTCTACTGAAGACATTCTGGCTGCATCAGCCGCAAAAGAAGGAGTCCCACAAGATCCCACTCCCCTATCCCACCAAGAAGCAGTTCTCCAGGAGAATGTGCTTGTGACCGACCCTTCAGCTAGTCAAGTGGAGGATGAAACTCGTGAGGCTGCCACAACCACCAATGAAGCTAATGTGGAGCCCTCCCCAGCAAAAGCTTCAGAAGACAGCGAAGCCACTGACCCCACCACTTCTGTTCCTGAGTCTGCTGCCGGTCCCCAGTTCAACTATCATGTTGAGCACAGGCCTCAGGTCCAGAAGCCAATCCCAAGACTGCCAAGGTTTCCAGGTCCTGCATCAGCACCTGGCTCCTTCAACATCAATGGCTTCAGGGCAGACAACATGTTCTTCAATAGCTCCAGGAACCCCTACTCAAGGGAAAGGATATCATCTGATTGGTTCTGGAGCTATCCTTAGCGAAGCTATTACTCTTGTATTCTGTACAACCAAGGTCGCATCTTCCCACACAAGCGCCTTGACGTTGAAGCTATAGCTGGTCTGCCCTGTCTGGAAGAAGCTTTAGATTGCTTCAAGGAAGTTGGACTGCTGCCATTCATTACTGACGAAGAGCATTGGAATGAAGAGCTGCTGCTTCAATTCTATGCCACACTTCACATCAGAGGGTACAACAGAGATTCGAAGACTTGGGTCCTGGAGTGGATGACTGGCAACGTTCATCACAAAGCCAATGCATTTGACATCATTGAGCTCACTGGCTTGCTCACTCCTGGCGATCTCTTCGAGCAAGGCTGTCAGCTGCATGCTGAAGCTATTGAGAGCATCTTTCAGCGGCCAGAACCTGATATGAGTCAGATGCTCAGCATGATGAAGCATTGCCCCAAGATGCTGCTTATCCCACAGAGTTCTTCGTTGAAGACCTTGAGTATCTGCCAAGAACCATCTATCACATCATCAGGCGAACTCTCTGGCCTATCAAAGGGCACTCTCCAAATGCCAAGCTTCAGGGTGCAATGAAGACTTTGGTCTTCTATATACTTCATGGCAAATGCTTCAATGTACAGGACTTCTTCATACGCCAACTTGCTGCATCAGGCATTGATCTGTTTGGTTTGAAGTTCTACGCTCCTTGGGTCATGCGGCTGATCAAGCTACACTCCGCCATCTCGTATCAGCCCTCAACCCGCAACCATCGGATCTTCTTGCCTGACGTGGACATGGCTACTGAAGCCATATATTCTGAGCCTGCCAAGCAACCTCTAAGTCTTCAGAATGCAGAACATCAGAGTTTTACTCAGAACGTTGACGGAGTTGAAGCAGTTTCTCGGGTGTATCCTTTGGCTGGCACTACACGTGCACCACACCCTGCTTCCACTGAAGCCACTGACAGTGCCACTGCTCCAAGACCCAAAAAGCGCACTCGTGTTCTCAACGACCGAGAGCTTCTTGTGGCTCTACATCAGAAACAGGATAGGCATCATGACTGGCTGAAGCGTCAGATGAAAAGCCTCTTGGTGGATGTTAATCGCACTCGAAATCTTGCCACCAAGAATGCTTTCGTTGCCCATGAAACCTGTCACCGCACATGGAAAGGGCTCACGATGATGTGTTCTGAAGCTGATCTTCAAGAGGATGGCTTCACTGAGAGATTCAAGTTTGACTCCACACCTCCTCGAAGGGCTGTGCTGCTAGGAACTCCATCACTTGAAGACTCTGAGTTCTCTTCCTCTGCTGCCACAGTGACTGCCAGAATTATTGAGGAAGAAGACGATGCTACTTCATCGCCACCTCCTTCAGCACATCCAAACTCTTCTGCACCGCCAAACAACACCAACAACCCTGCTACTTCACCTACTCCTCATGGGAATGAGTAGAGGCTCTATGTCTTCAAACCTTTTTGGTCATTACTGATAAAAGGGGGAGAAGCATATGAGATTGATAGTCTTCAAGCGGGTCCATATGGTCGGGTGCTCTATATTTTGCTTCGTGCTTACAACTCTCGTTTTTGCTACATTTGGTTCTTATGAGTTGTAACACTTAAACTAGATGGTCGTCTGCTACTTATTTGCCACCTTGTTTTGCGAAGATAAATTCCGCATGTGCGACGATAAATTCCGCACTTAGCTCATTCTGCAGACGTCCATTTTCCGTTATGCATGTCATTATCTTCATATACTTTCACATGCATAGTGCATTGTCATCATAAGTTGAAGTGGATCTCCACAAGTACAACCTGCCATGTGCATTTGCATTCCAAAAGCAAATTAACTTATATGCACATCTTCAGGGGGAGCCCTTGCAACTTATGAAGACAATTCCTTATCCTTTACAATTGCACAGATTATATTCCCCGTTGAAAACTTCAACTAGTTTGTCATCAATCACCAAAAAGGGGGAGATTGTAAGTGCATCTAGTGCCACCCCTAGTTGGTTTTGGAGTATTGACGACAAACCTAGTTGAGGGACTAATGTGTTTGTGAGAATTGCAGGATAACACAGGTAGAAGTCCCTCATTGATTCAGTTTTACTACCAGAGATGACCCCTAAAAATGTATGAAGACATTGAAGTCAAAGGTGGTATATGAAGATATTCACATTGAAGACTATGACAAGAGAAGACACGATATGAAGCCTATGGAGCTCGAAGACTTAGATCTTTCATAGTTCTTTTTCTTTTGTGTTGAGTCATAGGAACCACCGTACTATTAAGTGGGGTCCAAGAGAACCAGTCAGAATGATTGAAGTGATGCCTAAACCAAAAAACCTATGTCTTCGAGTGAAGACTATGAGAGCGAATCTTGTCCAGAGTCGGACAAGTCAACTTTGCTTGTAGCCCAAGTAAAGTTGCCGTGTGAGTTTGAAATCTGACCGTTGGAACACGTGTCAGTTCCTTAGTGACCAAGGGTCATTTCGGACAAATCAGGTCGGGTTGCCAAGTGGCTATAAATAGCCCACCCCCTACAACCATAAATGGTTGGCTGCTCAAATTGAAAGTACGGCTTTTGTCGTTTGAGAGCAACCCACCTCGAAGCCTTTGAGAGAGAATTCCTTGCGAGGATAAAGCCCTAACCACCAGAGCCAGAGAGAATTGGGCATCACTTAAGTCTTCTTGTCTGTGTGATCTAAAGACTTATTACACTTGAGGACTGTGCATCCTCCAGCCGGTTAGGCATCGCGTTCTGAGCATCCAAGAGACATTGTGGATTGCCGGTGAACGAAGTCTGTGAAGGTTTGGGAGTCTACCTTGAACACTTACCAGAGTGATTGGGTGAGGTCTATGTGACCTTAGCTCAAGGAGAATACGGTGAGGACTGGGTTTCCTGAGCTGCGTGTTCAGGACTGGGTGTCCGGGACTGTGTGTCCTAAGGTTTAAATACCTAGCCGCTCCAACCAGACGTATAGTTGTCATAGCAACTGGAACTGGTCCAACAAATCATTGTCTTCAATGAGTCACTGGTTTCATCTTCACTTCCCTTTACTTACTGTTACTCCTTGTGAAGTCATTGTATGTTTGCACTATCATTTGTCTTCACTGAGTGACTGCGTGTTCAGTTTGGCTTCACAATATCTTCCTACCTGATCCTTACTACCTAGCTGCTATTTAGTCTTTGTGCTTTCACTTCATTGAATACTTGACTATGGTTTGCCTAGTGTAGTCTACCTTCCGCTGCATGGTAATAGGTTTAATTTTATCGTTTGTCTTCAAAACTTCTATGTTCTGAAGACTTTCATAAAAATCGCCTATTCACCCCCCTTTAGTCGATATAACGCACTTTCAAACCTCACATTCACTTCTCGCTTTGATGAAGTTGTAGTGTTGAAATTATATCTAGCAAAACACCAGAATAGTATGACTCGTGAAAACTCTCGGGTTCACATGGATTAGGGAAGGCATATGTTCAACCCATCGGGGCATCTTAGGAACATACACCACAAACTTCAGGGGTAAATAACTCGACCTCGGAAGTAGAGCATGGTTGTCAAAGCAGAGGATACAATTTACCGAAGACATTATGTATCCAAGGAAAGGTTCACAAGGTTATTGAATATGAAGGACGTTGTCGGATAAAATCCAACAAAGGATCTGGTGGTCCACAAGGGATCTATTGTGAGCATCTGTACTCAACCAAAAGAAGAAATAATGCAAGGAGATTATGTTATATAATGACTAATTCAAAGCTCAATTGCAAAGGATTTATGATTTCCAAATCAAGGGATCGGAAGCAAACGCTCTGACTAAGGATGGATAATTTGAATAGACTTAGGGGTACAATCAACGACAACTTGATTGGTCGAGAACCAGCTCCTGTTCAAAATGACGCTTGAGCCAGAAGGATGAATTCTAGGATTCGACTGAGGATTGCAAGCATCTGCAACATATTGAATCAATGGACTCAAAATGATAGTGACATAGGATGCTAATAAGATTACTTGACTTATGGGATTAACCATAATGCAAGCAAGCAAGAATTTCAAGAGCAATAGGCCGCTGAGGATTTTCGGAAGATCGAATGGTATTTTGAAGACTTTTGTGAAACACATGAACAACTGAGGATGAATGAATCCCCGATAATTGTGAGGAATTATTCGTGCATGTATTCATGCGGAAAAGGAGCTGCAACGCAGCAGGCACAATGGATTCTCGGAATATCCGAAAGTATTACAGGGTATCTTGTAATAACAAGAGCAATTGGAAATGAAGGTATGGACGGCAAGTGTATGTAGCTATCCATAGGGATTTATCGATGGTAGGGAATTGCAAAGGCGGTGGGCACAAGGGGCTCGGAAAACATCGAAGAGTATTTTCAGAATCTTCTGGTGAATCAGGTGATCATCTGTATCGAGTGGCTCTTCGGGAGAAGTAGTTACGAGAACCTAGAGTTAGAGTTAGTAAAATATTTTAACCCAAATAGAAGAGAGATCATAATATTAGAGTATAGACGAGGAATAAAAGATCCTAATACCACCCAATGGCGACATGGGCCCGTAAGACACACAACCATGTTAGTAAAAGTTTTGTAGTGACTAGACTTGACTTCGGCCAAGGAGTTTGAAAGGGGGATTCCTACAGGCAATCGGCTCTGATACCAACTTGTGACGCCCCCGATTCAATCATACACTAATCATACACAAATGTGTATGATCAAGATCAGGGACTCACGAGAAGATATCACAACACAACTCTAGACACAAATTAAGATAATACAAGCTTTATATTACAAGCCAGGGGCCTCGAGGGCTCAAATACATAAGCTCGAATACACAAGTGTCAGCGGAAGCAACAATATCCGAGTACAGACATAAGTTAGACAAGTCTGCCTTAAGAAGGCTAGCACAAAAGCAACAACGATCGAAAAGGCAAGGCCTCCTTCCTGGGAGCCTCCTAACTACTCCAGGTCATCAGCGGCCGTCACATAGTAGTAGGAACCCTCGGGGTAGTAGTAGTCATCACTGCTGTCGTCTAGCTCCTACAATCCGTCATCTGGTTGCGACATCCGGAAAGAAAGGAAAAGGGGGAAAGAAAGCAAAGCAACTGTGAGTATTCATCCAAAGTACTCAGCAAGCAAGGAGCTACACTACATATGCAACATTATCAAAGGAAGGGTTGTATATGTGGATTGGGCTGCAGAAATGCCAGAATAGAGAAAAGGCCTAGTCCTATCGACGACTAGCATCTTCAGCATCTTCAGAGGTCTTGCAACATTAGAAGAGTGCAGATTAGCATAATGTAAAGTAGTAGTAGTGTCGTCATCCTCGCCCAGAGATCCTTTCTCGACTCCCTGCAAGAAAGCAATCCCAGAGCCATACTATCCAGTTATCACCTCAAGTATCCAGTTCTAGTTGTATCGATCGGGATACAACTCCGAGTGTCCATTACCATAGGACAGGCTATCGATAGATGTTTTCTTCCCTGTAGGGGTGCACCAACTTACCCACCACAACCGATTAACTCCGCCCGGACACACTTTCCTGGATCATGCCCGGCGTCGGCCAAATGATACGCCGCAACCCGTCCTAGGCTTAATAGAGAGGTCAACACGCCGGACTAAACCTATGCCCCTACCAGGGGTCTTGGGCCATCGCCCCGGGAACTCCTGCACGTTGCGTGGGTGGCCGATGAGCAGACCTAGCCTCCCTTATACAAGGCGAGGCGTTCTAGTCCAACCCGGCGTGCGCCGCTCAGTCGCATGACGTCTATTAAGCTTTGGCTGATGCATATGACGCAAAACGCCCATACTATGCCCACGTGATGGTTAGTGCTATCAGGCCAAAGGCCCCTCGGATCAAATATCCAAATCATAGTGGATTAGGACCGCGCGGTAACGAGCAAAGACCCACGATCGATGTGACCCCGTCGCCCCATCTCGAGGACTCGCGACAAGGGCTAAGAATGCTCGGCCACGCCTCATAAGTATCTCGTGGGCACCTTCTAGGTCAACCCGACTCCACATCACTCGCAATTAAGCTCGCGCGGGTACCCCTCGGGGCCGACCCGTCTTTGGTAATATGGTTCAGTGTAAAGTCATAGTAACCATAGTAACCGTGTGTCTAACACCAATGGGGAAACCTGAGGAATCACCCTCGATGGATTCCCACTCGATGTAACCATCAAGGTGGACTTGGAGGAATCACCCTCGTTGTTCCACACTTGAGGAGTTGCACAACATAGTCATTATGGGAGTGGTCAAGGAGGAATCACCCTCGATGACCATGACCGAATAGCTACACTACAGGGTTAACATCATAAGTGCTAATGAGGTATCACCCTCGGCACTCGATGGTAACTCTATAGAGTCCTACAACTAAGGGGGGTGATGCGTGGTGTCGGGGCCTGGACGTCGATCACGTTGATCGAGTCATCGAACATAAAGCAGGTGCAACTGGGACAAGGTGGGGGTCACTGATGGATCTCTAACCAGCCTATACTAAGCAGTCTAGAGTTGGCAGGTAAGGTATGAAAGCAGGTAGCAAAAGCAGGCTATGCATCAGAATAGGAGCAAACAATAATAGTAGCAAAATCTAATGCAAGCATAAGAGAATAGAATGGGCGATATCGGAATGATCAGGGGGGGGGGGCTTGCCTAGAAGCTCTGCAGACAGATACGGATCCTCGACGGCGAAGTAGTCGATCACTGGTTCAACCACGGTCTCGGGGTCTACCAGAAAGAAGTATCGGAGGGGAAACCCAATAAATAACAGAGCAATCAAAGCAACACAAAACATAACATGGCAATACGCGGTGCTAGGGGTGACCTAATGCAGGGCTACACATTACAGACGTAACGGGAAAACATCCGGACGGGTTTTCCCGATGCTTGGCTTAATCCACACAGATGGAAGAGAGGGGACGGATCCATGTTCAGCATGCTAGGGGCATGTGACAGATGAATGGACCGTGTATTCGGATTCATCACGTTTTTCTGTGAAACTTTCATGTACAAAGTATTTTCATCCGAGTTATGGTTTATTTACTATGATTTTTCAAATTTTAAAAGATATTCTAATTTTCTGGATTTATTTCATTTTATTTTTAATATTTTTTTAGAAAAACAACTAAATACTAGGTGGACCCGGTGCAGTGCACACACAGGTGCACCAGAGGCTGACCGGTCGGCCCCTGTTGGCCTGGGCGAACTGCCCAGTCAGCCGCTCAACTAGGACCATGGGGCCCGCTGTCAGCGGCACTGTGGGGGGCTCGCCCCACCACGTCAGCGTGGCGCGCGAGCCGGGGCGGTCAGGCGTGCGGGCAGGAGGAGGACCGCGGTCCAGGGGCCCGGCAGGGCAATCGGATGCCATGGGATGGCAGAGCCGGGCGTGATGCAGAAGCAACAGTACGCCCGCGGGAGGGAGGCGAAGCGTGGGGACCGTGACGCGGGGCGCGCGAGCTTGCGCACAGCGCGCAGCAACCGGCGGGGACGCGACGAGCGCGAGGCCTGGGCACGGCCTAGGTGAATGGCGACGAACAGGATAAGGAGGGGTTCGACAGAGGAGAGAGTGGGGAGCAGAGGGAGCCTCACAGCGGGGTGACGTGCATCTCGGGGAAGCCGGACCAGGGCCGGGGCGGAGTGGATCGACGACGACGAGCTCCCCGGCACCGAGGCCAAAGACGGCTCGATCCACGCGCTACAGGGGCGCCCAGCTCCAACTTGTGGTCGTAGACAGCGTAGAGGACGACGGCGAAGCAGGCGTACAAGGTTCTAGGGTGTGGGTACGATGGAGAAAGGATGGGCGACGAACGCTAAGGCGACGGCGGCTTGGTTGCTTGCGGGAGGAGAAGAAGCAGTGCGAGGGGACAGAATGGAGCTAGGGTTTCGCTGTATGGGAGGGAGAAACACCTAGGATGACCTTATCCACCTCGGAGGCGTGGTGGATGGACGACGTGTGTCCATCCATAGCCATGAATGAGCTCGGGTCGTCCACGCCGCTCCTGATGAACAAGGGAAGACGACGTGGAGTTTAGGTGGGTTGGGCCTTACACTGAGGCCACTAGGCCCAGTAGCGCAGTGAGTCCCCCCTTTTTTTATCCCCTTTTTGGGTTTGCATTTTAAACTGGATAGAAAATCATTTTTTTGCTCATGAGATTTGGCAAATAAAACAAATACAATATTCTAGAGAGGCTCGCAAAGTTTAGGGACATCTGGAAAACTTTAAACATTTTTTGGAAATGAAAATGGTCATGTAATTTGCTATCGGTGCACTAAAATAATTCCCAGGGGCTTTTTGGGAATCCAAAAGAGGTTGGCTTCTACACAATAAATACCTAGGGATTATTTGCAAAATTATGAACTATTTTGTTTGCACTTTTGAAAAGGAAAATATTTGACTTGTATTTCAAAGTGAATTTCGAATCTGATTTTTGACAAGTGGCAATTTGCAAAGTAATTATGATGACATGGCCACCATTAGGGGGGAGATTACTATAGCATGATTCTCGGGGTGTTACAGCATGGGAGAAGGTTATTCCTATTAGTATTCAGCGGGCCGCAGCTCCTGTTCCTTGGCACCACCTACAACAAATTGGGTTGCGTTGTGTGTTGATGGATCTTTCTCAACTCATGATGGCGAGTCAAGTGCTAGTATGATCTTATGTCGTGATGATGGCTCTTTTATCTTTGCTGCTTACTGTGTTATATTCAATTGCAATGAAGCGCTCGAGGCGGAGATACATGCAATAATGCAGGGGATGGCCCTTGCTTTACAACATACGAATCTACTAGTTAGGGTGCAATCTGATTCCTATAATGCACTTTCGATCCTCTCTGGTGATAGTATGTCTTGATCAGCCTATGGTCATCTAATAGCAAAAATTAAATCTTTTATGGATGAGAGGGAGTTTGTTCAACAAAAAATTAGTAGGACACAAAATAGCGTAGCAAATTGTATGGCAAATTATAGCCATGCCGAGTCATGTACTGCGGTATGGATGAGCAGGTGTCCTCCATGTTGTGAGGACTTATTGCCTCTCGACTGTAACCCTGTGACTTTGGAATAAAATTGCCATATTATTCGCAAAAAAAAACAGCAAAAGGAAAAACAAAGGAATTTTGAGTGGATGAAAATTTTCCTCCAAAATATTGTACAAATGAATCATATGGAAAAAAATTAAGAATTCCAATCCTATGAATCAAACGACCATTGTAGGAAAAAATCCTAAGGATCTCTAGATCCTCAGAGAATCATATGTAGTTTCTTCGAATCAAAGGAGCCCTTAGAAGCTCTCCTTAGGCATCTTCAACGTCGTGCCATAAATGAGACTCATTATCAATCCACGAGCGCGTCTGTGGACACACATATGGGAGCCACATCCAACCCTGTTCATCAAACTTTCATCTTTATTATCTTTTTCTATGCCTAGAGCACTCAAAAAATATATTTGTTGCGCAATTCATTCAGAAGTAACATGTAAACTTAACATCCTAAAAATAAAAACCAACATAAGTAGAGTAAACTGAAATAATCAAGACAAAATCAGTATTTTCCTAAACCACATCATGCATTAACTCAATAAATTCAAATAAAATCAATTCTTAATAAAATCTTAACACAATCAAAAACTTTATTTGCCTTCCTACCCATACCCAAATCAAATCTTATCAAAACCCAAACTAAATAAAAACTTTCCTTGCCTTCCACTACTCATAAGTTTTGCTTCTTGTTGCTCTACATGTTGATCAATTTATTCACGAACTCGATGTTACAACTGAAGGAAATATGCCCTAGAGGCAATAATAAAGTTATTATTTATTTCCTTATATCATGATAAATATTTATTATTCATGCTAGAATTGTATTAACCGAAAACATAATACATGTGTGAATACATAGACAAACAGAGTGTCACTAGTATGCCTCTACTTGACTAGCTCGTTGATCAAAGATGGTTATGTTTCCTAACCATAGACATGAGTTGTCATTTGATTAACGGGATCACATCATTAGGAGAATGATGTGATTGACTTGACCCATTCCGTTAGCTTAGCACTTGATCGTTTAGTTTGTTGCTATTGCTTTCTTCATGACTTATACATGTTCCTATGACTATGAGATTATGCAACTCCCGTTTACCGGAGAAACACTTTGTGTGCTACCAAACGTCGCAACATAACTGGGTGATTATAAAGGTGCTCTACAGGTGTCTCCGAAGGTACTTGTTGGGTTGGCGTATTTCGAGATTAGGATTTGTCACTCCGATTGTCGGAGAGGTATCTCTGGGCCCACTCGGTAATGCACATCACTATAAGCCTTGCAAGCATTGCAACTAATGAGTTAGTTGCGGGATGATGTATTACAGAACGAGTAAAGAGACTTGCCGGTAATGAGATTGAACTAGGTATTGAGATACCGACGACCGAATCTCGGGCAAGTAACATACCGATGACAAAGGGAACAACGTATGTTGTTATGCGGTTTGACCGGTAAAGATCTTCGTAGAATATGAGGAGCCAATATGAGCATCCAGGTTCCGCTATTGGTTATTGACCGGAGACGTGTCTCGGTCATGTCTACATAGTTGTCGAACCCGTAGGGTCCGCACGCTTAAAGTTTGATGACGGTTATATTATGAGTTTATGTGTTTTGATGTACCGAAGGTAGTTCGGAGTCCCGGATGAGATTGGGGACATGACGGGGAGTCTCGAAATGGTCGAGACGCAAAGATCGATATATTGGACGACTATATTCGGACATCGAAAAGGTTCCGAGTGATTCGGGTATTTATCGGAGTACTAGGGAGTTACGGGAATTCGTCGGGGAGTGTATGGGCCTTATTGGGCTTTAGGGGAAAGAGAGAGAGGCATGCCGCACGCCCCCCAAGGCCTAGTCCGAATTGGACTAGGGGGAAGGGCTGCGCCCCCTCCTTCCTTCTCTTCTCTTTTCCCTTTCCTTCTCTCCTACTCCTACTACTTGGAAGGGCTCATAGTTCTACTAGGAAAGGGGGAATCCTACTCCCGGTGGGAGTAGGACTCCCCTAGGGCGCGCCATAGAGAGGGCAGACCCCTCCCCTCCTCCACTCCTTTATATACATGGCCAGGGGGCACCCCATAGACACAACAATTGATCTCTTGATCTCTTAGCCGTGTGCGGTGCCTCCCTCCACCATAATCCACCTCGATCATATCGTAGCGGTGCTTAGGCGAAGCCCTGCATCGGTAGAACATCATCATCGTCACCACGCCGTCGTGCTGACGAAACTCTCCCTCAACACTCGGCTGGATCGGAGTTCGAGGGACGTCATCGAGTTGAACGTGTGCAGAACTCGGAGGTGCCGTGCGTTCGGTACTTGATCGGTCAGATCGTGAAGACGTACGACTACATCAACCGCGTTGTGCTAACGCTTCTACTTTCGGTCTACGAGGGTACGTGGACACACTCTCCCCTCTCATTGCTGTGCATCACCATGATCTTGCATGTGCGTAGGAAATTTTTGAAATTACTACGTTCCCCAACAACAACTTGATCATTATCACTTGTATAACTTGTAGGAACAAAGTATGCCTATCAGAAGGGGGGTGAATGGGAGTTTTGAAATTTCCCTCGGAAACTTCAAAACTCTCGGATAATAGATTTCAGTGAGCGAATGTAAACAAGCGAACTAAAAATAAACACATCATCGAAGATAATCACATGGTCGATCTAGTCATGCAATGTTGATCGAATGAAAAATGAGTTAAGAGATAGCCAGTGATGCTCGATGGCGACCGAGAATTTCGTAGACCAGTTCGCCCTTTTTCAAAAGGACTACGTCTGGTTGGAGGGGTTGTGATTCAACACAAAAGATAAACTCTCTTCACCCTATTCTCCTTGACAATTGGTCTGTCAACCAATGTCGATCACTCATGGGGGATACTTGAGGTGATGTTTGAACCTTTACAGACTTCTTCTTCAAGAACTACAATTACTCTTGGTCTCTGAAGAGATTGACATCTAACTGTCTAGAGAGTTTGTAGCTCTCGATAGTAATAGGCGGAGCGCACTAGACTTAGATTTGAGTGATACTAAACCATTATCTAATTTTTGGTCTGGGTTTTTCTCTCGGTGGATTTTAAACTCAAATCACTCTCGAGAGGGGGTTGCTCAACAATATTCTCAGAATCAAACAGAGCAGCCACCAGATAAAGCCGGTGCGGGGTGGCACACTACTGCAGGATGCTGCTAACGCGACACTACAATCAGAGACCCTTCGACGAAACTGTGTGCGATGCATTAATCGTAAACGGTGATTAAAAAACCCGTCAAAAAAGATGCAAAATATTTGCGATGGCGGATACATCAAACACGGTTTGAATTTTAGTTGTGTGTGTGATGTGGGGCATACGGTTTAGTTCAATGAACGATTTGCGATGAGGTAGAAGAATAGAAACGGGCAGCCAAATGAAGGCGTGTGTGATATACGGCATATAGTTCAGTCGGATTAACTGTTTGTGATGAGGCGGAACAACAGAAATGGACAACAAGATGAAGGTGTGTGCGATTAAGGGCATACACTTCAGACGGATGAACTGCTTGTGATTAGGCAACACAACAGAAACATTCAGCCAGATCAAGGTGACTGCGATTGACGGCATACACTTCACACTGATGAAGTGTTTGCGATTAGCCACAACAAACAAAAATAGTTAGACAGATCAACGTGTGTGCGCTAGACAGGCACACATTCTAATTAAAAGAAGTGTGCGTGATGGTAATAACGAGCGCGCACGGTTGTTGGAACAAGACGTGTGCTGACATCGCCTATTGCGGTGCACCCTATGGTGCAAACGCCACGTACGCGGCCGAGAACGCGTGCCCACGTTACGCCATTCGAGAATAGTGCCACACTTAGAAATTATAGAACCATAAATAAATTTTGAGCCTGCGTCCCGTCACATTCCAGATTACTACCATGCTATATTTAATTGCAAACCTATTCACACCGATCAAAACCTAAACGGTTTCCCACTTAGGAGCGTATTAGTACTCAGTTATAAATACTACCTACTCCAAGATGACTGCACATTCCTCCTCAACTCCTCATCCACAAAAGCAAACAAGTCATTCATCGTCATTCCCTTGTGTCTGTCATGGCCAGCGTGAGTTCTGGGTTGATAGATTACTACCAGGGAGAGGCGAGCATGGAAGCGGAAGCATGAGAGATGTCCCGCCTCACCGCGAAAGCAACCGACATGTCCTGCTGCGCGGCCGTAGCAGTATCGAGGTCCCGCCACGCCGCCGAAGCAGCACAAAGGTCCAGCCGTGTTGTCGATGCAGCAGACTGGTCCGGCCGCGCCGTAGAAGCAGCAGAGATGTCCCGTCGTGCCGTGAATGCAGTAGAGATGTCCTCCCGCGCCACAGCCGCCTGGGAAAATGTCTCGCGGGCATGCGAGGACTCTCACAGGCGCATGCGCGCTATGCTCGATGAATTGATGGGTCGGATCTCGACTGGATGAAGCTGCAAGACAAGATGAATGCCTCATTTGAAAATGCTACCAGGGTCATCCGGGGACTAGGGGAGGACAAGGCGAAGCTCCGCACCGAGCGCGACCTGCTGAGGGCGAAGATTGCCGGAATGACGAAGCAACATGAGGAGACTACTACCTTATTGAAGAGGACTGGCGTCATCGTCGAGAAACTTATGGATGAGAATGCCATGCTCCACATCGAGCGCCAAAGGTTGGTGGTGGAATCCGTGGATGCTCTCAAAAAGCGTCTTGAGGATACGAAAGAACTCATCGCCGCTCGCCGCGAGAACTAGTCTCCATGTCCTGCAGCAACGCATGAAGAAAGTAGAGATCAGCGAGCCAGATCATTGTCTGGGTCTTCCTTCTTCTTTTGCCCATGTGTATTTCGGGCGTTGCTGCATGTGGCTTTTTTTAATTATCTTCCCAAATATGTAAGACAATTATTATCCACTGTCATCGTCCTTATATTCATTAGTCTTGCTATAAGTCATGGTCGATGCTATATAGGTCCATCGGATCTTACATCAAGATCCGTGAAAAACTTCCTTTTTAGATTTTCTTATTTCTCTTTTAAATCTCAGTCGAGTGAGACATAGACATGCCATTAAACAGGGGCTTGGGCGCCATTAATGGAGAGGTTGGGAGAGAGGTGGGCGGTGGATAGAGGTCAAAGGGCTCTCCTCCTGATGAGCACGCACAGGGGTCTGATCGCATGCCTCCCATACTCAAGTAGCTACCCGCACGGCACCTCCTAGCCAATAAAAAAAGGGGACGCATGGCGACACGTAAATGGTAAGTAGAAACACCCACGGTTTGAATAATACTTATGTTTCCAATTTGTAACGTGACAACACTTGTTCTAAAATGACTTTGTTGATTGTTAATGTGTGCGTCTTTGCAAATCGGACAAATTTTTTACCACGTCATTTTGGTGCCATGTCATGACACCATGCCATGTTTCATGATTTTCAGGCGAGTTTTGGATTTACGGGAATTTTAATACCAAGTTTCTCGATGTTTCCGACTGAGCCAAGACGCCCAGATGTTTGAATTCCATTCCCATTTCTTGCATGGGACCTAGAAATTGTCTCAAGTACACAAATGATTTTTCAACTAACTTTGGCCCACTGGAGCATGTTGTCGGTTCTATATCCGACATATCTCATAGTAGGGTCCTAAGCTAGGCATCTTGGAGCGATGGTAACATGGACACGGGATTTTACCCAGGTTCGGGCCCTCTTGATGGAGGTAAAAACCTATGTCCTGCTTTTGATTGTATTCATATGGGGATAGTACATAGTACATGTATTTACCACAAGATTGTAGTAATGAATATGAGATGTTCTATTGACTAGCCTGGCCTCGGTTTATATAACACACTAGAGGCCTAGGGTTTAGAGGAGTCCTTGTCTTGGGCGCCAAGTCTTGTGGAATCCTCCTTGTATGCGGTATGGGCTGCCCAAAGTGGCCCATAAGTGAACCGCCATGGGGATCCTCGGCCCGATCCAGCTGGTCGGAAGACGACGTGGTGAGTACCCCCTAGTCCAGGACACCATCAGCAGCCCCCTGAACCGGTCTTCAAGTTGGAGACGCTCCTCGATTCTTTCGAACTGTTCTTCATCTTCGGTCGTCGGTCTTGAAAACTAGTTCAACAAATCTTCTCATCTTCGATCTTGAGGATCACCGAAGTGAATTCGAAGAGTTTATACGTCGGGTATTCGAGGAGCCCCTTTAAGTTATCGGCCTTTATCAATGCCTTGTTATTTTTATGCCGCACCTTGGGTTTGAAGTGTTTCCTGTGCGGCTATGTTCTCTCGCGTCCGAGCTCTAACGCCGACTGCATCCAAATTCCAGTGCCAGACTGTATCCAAGTTCCAGCGCCGGACTATATCCGAGGTGTCATAGATTACCTCGATCTTGAAAAAGTTAAAAGGGTTCAACCGAGCTTAATGCCGGAGATGCCCTCTATGGAGCCAGCCACTTTCAACCGAGCTTTATGGCGGACTGCTTCCGAGGTATCTTGTGCAGCTGAGCACCAATGCTGGAGGTGGTGCACCACCTCGGCCATGGGCTGATTTTTGTGAATTTAATTCCGATTTGTGCAATGTATTCTGTGGCGAGATGTATAGCCAGTAGCCCTCAAGGTGCATATCGGCTTAATATCCGTGATGCACCTAAAGGATAAAATTAAACCGCTCACCCCAGTAGCCCCTGAGACTCAGGTCGATTCGTGAAATCGGCCTGAGGATCAATTCCCAGCTCGGCAGCATACTTAGGAATAGAAACGCGGTGTAATATATTAGAGGAAATAGTGATCGGTGAATGGGCCCTTGAGAGAGGGTTTTGAGAAGTCGCTGTAATATATTAGCTTGATGCTGGATAAGTCCCAGATGGTACCTATTGTTGTCTGAAGACGCGTTTGCCTATAGTTCGGTCAAGCTGAACACTAAGCACTTTGAATTTTCTGCATTGAATAGGCAATGCAGTAGCCCCCGAGACACTAGACGGGTGGCAACACCAGATCAGGGGATCGATGTACCCCTTTAATATTTGTAAATGATAAGCCCGAAGCCCAGTAGCCCCCGAGCCTTAATACGGGCACGGGTGGCTGAATTAAGGATCGATATCCGGAGTACAATCACAAATTATGTGTAATGATTCTATTTATCCAAGTACTCTACATCAGTAATGCTCGGATCCGCACTGTGCAAAACTTTGTTGACCGACCATCGGTTTCAACCTCCTCGGCCAGTAGCCGAGGAGTGTTTTCCTACTTTATAAAGTCGTTATAAGGGCAAAGATTTATGGAAAACAAGGCAATCTGGCCATACGGTTTTATAAACAAAGGTACGCATATGAAACATCTTCCAAAGAAAATAATCCTGCTATCGGTTCCTTTCTTTGGGTTGTCATGCTGATCATAATCATGTAACCTCACCACCGATCAATGTGGGAGGAAAATATTGAGGATTTAGTTCGGGGAAAGTTCCCGAACTCTATGGTATTAATGAACCAAAATTTTCACTTCCGTCATTGCCGACCAATTATATTCTTTAAGATAGCTAGCTTTCGGCTTCACCCAGTCTGAAGTACTAACTTGGATGACCCGGTAGTAACAATCGCAGAGGTGCTCCCTTTACCGCCTAGCCGAACAATCAGGAACGTAGGGGTAAGCACAGGAGTCAGGCAACCCAGCTTGGCCAAAATCTTAAGTCAAATTGATGCATATTTATGGCTTTATAACGATGATTACAGAAGACAGCCCTCGTATATTAAATACAAACACCGGCGATATGTTTATTTTGACTCCGTTGCGACCGTTTATCAGTTGAAAGTGGCCCATCGTCAGCTTCCACCCCCTTGTAGATGCTACACAGGGTGTTTTCGCAATAACAAAACAACCCTTAGCCGACGTCTCGGTGCCCGAAGGCAGTTGTGTTAGCGGAAACGAGGCAATTAGATATGCGGGCTTTATAACTTTCACTTAGTCATAGGAGCTTTAAACTGGGGAAGCTAGCTACGAGCCCCCGGTTAGTGTTCGGCACCGACCGAAGTCTAGCCATTAACACTTCGACCAATGTTATGAAAGGCCCATCATTTAACATGGGGTAATCGGTATCAATGTATAGTTTGATACCGTCGTCGGATCGCTGACCAATTTATGCCCATTGTGATAGTCAATTTTCGGCTTTCTCCACTGAGGTGCTTAACCATTCGAGCTAGAAGCACAATCACAGTGGTTCTCCCTTTGCACACCTAGATGAACAAAGCGGAATGTAGGAGGCAAGCACAGGAGTCGGGAAACCCAACTATTGACCCAAGACACAATTCGAAACCAATGCATGTATAGCAATATCTGAGAATGTTTTTGCCAAATCTCTAAAGGTGTTCGGCATTGCACTACGAGACTTATGCTAGAAACACATAAATATTTTAAAAGTGCCATAGGATTGGAAAACCAGAAAACTTCAATAAAAACTTTATGCCCGAACTAAATCGAGTCATTTGGTGCCAATCCGAAAATTGGTCTTACTTTTGTGCTTCTGTCGTGCATTAATATGACACATCCGATCTCAAGACTTCAAGCGGGTTAGCCTACGGCTGCAACCTCCTATCCCGAGGGCGGAGTACTGCTTGTTAGGCTAGTTTAGCGAACTAAACTCAAGCAGCATTAGAGAGAAAACAGGCTATCCAGCTGTTGACCACACACTCGAGTCGAGAAAGGAGTGGTAGAAAAAGACTTTGCAACGATTAGGAAGAAAACAATTATTATAGAACAACTTGTAAAAATTTAAGAGCCCCCAGTTAACATGGGAAAGGAAGTGTTTTTAACAAACAACGTGTGTTGACAAGCTAAGTTTTTAACATAAATATAATGTTTGATCGAACCGAACATTAATTAAAAAAACTAAGCATGGAAGCGACTTAGCTGGTTAATGTGCCCAGTGTCGATGCGCGACCCGAGCTTACGACGGGACGAGCTCCCAGCCCCCAAGCCGGTCCCGAGGTGGTGGAGCGAAGAGCTCAGCACTCCAAAGTGGCGAAATAGCATGTCCAATGTGGCGAGGTGGAACCCCCAGTCCGACTGAGGCGATGGAGCAGGCTGGTAGTATGACGCTGAAGTCCCCGGCGTGGGTTAATAAAGTGATGATGAAGCCCCCGATCCAGCCGAGGTGATGTGGTACGTTGGTACGGTGGCGTTGTAGCCGCCGTGCCAGCTGAGCTATTGAAGTTGTTCAGCATGGCAGACATCGGTTTGAAGAAGCTACGGCTCGGCCATGCTGATGCTGGTCATAACTTGTGACGCGGTCACTGCCGGATTGATGAAGTGGCCTAGCGGCGATGTCGGCGCGCCTGACCCGTGCAATCCGTGGGGCGATGGTGTTGTTGATGATTTAGCCTTCGCGATGCCGAACTATTGTTCGGCTTGCTGAGCTGATGATCTGATAAGGTTAGGCTCAGCTCGATGAAGCGACGATCTATTTAGCGCAGGTCGGCAGACGTGGAGCAAGGGCTGGTTTGACACCGGCACGACGGTGAAGATTACCTCCGAAAAGGAGCAAAATTTGTGAGCATGTGTTCGGAAACAAAACACAATACCCTAGAAAGATATTCTTCCAAAAAGGTTGTCCAATATCCCGGTCATGAAAAAGGATGAACTCAGGTCGGATTCGTATTCGCGCAGAAAACATATCTGAAAAGTGATGCACCAGTCGGAAGGTTCCCGGAGTTTGAAAGGTCAGATCGAGATTGAAATTTTGAGAGGTGGTAGATGCAAAAATTCCACAGAAGATGAACGGTTGGATCTTCCAAATAACCTCTGAGCTAGGCTCTGGAGACCACGCCCTAAACTCGTCCAGACTCGACAGGCCTCCGGTATATCATAGATCGCTGGAGATTCCTCCATGAGAAGGCGACGAAATTTTACAGGGTTGTTGTATACTCAATTCCGCACAATTCCACCCAAGGGTTCGTCAAATCAACTCCCGAGGAGATTGTGGCAGCGAAAACAAGTCTGTTGTACAGAAAAAAACTGTGCGTCGCATGAGAGCAATGTTGACGATGAACCTCCAGGCTCCATGGACGACTTTTCCATGGTCTTGGTTGAGATTTGAGCTGATGATGATGATGAAAGTATCCATCTGATCTTGATGATCTGACGTGGAGCGTGGTCCTCATTCCAGCCGAGGTAACCAGTCGAGCCGGTGACAAAGATGCCGATATCAACCATAAAGCTCAGCTCCGATGCGTAGATCATGCCGAAGACGATCTGAATCCCCATCGCACCGTGGCGACTGCCAGTAGGCTCTCAATGAAAGCACCAATGTCGGTTCTATATCCGGCATATCTCGTAGTAGGGGTCCTAAGATAGGCGTCTTGGAGCGATGGTAACATGGACACGGGATTTCACCCAGGTTCGGGCCCTCTTGATAGAGGTAAAACCCTATGTCCTGCTTTTGTTTGTATTCATATAGGGATAGTACATAGTACATGTATATAGCACGAGATTGTAGTAATGAATATGAGATGTTCTATTGACTAGCCTAGCCTCGGTTTATATAACACACCAGAGCCCTAGGGTTTAGAGGAGTCCTTGTCTTGGGCGCCAAGTCTAGTGGAATCCTCCTTGTATGCGGCATGGGTTACCCGAAGTGGCGCATAAGTGAACCGCCATGGGGGTCCTCGACCCGATCCAGCTGGTCGGGAGACGACGTTGTGAGTACCCCCTAGTTCAGGACACCGTCACATGTGCTTGTAGTTCAAATTTGAATTATGTGCATTAAATGACTGGAAATTCAATTAATATATAAAAAGGCCAAATGAACCCGGAATAATTCCAAAATTTAGCACGAAACTCCTATTTGTTCTAAGCTGCCTATGTAAAAAAATCAAGGCGGGAGAAGGCAGTGTATGTCATTTCGCACACGGAGATGACTTGTTCCCTCTCAGAACCACGAGCCTTATTGAGAGAAGCTCTGGTTTGCAAGAATCTTATACCAAAGCTTGTCCCAATTCGGTCAAAAAATTTACCACAACATGTTGGTGCCATGTCATGACACCATGCCAAGTTTCATGATTTTCATGCGTGTTTTGGATTTACAGGAATTAAAAAAAACCAAGTTTCTCAATATTAACGGCCGAGCCACGATGCCCAGATGTTTGAATTTCATTCTCATTTCTTGCATGGGACCTAGAAATTCACCCAAGGACACGCATGTGATTTTTCAACCAACTTTGGTGCACTGGAGCATGTGCTTGTAGTTCAAATTTGAATTATTCACATTAAATGCCTAGAAACTCAATTAATGTATAAAAAAGGCCAAACGAACCCGGAATAATTCCATATTTTAACACAACACTCATATAGTTCTATCTTGCCTCTGTAAAAAATCAATGGGGGGGAGGCAGCATATATTATTTCACACACAAAGGTGACATGTTCCCCTCGGGAACCACAAGTCTTCTTGAGAGAAGCTCCGGTTCGCAAGAAGCTTATACCAAAACTTGTCCCAATTCGACCAATTTTTTTACCATAGCATGTTGGTGCCATGAAATGACACCATGCCAAGGTTCATGATTTTCAAGCGAGTTTTGAATTTACAAGAATTAAAAAAACCAAGTTTCTCAATGTTATCGGTCGAGCCACGATGCCCAGATGTTTGAATTTCATTCTCATTTCTTGCATGGGACCTAGAAATTCACCCAAGGACACACATGTGATTTCAACCAACCTTGATGCACTGGAGCATGTGCTTGTAGTTCAAATTTGAATTATTCACATTAAATGCCCATAAACTCAATTAATGCATAAAAAGGGCCAAACGAACCCGGAATAATTCCAAATTTTAACATGACACTCATATAGTTCTATGTTTGCTTTGTAAAAAAATCAAGAAGGGGGGGGGCAGCGTATGTAGTTTCGCACACAAAGGTGACACATTCTCTCTCGAAACCACACGCCTTCTTAAGAGAAGCTACAATTTGCAAGAAGCTTATTCCAAAACTTGTCCCAATTCGGCCAATTTTTTTACCGCAACATGATGGTGCCATGAAATGACACCATGCCAAGTTTCATGATTTTCAGGCGAGTTTGGGATTTACAAGAATTTAAAAATCAAGTTTCTCAATGTTTCCGGTCGAGCCATGACGCTGAGATGTTTGAATTTCATTTCCATTCTTGCATGGGACCTATAAATTCACCCAAAGACACACATGTGATTTTTCTACAAACTTTGGTGCACTTGAGCATGTGCTTGTAGTTCAAATTTGAATTATGCACATTAAATGCCTAGAAACTCAATTAATGCATAAAAATTCCAAACGAACCTGGAATAATTCCAAATTTTAACACGACACTCGTATAGTTGCATGTTCACTATAGATAAATGTTCTAGAAATTTAAACAACATCCTTTCCCTCCTTAACACCATTTTATCTTTCAAAATAGAATGAAAAAAAATCAGGTATACTACAAATAGTTTACTAGCAAGAATTGTGTGGGATGAAATATAGAATATCTTGGCGCACCGTCTTGTCTGGCTTACGCAGGAAGCTTCCTCGTCTACATTCCACCGCCCGCGCTTGAACCACACTTGCGCGCCAGTTTCTCGCGACACTGAGTGAAATTTTTCTGCCACGGCGGAAATATCTATCTCCCCGACCCCCTCCCACCAAAAGCCACATTTCCACTATTCCTCCTTGCTTTCCAAGTTCAAACCTTCACTGCTACTTACTGGCAGCTCAGCCTCCTCGCCGACGACCCTTCTTCTTGCAGCACCGCCTTGATACGTCTCCAACCTATCTATAATTTTTATTGTTCCATTCTATTATATTATCTATTTTGGATGTTTTATATGCATTAATATGCTATTTTATATTATTTTTGGGACTAACCTATTAACCTAGAGCCCAGTGCCAGTTTATGTTGTTTCCTTGTTTTTTAGCTTTGCGGAGAAGGAATGCCAAATGGAATAAAACCTTTGCGGTGATTTTTCTTGGACCAGAATACACCCCGGAGACTTGAAGACCAAGTCAGAAGATGATGCAGGGTAGGAACCCTTGGGGCTGATCTTTCACGGTAGGAGCAGAACCCCGCGAAGAACACGAAGAACACGAAGGGGGAAAACGAGAGAAACACAAGGGGAAACGAAGAGGAACACTCAAACCAACATGAATAAGTCACACATGTGCTAGATCCTTGAGTACATAAGGAAAGATACACGATCCACAAACAACTAAGGACGATACAAGGGTAACCGGTCTTCTCCATGAGGAGGTCTTGAGTTCTTCCCTAAAAGGGGTCTTGAATCCGCTTGGGGGATCTTCTCCGGTGGAGGCTCGAATCTCCGTGGAGAAGGTAACCAAGTGGATGAGCAAAGCTCTCACACAAACATGAACTAAACCTTTGCTAACCCTAGCTAGAAGGAATAGGTGGAGTATATCAGTATATACAGTCTTAGTGGAAAAGAGGGGGCGAAGGGGTACATGGGCTGCGGCCCAACACGCATCAGCGCACAGGCGTCAGATGTCCGTAGATTTCTTCTCGGGTGTGGGAGCGTCGGTCGTCCGGAGGGGCCCGGACGTCCGGAGCCTGGAGGTCGTCGGACGTCCAGTGTTCGTCGGTCGTCCGGAGCCTGGGAACTTGTAGCAGTTCTTCTTCTTCGTCCTCACGTTCATCTTCCTCTTCTTCTTCTCCTCGCTCCCAAGCTTCTCCAAGATACCTGAGTATGCACAGAGTGTCCGTATGAGGTAGTAGCCATGTCTCATGTGCATCAAAGTGGAAATGTGAGAGGAGAGATGTCACCTCGGTTTCAAGAGCTCTTGCACGTGCTCGTGTCATGGGTCCAAGAGGTGTCGAAGGAGATGTAGTTGGGTCCATGGGGATGGCCTTAGGATGCTCCGCATCATCTCCCCTCCCTTGGGGAAGATCCGTCCTCGGATCAAATTCTTCATCACCATGGAAGGGAGAGAGATCTTTGACGTTGAAGATGTCGCTCACGTTGTACTTGTCGCGTGGGAGGTCGATCTTGTAAGCGTTGTCATTGTATCTTGCGAGCACCTTGAAAGGTCCATCCGCTCGTGGTCGAAGCTTGGACTTGCGTTCTTGTGGAAAGCAATCCTTGTGAAGGTGTAGCCACACGAGATCACCAATGTTGAAGACCATAGGTTGCTTGTTGAAGTTGCGCTTGGTCGCAAGGCGTTGAACTTGGCACTCGATGGTGTTTCTTGTATCTTCATGCACCTTCTTGAGATGTGTCGCTCATGCACTTGCGTCCAAATTGATGCGCTCTTGGAGTGGTAGAGGAAGAATGTCCAATGGTGACAATGGGTTGAATCCGTAGACGACCTCGAAGGGGGACTTGCCGGTAGTTGAGTGTCCTGCTCGGTTGTAGGCGAACTCGGCGATAGCTAGGCACTCCTCCCACTCCTTGATATTCTTCTTGATGAGTACTCGAAGTAGAGCGAAGAGTGTGCGGTTGGTCACCTCCGTTTGGCTGTTGGTTTGAGGGTGGTAAGCCGTGGAGAAGAGTAGCTTGATTTCGAGCTTGGCGCATATGGTCTTCCAAAAGAAACTTAGGAACTTGACGTCGCGGTCCGAGACGATCGTCTTTGGCACTCCATGTAGACGCAATATTTCCCTACAAAAGAGATTAGCAACATATGAAGCATCGTCTATCTTGTTGCAAGGAATAAAATGTGCCATTTTTGAGAAACGGTCCACAATGACAAATATCGAATCTTTCCCATTTCGAGTCCTAGGCAAACCAAGTACAAAGTCCATGCTAATGTCTTCCCATGGTTGGTATGGAATTGGTAGAGGCATATAAAGGCCATGGGATTGAGCTTTGGACTTAGCTTTGCGACATGTAGAGCATCGGTTGGTGAAGCGATTGACGTCACGAAACATCTTGGGCCAAAAGTAGTTCTTCGAGAGCGTAGCGAACGTCTTGTCGCGTCCAAAATGTCCCAGTAAGCCTCCTCCATGAGATTCCTGCAAAAGCAGCAAATGAAGAGAAGACCCGGGGATGCAAAGTTTGTTAGCTCTCATAAGATATCCATCTTTGGTGTAATAGCGTTCCCAAGAGGTGTGCGACAAACACTTGGCATAAGGAGTAGCAAAAGTAGGGTCATTCTCATACAAGTATTTGATATACTCGAAGCCAATGACATCTAACCCAAGTTGGGTAACAAGCATGCATATGCGGGAAAGAGCATCCGCTACAATGTTTTCTTTGCCCTTAATGTACTTGATGACATAAGGAAAAGACTCAATAAATTCACTCCATTTAGCATGACGCTTGTTCAACTTGGTTTGGCCCTTAAGATACTTGAGCGTTTCATGATCGGTATGAATGATGAACTCATGTGGGCGAAGATAGTGTTCCCATTCATGCAAAATGCGGACTAAAGCATATAGCTCTTTTTCATAGATGGGGTAATTGAGTTGTGCTCCAGAAAGTTTCTCACTAAAGTAAGCTATGGGGCGCTTCTCTTGCGTTAACACACCTCCTATGCCATTACCACTAGCATCACAATGAATCTCAAAAGGCTTGTCGAAGTTGGGTAAAGCAAGCACGGGAGCATGAGTAAGCAAATTTTTAAGCTCATTGAATGCGATATCTTGGGATGGTCCCCAAACAAAAGGTGCATTCTTCTTGCTCAAAGCATGCAAAGGCGAAGCAATGGTGCTAAAATCCTTCACAAAGCGATGATAGAAACCCGCAAGGCCAAGAAAACTACGCACTTGATGCAAATTGGTTGGTTGTGGCCAAGTCTTAATAGCATGGATCTTGGACTCATCAACATGAACACCCTTAGAAGAAACAACAAAACCCAAGAAAACGAGTTTATCAACGCCAAAAAGGCATTTCTCCATATTAGCATAGAGTTTCTCTTTTCGAAGAGTTTGCAAAACGGTTCGAACATGGTTGACATGATCTTTAAGAGATTTGCTAAAAACAAGGATATCATCAAAGTAGACCACAACAAATATACCAATGTAAGGGCGAAAGACATGATTCATAAGACACATAAAAGTACCCGGTGCTTCCGATAGACCCATAGGCATGACTAGCCACTCATACAAGCCAAACTTGGTTTTGAAAGCGGTTTTCCATTCATCACCCTCTTGTATGCGGATTTGATAGTAACTGCTCTTGAGATCAATTTTAGAAAAGATAGTGGCACCACTAAGCTCATCAAGCATATCATCTAGGCGTGGAATGGGATACCTATAGCGAACGGTGATAGAATTGATATGTCTACAATCGGAGCACATGCGGAAGCTATCGTCACGTTTTGGCACAAGAATGATCGGGACGGCACAAGGGCTCAAACTTTCACGCACATGTCTATGGTCTATGAGATGCTTTACTTGCCTTTTTATTTCTTTGGTTTCTTCGGGGTTGACGCGGTAGGGAGCTTTGTTCGGAAGCGGTGCTCCGGGGATGAGGTCGATGCGGTGCTCAATGCCTCGTAGTGGAGGTAGTCCCGGAGGTAGCTCGTCGGGAAAAACGTCTTGAAATTCCTGCAAAAGAGAAGACAATACTAGAGGAAGAGTGTGAGAAGTGTTAGTTTTTGGTGCATTGTCCTTGCACACGAGGACATAGTGTAGGACACTAGATGGGTTCTCACACACTCCTCTTATCTCACTTTTGGTGGCAAATAAGACTAAGTTCTTCTTTTCGCTCATCGTGGAGGTGTTCGATTTGGGCTTGTGGCGCTCACTCTCTTTTTGGTGGCTCGCTCTCTCACTATGATCTCCATGATGGGTGGCTTGCTTGTCGGCGTTCACTTGGCTTGGAGACATGGGATGAAGTACATACTCCTTGCCCTTCATCTTGAAGATGTAGTGGTTCGTTCAGCTGTTGTGGATGACTCCTCTATCGAATTTCCATGGGCGTCCAAGGAGAAGATAGCAAACAGACATCGGAACGACGTGGCACTCCAAGGTGTCTTCGTAGGCGCCAATTTTGAAGGAGACTTGTACTCGATGCTCGAATTGGATAGTGCTAGAGTCGCTAAGCTATTGCACTTTGTATGGATGTGGATGCTTCGTCTTGGGCAATTGGAGCTTGGAGCAAAGTTCTTCGCTTGCGAGATTATGACAACTCCCTCCATTGATGATGACCTTGACGGATTGTCCATTGATGCCGGCCTTGGTGTGGAATATGTGGCATCTTTGGTCTTCTTCTTGGTGATGTTGGAGAGTCAAGACTTTGGAGACAACAAGTGCGGGACTTGAATCTTCATCGCAAAAGACTTGTTCCTCTTAATCATTCACTTGCCGGTGCATGGCGACTTGCTCGATGGCATCCATTTCTTCGTCACTCATTGAGTCATAAGTGCCGTCGCCGTTCAGGATCATGGTTCGCTTGTTGGTGCACTCATAGGACTTGTGGCCTCGGCCTCCGCAAGTGAAACACTTTAAGGAACTCGTCTTGACGGTCTCGTCGGTTGGAGTTAATGATGATGAAGCTCTCAGCTTGAAGTTCCTCGTAGTAGGAGGATGACTTGGAGTTGACGAAGCTTTCTTGGAACTGGACTTGTCGATGGTGCTAGTAGAAGGCTTGGTAGTCGGTGTTGGAGTCGTTGAAGCGTGGTTGTTGGAGAAACAGTATGACTTTGATGAGAACTTGGCATACTTGAAATCATATTGCACTTGGCGTTCCGCTTTGGTAGCTTGGTGCACTAGGTCGATGAGGTTCGAGTATGGTTGGAAGTCGGTGATCTTCTTGATAGGATGGTTGAGTCCATTCAAGAAACGTGCCATTGTTTGCTCATCATCTTCCGTAACATTGGCTCGTATCATTGCAATCTCCATCTCCTTGTAGTAATCTTCAACGCTCTTGGTTCCTTGCTTGAGTAGTTGGAGTTTCTTGAAGAGGTCGCGGTTGTAGTAGGTAGGCAAGAAACGTGCTCTTATGACATCCTTCATTTGTGCCCAAGTGGTGATGGGTGGTTCACCTCTTGCCTCACGGCGCTCGATGACTTGTTCCCACCAAATGAGGACATAGTCTTGGAACTCAAGGGATGCCATCGCGATCTTCTTCTCTTCTTCATAATTCTGCAAACGGAAGATCTTGTCAACTTTCAATGCCCATGAAAGGTACTCTTCGGGATCGTTGCTTCCGTTGAACTTGGGCATGGTGAACTTGAGCTTGCCATAGCGTTGCTCTTCATTGTGTTGGGGTTGAGGATGATGACGCCCATGTTGTTGATGATTGTTCAACTCGTGGTGCTCTTAG
This sequence comes from Triticum urartu, assembly GCF_003073215.2. NCBI lineage: Eukaryota > Viridiplantae > Streptophyta > Magnoliopsida > Poales > Poaceae > Triticum > Triticum urartu. Next base: position 373,992,470 of record NC_053023.1, on the reverse strand, counting down.
CGCGGAGGATTGTCAACCTCATATTGCTCTTATCATGGAGGATCTCCATTGTCTTCATGATCTTGAGGAACTTGTTGCTCTTGACGTGCTTGTGGAGGAGCTTGTCGAGCTCGAGGAGGAACTTGACGGTGCATGCAAGCTTGATAAATCCTCTCGCGAACTTCTTCTGCATGTTCATGAGCTTGTCGGCCTCGGTCGGCTACGGCTCGACTTGAATTGCGTAGAGCTTGTTGTGCCTCAAGTGCTTGAGCATCACGGAGTTGTTGTTCTTGACGTTGTGCCTCGGCATCTTGAGCATTTTTGTGTAGATGCGCTCGCTCTTCCTCTTCATGTTGGCGTTGTTGTTGCCGTTCTCGTGCTAGCGCAAAGGCCTCTTGGTTTTGTCGTCGTCGGTGCTCTTGCGAGTCACTGTCACGTAGAGGATTGAGGCTTGCTTGATGCTCGTTGCGCGCGGCACGACGAAGAGTGTTCGATGTCGGTGTACTTGAGCCGGAGAGTGTGAAGTCGGAGTGTCGGCTTGAGCGAGTCCTTCTTGATGAAGACAAAGTGGAAGAAGAGCAGTTGAGCAACAAAGCACGAATTTCGTCCATCCTTGCGTCATTCTCTTGCTTGTGATCGTCGAGCTTGTGGTCGAAGTAGTCCCTTGTACGTTGCTCGGAAAGTCGCAAGTCGGCGGCAAGGTTGTAGATGCGTTCACTCATAGCTTGTTGCTCTTGATGCAAAGCACGTTGTGCACCAAAGAGGTGACTCTTGGTGACGAAGGAGTTCATGTCGTCGTCTTGCTCCATGAAGAGTGGGTTGGTAGAAGTACTTGGCCTATCCATCATTCCAAGACAATTGTGAGTGGTAGAAAGAGAAGAACGAATACCAAATGTACCTTGACCGAAGTTGAAAGTGGATCGAGGATCACTCCAATGTAGGACAAGGAAATAGCACAATTGGTACTAGCTCTTGTCGGTTTCTCACACCTACACAAGTAAAAGCTTATGGTGGAGCTTGGTTAGGATGGTGGCACAAAATTTGATGCAAGTGTAAGTGAGATTCAATAATGTTGGAAAAGATTCGCAAGATGCAATGTAACAAGTAGACCAAGCATATAAGGTACATGAAAACACACACGCAAAAAGATAAGTGGGGTCGTGTAACCAAGGGTGAGCCAAAATGTGGAATCCAAAAAATGCTCTTGTTGCACAACTAGAGAGACTCTAGCACGATTGCACAATAGGCGGATACAAGAACTTGTGCACAACCTACTAAGCAAAAATGCAACGACTTCTATCCCAAGTATGCTTTATGCAAGGTGTTTCTATGATATGATCCAAGATGATCGAGTATGACAATCTTAATGTTGTATGATGCTATGGTTCTTGCTTAAAAGCTCTTTGCTTATCTTTCCTCTTTGCTTAAAAGCTTGTTTGGCTCTTTGATGTTGGAGCTTTTTTCTCATGCAATGCTTGACGAACCAAGATAGCAATTGTGTATGCGATGACAACTTTGTGACACAAGAGATGATACCAATATATGCAACAATGATGTATGTATGCTATGGGAAGTATGATCACTAATGTGCACAAGTCTCGTTGCCGGCAATACTCAATGGCTTGTCTCGATGGTAAGCAACACAAAGGAGCAAGGCTATGATGGCTATCAATGTAATGGCAAGAGTGATATGTCCAATACCAAGACGAGGTTACCAGTCTTGCTTCCGGTATGGTGTCAAAATGGTGGCACGAATACCAAGGTGTAGTCGAGGTGGTCGTTGTTGATGATGATGTAGGACGGCGGTGATGATGTAGGACGCGTCCGTGGCGAATATGAGCGGCGGTGATGTGGATGTCGAACCGTACCTAGATAGCCGAAACACAAAAGGATACGGTACTGCAACTCAAATTCACAAAGCTCGAAGTGGTAACATGTGTCGGAGTGCAAAACGGTCAAAAATGGTGGTGGTATGCGGAAGTGGGGATGGTGTATAGTGGTAGGAGTGCGTTCGCGGAAATGTGGGGCGGTGGTGGTGACTAAAACTGAAAAAAATTCAGTTTCGTCAGGGTCGGTCGAACGTCCGGGCCGGGCCGGTCATTCGGTCGTCGTCGGACGTCCGGGCTGGGTCGGACGTCCGGTGCCTGGGCGATTTTCGGGCACGGGATGAACAACTAGGGTTCGAGGTGGAGATGGCGAAAATGGCCAAATCCGGACGATTTTGTGGATGGGAAGGGTGGGGAAAGGGGGGAAAAGCTAGATCCACTCAAAACAAAGCAAATCCATGGATCCAAACCAACAAAATCTCAACACACTAACAAATCACAAAAAATACGGGGCCTATTTTTTGGGGAATTTTCGAATTAGGACAAAAACCAACAAAAACAAGGCTAGAAACACAACGGAGAGGCTCCGAAATCATGATCAACGTGGCTCTAATACCAAGATGATGTAGGGTAGGGACCCTTGGGGCTGATCTTTCACGATAGGAGCGGAATCCCGCGAAGAACACGAAGAACACGAAGGGGGAAAATGAGAGAAACACAAGGGGAAACGAAGAGGAACACTCAAACCAACATGAATAAGTCACACATGTGCTAGATCCTCAAGTACATAAGGAAAGATACACGATCCACGGACAACTAAGGACGATACAAGGGTAACTGGTCTTCTCCGTGAGGAGGTCTTGAGTTCTTCCCTAAAAGGGGTCTTGAATCCGCTTGGGGGATCTTCTCCGGTGGAGGCTCAAATCTCCGTGGAGAAGGTAACCAAGTGGATGAGCAAAGCTCTCACACAAACATGAGCTAAACCTTTGCTAACCCTAGCTAGAAGGAATGGGTGGAGTATATATAGTCTTAGTGCAAAAGAGGGGGCGAAGGGGTACATGGGCTGCGTCCCAACACGCATCAGCGCACAGGTGTCGGATGTCCGTAGATTTCGTCTTGGGTGTGGGAGCGTCGGTCGTCCGGAGGGGCCCGGACGTCCGGAGCCTGGAGGTCGTCGGACGTCTGGTGTTCGTCGGTCGTCCGTAGCCTGGGAACTTGTAGTTGTTCTTATTCTTCGTCCTCATGTCCATCTTCCTCTTCTTCTTCTCCTCGCTCCCGAGCTTCTCCAAGATACCCGATTATGCACAGAGTGTCCGTATGAGGTAGTAGCCATGTCTCATGTGCATCAAAGTGGAAATGTGAGAGGAGGATGTCACCTCGGTTTCAACAGCTCTTGCACATGCTCCTGTCATGGGTCCAAGAGGTGTCGAAGGAGATGTAGTTGGGTCCATGGGGATGGCCTTGGGATGCTCCGCATCAAAAGAGCCACGAGGCGGCCACAAGGGGGGGGGAGGGCGCGCCCCTGCCTTGTGGGCCCCTCGGTGACCCCCTGACCTGGATCTTCCTCCTATATATTCACATATATTCTCGAACCTCTAGAAGCATCCACGAAAACACTTTTCCACCGTCGCAACCTTCTGTTCCCGTGAGATCCCATCTTGGGGCCTTCTCCAGCATCCTGCCGGAGGGCACTACAAAAAAATACACTTCCGTGATGATACGTGTTTGTCACAGTAGGTCGCTTTTTTGTCATGCATGTACATCCATGACAAATTTATGACAGAATCAAGATAGTCATACCTGTGCCATCGTAGAAGTGTTCCATGACATTACCAAAATTATCATCACGGAAGTGTCCACTTCCATGATGATAAATCGCGCGTCACAGAAGTGCTTTCGTCAAGGGTGACCGACACGTGGCATCCACCGTAATGGAACGCCGTTAAGCTATCGGGTCGGGTTTTGGATCTGATAACCCGTTAACAGCCCCGACTAATGGGGATTTTCCACGTGTAGAATCATCATTGGCTGGAGGAAACACGTGTTGGCTCATCGTTGGGACAGATGTCAACCACTCATTGGACGGAAGGCGCCTATGATACGTCGACATGTGGCACGGCCCAACAGAGACCCATTCCTGTGAAAAGGCCGGCCCGTTTGACTTGGTCAAAAGGTGGCGGGCCGGCCCATGGAAAGCCTGTTAACGTCCTGTTCGCATATAGCACATTTACAGCCCGCTAACCCAAGGCCCGTTACGCCCTATCCGAATTAGGCCCAGTAGCGTCATCTGGGCCATCCAATATGATTCCAGCCCGTTTTCACTTCTGGCCCATGTATGGCCCATGACGTCTTTCGGCCCATATGAGGCCCTGTGTAACTCTTGGCCTATTAATGGCCCGTGGTGAAACTGGCCCGTAATGAATAGTGTATCACTTTACACCCATTAACGGCCCATGGTGAAACTGGCCCGTAATGAACAGTGTATCACTTTATACCCATTAACGGCCCATTATTCCGTTGGGCCGTTTCCAGCCCATGTTATCTTTTGGCCTTCTCAGAGCCCATATATTCTTGGGCTCATTTCCAGCATTCGTTTACTTACGGCCCGTTACTGTCATTTTCTGCTTGTGGGCCAAATTCAGCCCGTGGTTACAGTCTGCCCGTTTGTGGTCCGTTAATACATTGGGCCGTTTTCATAGCATCATCAAATACGACCTATTAACGATGGCCCGTTATGGTCGGCCCATGAACGGACGATTCCAACTCTAGCCCGTTTACGGCCATAATGCGGCCTGTTATTGGCCCATGTTTGGCCAATCGATCATACGGCCCGTATAAGGCCCATTGATGATACGACCCGTAGAAGGCCCATTGTTTCTATGGCCCGTAGAAGGCCTACTGTTTCTACGGCCCGTAGAAGGCCCACTGTTTCTACGGCCCGTAGGAGGCCCAGTGTCACTACAGTAAATATTAGCCCATGGTTATTGTGGCCTAGTTTTAAAAAATAGGTTATTGCAGCCACTAGTTAACCGCGGAAAAAGAACTGCAATGACTAGAAGCAAACAAATAAACAAGACAACAAGGAAATAAATAAGCAAGCAACTAACACTAGGCTATCACGTCTATTACACATATCACATCCACCGGGCATCAAAGTTCGCCACCAGTGCAAATATAGGGAACAAAGCAGCATATCATATACAATGGCCGTCAAAATTGGCCACCAGTGCAAATAAACGCGGCAGCAAAACAAGAGCATAACTGAAACAACTTCAGAAGAGCTCAAGAAACGTAATCCTGGGTATCCACCATGCTGGCAATAAGCTTAGCAAGATGATTAGCTTTGTCCTGTTTGGCACTAAAATCCTCCAACGCTTGCTGTTGCACCAGAAAGTATGCATCTGAATGCTCCAGGGACTTCCGCAGTCCTTCCGCTTCTTGTCGCAGCACAACTGATCGATGTCTTTCAGCTTGTAGTTGAGACTCAAGAAACCGAACTGATTCAGATAGTGAGTTTGAATAGCTTGTGCAAACGGTAGTGGCCAGTAACTCCAACACAAAACCAAGACAGGATGTATCACTATCCTGAACCTTATCTGCATTACTTCCTTTACCGTTGCTTAATAAGGCACTCTTCCCCAATATTCTGTCAGCATTCTAAAAGAAGAAACAAGCAAACACATAACAAGTTTAGCATGTACTAGTATATGAAACTCATTTCGATGAACCAGTTCATTAGTAAGGTGGACAGGATTAAACTACCAAGTCTTCTATTGCCAAGTACTAGTACATAATAAAAGCATCAAACAAACATATATCTATGTCCTATGGTAGTAATGGAATCTTAAATTAGAATAGTTGCTCTTCAGGTTTAGGCACTTGTTCTACATGAACAGAGTACAGTAAGACGCAAGAATACAATACTTAAAAATAGAAAATGAGCTCATAGACCTTACCACATTCTTGGTTCGGGACTAGTACAGAATAAGGCGTTCCCAGTCATCGTCCAGTAAATGTGTCTCAGGAGAACGTAAGGGAATTTGATGAGTTTCTTTGCCGGTGAAGTACGTTTTCTTCAGGTAATTCCGATACTGCCACCAAGCATTCTTGAAGATAGCAGAGGTATTAGCACAGATTACCTCATCCCGAGTTTCCAAATCGGTTCTTCTCTATAGTGAAAAATGGGAAAATTTACTGTATTATAACCATCATGGAGGTAGGATGTATGGGATGAAGCAAAGTAATTGCCATGAATAACATTACTTACACATAACTCCTGGACAAACACCTGCAACTGGCATTTTCCTTCATCTTCAGTATAATATTTCCAAGATGGGAAGATACACACATACGGTTTAACAACATCAAATGTGATAGATGCTAAACTACGACTAGCTGGTTGTGCTTCCTCCACAGGAATAGGCGTACTAACTGGTGGAGTTGGGGTTCGCCGTGATAGTACTGGCCCTATGGGCACTGGAGCTGCCTTACTAACTGCTCTTGTTTGGGAGCTCTGTGGTGGAGATGGTGATGTGTCAACAGGAACTGGGTTACTATCGGCTGGGGTTGGGGTTAGATTGGGTGAAGCTGGTTCTCTATCCATCATAGTAGGGGTACAATCTGCTAGAGTTTGGGTTATGTGTGGTAGGGCTGGTTCTTGTGCATGTACAACCAGGGTGCTATCTCCACCAAGAGGTAGCACTGTTTTATTTGAAGACCGTGTTTTTAGTCCGCTAGATACTGGCATCACCCGCTCCAATTCGAATGGCTGATAAACAGGAAACATAGTTGAATGTACAGACATTGTATGAGAGACAGATGCAATAGATAGTGTGGAAAAAGAGGGCATGAAATAGTTGACATGTATATTGTTTAACTAAAACGAATAGCATGACATAATTTCACATATATGATGTCTATCTAAACTGGATAGCATAGCATAACATAATTCAAAGATATGATGAATAACTAAACAGGATCGCATGACATAATTCACCTACATGTTATCTAAGTAATCAGGATCGCATTATTTAATTCACATATGTGATTTATATGCTAAACAGAGGGCATTCGATATGATGTCTGAACTAAGAACATGGTGTTGAATATTGTGTATATGATGTCTAAACTATGCAATGCAAGACACCGTATGCATGATATGAGCAGTATAACCGTGCCAAGTTAGAGCATACACCTCAGTGGGGGAATATGACTGGTCATCTGTCTCTGAATCCATCTCTGGGAGCTATCGGGACGCAACAAGAGATCTGCTTTGACAGGTAGCACTGTCTGCTCTGAAGGCCTTGTTTTCACTCCAGATTTTTCCATCTCCCACCCAAATGGTTGATTCACAGGAAGAGTAGTTTAATGTACAAACATTGTCGACAAATGGAAATGTAATGAAGAAAAGGATGGGCAAGATATCATTCAAATATATGATGCCTGGTTAAACAGGATGGCATTGCACATTTCACATATATTATGGCTGGCTAAAAGACATGAGACTGCATAATTCCCATATATGATATAGAAACTAAACAGGTGGCATTACAGAACATGTCTAAACTAAGCAGATGACATATATGATGTCAAAAGTAGGCACTGCAAGGCAACATATGCATGATATGACTAACATCATCATGCCAAAGTAGAGCAAACACCTTGGGGGGTAAATAGGAGTGGTCAGCGGCGTCCGAATCCGCCTCAGAACAAATATCTTCCTCTGGATTAAAATCTGGAGAGGGGTGGGGAGGGTTTGCCATTGAACCCACCATGGAGCGATGTCTGCATGACATTGTATTGCCGCGCAAAACTCTTCTCTTTTTCTCTACATGTTCAGCATGACTGTGTACAATATCTGACATGCATACGAAAAAAATATGGTGAGATTATGTAAGGAGAGCATGCAGAAATTTAGAGTGATGGTAACAACCAGTGGATCGATGTTTTTCCGTTGAACCAAAATAGCCCTAATGGATCAACGTGAATGTACAGTAATAAGTGATGCAACAAGTGTACAACCTCTTTGCCGTAGCCGTGTCGACCTTAGCATCATTGGGTTGGTCGCTGAAGCAGTTGAGGCAGAGATGGCTGTCGGAGGTGTGGAGGAAGATCTGAGGAATCTGTAGACGGCGTCCAGGGCACTGCTCTGTTGTGACGGATCGTTCTGTCGTTGGAGCAGCTCCGGTGAACCGTAAGACGTCAAGGATGAAGCAGCACAAGACAGACATCGTCAATCTCAAGTGGGATTCCAATAGCATCTCCAATAGATGATGTAAAATGGATGTAAAATTAACATCACCAAAAACCACCTGACTACAACAGATGAGGTAAAAACTGTTGACTCTGAACTTAATTGTCGAAACTGAAATTTACTGTTGAATCTGAATGCTACTGTCGAAACTGAACGCAATGGTAGCAGAGAGGCACTTGACATATAGTTTAGGGAGGGCCTGCAGTTCATCTTCAACCTGCACCCCCTGAGCCGCCAGCCACCACTGGCCGAACCGCCGGCCCCAGCACCGCCTCGCCGCCCCGAAACAACTCGCCACCGCCGCCCCGGCCAGCCCTCTAGGCCCCCCGCCCCCACCCTGAACCCTAAGATAGATAGTGGGGTACCTCTCCGGCGAGCCCCCGTCCCCGCTGCGAGTGGTTCTTCCTTAACTCCGGCGAGCCCCCCAACCCCTGAAAATCGACTGGCCCAAAAGTCGATTCAGTCGACTGAAGTGTGGCTTAATCGGAGCAGAGCAGCAGCACGAGCGAGGGGGAGAGAAGCAGCAGCAGCTGGGCGAGCGAGCGATCGAGCGAGAGCCAGAGCAGCAGCAGCAGATCCGGCTGGTATGGACGCCGCCGCCGAAGGGGCCTCGCACCGGGGGAGAGCCACCGTGGAGATGTCGCCCGCGGCGCCAGCTTCAAGGTAGCCGCTCCATGGGGGTGTGGGATGGAGCACCGTCGGCGCCGGGAGGTCGAGTTAAGGAGAAGGTGCGATGCGATGAGTGTACAACCTCTTTGGTGGCGCCGAGTAGGCCTCGGCTTCGTCCGAGGAGTCGGTGAGGATGCTGCGGTTCCGGTGGAAGGCGGTGCTGTGGGGATGGAGCAGCCGCGATAGATGAGGCGATCGTCGGAGCAGCTCCTTGGAGGTGGAGGACGGGGCGGCTGAACCGGCGGGACGGCGAGATGGACGACGGATCCTCATCCGGGGAGGTGGACGAGGGACGTCGAGCTGTTGCGCTGGATGACGTCGTCGGGGAAGAGGCTCCGACGGGGCAACGATGACATGGCAGACGGAGGAGGGTGGGGTTTCGCGGCTGGAGCAGAGAGGTTATGGCGGCCTGGGATTTCGAATGGCGAAAAGGGGGCGATGGGAGGGGGTGAAGCATGACTTAGGAACGTGCTTGTCCAAAATGTATGGTGTGTTACAAAAGTACCCCCCCCACTGATTTGAACTAGTGGCCCTTTCGGCTCAGGGTTAGAAGGGGGATTTCGCATGTCGAGATTTGGCAGCTGGAGGGAGTTTTCACGCGCGTTGTAATTTCGGGATAGCAAGGCGCGGGTTGTGAAGGCGCCAATTTTGGGAGCACGATATCTGAATTTTCGGGATATAACAAGACGCGGGTTGAATTTTAGGGACAAGCCTAACATGTAGTAATATTGTACTTGTACGTACCAAATCAATTCACACTTCCCTCAACCAAAAAGAAAACGAAAAAAATAAAACTATTCACACCACACAAAGAGAGAGTCTTGCCCCGTTTTACTATACAAATGCTATTCAAAGCTACTCCCTCCTTCCATCTATATAGGGCCTAATGCGTTTTTCGATGCTAACTTTGACCAAATATTAGAGCAATGATATATGACATGCAACTTACACAAAGCACACCGTTAAATTCGTCTGTGAAAGGTTCTTTCAATGATATAATTTTCACATTGTGCATGTCATGTACTATTAATCTTGTCAATAGTCAAAGGCGGTCTTAAAAATCTCATTACGCCCTATATAGATGGAAGGAGGGAGTATGAATCCATGTTATGTCCGATTAAATTTTTTCGCTTGCTGTATAATGCATGTAACCTACTCATACCAACATTTTAGTGCATTCCAAATGTCTATACTACCGCTGCAATTCGAACTAAATTTGAATTCGTTTCTCTATTTCAATAAGAATCTACAATCATGATTGTTGCCAACTTCAACCATCATACTTTCCTTGCTATCCGCCAGATATAAATCAGACGGCCTATAATGCAGGATGGCAGGCACACCATCATCAACAACTCCGTTTTTTATAAGAGTAGAGATAAAACATATTAAATGTAGTATACCATGTTCATAACCACACCATGTGTATCACCGTTATATATATTCACACATCCGTCGGTTTGAAACACTATGATAAATTCTTCAAATATCCGAATTCGCCTTTTATAATGAAGTATATATGATCTCTATTCGTCTTTTACACCCACACAACCCTCTTATCTTTGTAGCTAGCGCTAACTTTCTCTTGTGCATGCACACGCCCGCATCCCTCTCACCCTCCCTCAGCATTCTCTAGCTCCATAGCGCAAATTCGTCTTTTCACTTTAGGTCGTTCACCCACGGTGTGTGTAGGCCCCCCAGCTCCTTTACGGCACACATCGGTCGATATGCCTCTCTAGCCAGGTGTGCCTAGCACAAACACAAGCTTCCCCTCTTCTCTTGTCACCGTCCATGCCTCACTCCCACCACTCTTTTCATCGTTCTCGTACTCGCACACTCCTCCCCCTCGATATAGTATGCCTCTCGTACCACCTCCTACATGCATCCCTCTCTCTCTATCTTTCTCCTTGTGCCTCATTTGCTTCTAACACACACATGCATGTATATCGATCGATCTCCCAACATATACCTAGATCGACTTTAACTACCCCCCATCGATCGACGTACCTCACAAGTTATGTCTCTCCTTTCTCTTACAAAGGGCAATTGATCTTCCTATGTAGTTACGTCTGCTTACCACAGCCACATCGTCCCCCCTCATCATTCGTGCATGCCTCCTGACCCGTCTCTCACACGCACGTGCACAGACAACAAGTAGCCATCTTCTCTCTTGTTGATATTGCGGGCATGCCCTCCGTTTGTCTAGCAAGCCTATCCCACCATTTGTTAGAAGCAACTCCACTACCACCCCCTCCAACACTCTAGCTCTGTCTCTCTCCCAACCTTATTCATCTCCTTCACATATGCATGGATGTCGATCGATCTCCCTTAATACATGAGGCAGATCGATCTCCTTAATACATGAGGTAGGCCTCTCTCCTCCTCCACACATATACCAGCCATTGTACCTCTATAGTTAATTGGGCCTCCCTCTTCCCCCACCACACACCGATAGTCGAGCGTTGCAGGTAGGTATCCATGCCACAGAGACAAACTGCACATGTCCCATCTCACGTTCCAGTAGGCCAACCACTCTATATCTTTGACGTGGGCACACACAAATTCGATGGCACTCTTTATCGATCGCGCGCACACACACACACACACATCATCCCTCTCTTCGATTCTATGGACACCTCAAGCCGATGATACCTCCACTCTCTTCTCGTGGATCGCCCCCTCTATATATATGTTATATCTAGGACTCTATTTCACACACATTGCATATGTTAATTTTTTTGATTGACCCCCCCACAAAAAAAACTCTCAAGAACCCACACACTATATCTCTCTAGGTTTATATCTCTCTCACACAACCCCACGCAGGTGGTGTACGTATACAAGAAGAGAATAGGTGCACCGTGCACGTACTCACGCTTCGTGCCCAGCCACACCCGCGCGGGTACACGGTGGAGCTCATTTCTTTATGAAATGGCAGCCCACGTGCTAATTTGAACGCCTGTAGCGGTTGTTTACCTAGGGAGGTCATGTACCACGCGTGCACGAAACAAAGTTCGACTTGACGCGTTGCACAGAATATAAAACGATTTTTATGGAGGAAAAGGTAGTCCGCTCTTCAGAGTATCTCACACAAGGCTCCGGTGGCCTCTCTCTCTCACACCGTTGGTCACTAATCCAGCCGCATCCCGTCCGCCGGGGGAAAGGGAGTGCGGTGGCCTCTCTCTCTCACGTTGGTCACTGATCCGGCCGCATCCCATCCGCCGGGGGAAAGGGAGTGCGGTGGCTTCTCTCTCTCTCACCGTTGGTCACTGATCCGGCCGCATCCCGTCCGCCGGGGGAAAGGGAGTGCGGTGGCCTCTCTCTCTCTCTCTCACCGTTGGTCACTGATCCGGCCACATCCCGTCCGCCAGGGGAAAGGGAGGAAGTGAATCGTTTCTCCGTTCGACGGCGCTAAGGCAGCACGTCCCAATCTGCTGTACACGCCATTCTCTCTGACCAAGCTCCGGCGCGGCAGGGCCTACGCCACCTGCTCGCAGATTCTGCCCACCGCCGCTCACCTAGTTACATCCCGACGACCTCCAGGTATCCCCTCCGGCCTTGCTCCACTGCCCGTTTTCCCACATCGCTGCATGTGGATCTTCGATAGTTCTTTGCCCGAAACGTCGCTCGTCCGGCGTACTTTCCATATTGCATTCTTGTCCTCACACCGTTTTAGACAAACACAACCATGTTGTTATCTTCCCTTAGGACAAGGAATATGCTTCTTTTTTTGTTGTCGCATGTGTCATCAACTATTATTGGCCAGTAATTGTTTCCTTTCTACCTCTTTTTTGCAAACAGGGCTATCCATTTCACGTCATTGCTATTGCGACCTTTTGGTGAACTGCACAAATCACTTTTTTCTTAAGAGTGTTTTGTGCAGTTGTACTAAAATGTCACACGGGCAACGTCTCTACATTTCAGTGCGACTGCACAAAGGGAGATTGGTTTTTCTCTATCCTCCTCATCCAACTCCGAGCCTAATCTTCTCCAACTAGTTAGTCTTAAGAGAGACTGCAAAGGTGACCGGCTTCTATTTGTGTGTTTATTGTTTCATCAGCAGTCCTCTATTATCATAATCACACTTGATATCTTTGGAACAGGGACGCTCAGCTCTATTTTAGTGGAACTGCACAAAATGATCGGAATGTTGCATGCTCCAGACAACTACTTTTTTCCCAACATGCCTTGTTGATTTAGACAGAGCTAGGGGGACGTTGCTGCCAATGAAAGCATGGATCAATTTTAATTTAACACCTTCTCACAACTTTGTCTTCAGTTGTGATGTAATTATTAGCTCTGATATGCTAATAATTGACATGCATTAGCAAGGAAGTTAGTTTTTTATTGTTTCCGAAAGAGCATCAATGGCAAGACACGCGAAACAAAAGCTGAAAACTCACACCATTGTACAATTTCATGTCGCTGGAAAATTATTTGTATAATACGTCAATTATGTAAACAAATGATGGAAGCTTGATAGCATTGCCAGAAGCCTCTTCATCATCCGGGTCCATGTGCCATGCACAAAATTATACTCCTTCGTTCCTAAATATTTGTCTTTTTACAAATTTCCAACGGGCATATTTTAGAGTGTAGATTCACTCATTTTGCTTCGTATGTGTACTCCCTCCGTTCCTAAATATTCTATTCGTCTTAACAAAGATTTCAACAAGTGACTACATACAGAGCAAAATGAGTGAATCTACACTCTAAAATATGTCTATATACATCCGTATGTGCCAGTCCATTTGAAATCTCTAAAAAGATAAATATTTGAGAGAGAGAGTAGTCACTCGTTGAAATCTCTAGAAAGACAAATACTCCGGAGTATATTTAAGAACCAAGGGGGTAGTGCACAACCGCATGGGAGACTCAGCCCGGTCGTTGCGCCGCATTAATAGTGAGTAATTAGCAGTCAAATCATAAGCCCCACCTTTCCCACTGTAAGTTGCTCTGAAGAAGCAACCATCAATACACTCTTCTTTGAATCCGCTCATACTACTCCATCCGTCACTGTTTATACAGCACGCTTTAGAAAAAAGAAAAAAAATCTGTGGGACCAAGGCGACTAGCGATCGGCCTGAAAAATAGCATTGATAGTTATAGCACAGCATCTATTACTAGAGGGAGTAATGCGTACACAAATGCATGCAGTGCTTCCACCCCAGGTACACACATGCATGCACTCCGTAGTAGTACAGTACATGGAGAGAAAATTGTGGACTTGATTGCGGTTACCATGCCCTAATTAATTGAGCATTATACCAAACGCGTCTAAAGTCTCTCTCGTGGTGGAAATGCATTGAGAGAAATGCATCATAATGAAGTGCACCCTGTAAACTGTGACAGAGGGTGGAGTAGTATGAAGGTGCAAAACCAAGTACGCGTACTACTGCGCTTGGCTCTTCGCCCCTTCGTGAAGTTGAACAATGATGGTACTCCGCATGTTGGGTACTACAGTGTATGCCTCTGACAATCTGACACCGAATGGACTGATGCATGTTCACCGAGGGTAGGTTGCATTAGTCAAAAGGCGTAAGCGAGCTTCACCTTGTCCTGCAAGCTTCTCCTTGTTCTACGAGTTGACGGGGCACGCCAAAAAGTAGTGCTAGTCCATACTCCCTCCTTTCTGGTTAATATGGCTTAATCTTTTTTACGGGTAAATGAGAGAGCTTTATTCATATATAAGCATTCTTAGGACGATCAGCCAAGACACTGGTCACTAGGAAGCGAGGTACCCCGCAAAAAAAGAAGTAGGAAGCGAGGTGTTTCATCAAGCCAGCTCTCGGCCACATTCAAAGTGCAGCAAGCATGGTTCGCACGAAGATGCGCCGCAAGGTTTGCTGACCTGTTTACATGCTGAATAACAAAAAAAGAGGAAATATTACTGAGCGCTACTATTTGTAATAGGATATGAGCCAGAATTAAGCGAGAATTGTGGCGAGTGTTCCATGCAATCAACTTCCATTATCACATGCGAGAACCCTCAAAGAGAACCAAATGTGTTGAAGATTGCTTTATCACATTTTAAAATTATAATAAGAGTGCAGATGCTCCTCCATCCGGTTCCTAGTACTAGTATAGTACTTACCTTTATGGACTATAGTAGTAGTACTAGTAAACTTTGCGCTTGGATGTTCGGGAAGTCGAACAATAATAGCACTAGTAGTATAGCGTATGCTTCTGGCAATCTGACACCGAATTAACTGTTGCACGTCCACCGCGTGAGCGAGGGAGAGCTTGCATTAGTCAAAAGTTTCTCCTTGTCCTGCGAGCCACCGCGCGCAAGCTTCTCCCGCCCTGCAACCTTCTCCTTGTTCGACAAGTTGACGGGACACAGCAAAGTAATGCTAGTCCATGCTGCCTCCTCTCCGGTTAATATGGCTTAATTTCAAACAAGATAAATACACTGTCTATCACTGTATATTTGTAAAAATACGGTCAGTGGACTTCATAATACGCTCATTGCGCTCAATATATATATTTTCCGGTGTTCATACGGTCACTAGCTCACCCTGACTGAGTATGTGTGTGCATGCACGTGTAGGTTGAGCACTTGAGCGTGACCGTGTGTGTTCCGTCGTGTGCTCGGACATGCATGCATTAGGGCGTCGCCCGCGTTTTTGCGTCCATGTGTACGTGTGACTGTTGCATACACGTAGGGGAGTACGTGTAGGGGCCACTAAGGAGCAGTCAAATCACACAGTAAGTTAGTCGGAAGAAGCAACCATCATTTCACTCTTGAATGACACGTACGCAATATAAAATGGTTGATATGGAGAGAAAAATAAAACCACTATATATACACTAGCAGGAGCCTAAGCTACAAGCCTGCTTGCTTAGGTTGCTCTCTTCACAAGCATAGAACGACGGGCCTGATCCCGCAGCTGGGGGAAGGGAACAATGTTCTGCGTAGACGCGGTCGACATCGGTGAGGGAGAAAACCCACAGTCGGTGCGTCCCAATCGGGGGTCACCGCGGTATGGGCCGATGCCGCGTCCCAACTGCCCTTCTAGCTACAGCCCGACGTCCCAGGTAGTCCATCTTCCTTTTGGAGCCGGCTTGCTCCACTACCGTAGCTCCATCTCCATGTCGATCTTTCTCTACTTCTACCGGCTTCTATTTGTGATGAGTTTATGTCTCATGAACTAGTGCCAGTACTATTATTCTAATCACACTTCTTCAATATCTTTGCCATCAGGGATGCTCAGGTCGATTTTAGTGGAACTGCACAAAAGCATCGTATGATCCGAGGGTGCCAGCCGTCTTTCCTTCCCAACATGGAAAGTGCTATGGAACAAGAGGTACCAGAAGGTGGAGAACCAAAGAGTGCTGCTTCTATTGTTGCTGACATTCTCACTAAAGAATCTCCCTCTAGCACATTCCTTTGACAGGTTCTACCTGGACAGGAAATTAAATCATGTTTAGGGTTTAGGGTTTAAGTCGTAGTGACCCCATCAGTAGTTTTTCTATCGTGCACGCTCACAACTTTTTTTCTTTAGTTGTGAAGTAAATATTGGCTATGATATGTGAATCATTGAGATGCATCACCATGCGTGTTAGTTTTCCTTTGTATTTGGTGGAATGTTGTAACGGGGCAACCTTGGAATAGGAATGAAAATGGAGTGGAAAAGTTTCCGTTTTTCCGGAGAAAAAATGGAAACGGAGAGAAGCCAACGTTTTGTTTCGTTGGATCGCGCCATCGAGCAAAACCAACGTTTAAATCACGTCTGTCATGTTCGTGTCTCACCCTCCTCCATGGCTCGACCCCACACGGTCGCTCGGCATGCCACTCACCACAAACCGAGTAGTATACCATAACTTTCCCGCCTGCTTGTCGATGGATCGCGCCATGGAGTACTAGCACTACTGGAAGAGATTGACGAGTTGGGGGAGGACAGCTAGCTGTAGCACGGACTCCCAAGAACTTACTACTGGAAGAGATCGCACATGTTGTAGCCGGCTATTGTGACCTTTGAACGCGGAGCAGCCGCGTGCACCCGGAAGCGGACGGGCAACACTCTCTCGGTTGGCGCGCCACAATCAATGCCGGCGCCAGTGAGAGGACGTGTCCGCTCTGGCCGGGCATGAATGCGGCACTGACCGTTTCGGGCGGGAAGCACGCGCTGGTGATGAAGAGGGTTCGGGTTGGTCAGGACCGGCCGTGGCAGCGGTCCGGACGTGCGCAAACAAGAGATGTTGTACGTTAATATTGCTGCTTATATAATTAACAACGTAAATAATGTGCCAGTTGGACAAATATGATTGGAGATGGAGATGGAAATGGAATTTTACGTAAACACGGATATGCATGTCTATGTCTATGTGTGTGTGCGCGACGACTCTCGCGATCTAGAAGCGGGGGCGTGTTTTTGATTGAGTTTTCTTTCTTGGTACGTTAGAAAATCAGTTTGTCTAATTCACATCTAGATGTTATTTAAGGATATCACATCTAAGCTCCCACAAGTATATAATGTAGCAACAAGAAACAAAAAAAACTAGGAAAAGACCACAAACAGAGTGGACATCAACTTATATGTGACATAACTATGTCACATCTAGATGTGTCCTAGACAGACCCTTAAAAAATTGTCCGCCAGTTTCGTTTCTTTTTTCCGGGAACACGCGTATTCTATTTAAAACCACTGCTATGGAGATATTTTTTTACTCCATTATAGCCTCTTGTTTGATAGAGTTTCTCGCGTCTCACTCTCTCACCCTCTCCATATCAAAACAAGATGACAGTGTCCACTCTATCTCTCTCCTCACCGGTGGTCACAGATCTGGCCGAATCCCGTCCGCTGCGGGAGGTGAGGAGGTGCAACGTTGACATTGTCGCCGTCGGAGACGGAGCCGATGCGCACCGTCCTCTTGGAGCCGGCGCTGGCGCGGACGAAGATCCTCCGCGCCCTTGTTCGCTGCCGTCGTGTGGGCAGATCCCGCCCGCCCGCCTAAACGACATGTCACCCACATGAGGTATAACTTCTTGTACTGGTCCAGCTCCCCAGGTCGCTGCGTGCGGGTTTTCTTCTATGCGACTACTCCCCAGCTCCCCATGCATAGTAGCTAGGGTTCGTCGGCTGGTCCAACATCACCTACTAGTACTATTATAGAGGAAATGCCACTCAAAAAGTTGTCCTGATTTATGCCTCGATGGAGGTATACATGTTGTTTCGACAAAAAGTACATGGTGGTTGTGCGGTCATTGTCCATATGGTGGTAGTACTATCACCGGTTAAATGAAGAAATGCTTTTTTTCTCGGGTATCCTGGTTTAGTTCCCATTAAGATAATTATGATGCTTCTGTTTGTTGGTGTACTTTTCATTAATTCTTATTGACAATTGAAATGTCGTTGCTAACCCTTTTTTATATTTTTGGAAACAGCGATGCGTGTCTCCGTACCCAGGCATGTCTTCCTCAGTTTTAGTGGAACTGCACAAAATTGGATGGCCATTGTTGTTCCGCCTCACTGTCCTCTGCCACGTGGTTCTTCCTTCCTCGAGCTTGATTACTGAGAAGAAACAGACCACAGTGAGGATTTGTCGAACTTCTTAGGTGCCTCACCCAAACTTGATGCCAAATGGATGATGCATCACCGCGATGACCTATCGATGCTCATGGTTGCGCCTCATGGTTGCGTCGGCTGGTGAAGCTGATCGATTTTCGACGAAAAACAAGCTGTCTTCCATCAGTGCTCTTTGCTTGTTACACACAAAGACGATATCCTTCGTCAGTTCACCTTGGTTGCGTTGGAGACGCAATCGTCTTTCACGTTGGTGCAATTTTCACTAGGGTTTTACGACAGGTGGGCCCAAAATGTGGCCGGCTCACCTGTCATACAGCCAAAAGCAGGTGCAGTGAAGGCACCAGAGCTCAGTCCGTACTACAGTAGTATATATAAGCGGGAGCCTCAACACTTGTTCACTAGGGTTTGCACTCTCCACACGCTCGCCGCACTACATATATGTTACTCCCTCCGTTCCGAATTACTTGTCTTAGATTTGTCTAGATACAGAGGTATCTAGCACTAAAATGAGTCTAGATACATTTGCTAGGATTTGCTATATTCACAGTCTCTCACCCTCTCTTCACCAGATCTAAACAAGACTGTGTTGGACTCTTGTCTCTCTCTCCCCCCTCACAGCTAGTGAAGGAGGCGTCCGTATCACGTCGCACCGGGAAGGGGAGGAGGTGCAGCGTTCGCTCTATCGCCTTCGGCGAGGGAGGCAATCCACTGTCGGCTGCACTGTTCTCTTTCACCCAGCACCTGTGCGGGAGGGCCACCGACCCCTTCTTCCTTTCTGCCGTACTTAGTGTGGGCAGATCCGGCCTCCCGCCGCACGCCTTGCCACATCCCGACGACCCTAAGGTATAAGTTTCTTTGAAAATGTCATTGCTCTAGCTGCATGTGGATCTTTTTTGATCTGTAGTCGAATCTAGGTCTTGGTTCAAAGAGGAATGAAGGGTGCGGTGGGCTGGAGCAAGAATCTAGGACGTGGTTCAATGAGGAAAGGAGGGACGTTAAGTAGTATAGACTGGCTATCCAGTCGCTTTGTAGGTCGAAAAGGGAAAAATGGGGTAACCCAGTACACACATCTGTAAGGAACCGATCTCTTTGTTGAAAAGGGAAAGAAACTGGGTGGTCGGGTAGTTTGTGCAGGACTAGATTTGCCGCCCTCACATAGGAAGAAGGTTCAAAGAGAACAAATATGGGACCAGCGCATATATGCTGCTTGGCTACATACTCTGCATCACCCATTTATACATGTGGACGCACATGGTGCTGGCATGTCCCATGCAGCTATTTTGCTGTTGTTAATCTCAGAATTAACTACTGATCTGTTTTAAAAGAATTTCTCTGTTAATATGAATCAGTGCAACCATTTTAGAAATGCTACTATCCTATACTTTGTTTTCCATCAAGATAAGGTAGATGCTTCTTTTTGTGGCCGCATGTTTCATCCTCCTTTATTAGCCAGTAATTGTTTTCTTTTTTGCCTCTTAAAACATGGATATCTATTCAACTTGTTGCTATAGAAAACTTAAATGTCACACCTTCAACTTTGCTTGATTTCAGTGCAACTGCACAAAACTTGATTGGATTTCCTATTCGTGTTGGTAGATTCGTATTTTATGTTGGTGGTCTCATGAAAGGTCAGTACAGGCCTTCATCCACATGATTGTGCAGTGTGCTTTGAGATGCTGTGCTACTTGTATTGGTACTGTTTTAAATAAATGATGAATTGAAGCTATTGTATTGCTGTCTTTTCCCATTAAGTAGTGAACAAAAATGGGACCAACCCAGACATGATGCTTGTTGCTTTGTTACAACAAATTCAGCATCACCCCCTTTATAAGCCAGTAATTGATGCCACTCTCAGAATTAACTACTGAATCTTATTTCAAAACTGCAACACTTGTTAGGGATTGGCGGGATTACCATTTTTGTGGCCGCATGTTTCATCCTCCTTTATTAGCCAGTAATTGATTCCTTTTTTGCCTCTGTTTATACAGGGATATCTATTCAACTTGTTGCTATTGTGACATTTTGCTTCGCTACGCGAAACACTTTGCTTGATTTCAGTGCAACTGCACAAAACGAGATTGGATTTCCTATTCGTGTTGGCAGATTCGTACGTGATCTTGTGTGCATCATGACAGGTTGGTACTTGCCTTCATCCACATGATCGTGCAGTGTGTTTTGAGATGCTGTGCTACTTGTATTGGTATTGTTTTAAATAAATGATGAATTGAAGCTATTGTATTGCTGTCTTTTCCCATTAAGTAGTGAACAAAAATGGGACCAACCCAGACATGATGCTTGTTGCTTTGTTACAATAAATTCAGCATCACCCCCTTTATAAGCTTTGTCATTCTTTATACATGTTGAAACAAGGCATTGTTAAGATAACGACTCAGTCAATATGAATGAATCACACTGATGGAGAATTTCTACTCTCCTACTTTGTTTCCCATTAAGATAAAGTAGATCAGTAGATGCTTTTCTTCTGGGAGTACAAGTCATCAACCGTTATTTCTTAGTAATTGTTCCCCTTATACCTATTGTTGCTTACAGGGATATCAAAATTAAAGCTCGGTTTTATTACGACTTCAATTTTAGTTGAACTGCACAAAAGGAGCCAATGTGTAAGGCAAACTGCTGCATTACTGGGTCTAGTTGGTCGTTCCACTTTGCAAAAAGAAGCAGTCACTGTTTGCGCTACATTACAGAAGGAATGACCGAGAAGCTTTACAAAGTATTATTAGACACCGGTGACATGACTAGTCTGTAGAGACCATTGGCAATTTAACAATACATGGAGTGCCCTGGGCAAAAAGTGCCCAAACAAGTATAAAAGCTACGACAGGACTCCACGATCATAGGCATTACATATTTTGAATGGGAAAAGCTTGTCAAAGTTTAATCATTGATGTCAGCAAGAAGACATTAGTTTAATATATTGGAATTGGAAAACCTTGTCAAAATTTGCTCATTGATGTTAGCCAGAAGACATGCATTTGATATTTTTGAGTGGGACGCCCTTGCTGTGAGCAGCGTCGAGTGTTTTTCCCTACTCCTGTGTTCAGTTTAGAAGTAAATAGTTACTCTGCTGAGATATTCCTGTGTTAAGAGTTTGTTCTGAATATTGTCTATGTAATGCCAGGCCTTGTGTTTGATTGCAAAGTTGAGCTTGGAATGTTGTGGCATGCGGCATCACGAGCTGTTCACCGTGCCTCCTAAGAATAATGCTTCGTATTGTTTTGCATGTTGATCTAATGCCAGTGATTTGCTCGTTAAGAAGATCATCCTCTTCTGTTGTTTCCGTGCTTAAGAAGTTCATCGTCTGATGTTTCATTCATAGCCTATACGACAAGTCGGGTAGGTTAGACGTGAAACCATATGATCTTCCGACCAACTCATGATATTAGGCCGTGATTGGATCGTCATTTTCCAACCAAAACCGCTTGTAAAACTGACGCTTGTAAATTAAAGCAGATGGTCTCGAGCGAAGGCGCTTGGTTGGTCCGACTAGTAAAATATCGGAAGTACTTGACACACGATAAAAACGCTGAACGACACTCGGACGATTGCTAATCCAGCCGTTAGCTGCTGTTTCAGCCTTGCCCATGGATGGCATGATATGCACGTCGTGCATGTATTGTCTGGTAATGTCGTCCATATAGCAGTGCTCGTAAAATATACACTGGTCTCTCAAATTACACGCGTAACCCGCCGATTTTACTTACAGACCTCGGGCCCTCGGTTTCATTACGCCATTATTTTACGCGTTGTTTTTGATGACGAGTAAATTACACTTGTATGTTAATACAAGTTTGAAATAAACCAGAGCTCCCAAGCGCGGCGTTATCGTTTCATGCCGTCTCAGTTTCTCGAAGGTGCTCATAGGTGTCCGATGATCGTGGCTTCCTGAATGAGTAGCGGGCGCTGTATCAGACCATCCGTAGGGCCCGCGAGTCCCTCTCCGTTGTCCTTCGAGTTGTTGCGCTCGCCGTGGCACCGAGCATTGTTAACATCGTCAACGAACATGAGGATTCAGGAGATGACTTTATTTTGACTGGATGACACTAGGGACCCACTAGGGCCATAGCCGTACGTACGCAAGTGCCTCCTTATTATGTACAACTATTTTTTTTCTTTCTCCTGGTTTTGTGACATCACGGTCCCACACCATTGTCAACCTATGTAGTCAATATAAACGAGAGAATTGCACAAGGTGCGGCCGACAGTTGGGACCAAGCAGCTCGAGCAATATTTGTGTTTTTGAGGCGTGAGCACTGCAGAGTTTTTCTTGGCGATGATTTCGTTGTTGTTCAGAGGAGAGCAGGGTATTAACTGGGCGGGCTGTGGCCCATCTAGCCCAGGCCAGATATCCAGCCCAGATACTAATTTTTTCAAGATGAAAATGGCTAGCCCAGCTATACGTCTTTTTGAGGAATACCCAGGCAAGGTCAACTTGTTATTCTCCGCCCCGCTGGGCTGCAAATCTTTCCTAGGAGGGATGCATTAGGCTTAACAGGAAAATGGGCTTTAAAAATAATAAATGGGATGTAATTATAAAAACTGGGCAGTAACTATAAAAAAATGCACCAAACACAAAATTAGTTTATAAAATATTATTTATGGATTTTGAAAATCTTAAATTTTCATTGTTGCGTGCGCAATGTTTCGTTGGATTTTTACGTAATACAAATTTATATTTAACCTGACTAGAAATTTCAGGATAAAAATATTTCGGAGCCCATCAAAATGTGGGAAATTTTATTGAATTCTGTCTTCAACGGTTGGTTGAAATTATTAATCATTGTCCTAGCTAGAAAATGGGCTGTAATTTTAACAAACTGTAAATGGGTTGTTGTAAATTCCATTAGAATTCCAAAATGGGCTGTACATTCTTACGAAACGCAAATGGGCTATAAGTTCTCTGCCACACACTTGTGGGCCTACTAAGTGACGCGCCCCCTAAAAAAATAAGTTGACGCGTATGCAAGGCTTTGCCAACTTATTATAGTCAACACACGGTTCTAGCAGCAGTGGCCGTTGGATGTCTATCCAACGGATGTCATGCTTCTTCTTCAATCTCGGATATTCTTAGCTTCGGCCGCCCAAAAAATGATTCCTCCCCCTGACGTCTAGGGCGCACCGTTTCGGAGGCTGACCTATGGGCCTACTAAGTTGGAGCGTACCAAGGGCTTTGTCAAGTTAGTCAATAATAAACGTTTCTAGCTTCAATGACTGTACGATGTCCATCCAACGACCGTAGTGCTTCTTCAACCTCTGGTCTTCTTGGTCCAGCCGCCCAAAGCAGCGCCAGTCGTGCCGCCTGCTCCTGCCTCCCGTGGCCGGCTGTGCTGCCGCAGAGGCCTCACCGCCCCCATACTACTCCCACCACCAGCCAGGCCATCCCTCCACTCACCCACACCCCCTGTTATTCTGCGGCGATGGCAGCCTCACACCGCAGCCGAACCAGTGAACCCTCGTACTCCTCTCCGCACGGGCTTCCACTACTGCATCTTCCCCGGCTCCGCATCGTCCCCTTCCTAGGCCTCGCCGTCGTCCAGACCACCACCCTGGTGCTCTCGGCGCGGAGTGGTCAACATGGTCAACGACCGACTTCCATCGGAAGAGTATTGTACGTGGAGAGGCTGACAGCTGGGTCCAGGCGGCCGCAAGGAAGTGCCTCCTTATTACGCGCAAAATAATTATTCCTCCACCTTACAACAGGGACCCACCGGACGGGCCACCTTATTTCACGAAAAAATCGTTCCCCCCTGACTGCTTGGACCCACCGGACGGGCCAGCGTATTTCGCGAAAAAAACGTTCCCCTCGTTGTCAGCTCGGACCCACCGGAAGTGCCTCCTTATTACGCACAAAAAATGAATACTCCCCCTGCTAGCTGGGACCCACCATGGTGGGAGGCTGACATGTGGGCCTACTAAGTTGACTGGGACAGGGGCCTTTGTCAACTTTAGTCAATATGAACGATTCTAGCTCCAATGACCGTACGATGTCCATCCAACGGCCGTAGTGCTTCTTCAACCTCTGGTCTTCTTGCTCCAGCCGCCCAAAGCAACGCCGGTCGTGCCGCATGCTCCTGCCTCCCATGGCCGGCTGTGCTGCCGCGGAGGCCTCACCGCCCCCTACTATTCCCACTGCTGGCCAGGCCCTGCGGCGACGGCAGCCTCACACCGCAGCCGAACCAGTGAACCCTCGTACTCCTCTCCGCGCAGGCTTCCACTGCCGCGTCTTCCCCGGCTCCCTGTCGTCCCCTTCCTAGGCCTTGCCATCGTCCACCACCCTGGTGCTCTCGGTGCGGTGTGGTCAACGTGGTCAAGGAACGACTTCCATCGGACGTGGACTGTACGTGGAGAGGCTGACAGCTGGGTCCACGGCCGTAGCAAGGAAGTGCCTCCTTATTACGTGTAAAATAATTATTCCTCCCCCTGACAGCGGGGACCCACCGGACGGGCCACTGTATTTCACGAAAAAAATGTTTCCCCCCTGACTGCTGGGACCCACCAGCTACACCTTCGCACACAAGGAAGTGCGTCCGGGCAAAAAAAAACAAAACGGTTTGCCCCCCTGACTGCTGGGACCCACCAGCTACATCTTCGCATGCAAGGAAGTGCCTGACAGTCGGGACCCACCTGGTCGAAGCGTACGTAGCGTTGTCATTCTGGTCGCGAACATGTACATACATATATACTGGTCGATGTAGAGGCGCGCACGTAGCATGCACACGTACGTACAGCGGTTGGGGTGCAAGAAAGAAAATACGGCCACGTATGTGTACATACGGGCGGGGTCTCGAACGCCTACTCGCGCATAAGTACAGCGAGGGCTCGTGTACATGGCTGGGTCGGAACAGAGAAACAGCGTCGTCGTCGTGTTCATGGGGAGGCAACATAATGCGTCGTGTTCATGGGGATGCAACGGAATGTGTCGTGTTCATCGGGAGGGCTTGGACGGAACAGGCGATGGAAACGAGGCCTGGCGTACCGCAGAACGGAGGAAACGGCCTTGTGTTCGACCGACCACGTTCGAAACGGGATCCTGTTGATCGGGAGGGGTCTGGCGTACCGCAAAACGGAGGAAACGGACCTCCTACGGTCGAAACGGGGGTCCTGTTGATCGGGAGGGGTGTGGCGTACCGCAAAACGGATGAAAGGGACTTGTGTTGGAGAGCTACGGTCGAAACTAGGGTCCTGTTCATCGGGAGGGGTGTGGCATACCGCAAAATGGGACTCCACGGGATACTGTTCATCTCCACTGTCGACCCCCTCCAGCCTCCACGAGCTACTGTTCATCCACCGTCGACCTCCTCCAGCCTCCACCTGCGACTGTTCATCCACGGGCTCCTGTTCATCCAGCCTCCACCGCGCGCTACTCCACCGGCTACTATTCAACCAGCCCTCTCCACGGGCTCCTATTCAACCACCCCTCCATGGGCTACTGTTCATCCTGCTCTCCACCGTCTACTGTTCATCCTGCCCTCCACGGGGTGGTCCTGTTCATCCAGCCCTCCACGCGGTCCTGTTCATCCAGCCCCAACCGGCTCGATCGGGGTCCTGTTCATCCAGAGGCAACACCACGGGGTCCTGTTCATCCACCCCCACCGGGAACTGTTGATCCAACCCCCCTGCAACACTCACTGTTCATCCACCCCCACCGGGAACTGTTGATCCAACCCCCCCTGCAACACTCACTGTTCATCCAGAGGCAGCATCGATCGGCTTCAGTTAGCAGCAGTAGCGAAGGAATCGCTCGATTGGGTTCAGTTAACAGCCATCGATCGATCGCTCGGGTTCAGTAACGCGTAGCCTGCAGTGCAATCGCTCGGGTTCAGTTAGAGCCCAACGCCTCGCTCGGGTTCAGTTAGAGCCAACGCCTCGCACACACACGCGTACATGTACGAGAGAAACGCGCATCGCTCGGCCCCCGACCTCCCACCGTAACCGGGAACTCCCCGAAATTTTCCTCCCCCTCGCTTCTACCATGGTTTTTTCTGTCATGGACGGCCCAAAGAATGTCATGCAGCTGCGTCTCCATCCCGCCCAGGACAAAAAGCCCATTTTCTATCATGATTTTTTGTCATAGAAGTAGGAGCCCACCACATCTATGATGATACCGGGTTTTGTCACAATTATCGTCATAGAAGTGTCATATGTATGCCAGAATTTTTTTCGTTCGGCCCAAAATGTCACGGATGTGTATTTTTTTTGTAGTGGGGGGATTCATCATGGAGGGCATCTACATCAACTCTATTGCCCTTCCAATGAAGCGTGAGTAGTTTACCTCATACCTACGGGTCCATAGCTAGTAGCTAGATTGCTTCTTCTATCTCTTTGATTGTTAATACCATGTTCTCCTCGATGTTCTTGGAGATCTATCCGATGTAATCTTCTTTTGCGGTGTGTTTGCCGAGATCCGATGAATTGTGGATTTATGATCAGCTTATCTATGAATATTATTTGAATCTTCTCTGAATTCTTTTATGCATGATTTGATATATTTGTAATTCTAACTATCGGTTTAGTTTGGCTAACTAGATTGGTTTTTCTTGCAATGGGAGAAGTGCTTAGCTTTGGGTTCAATCTTGTGGTGTCCTTTCCCAGTGACAATAGGGGCAACAAGGCACATATTGTATTGTTGCCATCGAGGATAAAAAGATGGGGTTTACATCATATTGCTTGAGTTTATTCATCTACATCATGTCATCTTACTTAAAGCGTTACTCTGTTCTTCATGAACTTAATACTCTAGATGCAGGGAAGAGTCGGTCGATGTGTGGAGTAATAGTAGTAGATGCAAGCAGGAACCGGTCTACTTAACATGGACGTGATGCCTATATTTCATAATCATTGCCTTAGATATCATCATAACTTTGCATTTTTCTATCAATTGCTCGACAGTAATTTGTTCACCCATCGTATTATTTGCTATCTTGAGAGAAGCCTCTAGTGGAACCTATGCCCCCCGGGTCTATTTTCCATCATATAAGTTTCCGATCTACTATTCTGCAATCTTTTACTTTCCAATCTATAAACCAAAAACTCCCAAAAATATTTACTTTATCTTTTGTTTAGTTTTATCTATCTCTATCAGATCTCACTTTTGCAAGTGACTGTGAAGGGATTGACAAACCCTTTATCTCTTTGGGTGCAAGTGTTTGATTGTTTGTGCAGGTATTGGTGATTTGTGCGTTGTCTCCTATTGGATTGATACCTTGGTTCTCTAGATGAGGGTAATACTTATCTCTACTTTGCTGCATCACCCTTTCTTCTTCAAGGGAAAAACCAACGCAAGCTCAAGAAGTAGCACACCTCCTCGCTAGCGACCCTTCTTCTTGCAGCGCGCCTCCTCGTCGGTGACCCTTATTCTTGATGTGAGGCCTCCTCGCCGGAGACCCTTCTTCTTGCTGCGCGGCCTCATCGATATGGTCAGGTAATCCACACCCCACCCACACCATCCTCTCCTTCCCCGTCCCACATGCCCCGACCCACGACGCGACACCTTCCGCCAAAATCACTGGCCCCGTCCTCCAATTAAGCGCCGCCCACAACCATTTTGCACATAGTATAACGTGGAGCTTAGTAGCATCTGGCAGCGGAGAAGCAAATTGCGACCGCACACGCGGACAAGGTCGCTATAGCTGCCATGTGTGCCGACCGCTGATACATCTCCAACGTATCTATAATTTATGAAGTATTCATGCTGTTATATTATCATTCTTGGATGTTTTACAATCATTTTATAGCAACTTTATATCATTTCTTTTGACTAACCTATTGACCCGGTGCCCAGTGCCAGTTGCTGTTTTTTGCTAGTTTTTTACATCGTAGGAAATCAATATCAAACGGAGTCCAAACACTGCGAAACTTTTTGTGGATTTTTTATGGACCACAAGACATACAATGGGCTAGAGCAGCACCTGGGGGGGTGCCCCGAGGGGGGCACAACCCACCAGGGCGCGCATGGGGCCCAGGCGCGCCCAGGTGGGTTGTGCCCACCTCGATGGCCTCCGGCACCCCCTCTTCGCCCTATAAATCGTCAAATATTCCAAAAACCCTGAGGGTAACCCTAGATCAGAAGTTCCGTGCCGCAGGCCTCTGTAGCCACGAAAAACCAATCTAGACCCCGTTCCGGCACTACGTAGGAGGGGGAAATCATCACCGATGGCCATCTTCATCATCCCGGCGGCCACCATGATGAGGAGGGAGTAGTCCACCCTCAGGGCTGAGGGTTTGTACCAGTAGCTATGTGTTTAATCTCTCTCTCGTGTTCTTGATGGCACAATCTTGATGTATCGGGGGCTTTGTTAATATAGTTGGATCATATGGTGTTTCTCCCTCTCTATGTTGTTGTGATGAATTGAGTTTTCCCTTTGAGATTTTG
Source organism: Triticum urartu (assembly GCF_003073215.2). Lineage (NCBI taxonomy): Eukaryota > Viridiplantae > Streptophyta > Magnoliopsida > Poales > Poaceae > Triticum > Triticum urartu. The sequence continues at coordinate 373,963,823 of NC_053023.1, read as the reverse complement.
TTTTATTGATTGCATACTTTTATGGATTTGAGAGCACTTGATATATGTCTTGCATATGAATACCCGTGCTGACAATGGGGTATTATTTTGATTCACTTGATATATGTTTTGGCACTCAACTCGCGGATTCCCGAGGTGACATTGGGGTAATCTACGCATAGGGGTTGATGCACGTTCTTGTCTTTGTTTCTCTGGTTGAAATCTTGGGGCAGTCTTCGAGGTTCTTCGTGTCAAATTGAGTATTATGAATCTGAAATTATTTGGTGATTATTTTAGTACGAACTCTTGGATAGATCGATCGAAAAGAATAGCTTCGAGGTGGTTTCGTACCCTACAAACGATTTCTTCTTATGTTCTCCGCTAGATAGGAACTTTGGAGTGATTCTTCGTTGCACTTTGAGGGATGGTCATATGATCCAATTATATTAGCATTGTTGAGAGATTGCACTAGCGAAAGTACGGACCCTAGGCCTCTTTTTCAAGCATTGCAATACCGTTTGTGCTCCATTTTATCAATTGCTACCTTGTTGTTTTTTATTTTCCTGTTACAAAAATCAATATCTACTATCCACATTACACTTGTATCACCATCTCTTCGCCGAACTAGTGCACCTATACAATTTGCCATTGTATTTGGTGTGTTGGGGATACAAGAGACTTTTTATTATTTGGTTGCAGGGTTGTTTGAGAGAGACCATCTTCATCCTACACCTCCCACGGATTGATAAACCTTAGGTCATCCACTTGAGGGATAATTGCTATTGTACTGCAAAACTCTATGCTTGGAGGCCCAACACGAGTCTACAAGAATAAAGTTGCGTAGTAGACATCAAGCTCTTTTTTGGCGTCGTTGCCGGGGAGGTTAGGTAAGCGGCACTCACATCCCGTCAACGAAGCTCTTTTCTGGCGCCGTTGCCGGGGAGGTGAGTGCTTGAAGGTATATCTTTAGATCTTGCAATTGAATCTTTTAATTTCTTGTTTTAGCACTAGTTTGGTTTTATAATAGAAAACTACATAAAAAATGGAGATTGGGTTACCTCAAGTTGTTCTTTATCTTTATAATGTTTATAATGAGAATAAGGATTCCGATAATTGTGCTCAATTGCTAGAAAAAGAATTCAACAAAATTTATGGCATAAAAACGTTGGATGATGGGCATGATTGCAATATTGCTAGTTTGGATTCTTTGAATATCCATGATGTTAATGTTGATTGCATTAGTCATGATAATGATGACTCATATAAGAATGTCAATTTTGTGGAGTGAATTCAGAATGCATTTGCACAACAAAAAGGGAGGATAGATTTTGTAAGAAGCATAAATATTTAGAAACGAAAAAGTTCCAAGAGAGGCTAGATGGTTTTGCAGAAAGATTTAATTTTTTTCTCCATCCTTGTGAACTTTGCATTGAACATGGTCATTTAAATATCCAATGCAAATTGTTTCATGATCAAATCGTGTCCAAAAATTATGATAACTTGATTACCCTTGAGCATCATAAAGAGCATAGTCTTCTTTTGGGGTATGAATAAATGAAACGTATAACTAAGGGTATTCCAAAATTTAATCTCGAGAGATTTCTTGATTTTCATCTAGAGGAAACTTATATGTGTTGTATGGTAAATTGTATTGAGAATCCTTATATTGCCAATTACCTAAAGACAAGAAAAAAATAGAATATGAAGAGAGTACTAATGAAAGGGAAAATATTTCCCAATACCCTCCTAGTGTTTATTATGATGAATCAGGTAATGAGCAGGAGCTTCCTATCCAATCAATCTCTTCAACAAGAAGCTCGAAAAAATTGATTAAACCCATAGCCGACTTGACCTAGATGGCAGCCGAGTAATCTTCGTGCCCCAATGACTAGCCCAACTCAGTTGTCGCTGTTTAACCCTCGCAGTGATCCGAAGCACATGACACCTAATTTTGCAAGATGACAAGAAACCTTTTTTTAGGTTCTCACCAGAACTATAGCCCTGTACAACATAGCCTGCACGATATGTAGATGATAGCCAATCCAGGCGTGTCTGCTGGAGTCTGGTCACATGCATGGATGAACTGATCTTTCGTGTCTTGCAGGGATCGTCCAAGCACCAACGTATGTACTCCTACAACACTTCTCTAGTAGTACTATCGCTCATCTCTCTCTTCTATTAACTCACCCGACTTGCGGGGCCGAGGAGTGTGCCTATGGTCAGTACTCAATTGCGGTCCCACATGTGTGTGCGAACGCAATATGACGCGTGTTCCATTCGGAGAGTGGTGTGCCAGACCGACCGACCGTCTGGGGTGCGACGCGAACGCGACAGACGTGCTGTATACTCCGTACATGTGTACCACCGTTTTCTTGAGGCTTTACTCCATGGAGCAATCCATGGATACAAAATTAGTATACTGTACTATTGAAAAGTTGAGGGCGGGGCTTTTCCCGCCCGGTAGGCGGGGCAGTTCCGCCTAGTTGGTTCGACGGAGATGCGAGAAGATGAGGGAGTAGACTGCTGCAAACGTAGGGTTGTGTGATTTGACAGTGAGTTACTGTTGGACAGGTGGGGCCCGGTGATTTGACTTGCCATTATCATTTTAACTGTGGCGCTACGACCGATGTGAGTCTCCCGATTCCTGACCACCTCCATATAGGTGCCTCTCCCGATGCTCCACCATGTAGAGGCTGGCTCTTGCTTGAGAGCCCATCCTCCACTTTTTCCTTGCCTCTTTCCCCCACATATGCAAAAATGCCATGTAAAGCGGGCTTATAGCCCACTATTGTACTTGATCCTACAGGTGCTAAGCCTACCACATAGGCATAAAGTCTGATGTGGCAAGTTAATTAAGAAGAGAGAGACTAGTTTGGTGACCCCAGGAAGAAACAGTGATAAGCGCATGTACCTAGATGAAGCAAACTTAGCAACAAAAAACTAAGCACCTATGCATTGGGGACTTGAGTTGCTAAGCCATTTAATGCCCATAGCACCTCATCTAAGCACCATTTCATTGGAAGAGGTCACTCCTTGGCAAATGCAATAAATACTACGAAGAAAGAGACAGAGAGAAGTAAACAAAAAATACTCTTATAGCCAACCTTATAGCTAACCTTGTTGTATGAGTGACTAAGTGATGACTATGTATGACATGCCAACATCAGATAGCCTAACGCACCGTGTTAAATCTCCAAGGGCGCGACCGCGCGAGCGAGGCAACGGTCGTGGTAGGCGTGACCATGATACGGGCTGCTGGCAGCCCTTGGATCTGAGATCGAACGGTCGCATGCTAAGTTGCTGAAAATTTGCTGAATAACTCTCCAGGATAGGATATTCACCCATAGGTCTAGAATCACGCCATGCAACCATTCGATCTAAGATCCAAGGGATCTCGGAAGCCTGTATCATGGGAGAATGGAAAGCTTCGTATCACCTGTAATTTTCCCGACGCTTGACATGACATCGAAAGCCATTTAATTGGGCGTCGAGTAGACATGACATCTAATTGGGCCCCCATAGTACTGTGCATGAATCCATTTATCCACTAGGCAAGCCACTACCCTGCCATTCGCACGCGCCCCCACTCGACATTTTTACAATCGATAAACCGCTCCTAGTCATCCTATCCTTTCACATTATGACAGTTCTACTAATCCTAACCCTCCTCCCAAATCCACGGCATCCAAATCTCCATGATCGGCAGTGAGTACAAGGTTAGAACCATCACCGGCGATGAGTTCGCTGTCATCTACACCTGTTCTTCCGCAATGGTGAAAGAATGCCTTGCTTGCTTCAAACGCATGTTCGAAAACTCAAACGATGAGTGGGTCGCTGGGTTAGATGTTGAGTACACCACAGTCGTGGGAAGCGAGAAGAATCTAAAGGAGGCAGAGAAGAAGAAGCCCGCCGTGATCCAGGTTTGCGTGCATGACTTATGCTTGGTCTACCACATATGCCATGCTGACGTTGAGTGCTAGGAATTTAAGAAGTTCCTCAAGGGCGGCCGAGTCAAATTTGTTACTATAGACTTTAGGAATGACAAGGAAATCCTGGGTCGGATAGGCATCGTTGTAGGAGACCCCTTCGACCTCCAGAAGGAAGGGCTGGTGCCCTACCGTGATCAGCCTTCAATGCTGACCCTGGCAGGAGCCATGGTTCATCCTTCGTACAGTGAACTGAAGAAACCTCTGCACACGTTTCATCGTGCATGGCAGTGGACTGTACTAGACATAGACCACATCCACTATGTTGCAATGGATGGCTACCTTTGTTTCAATATCTACAAGGGTTGGATGAAGAGCAAGATCCAAGTGTGCGGTTCAAGCAAAGAAGTATCGCCCAAGAGGAAGAGGGACAAGGACGGAGTCGAGGACGTGGACAAGGACTCCGAGTAAGGTGGCAGTGTAGTTGCTTATGGTGGTTCTAATGCAGTGTCTACTAGATTAGTTGCTTAGTTCAATTTCTGGTGTGCTTAGTTTTATTTGAGGGGTGTGTTGTGCTGAGCCCCCAGCAGAACTATGTTATGTTTCTTCTTGTTATATTTCGTACATTTCATCTTTTAGTTGGTATAGTACTACCACTCGTTTCTTCACATTATATACGTACAATATATATGGCCAACATCATATAGCCAGCAGTTTAGCTGTCAAAGAATTTCAGGTTGCTTAGTTTTGTCAAAGAATTCCAGGGTGCTTAGTTTTATTTGAGGGGTGTGTTGTGCTGGACACCATTAACTTATCATTGTGAGAATTGGCTTATTTTTGTCATGTAACATGGTCAACGGGTTTGACGTGAAAATAACAATGTCTAATGGCATTTCTGAGCAAACATCTAACTTAACGATGGCATTTTTTAGATATCTAATTGCATTTTTGAGCAGGCATCTCACGGATCGACGGGATTTTTTGAGTAGTTGTAACTTCTAATGGCAAAACTGAGTAGTGATACACAACTAGTGGCATAAATAATAAGAACCCAAGAATTTAATAGGTATGCTAATTTCTTTATTTTTTATACCTTTGTGTGCGAAACAATATACGCTGCCTCCCCCAAGATTTTCTTTACAGAGGCATCATAGAACTATATGAGTGCCCTGTTAATTTTTGGAATTATTCCGGGTTCGTTTGGACTTTTTATACATTAATTGAGTTTCTGGTCATTTAATGTGCATAATTCAAATTTGAACTACAAGCACATGCTCCCGTGCACCAAAGTTGATTGAAAAATCACATGTGTGTCCTCGGGTGAATTTCTAGGTCCCATGCAAGAAATGGGAATGAAATTCAAACATCTGGGCATCGTGGTTCGGCCGAGAACATTGAGAAGCTTGGTTTTAAAATTCTTGTAAATCCAAAACACGCCTGAAAATCATGAAACTTGGCATGGTGTCATGTCATGGTACTACCATGCCGTGGTAAACAATTTTGCAGAATAGGAACAAGTTTTGGTACAAGTTTCTTGCAAACCGGAGCTTCTCTCAAGAAGGCTCATGGTTCTGAGAGGGAACGTGTCACCTTTGTGTGCATAATTCAAATTTTAAATACAAGCACATGCTCCAGTGCATCAAAGCTGGTTGAAAAATCACATGTGTGTCCTCGGGTAAATTTCTAGGTCCCATGCGAGAAATGGGAATGAAATTCAAACATCTGGACGTCATGGCTCGGCTGGAAACATTGAGAAACTTGGTTTTTTAATTCCTGTAAATCCGAAACACGCATGAAAATCATGAAACTTGGCTTAGTGTCATGACATGGCACCAACATGCTTTGGTAATTTTGCTGTCCGATTTGCGAAGGCGCACACATTAACAATCAACAAAGTCATTTTGGAACAAGTGCTGTCACGTTACAATCGGAAACACAAGTATTATTGAAACCGTAGGCGTTCTATTTACCATTTACGTGCCGCCACGCGTCCCCTTTTTTATTAGCTAGGAGGCGCCGTGTAGGGTAGCTATTTGAGTACGGGAGGCGTGCGATCAGACCCCTGCGCGTGCTTATCGGGAGGAGAGCCCTTTGACCTCCATCTGCCGTCCACCTCTCTCCCAAGGTCTCCATTAATGGCGCTTGAGCCTCTATTTAATGGCGTGGCAATGTCTCACTCGACTGAGATTTAAGAGAGAAAAAAGAAAATCTGAAAAGAAAATTTTGCACGGATCTTGATGTAAGATCCGACGGACCTATATAGCATCTACTGTGACTTATAGCAAGACTGATGAATATATATAAGGACGATGAGAGTGGATAATAATTGTCTTACATAATTAGGAAGATAATTAAAAAAGCCACATGTGGCTACGCCCGAAATACATAAGGGCAAAAGAAGAAGGAAGACACATACAATGATCTGGCTCGCTGATCTCTACTTTCTTTATGCGCTGCAGGTCACAGAGACTAGTTCTCGCGGTGGGCGATGATCTCTTTCATCAGTTTCATGTCCTTAATACGCTGCTTGGCAGCATCCATGGATTCCTCCACCAGCCTGTTGCGCTCGATGCGGAGCATGGCATTCTCACCCATAAGTTTCTTGATGATGACGCCCGTCCTCTGCAACAAGGCAGCGGTCTCCTCCTCCTGCTTCACCCTTCCGGCGATCTTCGCCCTCAGCAGGTCGCGCTCGCCCCGGAGCTTCGCATTGCCCTCCCCTAGTTGCCGGATGACGCCGGTAGCCTCGTCCTGCAAGCTCGCCCAGCCGGAGATCTGATCCATCTAGTTATGGACCATCGCATGCATGCACCTGTAAGAGTCCTCGCTTGCCCGTGAGAAATTTTCCCAGGTCGCCGCGGCACGACGGGACATCTCTGCTGCTTCCGCGGCGTGGCCGGACCAATCTGCTACATTGACAGCATAGTGGGACCTCCATGCTGCTTCGGCGGCACGGCGGGACCTCTGTACTGCTACTGCTGCGTGGTTGGACATGTCGGCTGCTTTCGCGGCGAGGCGGGACATCTCTCGTGCTTCCTCTTTTGGTGAAAATCTCACGACCCAGAACTCACGCTGGCCATGGCTTGATTGACTTGATTGTTTTTTGTGGATGAGGAGTTGAGGAGGAATGTGCAGTCATCTTAGCATAGTAGTATTTATAACTGAGTACTACTGATACGCTCCTAAGTGGGAAACCGTTTAGGTTGTGATCGGTGTGAACAGGTTTGCAATTAAATATAGCGTGGCAGTAGTAGTAATTTGGAATGTGACGAGACACGCTCAAAATTTATTGACGGTTCTAGTTTCGAAGTGCGGCACTATTCTGGATGGCGTAACGTCGGCACGTTTTCTCGACCGTGGTGTATCATATGCCATGGTACTAGTTCTTTTTCTACTGCTGTGTACGTGCAAAAACTGGCACCATCGGATACATATCTTACGCTTGGCGTTCGATAAGAATAGCCTCGTGGCGAGCTATAGACTAGTCTTTTTTTCAGACGCATTACACCTATCTCTCGGGACTTCTCGCACGCACCATCACTACTCCCTAGGTCGATGCCACCCACATACACTTGTACTCTGAGAAGAGGTGTACGCATGCACTCGTCCTCTCTCACAGATGCATCTGTAGCTACGAATTGTAGTGTCCTCAACCATCCGATTAGCTCTATCATAGGTTTCACATTGCTCCTTGGCCTTGAGATTGAGAAGTTTAAAACGCGGAGCCTAAGATGGAGGCGCGAGGTTTTCGTTAATTTGCGGGCCGCCCACGGCACCAACACGACACGAGCTTCGTCTGCCTGGTGCGCATGCAGTCGGGTGACTTGTCCAAGTATAGACACAACCAGGCCCTCGTTGGTATCCGCACCTCAACTTTGGCTGGTCATAGTGGAGAGTAACATAGACTAGTTACTAGTCTATGTTACTTGTACCTTCATAGTGGGTAGTGTCATATAGTATATGCATAATTTGGCGACGAGCGCTCTCTATATGTACCACCTTTTTTCTTTAATTTCATCTTGTTAGTTTTGCTCCATGGCGCAATCCATCGATACTACTACTGTACAAATGTATACATTTTTAAAAAGGCTAGAGGGCGGGGCAGTCTAGCTTGGTCCTTTTCACGAGAGGTGAGGGCCTTTGTGATTTGACGGCTCATTACTGCTGGAAGGCGGGGCCTTGTGATTTGACTGCTCGTATAAATGTGCCGACGACCTGAGGAGGAGCAAAGAACCGTGCAGTATACTCAAGTTGTCCACTGGAGTAGTACCATGACGAAGGAGCATGAAACACGCTAGCCCAGTGCCATATGGCAATAAAAATGATCTAATTTGCTAGTCATCTCATTGTTAGCATTGTTCTATTCATGCCTCGCAGAGAACGTGACACGTGCGGCGAAACACTCGAAGCAAAAGAAGAAACACAGGAGCAAAAGAAGAAGGAAGATTATCACCCCAAATGATCTAATTCGCCGCGGAGTCGTAACTGCTTCTTCACCGCCTCCACAACCTCCATATCCTTGCGCGTCTCCTCTGCCATCTTCTTCATTCTGTCCATGATGCAAGATTTCTCGACGCGAGCCTTCATCATCTGTTCCACGGCCGCATTACGTGGCCGTCGTCGATCACCCCCGTAAAGCTGGAGCAAGATAGGGCCGGGGTGGGGCGCAAGCAAGCGTTTTCAGGTTCCAGCCCATCCTCCCCACGTTTCCCCTCCAGCTCCTTCATTAGCTAACGTGAACTAAAAGCAAGCTCTTGTTCGAGGAAGTAGAAATTGTTAGTTGTTGCTAGCTTGAACTGAGTTGTTCCTGTTGGTGCTAGGGTTGCCAAGGGAGTTGTAGCGAGATGCTGCTAACTATGCAAGTTTTGGTGAGTCGTTGGTATAAGTAATAAAGGGAGATCAAGTCCTGGAACAAGGCTTGATTCGCTGGTCCGAGTCGATGGCACTGGACAATACTTGGGAGGACCTCATCGACCTGAAGACTCGTTTTCCTTATGCACCGGCTTGGGGTCAAGCGCTTTCTCAAGGAAGGGGTTGCTTGGTAGGTTCGATCAGCTCTTCTCACCTTTCCGTCGACATCTACTAAGGCTTCAGCTTAAGTGGGTTCAGCCGCCCCAAATCTGACTCGCAGGATCGAAGGTAATGACCAGTTAGCATCTCTGATACAGGGTTACTTTGAGGGACTGTTCACCTCAGAAGTCCTAGCTCCCGACCCTGGGCTACTGGGGAAAGTAAACAGGCGAGTAACTGAAGAAATGGATGGAATGCTTCCGGGGCGCCATGATCCTTCTATCAGGAATAGAATAATCGAGGGCACTGACTGACTGCATCAATCATCGCTCAGTGAGCTATTAATTGCCGCCAATAGCGCTTCGCTTGCATGCAAGGCGGCTAATAAAAGCAGGGCTAAAAAATCATAGGGCTTCTTCTATTTTTAGTGTGAACTCACTTCTATTCTATATCAAGATAGGGGCTTCAGTACTTGGAAACCGGAAGTCTTGGCTGTATGACAAATGCTCAAATAATTGAGCTGCGTATTCAGATCCAAACGATCAAACTACTTCTCCTGCTACCAAAACAGAGAAACGGGCGGTAGAGTCGTGGAAACACTTGTTGATTCCTATTTTGGACCCTAGCTCCATGGAACAGTATGCTACTGCGGAAACATGGAAGAATTGCAATGTACCTTGACAGCAGTCGGGTGCTCGATGCGGAGATTCGCCAACTCCTCCTTCTGTTCCATGACGAGGGCCTGCAACATCTTCATCGAGGAACTACTACTCTCATGCAGCTTCTTCCAGCCGACATTCTTCTCCTTCAGCAGGTCGAGCTCATGGCAGAGCTTCGCCTTGTCCTCCTGAAGTTGCAGGATTTCGCCGGTCGCCTTCTTCTCCGAGGCAATGCTCTTCTTCAGCAGCATCACCAAGACGGCGGTCAACTCTGTTGGGGAACACCGTAATTTCAAAAAATTTCCTACGCACACGCAAGATCATGGTGATGTATAGCAACGAGAGGGGAGAGTCTCGTCCACGTACCTTCATAGACCATAAGCGGAAGCATTATGACAACGCGGTTGATGTAGTCGTACGTCTTCACGATCGACCGATCCTAGTACCGAACATACAACACCTCCGCGATCTGCACACGTTCAGCTCGGTGACGTCCCACGAACTCACGATCTAGTAAAGCTTCGAGGGAGAGTTCCATCAGCACTACGACATGATGACGGTGTTGATGAAGCTACCGACGCAGGGCTTCGCCTAATCACCGCTACGGTATGACCGAGGTGGATTATGGTGGAGGGGGGCACCGCACACGGCTAAAAGATCAATGATCAACTTGTGTGTCTATGGGGTGCCCCCTCCCCCGTATATAAAGGAGTGGAGGAGGGGAGGGCCCGGCCCTCTTGTAACACCCCGGATGTAACTTTCCCAATTTGTACTCCAACTCTTGCCGTTTCCGGCGTTAAGTTATTTTATTATCTCGGGCTCGGCTTTTTGCCTCCATGTGTTGTTATCGTTGTCATGCATCTCATATCATGTCATCATGTGCATTGCATTTGCATACGTGTTCGTCTCATGCATCCGAGCATTTTCCCCGTTGTCCGTTTTGCATTCTGGCGCTCAGTTCTCCTCCGGTGGTCATTTCTAGTTTTCTTTCGTGTGTAGGGATTAAACATTTCCGGATTGTACCGAGATTTGCCAAGCGGCCTTGGTTTACTACCGGTAGACCGCCTGTCAAGTTTCGTATCGTTTGGACTTCGTTTGATACTCCAACGGTTAACCGAGGGACCAAAAAGGCCTCGTGTGTGTTGCAGACCAACACCCCTCCAATTTGGCCCAAAACCCACCAAAACCTGCTCCATCATCTAGAGCGTTCGATCACGATCGCGTGGCCGAAAACCGCACCTCATTTGGACTCTCCTAGCTTCCTCTATGCCTATTTAAAGAACCCCTTCTAAAAATCCCGGATCCCCTCCATCCCTAACCTCAGATCCATTTCCACCCGCCGCCGCCGGACAAAACCCGCGCCGACGGACATTGTCCGCGCCGCCGCCCGCGCCTACCGGGAAGCGCCACGTGGCGGGCGCCGCCGCCCCGCGCCACCGGCCCGGCGAGCCCGCGGGAGGCCCCCCGAGCCCGCCTTCCTCCGCCGCCAGGCCGCGCCTCCTCGCCCGAGCCGCTGCTCCGCCGCCCCGCCGCCGTCCAAGCTTGCCGCGGCCGCCCGCCGCCCCACATCGCCGACTCCGGCTGCCGCCGCCTCTCCTCGCCGCGCCGACTCCCCATGTCGCCGGAGGCCGCGCCGCACCGCCCGGGCCGCCTCGCCTCTCCACCCTCCTCCTTCCACGGATCCGCCGGCCGCCGTCGACGTCGTCAACTCCGGCGAGCTTCTATGGCCGTGAACAGTAACTCCGGTGATCTCCGAAATCCGTGCCAGATCCAGATCTGAAAATATCTCGGTTGACTTTTTTGCCCGAAACCCTAATCCATGTGCTCCTGTTCATCGCATCATAACTTTGCATCCGTAGCTCCGTTTTGGGCATATAGCATATCAAAATGTTCATCTCAGAGAGTACATCATTTCATTCCATTGCATCATTTTCATTTGAGTTCATCTTGATGCCCTAAATGCTGTTAGAAGAGGGCTACTTGAGTTAATTGTCAGATCTGCTACTCCATTTGCATATTTGTCATTTTTGCCATGATTATTGTGTGCATGATATGCCCATGAGCTCTACATACGTTTTGTTAAGGGTTTTGCCATCTTTCAGAGGTGCAACCCATGTATTTTTGTGATGTGTGTGGTGACTAGCACAAGCTTGCAAAGTGAGGCACTTGGTAGTGCTGATTTCAGGGACTTAGTAATTTCACTAAGTCCTTGATCTGTTTATTTCTTATGGCCATATGTTCATGTTGTTTCCTAGTGATCCGTGCCTCGTTTGAGGATGATCATTAAGGATGTTTTGTTAATCTTGTAGTGCTCTATCCATCCATGTCTTTGTTTGCAATTATGGAGCACCCTAGCTTGAGTCAATCGAGCTCTACTTTTGCTACTTTGTGAATCTGGGCAGATTGTCTACTTGTTAGTGATTTTGCCGATGATGTTATAGTTGATCCGTGCATGCTATGCTATTGTTCTTGCCATGTCTAGCTTGCATTTTGTGTATTCTTGATGGGTGTATGCTTAGATTTTCATGACTTGCTCCGTAGTGAGTGCATCGAGCTCGTAAACATGCCTACTTGATATCTGTTTTCAGCATGCTCCAGTTTTCACTAAGTCTGAAAACTGATTATGTTTTTGCCATGTTCACATGCTTGCAATTGTATTTTCTGATCCTTTTTGGCTCAAGGTCACTAAGGGACTTTTGTTAAGCTCTTTGAGTAGCTCCATGCCATGCTTTACTTTTTCATGTTCAGGTCCTGTAGCATGTAGTTTTGTTGCTCCGAAGAGGGCTACCTGATCTGAAATTCCAGACAAGTGTTAATTTCACTAAGTCTGAAATCTGTTTGCCATATGCATTTTTGCCATGCTTGTTTGAACCTGTTAATGGATGAATTGGCCGTAGCTCAGTGCTAGACTTTTGTTAAGAATCTTGAATGCATCCCTGCCATGTATTTTGTTGCCATGTTTGGGTGCTGTAGATTGTTCATCTCATTGCATTTAGATGGCTACTTGCTGTAAATCGCAGACCGGTGTCATATTTGTTTTGCTTGCCATTTCCAAATCGTAACTCCGATTCCGGCGTTCTTTATGTCATTTTCAAGCGATTTCATCTCATATTTCCAGTGGCACACTTGGATTTCCAAGTTGAGTCTAGGTTCATGCATTCTTTGTCACATCTTACATATGCATCCCGCATCGCATCCCGCATAGCATATCATCTTTGTATCATGTTGTTTGAGCTTTGCACGTGGTTGATTGTGTCCTTGTTGCTTGTTTGTCTTGTTTGGGTAGAGACGGGAGACTAGTTCGCTAACGAGGAGCCCGTTGAGTTTGCTTTCGAGGATCCAGTCAACTCTGACAACTGTGCAGGCAAGATGATTGTACCCTCGAAATCACTACTATCTTTGCTATGCTAGATTGCTCGCTCTTTTGCTATGCCATTGCTACGATGCCTACCATTTGATTTCAAGCCTCCCAAATTTCCATGTCAAACCTCTAACCCACCATGTCCTAGCAAACCGTTGATTGGCTATGTTACCGCTTTGCTCAGCCCCTCTTATAGCGTTGTTAGTTGCAGGTGAAGATTGGAGGCCGTTCCTTGCTGGAACATTTATTTACTTGTTGGGATATCCTTATATTATCTGTTATCTTTATGCATCTATACACTTGGTAAAGGGTGGGAGGCTTGGCCTCTCGCCTAGTGTTTTGTTCCACTCTTGCCGCCCTAGTTTCCGTCATATCGGTGTTATGTTCCCGGATTTTGCGTTCCTTACGCGGTTGGGTTATAATGGGAACCCCTTGATAGTTCGTCTTGATTAAAGATTTTCCAGCAATGCCCAACCTTGGTTTTACCATTTGCCACCTAGCCTATTTTTCCCTTGGGTTTCCGGAGCCCGAGGGTCATCTTATTTAAACCCCCCGGGCCAGTGCTCCTCTGAGTGTTGGTCCAACTCGTCAGCCGCCGGTGGCTACCAGGGGCAACTCTGGGCTGGCCTACCGGAAGTTTGGACAATCTGAATGTGCCCTGAGAATGAGATATGTGTAGCTCCTATCAGGATTTGTCGGCACATTCGGGCAGTGTTGCTGGTCTTGTTTTAACCTGTCGAAGTGTCTTGAAGAACCGAGGTACCGAGTCTGATCGGAACGTCTCGGGAGGAGGTCTATTCCTTCGTTGACCGTGAGAGCTTGTCATGGGCTAAGTTGGGACTCCCCTGCAGGGATTTGAACTTTCGAAAGCCGTGCCCGCGGTTATGGGCAGATGGGAATTTGTTAATGTCCGGTTGTAGATAACTTGAACCTTAACTTAATTAAAATGAATCAACTGAGTGTGTTACCATGATGGCCTCTTCTCGGCGGAGTCCGGGAAGTGGACACGGTGTTGGAGTAATGTTTGCGCAGGTTGCTCTCTAGTTTCTCGCTCACGATTTGCCTCCTCTTCTCGCTCTCTTTTGCGAACAGGATAGCCACCATATTTGCTAGTCGCTTGCTGCAGCTCCACATATACTTTTACATTGCCTTACCTATAAGCTTAAATAGTCTTGATCGCAAGGGTGCGAGATTGCTGAGTCCCTGTGGCTCATAGATTACTATTACACCAGATGCAGGGCCTGATGATTCCACTCCAGGTGACGCGCTCGAGCTCAAGTGGGAGTTCGACGAGGACTCTCAACGTTATTATGTTTCCTTTCCTGATGATCAGTAGTGGTGCCCAGTTGGGGGTGATCGGGACCGTGTCGCATGTTGGGTTATCTTTTATTTTGGCACCGTAGACGGGCCATGAGTGTTTGGATGATTTAATGTTATTTATGTACCTTGATTGACGTGGCGAGTGTAAGCCAACTATGTTATCTCCCCTTTATTATTATATTACATGGGATGTTGTAAAGATTACCTTACTTGCGACATATGCCTTCAATGCGATTATGTCTCTAAGTCGTGCCTCGACACGTGGGAGCTATAGTCGCATCGAGGGTGTTATACCTCTCTATGGTGCGCCCTGGGGAGTCCTACTCCCACCGGGAGTAGGATTCCCCCCTTCCATGTAGTAGGAGTAGGAGAGAAGGAAGGGGAAGAGAGAAGAGAAGGAAGGAGGGGGCGCCGCCCCCCCTAGTCCAATTCAGACTAGGCCTTGGGGGGGGGGGCGGCCTGCCCTAGGCAGTCCCTCTCTTTCTCCCCTAAAGCCCAATAAGGTCCATATACTCCCCGGCGAGTACCCGTAACTCTCCGGTACTCCGATAAATACCCGAACCACTCAGAACCTTTCTGATGTCCGAATAAAGCCTTACAATATATCGATCTTTACATCTCAAACATTTCGAGACTCCTCGTCATGTCCCTGATCTCATCCGGGACTCTGAACAACCTTCGGTACATCAAAACATATAAACTCATAATACCAATCGTCACCGAATGTTATGCGTGCGGACCCTACGGGTTCGAGAACTATGTAGACATGACCGAGACTCATCTCCGGTCAATAACCAATAGCGGAACCTGGATGCTCATATTGGCTCCTACATATTCTACGAAGATCTTTATCAGTCAAACCGCATAACAACATACGTTGTTTCCTTTGTCATCGGTATGTTACTTGCCCGAGATTCGATCGTTGGTATCTTAATACCTAGTTCAATCTCGTTACCGACAAGTCTCTTTACTTGTTACGTAATGCATCATCCCGCAACTAACTCATTAGTCACATTGCTTGCAAGGCTTATAGTGGTGTGCATTACCGAGAGGGCCCAGAGATACCTCTCCGACAATCGGAGTGACAAATCCTAATCTCGACCTATGCCAACTCCACAATTACCATCGGAGACAC
This sequence comes from Triticum urartu, assembly GCF_003073215.2. Lineage (NCBI taxonomy): Eukaryota > Viridiplantae > Streptophyta > Magnoliopsida > Poales > Poaceae > Triticum > Triticum urartu. The sequence continues at coordinate 373,948,433 of NC_053023.1, read as the reverse complement.
CTGTAGAGCACCTTTATAATCACCCAGTTACGTTGTGACGTTTGGTAGCACACAAAGTGTTCCTCTAGCATTCGGGAGTTGCATAATCTCATAGTCAGAGGAACATGTATAAGTCATGAAGAAAGCAGTAGCAAGAAACTAAACAATCATCGTGCTAAGCTAACGGAATGGGTCAAGTCAATCACATCATTCTCCAATGATGTGATCCTATAAATCAAATTACAACTCATGTTTATGGCTAGGAAACTTAACCATCTTTGATTCAATGAGCTAGTCAAGTAGAGGCATACTAGTGACACTCTGTTTGTCTATGTATTCACACATGTACTAAGTTTCCGGTTAATAAAATTCTAGCATGAATAATAAACATTTATCATGATATAAGGAAATAAATAATAACTTTATTATTGCCTCTAGGGCATATTTCCTTCAAACTCCCCCTGCTTATTGAGCTCAGCGGGCATGTCGTTGAGGCTCTCCTTCAACAGCTCCACCAAGCCGTGGATGAACTCCGTCTACTTATTGAGGTGCTTATTGAGCTGATTGGGCATGCCGTCGAGGGATAACGACTCCAGCGCCGCCAGCTCAGCATGTCCGCCTCCGCGGCTAGGGCGCTCCTGGGAGCCATCGCCAGCCCGTGAGAGATCTTTCGAGGTCTCTGCGTGGCGGCGAGCCCTCTCTTTTTTTCCGCAGCCTTGGTTGCTGCTCCCTTGTTACGAGTAGTTCTCGACCTAGAGCTCTGCGCACCGGACATGGCAAGGACGGACGAAGAAGAAGCACTTATGAGGAGGAAAGGTAGAGTAATTTTTGGTTAGGTAGTTCCCCCTTTAATAACCTATGTACTAGCACTAGTACTAATACATGCATAGTGGGAACACGTTCAGGTTTGGTATGTACTAGTAGGTGTGAGCAGGCTTGCACTTAATTGTAGCACTAGTACTACTTTCGAATGTGATGGGAACAAGGTAAAGATAAATTGATGGGTTTTGGTTTCGAGGCCCGAAACGGCTCCCGATGAGTTTAGTGGAACATAAATTTCAAGTAGACTACACTGCTCAGATGGGTAAATATTATGTTACTATCAAAACTTGGCACAAAATACGAAGGAGACCAATGGAAGTACTACTAGCAACCCATGATTTAACTACTTGCATGCGCGCAGTGGAGTAGTAATGTCTTCCTTCCGCCCTCACGTCCACTCAATTTGCATGCTCTGTATTAATTGACCATCAATGAAGTGAAGGACTTTGCACGTGTCAAATTATCACATGGGGTGGAACTTGGTACAAAATTGCGTCCGCCCATGTACCCGCGTGTGCGTGCAAGGGAATGAGTGCGTGCGTGGCGTGTGTGCACATCTTCGCTTCGTGCATGTACCACCAGTGTGGCTCAGGGAGGATCAGTACATTCTTCTGGAACCAGCAGCACGTCACTGTGATCAATCCACACAAGGATGTCGCGACAACGCCTCCACATATGCCACGTGGCTTCATGAACTGTAAGAGAGACACTGTGTAGCGTGCCATTGTGTTTTGCACATACTCGATGTACTAGTAAGGTACACGTGCGTTGCATGCGTCAGATTTTGCAACCAAATTATGAATAAATACCACACTATAGCACGTAAGCTCAGAGTCATATATGCCTGATGTAGACCTTCATTTAATTCTGATAGTTCATCTCATTGAAAATCAATTAGTTTTTATAAAAAACCTAGGGCCTCTTTGATTCATAGGATTTCCAAAACGCGGGAATAGGAAGAAGAACATGGGATTAGAGTGGAATATCATCTTGAATCCTACAGGATTGTACGAGTGTTTGATTGTGCATAGAAAAAATGCAGAATTATTTCAAAGAGGTTTGAGTGGATGGGATGTTTCCTATGAAATCTAGTGCAAATGAATCATATGGAAAAATTCCTATGGTTTACAATCCTACGAATCAAACAACCAAGATAGGAAAAATTCCTAAGGATTAGAATCCGCCAAAATTTCTTTGAGAATCCTTTGAATCAAAGAAGCCCTTAATCTATTTTATGATTCATGGAATTGTGTGTTGTAAAGCATGAAGTAAAAAAAAGTAATGGCAATTCAACTAGAAAAAAAGTTTGGGCAGTTATGATACGAAATATTCTAGAACAAAGGAGAACCACTGTTTTTTTGAGATTTGTGCATTATGCTTAAGTTCAACCATGGAGTCTGCTAGATTGTACATGTGGGCAAATCCGGTGGGGGGCTAGAAGATGGTGCGAGGGGCCGGGTGGAGGGAGACTATAAAGGAGTACACAACTGCGAGATCAATATTTAGAGAGAGGGGGCGAGAACATGCGTTGTTGCGCGCAGTGGCGGAGCCATGAAAAATGTCCCACGAGCTAGGGGGCCAAGCATGGATAATCCTTTACGAGGAGGGCCAATTAATCAACTTAAACCATTTTTACCAGCAATTGTCTAATGATCACATTCATATTAGTCTCGATATATAGTGATGTTAGGGGGGCAGGGCCCTTTCTGCCCCTGTCTTCGCAATTGTGCGCGCGTCTGAGAGATGAAGCGGAAGGCATGGATGATGAGAGGGGGGCGTTGGATATATAATTAATGTGGGTGTATTAGCTATATATGTAATCCTATATACAGAGGTATAGATTGATCGATGTGGACATGGGAAAGAGGGTGAGACCTCACTAGATATATAGATTGATCGATTTATGTGGAAAACTATGAAAGACCTAGCTATACACACACACATATAGGAACATCGATCCTTGCGCATGCACGTGAGAGATAAAGAATGCCCGATATGATGGAGAGGGGGATGTGTGTTTGTGTGCCTTCATGGGAGACCGACCTGAAGAAAAAGATTGCATGTGTGCGATGGATAATGCCGACGGGTAGTGTGTGTGCATGCATGCACGAGAGAAAGTTAGTGGTACAATTATAAAGAGAAGACCAATGTGTGGGTGTAAAAGACTAGGTGAGGTCATAATCAATGTAAAGTTGAATTCGAATATTTGAATAAGAGATCATGATGTTTGAAACCCATGCATGCATGAAAATAATGGAGATCTGCGTGGTGTGGTTTGGAAACGAGCATGTTGTAATGTATACACATTGAACAAGGTCAGACTAGTTTGAATTTGAGATACCGATGGCAGACATTGTTTGGCCACGTTGCATCCGTGCATGGACACACTATTCTAATTAGAGATGATTGATGGCTTTCGCATCACATATCTATATCTATACCCCTATATATTATATTTTATATTTTTTATATAGTGTGCAGATAACTTTAACTTTGAAAGATGGTCGTTGGATGAGGCCAATCCGATGGTGCAGAGCTGGAAAATTTGAGCACTACTGGCCGTTGGATATCATCTAGATTCCACCAGATTTTGCCACATGCACAATCTAGAAGACTCTATGGTTGAACTTAAGCATAATGCACAAAACTCAAAACACAAGCACTTCTTATTTGTTCTAGAATCTTCCGTATCAGAATTTCCCAAATGTTTTTCTACATGATTTGTTTTTACTTTATGTCTTACAACGCACAATTCCATGAATCTTAAAATAGATTAGCTTTCTTATAAAAACTAGATGATTTTGAATGAAATGAACTATAAGCATTAAACGAACATCTACATCATGCATATATGACTCAAAGCTTACATGCTATAATGTGGTATTTATTCATAATTTGGTTGCCAAATCTCATGCGTGCAATGCATGTGTACCTTACTAGTCTAAATGGTGTCTGTGTGTGTTGTGCGTGTTAAACACATTGTACGTAGTATATCATACTAGTCTAAATTATCTTTTTTTGGGTACACGTTAAGCTTGTTCTCCCGAAATTTCAAGCCGTGCCTTGTTATGCCGAAATTCAAGCTAGCGTCTCTGTCTATCATGATGCAAAGCTCCCGCCTCTTCAACCCGCGCCTTGTTACCCCAAAATATTTAAGATAAATCTTTGTCTCGTTGTGCTCCGACAACTCCCTCCATCTCAACCCGCGCCTTGCTATTCCAAAATTACAACATGCGCGAAAAATCCCACCTCCCATGAAATCCCGACACGCGAAATGCCCGTGATACCCCTGAACCAAAAGAACCGCCTCAAATCGGTGGGGGTACTGTTGTAACTTACCCCACATTTCGGACAAGCGCGTCCCTAAGCCATGGTTCCCCACTCCCATCCCATCCGCCCACCCATTCATACACACCAAGGCCGAGAAAACCCGCAAATCCCCACACCCTCCTCCGTCCGCCACCCAGCCGGAGCCTCTTCCCCGACGACGTCATCCACAGCAACACCTCGATGTCCCTCATCCACCGTACCGGATGAGGATCCGTCGCCGATCTGGTCGTCCCGCCGGTTCAGCCACCCCGTCCTCCACCTCCAAGGAGATGCCCCGATGTTCCCCTCGTCTTTCGCGCCACCTCCATTCCCACACCACCGTCTTCACCTGCACCACCAGAAGAGCATCATCATCACCGTTTTCTCGGATGAAGCTGCGGCCTAATCGGTGCCACCAAAGAGGTTGTACACTAATCGCCGCATTTTCTTCTTGATTCGATCTCACGGTGCTGCCGACGCTCGGTACTGAGATGACATGGCGTGGCTCCATCCACGGCGGCCTCGCCGACCACTTCCTCCACGACGTCGCTCCTTCGGCGGCAACATCCACATCAATAGGAGCTGCTGCTGCTTTAGCTCTCGCTCGCTCTCCTGGCCTGCTCTTGCTCTCGGTCCCCTGCCTTGTCTGCTCTTGCTCTTGCTCGCGCTGCTGCTCTCGCTCTTGCTCTTGCTTGCGATGCTACTTCGATTTAGCTACACTTCAATCGTTTGAATTGACTTTTGGGTCAGTCAATTTTCAAGGGGTGGGGGGGGGGGGCTCGCCGGAGTTAAGGAAGAACCAGCCGCGGCAGGGAGGGGGCTCACTAGAGAGGTACCCCACTATCTATATTAGGGTTCAGGGTAGGGGCGGTGGTCGCCGGCGGTGGCGTGGGGATCGCCGAAGAAAAAGCTCGGCATGGGGGGGGGGGCTAGAGGGATGGCCGGGGCAGCGGCGGACCGGCGGGGGGGAGTATTTTCGGGGCGGGCGGGGTGGCACACCGCCGGCCGCGGGCGGCTGTTTGGTCAGTGGTGGCTGGCGGCTCAGGGGGGTGGAGGTTGAAGATGAACTGCAGGCCCTTGATTTCGTATCCAACGGCTGCAAAATCGACTGACCAGAGATGAAAAAGTCAGTCGACTGACATGTAGCCTCACCTCTAGTGCGTTCAGTTTTGACAGTAAAATTGAGTTTCGACAGTCAAGTTCAGTTTCGACAGTCAAATTCAGTTTCGACAGTTAAGTTCAGAGATGAGAGGCTGATGTATTTTACATCTACACTTTGTGGTTATGTATTTTACATCATCTATTGGAGATGCTATTAGAATTCCACCTAGGCTAACATTGTCTCTCTTGTCCTGCTTTAGCCTCGGCGTCATACAACTCACTGGAGCTGCTCCAACGACGAAACCCTCCATCACAGCGGAGCAGTACCTTGGGCTCCATCTCCAGATGCCTAAGATCTTCTTCCCCTCCCCCGATAGCCAAGTCAACCGGAGAATCCTTACTGGCCAACCCAATCACGCTGAGATCGACATGGCTTCGCCAAAGAGGTTGTACACTTGTTGCATATCTTTTTTACTCTACATGTTATATATATTGTCCACTGAGCACATAGAGTAACGGGAAATACGATTATTTTATCCTACTATATGACAAGCAGTGAGGTACCAGGCAACTTAGCTATCCGTGATGGACTCTCTTGAACGCCATCATTATTTATCTCTGCGCGTTTGAACTGTGCATTTGTAGATGGCCCTAGGAGTTGATCTAGTAGGGCAGTGGCCTGGGTCCAAAGTAATAGAAGTAGCACAAAAACATTTTTTTAGTGTAGGCTTTTCCTTGCTCAAGCCTGCCTACTAGAATCGCTAGTGCTTGAAAGGAAAAGTGAATGAAAAACATAGGAATTGGAAAGTTTGGTATGGTACTACTTTTCATGAATTTGGTGCAAAGAAATGGAGCAAAGCAAAACTGTAGGATTTGTTCCTTTAGTGTCTCCTTGAAAGAAAAACTGTATGAATTTTAATTTCCACTTGTCCTCCTTTTCAATTTCCTATTCATGAAGCACAACACTAAGAGATAGTAGCATAATAGCATTATAACCATACATTTTCTTGTGGTTTGACTTAATCTCACCATGCTTCTTTGCATCCTGTGATCTTCCAATTCTTGTGAACCAAACACCCAGATTGGCAGAAATCCTGTGTTTTTAAATTCTCTGTTTCGCACATGCATTCCTATTCTATTCCTCTCTATTTCCTATCCCTGCATTGTTAGAATCCTCTAATTCAAACAAGCCCTTACACAATTACTTCTGTTACAGGTATGTGTCAAAGAAAACCTTGTGTGGTTTGTCTTGTTCCCGCGGTGCTGTGTTCCACCCCAGCTCAGCTGCTCCAATGACGGAAGGGTTCACCACAGCAAGGATCCTCTCACCAGACTGTCTTTCGCCGCCTTAGATCTTCTTCCCCGCCGCCGGCAGCCACGACAACTGCATTACCAGCATCAACTGAGCAGATGACCTTGAGGACTACACGGGTCCGCAAGAGAGGTCGCACTCTTCCGTGTCTGCTTACGTTATGCATCGCTTAATATGATGACATGCTACTTTATCGTTGTGTTCACCTATTAGACTCCGAGTCAGGTCCAAACTTATGTTGAAACTTGAGTTTTTAAATGGTTGTGGGGTACATATTGGGGCAGCAATCAGTACTATCGGATATAGAAAGGGGGGGGAAGGGGAAGCAAAGCAACCATGAGTACTCATCCAAAGTACTCGCAAGCAAGGAGCTACACTACATATGCATTGGTATCAACGAAAGGGGGTAGTATATGTGGACTGAACTGCAGAATGCCGGAATAAGAGGGGGATAGCTAGTCCTGTCGAAGACTATGCTTCTGGCAGCCTCCATCTTGAAGCAGTAGAAGAGAGTAGATGGTAAGTTAACCAAGTATCATCGCATAACATAATCCTACCCGGTGATCCTCCCCTCGTCGCCTTGTGAGAGAGCGATCACCAAGTTGTATCTGGCACTTTGAAGGGTGTATTTTATTAAGTATCCGGTTCTAGTTGTCATAAGGTCAAGGTACAACTCCGGTTCGTCCTTTTACCGAGGGACACGGCTATTCGAATAGATCAACTTCCCTGCAGGGGTGCACCACATTTCCCAATACGCTCGACCCCCTTTGTCCAGACACACTTCCCTAGGTCATGCCCGGCCACGGAAGATCAACACGTCGCAGCCCACCTAGGCACAACAGAGAGGTCAACACACCGGTCTAAATCGTATGGCGCAGGGGTCTGGGACCATCGCCCATTGCAGACCTGCACGTTTCGAACGCAGCCGGTAAGCAGACCTAGCCTACCTAATACAAGAGCAGGTGTTCCAGTCCAATCCGGCGCGCGCCACTCAGTCGCTGACGTCACGAAGGCTTCGGCTGATACCACAACATCGAGTGCCAATAAATGTTCCCGCATAGTTGGTTAGTGCATATAGGCCAGTGTCCAGACTCAGATCAAATACCAAGATCTCATTAAGCGTGTTATCTTGAAGTAACCGCGAACGCCGACCAGGGCCAGGCCCACCTCTCTCCTGGGTGGTCTAAACTTGCCTTGTCGCTCCGCCACAAGGATCCACATAGAGGGCCGTCGGGAAAGTATGTCCTTTCAACCCCCAATTTGTGAATCAACCGCGGGTACTCAACGAGCTGACCCGACTTTAGTCACAACATGTATCATATGCAATATGTATAGTACATACCCATGATCAACACCCGACGTGATCACGACCCGATAGTATAGCATGGCAGACTGACAAGAATGTAGGGCCACTGATGATAAACTAGCATCCTATACTAAGCATTTAGGATTGCAGGTAAGGTATCAACAACTGTAGCAACAATGACCAGCTATGCATCAGAATAGGATTAACGAAAAGCAGTAACATGCTACACTACTCTAATGCAAGTAGTAAAGAGAGAAATAGGCGATATATGGTGATCAAGGGGGGGGGCTTGCCTGGTTGCTCTGGCAAGTAAGGGTCGTCAACAACGTAGCCGATCGGGGCACCAGCAGCGGCGTCAGTCTCGTAGTCTACCAAAGAGAAGAGGGGGAAGAAACAATGAATACAATGCAAACAGATGCATATGATGCATGACATGACGAGTAACAGTGCTAGGTGTGACCTAACATAGTAGGAGGTGATACCGGCAAAGGGGGAAAACAACCAGGAAAGTCTCCCCGGTGTTTCGCATTTTCGGACAGATGAACCGGAGGGGGAAAGTTGCATGTTCGCTATGCTAGGGATGTGTCGCGGACGAACGGGCTGCGTATTCGGATTCGTCTCGTCGTTCTGAGCAACTTTCATGTACAAAGTTTTCCCATCTGAGCTACAATTTATTTTATATTAATTTTTAAAGTTTTAAATCATTTTCTAGAATTATCAGATTATTTTAATTCGAAATAAATGTGAATTTCTAGGTGCACCCAGATCTGGGTACACATAAATGTACCAGAGGGGCTGACATGTGGGTCCAAGGGGTTCCAGTTCACCAGTCAAACTTTGACTGGTCAACAGGGGGTGGGGCCCCTTGTCATACACTGTTTTACTAACCTAACAGATTAAATAGACTAATTAGGTTATTAGATTAACTAACACATGTTAATTAAGTTAATTAGCATTTTAATTAATTAATTAATTTCCTATTGTATTTTTTTAAATGTTCTCAGGGGTGGGCCCCGGCTATCATGGGCACATAGGCCAAACTGGGCGCGGTTGCGGGCGCCCGATGGGGCGAGCCCGTGCGACGGGCGCTAGTCGCCCGACAAGGCGCTGCAGGAAGAGGCAACCGAGGCAGCGGCGGGGCACGCCGCAGCTGCCGGCGAGTGGAGCCGGGCAGCAGCGGCATCAAGCAGCATCAACAGCAGGCTGCGGGCCCCCGCGGCACACGGGCGCTGGCGGCAGTGGCGCAACAACAGGAAACAGCAGCACGAGGAGCAAAAGGCAGCAACTATGGCGGAGCTAGAGGCAACCAGCGTGAGAGCACGGGGAGGAGGGGGAAAAGGCCGTGGAGGGACGGAGGCTCACAACGGAAGCGGCAGGGTGCTCGGTGGAGCCGGAGGAGGTCGGGGACGAGCGGCTCGACGGCGCGGTTCGCGGTGACGTCCGACGGCGTCGGAGGAGGGGGCTTCAGTTGATGAGGGGGAGGAAGGCGAGGGAGGCTGGATCCGTGATGGGACCTCCGGGATCCGATCCATCCCTCTCTAGCGAGGAGGCGGCTTGGCGCGGCACGGACATGGAGAACCAGGCGGCGGCGGCCATGGTAGGATCTTCGCAAGGTGGTGGCGCAAGGACGGTGGTAGGCGATGGTTCCATGGGCACGGGCGCGCCGGCGAGGTGGGGCTCCAGCACGGCAAGTGATCAGGCGCGGGGTGCTCGGTGACGCTGGAGAACGAGAGGGAGTGGGTATCTCGATCGGGAGGAGTGTGGGGTTCGTGCGGGAGGAGTGGGGGGGGGGGGATCGTGCGAGGCGACGAGATGGGCGCCGTCCAAATCCAGGGGGGGGGGGGGGGGGGGAGGGGGATGGGGGAGGGGAGAGGCTAGGGTTTGAGCGTCGGCGGGCCATATAGGCCAAGGGCACAGTTGGGCCGGTTGGCCGGCCGACTGGGTTGTGGCCCAGTTGGCCAGGGGGGGTTATGTTTTTATTTCTCTTTTGTTTATTTTTAGTTTTGGTAAAATACTGAAGTGGCACCCAAATAGATGTTACAAATTATGCCACAGCCACAAACAACTTAGCAGTGAAATAAAATAGTTTTGAAATTGTTTATTATTTTATAAGCATTTAAATAATAATTATTGCTACTATTTTATTCATTTTAGAGTATTTAAACATTTTATAAAGGTGTGGTTTCTCCACCATAATTACCTATGTATTATTTGGCTCACTCCGAACATTTTAGTTTTAATATTTGAAAACTTTTATCGTTTGACTTGATTTTGAATTTGAACTCGAACGACATTGAATCATCGTGAAACTAACAAGAGTAATCGTGGTGATGTGGCCTCATTAGCAGAGGTTTACTGTAGCTTAACTATCCAGGCGTCACAATTCTCCTCCACTACAAGAAATGTCGTCCCGAGATTTAAGAGGTAGAGTAAGGGGGAAAAGTCTGGTTACAAAATGCTAACGGATCTTCTCGGTCTTGGCTGCTCTTCTGGAAGAAGTTAATCCCTTTCGTTGATGTCTTCAACTCTCTATTTCAGGTCATCATGATGAAGTCTACATCCTTTCTTCGGGAACTCCATCGTACTTACGAAAGAATAAAGGGTGAGTATTTCCGGAGAACAGACCTCTGCAAGGTCGACTATCTGGTCAATAACATCGGGGAAGGTGGCGGAAGTAACTCTCAAATTGAATCTTAAGAAAATATTGAGAGCAAAGTAAGGAGGTATCATGGGAAGTTTCAAATGGATAGGCAATCGTTCGATGTCTGAAATAGGGTGTGAAAGGGGCTTAGAGCAACTAGAATAAATGTTGTGTCTGATACCAGAATAGATCAGTAGGCAGGTGGCCCGTGAATTACATACAAAGTGAAGCGCGAGGAATAACCATTAGAAACAGGGTTGTACAGGAGAGTCGGGTTTCAATCGTGTGGAACTGTGGGTTATGGGCCCACCATGTGGGTTAAAGGTTGGAAGGGTGGAGACGTCTTGCGTGATCATGCAAGCAAGGCATGTCAGAGGGTAGCCTATTGATTATGTCGGCAACAATGTTGGTACCAAGGGCGAGGGACGAAGAGAACCATTTTCCCGCTCGTTGAATGAGGCGGACCAATAGGAAAAGTTCTCGTCCATCGGTGGCTACCCGAATGTCATCAACAATAGTAACAGGGTCTTACTGATAGAGTTGTACACCGAGGTGTTTACATAAGCAGGAGAATATTACTGCTTAGGTCATATAGATCACAAGAAAGGCTAAACAAAACAATGGAAACGAAAAGGTGTTTATCAGAGTAACAGAACAATGGAAAGGAAAATGTGTTTAAGCACATATTTCAGGGGTATATCCTTCCCAAGGACAAGCAGAGCATGATATCCATGATAGGATATAATGTAGAAAACTCTTTAGGTACGGGAGAGAATTTTCATGACATTACCCATACAACAGTGTTTGGATAATTGAGCACGAAACATTTAACATTGGGCTTCAAATGTTCCTGTTGAAAATCGGAGTACCATAGACATGCTTCGAGATAGCATTGACATGGTCAGCAGGTGAAGGTCAGGCTTTGGGAACAAAAAGCATCCATCAGGAATAACTTATAGAATAAGTCTTACAATTTCCTCATGGAAGAAAGGATAACCTTGCTGAAAAGGAAACTATAACAATAGGGCCTCTGGCTAGGTGCACTAGGCATGACGTCATCTTACCGAGTCATATAAAGACCAATGATATAACTCTTGGATATATGTTCCAACCATCATATCTGGCAGAGATTCAGATTCGATCAGTGTCAGGATACCTCAGACTTAGGATGCCTGAGAAGAAAAAGGTGCGATAGAATTTGATGAGAAGACATCGCAATATTCTCGGGAAATGAATTATGGAAGCGAGTTCTAAAACAAGAGTTCATCATTTAAACCAAGGAGAGGGTGGGGAGGTGGCTGATGGACTCAGCGACAACTAATCGAGATTTCCAAAAGATGGATTTCCACGGTTATGTAAACAAGGAGATAACATTTGTGAGATCAAATGATATGACGGTGTATGCTCGAGGAAAACATACACAATTAAACATTGGTGGAAAGGTGCGCCCGGAATATGGTCTTAGGTAGCATGATCAATGTTAGAATGGTGATTCAATAACCAATAGTCTAAGAATGAGCGGTCAACCGTTAACTTCGAAGCAATAAGGTTGATAGAAGGGCAGAATCCAAACAGCACCATTCACCTATTGGTATCCTGGTTAGAAACAACACAAGAAAGAATGGTGATGGTGAGAAGTATCACTATAACAAGAATTCTGAAGAGGTGGAGCAATTCTCACAACATTCTTGACATAAAAGGTGGTAATACTTCAAGGTAGAACGTAATAAAAGCTCATTAGCAAGTTGCATCCACACCATGAACAAGTTTATGATGAAAAAGATAAGGATGTTGTCAATGGTAACTCAAATTACCAAGGGACGAGGATGGTACTTACCATCATGAATTTGGTTGATATCCTGGAAGGAGTGAAAATGTTGATGATGATCACGACACATTTGTCGGGAGATTTCATGAAAATGTAATCGACCAGTGATGGCATCAAGTCAAAGGAATGATGAAGCGCAAGTTTTATTGGAACCACGGGTACAACACAAACTTGGAACCAAGCTTGTTGTTCAAGGCAAAATGATATGACAAGGAAGATCGACGTAAGCGTAGCTCACCGTCAAAAAATTGTGCTCCGGGAAGAAGGACCAGTAGCACCGTTAAAATTTAGCACGATAATGATATAGCCGATCAGGCTAGGAATGACTTGAAGGATTATTAAAATCGTAAGCAACGAAAATTATTTAAGAGTTATTGAATCGGAGGGCAGAGTTCATTCACTTATCGGTGTTCTCGAGTGACTAATAACTCAGAACCCGTGGGAAATCTAAAATCGGTGAGAAGCAATAGTAGATGAAGACTCAAAAGCAGTTATGTAGTTCGGTGATATTCTCGAGATAACAGAGGTGAAGCTCGGAGGTAGATCGAAATAGAAACTGATCTATATCGTAGACTTGTGATAGCAGATACTTTAAACTTGTCAGAATAGACGAGGCAATGGAATCGTTTCTTTGCAGATATGTTGAATAAGGTTAGCATGGTCGGAACCATAACTACAAGGGATCCAATTTACATACTGAAAGAATTATTCAAATGACTAAATATTCTTGCAAGAAGCTTTCATGAAAAGTTCCACACCGTGTCCGTGGGCATGAACACAAAGGTTCAAGGTTGACTCCCACTTCTGCAATGCATAACCCTTCATTCACTTCTCTTTTTCGAAAAAGTTGTAGTGTTTAAATTTTATTTGGCGAAGCAACAGAAGAGTATGACTCACGAAAACTTTCGGGTTCATACGGTTTTGGGAAGGCATATGTTCAACCCATTGGGCTATCTTAGGAACATATACCACAAATTTCAAGAATAAATAACATAAGCTCGATAGTAGAGCATGCTTGAGAAAGCAGAGGATACAGTTTACCAAAGGCATTATGTATCCAACAAAATGGTCACAAGCTTATTGAATATGAAGGACGTTGTCAGATAAAATCCGACAAACGGTCTGGTGATCCACAAGGGATCCGATGTGAGCATCGGTACTCAACCAGGGGAAGAAAGAATGCAAGGAGATCAGATTATAGAAACAACTGACTAACTCAAAGTTCAAATGCAAACGAATTATGAATTCCAAGACAAGGGATCAGAAGCAATGCTCTGATTAAGGATGGATAAGTTGAATAGCCTTAGGGGTACAATCGATGGCAATTCGATTGGTCGAGATCCAGCTCATGTTTAAAATGACATCTGAGCCGGGAGGATGAATTCTAGGATCTTATTGAGGATTGCGAGCATTCACAACATATTGAATTAACGGACTCAAAATTATAATGACAAAGGATGCCAATAAGATTACCAGACTTATGGGATTAATCATAACGCAAGCAAGCAAGAATTTCAGCAGCAATAGGCTGCTCAGGATTTTCGGAAGACCGAATGGTATTTCAGAGACTTTTGTGAAATAGATGAATCATCTGGGGATGAGCGGAAATTTGATAAGTGCGAGAAATTATCCGTAGGGGTATTCAGGTGGCAAAGAGCTACAAGGAAGTAGGCACAAAGTATTCTCGGAACAATAGAAAGAATTTCGGTGTATCTTGTAATAACAAGATCAATGGGATTGAATGTAAGAATGGCAGGCGTATGCAGTTATCCATAAGGATATAACAGTGGTAGGGAATTTGCAAAGGCCATTAATACAAGTGTCTTGGAATAGCACCGTAGAGTAACCTCACAATCTTCTGGTGCAGCAGACGATCATTGGTAATAAGGTGTTCTCCGTGTGAAAGTGATCACGAGATCCTAATGTTAGATTTAGCAAAATTCATTTAACCCGAATAGAAGAGAGATTAGAGTCCCAGAGTATAGATGAGGAATCAAAGATCCTAATACCACCCAATGGTGACGTGGGCCCATGGGCCGCACACCAAGTTAGTAAAACAATTTTCATTGACTAGACTCAACTTCGGCCAAGGAGTGTGGAAGGGGGATTCCTACAGGCAGTCGGCTCTGATACCAACTTATGACACCCCCGATTTGACCGTACACTAATCATACACGCAAATGTGTACGACCAAGATCAGGGACTCACGGGAAGATATCACAACACAACTCTAGACACAAATAAAATAATACAAGCTTTATATTACAAGCAGGGGGCCTCAAAGGCTCGAATACAAAGCTCGAAGGCACAAGAGTCAGCGGAAGTAACAATATCTGAGTACAGACATAAGTTAAACAAGATTGCCTTAAGAAGGCTAGCACAAAAGCGGAAGCAACAATATCTGAGGACAGACATAAGTTAAACAAGATTGCCTTAAGAAGGCTAGCACAAAAGTAGAAACGATCGAAAAGGCAAGGCCTCCTGCCTGGGACCTCCTAAACTACTCCTGATCGTCGTCAGCGGCCCGCACGTAGTAGTAGGCATCTCCCGAGTAGTAGCAGGCATCATCGACAGTGGCGTCTGGCTCCTAGACTCCAAGGCCTGGTCGCAACAATCGGAAATAGAAAGGGGGAAAAGGGGGAGCAAAGCAACCGTGAGTACTCATCCAAAGTACTCGCAAGCAAGGAGCTACACTACATATGCATTGGTATCAACAAAAGGGAGTAGTATATGTGGACTGAACTGCACAATGCGGGAATAAGAGGGGGATAGCTAGGCCTGTCGAAGACTACGCTTTTGGAAGCCTCCATCTTGGAGCAGTAGAAGAGAGTAGATGGTAAGTTAAGCAAGTATCATCACATAGCATAATCCTACCCGATGATCCTCCCCTCGTCGCCCTGTGAGAGAGCGATCACCGAGTTGTATCTGGCACTTGGAAGGGTGTATTTTATTAAGTATCTGGTTCTAGTTGTCATAAGTTCAAGGTACAACTCCGGTTCGTCCTTTTACCGAGGGACACGGCTATTCGAATAGATCAACTTCCCTGCAGGGGTGCACCACATTTCCCAACACGCTCGACCCCCTTTGTCTAGACACACTTTCCTAGGTCATGCCCGACCTCAGAAGATCAACACGTTGCAGCCCACCTAAGCACAATAGAGAGGTCAACACACCAGTCTAAATCCTATGGCACAAGGGTCCGGGCCCATCGCCCATTGCACACGTGCACGTTGTGAACGCGGCTGCTAAGCAAACCTAGCCTCCCTAATACAAGAGCAGGCGTTCCAGTCCAATCCGGTGCACTCCACTCTGATGACCCACAAGTATAGGGGATCTATCGTAGTCCTTTAGATAAGTAAGAGTGTGGAACCCAAAGAGGAGCAGAAGAAAATGATAAGCGGTTTTCAGCAAGGTATTCTCTGCAAGCACTGAAATTGTAGGTAATAGATAGTTTTGTGATAAGATAATTTGTAACGAGCAACAAGTAACAAAAGTAAATAAAGTGCAGCAAGGTGGCCCAATCCTTTTTGTAGCAAAGGACAAGCCTGGCAAACTCTTATATAGAGAAAGCGCTCCCGAGGACACATGGGAATTATCGTCAAGCTAGTTTTCATCACGTTCATATGATTCGCATTCGGTTCTTTGATAATTTGGTATGTGGGTGGACCGGTGCTTGGGTACTGTCCTTACTTGGACAAGCATCCCACTTATGATTAACCTCTATTGCAAGCATACGCAACTACAACAAAAGTATTAAGGTAAACCTAACCATAGCATGAAACTTATGGATCCAAATCAGCCCCTTACGAAGCAACACATAAACTAGGGTTTAAGCTTCTATCACTCTAGCAACCCATCATCTACTTATTACTTCCCAATGCCTTCCTCTAGGCCCAAATAACAGTGAAGTGTCATGTAGTCGACGTTCACATAACACCACTAGAGGAGAGACAACATACATCTCATCAAAATATCGAACGAATACCAAATTCACATGACTACTAATAGCAAGACTTCTCCCATGTCCTTAGGAACAAGCGTAACTACTCACAAAGCATATTCATGTTCATAATCAGAGGGGTATTAATATGCATATAGGATCTGAACATATGATCTTCCACCAAGTAAACCAACTAGCATCAACTACAAGGAGTAATCAACACTACTAGCAACCCACATGTACCAATCCCAGACTTAGAGACAAGAATTGGATACAAGAGATGAACTAGGGTTTGAGAGGAGATGGTGCTGGTGAAGATGTTGATGGAGATTGACCCCCTCCCGATGAGAGGATCGTTGGTGATGACGATGGCGATGATTTCCCCCTCCCGGAGGGAAGTTTCCCTAGCAGAACCGCTCCGCCAAAGCCCTAGATTGGTTCCGCCTCGTGGCGGCGGAGTCTCGTCCCTAAAAGCTTGCTTATGATTTTTTCTCCATGAAAGAATCCATATAGCATAAGATGGGGATCAGAGGGCTACCAGGGGGTCCACGAGGCAGGGGGGCGCCCAGGGGGGTAGGGCGCGCCCCCCACCCTCGTGGCTGGCGAGTGGCCCCCTCTGGTACTTCTTGCGCTCAGTATTTTTTATATATTCTGAAAATAACTTCCGTGAAGTTTCAGGACTTTTGGAGCTGTGCATAATAGGTCTCTAGTATTTGCTCCTTTTCCAGTCCAGAATCCCAGCTGTCGGCATTCTCCCTCTTTGTGTAAACCTTGTAAAATAAGAGAGAATAGGCATAAGTATTATGACATAATGTGTAATAACAGCCCATAATGCAATAAATATCTATATAAAAGCATGATGCAAAATGGACGTACGGTATATCTTTTTGTAATAAATTATTCAGAGGCCGAGAAATTTTTGAGAAGTCCTTAATGAACCTCCTATAAAAACCGGCATGACCAAGGAAACTTCTTATACCTTTGATGCCCTTGGGACACGACATCTTTTCAATAGCATCAACTTTAGCTTTGTCAACTTCTATGCCTCTTTCAGAAATTTTGTGCCCCAAGACAATACCTTCATTAACCATAAAGTGGCATTTCTCCCAATTCAAGACAAGGTTAGTTTCTCCACATCTCTGCAAAACTCGATCAAGGTTGGTTAAGCAATCATCAAAAGAGGATCTATAAACGGAGCAATCATCCATGAATACCTCACAAATCTTTTCACAAAAACAAGAGAATATAGCCATCATGCATCTTTGAAAGGTAGCAGGTGCATTACATAAACCAAAAGGCATACGTCTATAAGCAAAAGTACCGAAAGGGCAAGTAAAAGTGGTCTTTGATTGATCATCAACTGACATGGGTATTTGAGAGAAACCAGAATAACCATCTAGAAAGCAAAAATTTGTATGTTTGGATAATATTTCTAGCATTTGATCAATGGAAGGTAAGGGGTAATGATCCTTTTTAGTAGCCTTATTTAATTTGCGGAAATCAATTACCATCCTATAACCTGTAATAATTCTTTGCAGAATCAATTCATGTTTATCATTAGGAACGACAGTAATACCTCCTTTCTTAGGAACACAATGGACAATACTTACCCACTGACTATCAGCAACTGGATAAATTATACCTGCCTCAAGGAGCTTTAGTATTTCTTTTCTTACCACTTCTTTCATCTTAGGATTCAGTCGTTGTTGGTGGTCAATAACTGGTTTGGCATCTTTTTCCAAATTTATTTTGTGTTGACATAGAGTGGGACTAATGCCCTTAAGATCATCAAGAGTATATCCAATAGCAGCACAATGCTTCTTCAGAGTTTTCATTAATTTTTCTTCCTCCTTCTCTGAAAGGTTAGCACTAATAATAACATGATATATCTTCTTTTCATCAAGATAAGCATATTTAAGAGTATCAGGCAAAGGTTTAAGCTCAAACACGGGATCACCCTTGGGTGGAGGAGGATCCCCTAAGTTTCAACAGGCAAGTTGTGTTTCAGAATAGGTCCCTGTTTAAAGAACACTTCATCTATTTCCCTTCTTTCATTCATAAACATATCATTTTCATGGTCTAGCAAATATTGTTCTAAAGGATCACTAGGAGGTACGGCAATAGAAGCAAGACCAATAATTTCATCTTTACCAGGAAATTCCTCTTCATAGTGTTGTCTACGAAATTTAGAAAAGTTGAACTCATGAGACATATCACCTAAACCAATGGTAACAACATCCTTTTTGCAGTCTATCCTAGCATTAACAGTGTTTAAGAAGGGTCTACCAAATATAATGGGACAAAGCTATCTTATGGGGAACCAAGAACAAGAAAATCAGTAGGATATTTAGTTTTCCCACACAAGACTTCAACATCTCTAACAATCCCAATTGGTGAAATAGTATCTCTGTTGGCAAGTTTAATTGTGACATCAATATCTTCTAACTCAGCAGGTGCAATATCGTGCATAATTTCGTTGTATAAGTCAATAGGTATTGCACTAGCACTGTCACCCATATCACACAAGTCATGATAACAATGATCTCCTATTTTAACAGAAATAACATGCATGCCTACCACAGGTCTATGTTTATCTTTAGCACAAGGTTTAGCAATTCTAGCAGTTTCATCACAGAAATAAATAACATGCCCATCAATATTATCAGCCAAGAGATCCTTAACAGTAGCAATATTAGGTTCAACTTTAACTTGCTCAGGAGGTGTATAGGTTCTAATATTGCTTTTACGAACCACAATTGAAGCTTTAGCATGATCTTTTATCCTAACAGGAAAAGGTGGTTTCTCAACATAAGCAGTAGGAACAATAGGATCATTATAAGTGATAGTCTTTTCTTCAACTTTAATAGGTGCATCTACTTTTACTTCTATGGGAGGATGATATTTAAACCACTTCTCCTTTGGGAGATCGACATGAGTAGCAAAAGATTCACAGAAAGTAGCTACTATCTCAGAGTCAAGTCCATATTTAGTGCTAAATTTACGGAAAACATCGGTATCCATAAAAGATTTAACACAATCAAACTTAGGTGTCATACCTGACTCCTTACCTTCGTCGAGATCCCAATCTTTAGAGTTGCATTTAATTCTTTCCAATAAATCCCATTTGAATTCGATAGTCTTCATCATAAAAGAGCCAGCACAAGAAGTATCAAGCATGGTGCGATTGTTATCAGAAAGCCGAGCATAAATTTTTTGGATAATCATTTCTCTTGAGAGCTCATGATTGGGGCATGAATATAACATTGATTTAAGCCTCCCCCAAGCTTGAGCAATGCTTTCTCCTTCGCGAGGCCAAAAATTATATATATAATTGCGATCACGATGAACAAGATGCATAGGATAAAACTTCTAATGAAATTCAAATTTCAATCATTTGTAGTTCCATGATCCCATATCATCACATAGCCTATACCATGTCAGTGCATCTCCCTCAAAAGATAAAGGGAAGACCTTCTTCTTGATAACATCATCGGGCATACCTACAGGCTTAAATAATCCACAAACTTCATCCACATATATTAGGTGCTCATCAGGATGTAATGTTCCATCTCCTGAAAAAGGATTAGCTAGCAGTTTTTCTATCATACCCGACTTTCAAAGTAGACATTTTCATTTTCAGTAGGTTCAGTAGGTTGAGGAGCAACTCTTTGCTCTACTGGTCGGGGCGAAGATACCCCGAACAAGCCCCTCAGAGGATTACTTTCCATAGTAACAGGTGACAGTAAATTTCAGCACACTATATAAATTTTTCCTTACCAAATTCCACCTACCAAAGGCGCTTCACTCCCCGGCAACGGCGCCAGAAAAGAGTCTTGATGACCCACAAGTATAGGGGATCTATCGTAGTCCTTTCGATAAGTAAGAGTGTCGAACCCAACAAGGAGCAAAAGGAAATGATAAGCGGTTTTCTGCAAGGTATTCTCTGCAAGCACTGAAATTGTAGGTAATAGATAGTTTGGTGATAAGATAATTTGTAATGAGAAACAAGTAACAAAAGTAAATAAAGTGCAGCAAGGTGGCCCAATCCTTTTTGTGGCAAAGTACAAGCCTGGACAAACTCTTATATAGAGAAAGCGCTCCCGAGGACAGATGGGAATTATCATCAAGCTAGTTTTCATCATGTTCATATGATTCGCGTTCGGTACTTTGATAATTTGGTATGTGGGTGGACCGGTGCTTGGGTACTGTCCTTACTTGGACAAGCATCCCACTTATGATTAACCTCTATTTCAAGCATCCGCAACTACAACAAAAGTATTAAGGTAAACCTAGCCATAGCATGAAACATATGGATCCAAATCAGCCCCTTACGAAGCAACGCATAAACTAGGGTTTAAGCTTCTGTCACTATAGCAACCCATCATCTACTTATTACTTCGCAATGCCTTCCTATAGGCCCAAATAATGGTGAAGTGTCATGTATTCGACGTTCACATAACACCACTAGAGGAGGGACAACATACATCTCATCAAAATATCGAACGAATACCAAATTCACATGACTACTAATAGCAAGACTGCTCCCATGTCCTCAGGAACAAACGTAACTACTCACAAAGCATATTCATGTTCATAATTAGAGGGGTATTAATATGCATATAGGATATGAACATATGATCTTCCACCAAGTAAACCAACTAGCATCAGCTACAAGGAGTAATCAACACTACTAGCAACCCACAGGTACCAATCCCAGACTTAGAGACAAGAATTGGATACAAGAGATGAACTAGGGTTTGTGAGGAGATGGTGCTGGTGAAGATGTTGATGGAGATTTACACCCTCACGATGAGAGGATCGTTGGTGATGACGATGGCGATGATTTCCCCCTCCTGGAGGGAAGTTTCCCCGGCAGAACAGCTCCGCCAGAGCCCTAGATTGGTTCCGCCTCATGGCGGAGGAGTCTCGTCCCGAAAGCTTGCTTATGATTTTTTTCTCCATGAAAGACTCCATATAGCAGAAGATGGGCATCGGAGGGCCACGAGGGGGCCCACGAGGCAAGGGGCGCGCCCAGGGGGGTAGGGCGCGCCCCCACCCTCGTGGCTGGTGAGTGACCCCCCTCTGGTACTTCTTGCGCTCAGTATTTTTTATATATTCTGAAAATAACTTCCATGAAGTTTCAGGACTTTTGGAGCTGTGCAGAATAGGTCTCTAATATTTGCTCCTTTTCTAGTCTAGAATCGCAGCTGCCGGCATTCTCCCTCTTTATGTAAACCTTGTAAAATAAGAGAGAATAGGCATAAGTATTGTGACATAATGTGTAATAACAGCCCATAATGCAATAAATATCGATATAAAAGCATGATGCAAAATGGACGTATCACACTCAGTCGCTGACGTCACGAAGGCTTCGGCTGATACCACGATGTCGAGTGCCCATAATTGTTCCCGCATAGTTGGTTAGTGCGTATAGGCTAGTGGCCAGACTCAGATCAAATACCAAGATCTTGTTAAGCGTGTTATCTTGAAGTAACTGCGAACGCCGACCAGGGCCAGGCCCACCTCTCTCTTGGGTGGTCACAAGCTGCCCTGCCACTCCGCCACAAAGATCCACACAGAGGGCCGTCGGGAAAGTATGTCCTTTCAGCCCCCAATTTGTGAATCAACCGCGGGTACTCAACGAGCCGACCTGACTTTAGTCACAACATGTATCATATGCAATATGTATAGTATATAACCGTGATTAACACCCGACGTGATCACGGCCCGATAGTATAGCATGGCAGACTGACAAGAATGTAGGGCCACTAATGATAACCTAGCATCCTATACTAAGCATTTAGGATTGCAGGTAAGGTATCAACAACTGTAGCAACAATGACAGGCTATGCACCAGAATAGGATTAACGGAAAGCAGTAACATGCTACACTACTCTAATGCAAGCAGTAGAGAGAGGAATAGGCGATATCTGGTGATCAGGGGGGGGCTTGCCTGGTTGCTCTGGCAAGTAAGGGTTGTCAACAACGTAGTCGATTGGGGCACCAGCAGCGGCGTCAGTCTCGTAGTCTACCAGAGAGAAGAGGGGGAAGAAACAATGAATACAATGCAAACAGATGCATATCGATGCATGGCATGACGAGTAACGGTGCTAGGTGTGCCCTAATGCAGTAGGAGGTGATACCGGCGAAGGGGAAAAAACCGGGAAAGTATCCCCGGTGTTTCGCATTTTCGGACAGATGAACCGGAGGAGGAAAGTTGCGTGTTCGCTATGCTAGGGATGTGTGGCGGACAAACGGGCTGCGTATTCGGATTCGTCTCATCATTCCGAGCAACTTTCATGTACAAAGTTTTTCCATCCGAGCTACGGTTTATTTTATATTACTTTTTAAAGTTTTAAATCATTTTCTAGAATTACCAGATTATTTTAATTTGAAATAAATGTGAATTGCTAGGTGCACCCAGCTCTGGGTACACATAAATGTACCGGATGGGCTGACATGTGGGTCCAAGGGGTCCGAGTTGACCAGTCAAACTTTGACTGGTCAACAAGGGGTGGGGCCCCCTTGTCATACACTGTTTTACTAACCTAATAGATTAAATAGACTAATTAGGTTATTAGATTAACTAACACAGGTTAATTAAGTTAATTAGCATTTTAATTAATTAATTTTCTATTATATTTTTTAAAACGTTCTCACGGGTGGGCCCCGGCTGTCATGGGCACATAGGCCAAACCGGGCGTGGTTGCGGGCGCCCGATGGGGCGACCCGGGCGACGGGCGCTAGTCGCCCGACAAGGCGCTGCAAGGAGAGGCAACCGAGGCAGCGGCGGGGCGCGCCGCAGCTGCCGGCAAGTGGAGGCGGGCAGCAGCGGCATCAAGCAGCATCAACAACAGGCTGCGGGCCCGTACGACACACGGGTGCTGGCGGCAGTGGCGCAACAACAAGGAACAGCAGCACGAGGAGCAAAAGGCAGCAACTATGGCGGAGCTAGCGGCAACAACAACCAAGTTGAGGCCTGATTCATTCTTTTCCTTCCGGAGCACGCATATACATTGCACATCACATCCCGCATGTCATGTCATGTTTTGCATCATGTTGCTTGCGCATTGCACTGTGGTTGATTGTTGTTTCCTTTGCTTGTGTTCTTGCCTTGGGTAGAGCTGGGAGATGAGTACGTGATCGAGGAACCCATTGAGTACGCTTACGAGGATCAAGCTTACGTCAACTCGGAGAACTTTGCAGGCAAGATGACCATACCCTCGAAATCACTTCTATCTTTGCTTGCTAGTTGCTCGCTCTATTGCTATGCCGCGATACCTACCACTTGCTATATCATGCCTCCCATATTGCCATGTCAAACCTCTAACCCACCTTGTCCTAGCAAACCGTTGTTTGGCTATGTTACCGCTTTGCTCAGCCCCTCTTATAGCGTTGCTAGTTGCAGGTGAAGATGGAGTTTGTTCCTTGTTGGAACATGTTTATTGTTGGGATATCATTATTATATCTTGCTTACTTTAATGCATCTATATACTTGGTAAAGGGTGGAAGGCTCGGCCTTATGCCTGGTGTTTTGTTCCACTCTAGCCGCCCTAGTTTCCGTTATACCGGTGTTATGTTCCTTGATTTTGCGTTCCTTACGCGGTTGGGTTATAATGGGAACCCCTTGGCAGTTCACCTTGAATAAAACTCCTCCAGCAAGACCCAACCTTGGTTTTACCATTTGCCACCTAAGCCTTTTTCCCTTGGGTTCCGCGGACTCAAGGGTCATCTTTATTTTAAACCCTCGGGCCAGTGCTCCTCTGAGTGTTGGTCCAACCTGTCAGCCGCCAGTGGCCACCATGGGCAACTCTGGGTTGGCCTACCGGAAGTTTGGACAATCCAGTGTGCCCTGAGAACGAGATATGTGCAGCTCCTATCGGGATTTGTCGGCACATTCGGGTGGCTTTGCTGGTCTTGTTTTACCATTGTCGAAATGTCTTGTAACCGGGATTCCGAGTCTGATTGGGTCTTCCTGGGAGAAGGAATATCCTTCGTTGACCGTGAGAGCTTGTGATGGGCTAAGTTGGGACACCCTTGCAGGGTTTTGAACTTTCGAAAGCCGTGCCCGCGGTTATGGGCAGATGGGAATTTGTTAATATCCGGTTGTAGAAAACCTGACACTTAACTTAATTAAAATGAATCAACAATGTGTGTAGCCGTGATGGTCTCTTTTCGGCGGAGTCCGGGAAGAGAACACGGTCTCGTGTTATGCTTGAACGTATGTAGTTTTAGGATCACTTCTTGATCATTTTAGCTTCTCGACCGTGCTTTGCTTCTCTTCTCGCTCTCTTTTGCGTAAGTTAGCCACCATATATGCTAGTGCTTGTTGCAGCTCCACCTCACTACCTTTCCTACCCATAAGCTTAAATAGTCTTGATCGCGAGGGTGTGAGATTGCTGAGTCCCCGTGACTCACAGATTACTTCCAAAACTAGATGCAGGTGTTGACGATGCCAGTGCAGGGGCGCGACCGAACTCAAGTGGGAGTTCGACGAGGATTCAGGATGTTACTATGTTTCCTTTCCAGATGATCAGTAGTGGAGCCCAGTTGGGGCGATCGGGGATCTATTGCATTTGGGGTTGTCTTTATTTTGGTTCCATAGTCGGACCTTGATTGTATTCTAGATGATGTAATCCTATATTTATGTATTGTGTGAAGTGGTGATTGCAAGCCAACTCTTTATCCCTTTCTTATTCAGTACATGGGATGTGTAAAGATTACCCCTCTTACGACATGCCTACTATGCGGCTATGCCTCTAAGTCGTGCTCCGACACATGGGAGATATAGCCGCATCGGGGGTGTTACAGGGAGGAAGGCGAGGGAGGCCGGATCCTTGAAGGGACCTCCGGGATCCGTCCCTCTCCGACGAGGAGGCGGCTTGGCGCGGCACGAACGCGGAGAACCAGGCGGCGGCGGCCATGGCAGGATCTTCGCGAGGTGGTGGCGCAAGGACGACGGTAGGCGGTGGTTCCATGGGCGCGAGCACGCCGGCGTGGTGGGGCTCCAGCGCGGCAAGGGATCAGGCGCGGGCTGCTCGGTGACGCTGGAGAACGAGAGGGAGTGGGTGTCTCGATCGGGAGGAGTGGGGGGTTCTTGTGGGAGGAGTGGGGGGGGATCCTGCGAGGCCACGGGATGGGCGCCGTCCAGATCTAGGGGGCGGGGGGGGGAGTGAGAGGGGATAGGGGAGGGGAGAGGCTGGGGTTTGAGCGTCGGCATGCCATATAGGCGAGGGGCGCAGTTGGGCCGGTGGGCCGGCCGACTGGGTTGTGGCCCAGTTGGCCAGGGGGGGTTCTGTTTTTATTTCTCTTTTGTTTCTTTTTAGTTTTCTTTTATTTTTAGTTTTGGTAAAATACTAAAGTGGCACCCAAATAGATGTTACCAATTATGCCACAGCCACAAACAACTTATCACTGAAATAAAATAGTTTTGAAATTGTTTATCATTTTAAAATAATTTAAATAATTATTATTGCTACTATTTTATTGATTTTCGAGTGTTTAAACATTTCATAAAGGTGTGGTTTCTCCACCATAATTACCTATGTATTATTTGGCTTACTCCGAACATTTTAGTTCTAATATTTGAAAACTTTTATCGTTTGACTTGATTTTGAATTCGAACGAGGTTGAATCATCGTGAAACTAACAACAATAATCGTGGTGACGTGGCCTCATTAGCAGAGGTTTACTATAGCTTAACTATCCGGGCGTCACACCACAGTTTGCTACCATCACTCTAGATTTGTGCATGCACTCCTTACATAATCTCACTATGTTTTATTCCTATGCATGTCAGTTATTGTACACAATGGAACTGAATATGTAGAGCAAAAGAGGCGAGCCTTGCGTGGCAATAAAATTTCATGCAGACGTCGCTCCATGGTGGGCGCAAAGACAGCCCCCCTCCACCCATTTCGGATCGTAATCAAGAGGAAGATACTTGTTCTAAGGGGGATTCAGAAGCAGAAGACCACTCCTATTTACCCTATGAGGTCTTCGCTCTAACTTGGCATGCTGTTGTTGGTAATATCATGCATATGGTGCTTTGCATTGCTTACTGTATACATCAAAGATGTCATCTGCTTAGTTTAGACATGCTTTGTGTCAATGCCATCTGTTTAGTTTCTTTATCGTATATGTGAGTCATGCAATGCCATCTTGTTTAGCCATGCATCATATATGTGAATTTTGCAATGCCACCCTGGTTAGCCAGTCATCTTATATGTGGATTATATCATGCCATCATTTTTTATTACGTGTTAAATATGTCAACAATTTTAGTACATTCAATTTCTCTTCCTGTGCATCAACCATTCGACACGGTCATGGAAAAATCTGGAGTGGAAACAAGGTCTTCAGAGCAGACAATGCTATCTGACGAAGTGCATGTCTTGATGGTTATAGATAGCTCCTCGGAGAAGGATTCAGAGATAGATGAACAGTCCTATTTCCCCCGAGGTCCATGCTCTAACTTGGCAGGGTTATGTTGCTCATATCGTGCGTATGTTATCTTGCATTGCTATGTCATTTGCTTAGTTTAGACATGGTTTGTGTGATGCCACATGTTTAGTGTCTAATTACCATATATGTGAATTATGCAATGCCATCTTGTTGCAAGACATTATATATGTGAATTATGCAATGCTATCTTGTTGCAAGGCATTATATATGTGAATTATGCAATGCCATGCTGTTTAGCCAAGCGTCATATATGTGAATTATATCATGCCATCCTTTTTTTGTATTTCTCATTGCTTTTGTCGACAATGTTTGTATATTCAACTGCTCTTCCTGTACATCAGCCATTTGAATTGGTGATGGAGAAATCTGGAGTGAAAACAAGGTCTTCAGAGCAGACAATGCTACCTGCTGAAGAAAATATCTTGCTGGTTACAGATAGCTCTTCAGAGGAGGACTCAGATGCAGATGACTAGTCCTATTATCCCCCTGAGGTGTATGCTCAAACTTAGCAGGGTTATATTACTCATATCATGCATATGTTGTATTGCAATGCTTAGTTTTTACATCATATACACAATATTGAATGCCATTTCCTTAGTTGACACATCATATATGCGATTGCCCTCTGCTCACTTCCTTAGTATATAAATCATATATTTGAATTATATCATGCCATGATGTTTACATAGACAGCATGTATCTGAATTATGGCATGCAAACCCATTTTCTAAATACATAATATAGTTATATCATCGCATCTTGTTCACATAGTCATCATATTTTGAATTATGTCATTCTATCCGTGAATTATATCATGACATCATGTTTCCATCGATGACATGTTCATGATTTATGGCATGCCAACCTCTTTAATAGACACATCGTATAGTTATATCATGTCATCCTGTTTACATAGTCATCATATTTTGAAGTATGTCATTCTATCCTGTTTAGTTAGCCATCATACATGTGAAATTGTGTCATGCTATCCTGTTTAATTACCATCATATATGTGAAATTATGTCCTGCTATTCTGTTTGGTTAGACAACATAAATGTGAATTATTTCATGCCCTGTTTTCTTCCCTACTATCCATTGCACATGTCTATCTTACAATGTATGTACATTCAATTACTTTTCTTGTTTATCAGCCATTTCAATTGGAGGGGGTGATGACAGTATTTGTGGGAGTAAAAACACGGTCTTCAGAAAAGATCATGCTACCTGTCGATGGAGATAGAACCACGGTTGTACTTGCCCAAGAACCAGCCCCACCACACATAACCCAGACTCACGCAGATTGTACCCCTACCTAGTTGGACAAAGAACCAGCTACACCCCTTCTAACCCCAACCCCAGCAGATAGTAACCCAGTTCCCATTGACACAACACCGTCTCCACCACAGAGCACCCAAACACGAGCAGTTAGTAAGGCAACTGCAGTGCCCAAAGCACGAGGACCACCACTCCGAACCCCAAGTCAATGCTTAAAGCAGCAGAAGAATTGTTCTCAGGTCAGGTTCCGTAGCTATGGTTCATACTACTTTGCTCTTGCATCACTGTATTTACTCATACCAACTAATTTCAAATTTGAAGGATGCAATTGAAACTCCAATGGCGCAACAGGTATGTTTTAAAACCGTTTCTTTAACGTGTTTGCTGTTGTAACTTGCTCTATGTTGATTTCAGTTTCAATTGAATAAACATTTATGTTCTCATGCCATGCACATTACAAGTGTCGTTATTGTTGTGTAGCTTCCCACACTTATATTCTGTCTATGCTGCTTTGTCTTAAATAGATATGATTCGAATTGTCTCTATCTTGATTCGGCAACATAAACTAGAATGATATAGACCACACAGTGACCATACTACATAGATATATGTTTGTTTCATGTTGTTATCCTGTCCACCTTACTACTGAACTAGTTTACCAAAATGAGTTTCATATACTACATTGTAAACCTGTGATGTGTTTGTTTGTTTCTCTTTTAGAACGCGGATAAAATATTGGAGAAGAGTACGCCATTATGCAATGGTAAAGGAAGTAATGCAGATAAGGTCCAAGATAGTGAGACATCCCTGTTGGTCTCCAAGAAAGCTAATAAAAACTATATTGAAGACACCGAGACAACCCCAAAGTCCTGTCTTGATGTAGTGTTCAAGTTACTGGCTACTACTGTTGCCACCAGCTCTTCGAACTCGCAGCCTGAATCAGTTTGGCTTCTTGAGTCTCAACTTCAAGTTGAAAGACATCGATCAGATTTTATGCGACAGGAAGCCGAAGGACTGAGGAAGTCCCTGCAGAATTCAGATGCATACTTTCTGATGCAACAGCAAGTGCCAGAGGATTTAAGCACCAAATAAGAGAAAGTTAATAGGCTTGCTAAGCATCTTGCCAGCATTATGGGTACCCAGGATATTGTTTCTTGAGCTCTTCTGAAGTGGTTTCAGTTCTGGACTTGTTTTGCTGCGTGTTTATATGTTGCTTTGTTCCCTATATTTGCACTAGTGGCGAACTTTGATGCCCAGTGGATGTAATATGTGTAATAGCCGTGATATCCTAGCGTAAGTTGCTTGCTTATTTATTTCCTTATTGTCTTGTTTATTTGTTTTCTTGTAGTCAGTGCAGTTCTTTTTCCGCGGTTTGCTAGTGGCCGCAATAACCTATTTTTTAAAACTAGGCCACAATAACCATGGGCTACATATTTACTGTAGTTAACATGGGCCTCCTACGGGCCATAGAAACAATGCACCTTCTAAGGGCCGTAGAAACAATGGGCCTTCTGCGGCGTAGAAACAATGGGCCTTATATGGGCCATAGACACAACGGGCCTTCTACGGGCCGTATCATCAATGGGCCTTCTACGGGCCGTATGATCGGTTGGCCAAACATGGGCCAATAACAGACCACATTATGGCCGTAAATGGGCTAGAGTTGAAATTGCCCGTTCATGGGCCGACCATAACGGGCCATCGTTAATCGGCCGTATTTGATGACGCTATGAAAACGGCCCAACGTATTAACGGTCCACAAATGGGCCGACTGTAACCACATGCTGAATTTGGCCCACAAGCAAAAAATGACAGTAACGGGCCGTAAGTAAACGAATGCTGGAAAGGAGCCCAAGAATAAATGGGCCCTGAGAAGGCCGAAAGATAACATGGGCTGGAAATGGCCCAACGGAATAATGGGCCGTTAATGGGTATAAAGTGATACACTATTCATTAGGGGCCAGTTTTACCACGGGTCATTAATGGACCGAGAGTTACTAAGGGCCTCATATGGGCCGAAAGATGTCATGGGCCATACATGGGCCGGAATTTAAAACGGGCTAGAATTATATTGGATGGCCCAGATGACGATACTGGGCCTAATTCGGATAGGCCGTAAACGGCCCCTGGGTTAGCGGGCTGTAAATGGGCTATATGCAAACAAGCCGTTAACAGGCTTGCCGTGGGCCGGCCTGCCACCTTTTAACCAAGTCAAATGGGCCGGCCTTTTCATAGGAATGGGCCTCTGTTGGGCCGTGCCACATGTCGACGTATCATAGGCGCTTTGGGTCCAATGAGTGGATGACATCTGTCCCAACGGTGAGCCGACACGTGTTTCCTCCAACCAATGATTATTTTACACGTGGAAAATCCCCATTGGTCGGGGTTGTTAATGGGTTATCGGATCCAAAACTGGAACCGATAGCTTAACAACGTTCCATTACGGTGGATGCCATGTGTCGGTCACCCATGACGAAAGCACTTCTGTGACGCGCGATTTATCATCATGGAAGTGGACACTTTTGTGATTATAATTTTGGTAATGTCATGGAACACTTCTACGACAGCACAGGCATGACTATCTTGATTCTGTCATAAAATTGTCATGGATGTACATGCATGACAGAAAACATGACCTACTGTGACAAACACGTATCATCACGAAAGTGTATTTTTTTGTAGTGTTCAATCTTGGTGATTTCCCCCTCGAAACCATGAAACTTCCTCGGTGATGGTTCGATTTATGAAAGGCGCGCATCACTACATAAGGAAACATTCTCCAAATTTTACCAGGGCATGGTGATGCCATACCATGGCACCACCCCAAGCATCATGTTTTCCAACCATGTGTTTCATTTTTTTGTATAGTTGTTAACCGAGTAAAGGACGCGTTTATGGTTGACTATTGCCACACATTTCCTTGAAATATATGCCCATTCCTTGTAAAAGGCATGAGAATGTACTAAATAACACGAGCATGGTTTTCCAGATTGTTCTTGTGCACCTTTTCATGCACCGATTGTTCGAATTTGAATTATGTCCATTAATGCCTAGAAAATGCACATAATCCCCTAAATATGGTAAATGAGCCCGGGAAAATGTCAAATTTGAACATGTTGCATTTGAGGTAGTATGTTGATCGTTGAAAAAAAACTGAATGACAAACTAGGACGGAAATTTGGATTCCCCTTCAATCCTAGGGATTTCCCTCTCGAAGGCATGGAACTTCTTCGATGATGGTTCGATTTATGAAGGGCGTGCATGACGACATAAGCCAAACCTTCTCAAATTTTTACCAGGGCATGGTGAGGTCATACCATGGCACCATGCCAGGCGTCATGTTTTTTAAGCATTTATTTCGTTTTTTCTATAGGTGAAAACCCAGTAAACAAACATTTGTGGTTGACTATTGCCACACATTTCATCGAAATATCTGTCCATTATTCCTTGTAAAAGGCACGAGAATTTACTAAATAGCACGAGCATCATTTTCCAGGCCGTTCTTGTGGACCCTTTCATGCACCAATTGTTTGAACTTGAATTATGTACATGAATGCCTAGGAAATGCACATAATCCCCTAAATATGGCAAATGAACCCGGAAAAGTGCCAAATTTGAACACGGTGTTTTGCAGGTTGTATGTTCATCATAGAAAAAACTCGTGGACAAAGGACAAAGGAAATTTGGATCCCCCTTCAATCTTGGTGATTTCCCCCTCGAAACCATGAAACTTCCTCGGTGATGGTTCGTTTTATGAAAGGCATGCATGACGACATTTTTACCAGGGCACGGTGAGGCCATACCATGGCACCACACCAGGCGTCATGTTTTCCAGGTATGTATTTCATTTTTGTGTAGTTGTTAATCCAGTAAATGACGCGTTTATAGTTGACAATTGCCACACATTTCCTTGAAATATCTGCCCATTCCTTGTAAAAGGCATGAGAATGTACTAAATAGCACGAGCATGGTTTTCCAGACCGTTCTTGTGCACCTTTTCATGCACCGATTGTTCGAATTTGAATTACGTGCATAATTAATGCCTAGAAAATGCACATAATCCCCTAAATATGGTAAACAAGTTCGGAAAAATGTCAAATTTGAACACGTTGCATTTGAGGCGGTATGTTGATCGTTGGAAAAAAACTGAATGACAAACTAGGACGGAAATTTGGATTCCCCTTCAATCTTGGTGATTTCATTCTCGAAAGCATTGCACTTCCTTGGTGATGGTTCAATTTATGAAGGGAGTGCATGACGACATAAATCAAACCTTCTCAGCTTTTAACCAGGGCACGGTGAGGCCATACCATGGCACCATGCCAGCCGTCATGTTTTTCAAGCACATATTTCATTGTTCTATAGTTGATAACCCAGTAAATGACGCATTTGTGGTTGACTATTGCCACACATTCCATTGAAATCTCTTCCCATTCCATGTAAAAGGCTTGAGAAATTACTAAATACCACGATTATGGTTTTTCCAGACCGTTCTTGTGCACCCTTTCATGCACCGATTGTTTGAATTTGAATCACGTGCATTAATGCCTACAAAATGCACATAATCCCCTAAATATTGTAAATGAACCCGAAAAAGTCTTAAATTTGAACACGGTGATTAGTAGGGTTTATGTTCATCGTAGAAAAAAAACTCATGGATGAAGGACAAAGGAAACTTGGATTCCCATTCAATCTCGGTGATTTACTATCGCACACGATTCATCTCCGTCGCCTCTGCGAACCGTGTGTGTTCACTCACACATGCAAAAGGAAAAAGAAAACCCTTGCCCACATCGTCCCCACTCACTCGCGCGGACTCCTCCACAACTCTGCAGCCTAAGCTCGACGGCTGTTGGCAGCGGGCGTAGGTCGTGCTCCAAACGGCACCAGATTTCTCCCCTACCGCTTTCCGCCGCCTATCTACACCGACATTCTAGACTCTGGTCTACTTTTGTTTTCTGCGGGATTGGGCCGGGATTTTTCTCATGGAGAAGGTAATCAACTTAATTAGCAAAATATTCACTCATCTCTTATCGCCGTCCGTCCTCATTGTTAATCAACCAGCAGAAATCACCGTGGAATCATTTTTGTTCTAGCTGATTCATGGGTGTTCATTCATTTGTCCATAGTGCGAGCACAAATCGGGCAACTGTGGTCGTGTCCAGTTGGAAACGAAGTTCTATCTCACCATTCTGGATGACTTCAGGGAGCGGTCGGTATGTTCAATCTCAACCTACCATGGTCGGCATGGCCTAAATTTGTGAAGATATACCGTCTGTTGCTACATTATCTATATATTTGCATCAAATCATTGATACAATATCTATTTTTAATTATATATTTTTGTACTTTGCTTCCATCTATATATATGGATCCATTCTATAAGTTACTCCCATATTTGCATCTTGCTATGTTATTTCAATATATCTAATTTACGATCTTAATTTTCATTTCAAGCAGTACATCCCTTGCTTTGCAAGAACAAGAGTAGAAGGAAATCTTGGGCTTTACTTTGCTGATGACTCCCAGGATGTCATATTGACAACACATCATGGATTTACAATGACAGTTAGCGTAAAACTTGATAAAGATGGTCATTCCTATTTTAATGCGGACCTTTGGAGAAAAATGTCTAAGTGTTATGAACTGAAAGCTGGCAATAAAATTCTAGTGCGTGCACCACAACCTGGTCTAATTAACATGGATATTTACTTCCCCCAATGTCATCAGCCGATCAAAGACTGATCGAGGTTAGTGTCCTTTCAACTTCCTCCATGCTATCATATTACTATTTAAGCAACCAATTGGTCACTATTTAAGCAACCAATTGTGATATCATATTCTGACTCCGTTCCTAGGCAGTAACATATTCTATTTACCAATTTATACGCACTATATATTCTTCTGCCTTGTTCTAAAGAAATATTACCTTTCCACCATTTAAGCAGGATATGTTGGATGCATAGTGAATGATCTGTATGTTACTAAGCGTACCAAATTTCACTGGAAGGACTTGAAGCATGTCATAAACTTTATTGATAATCTGACAGAGATAGCACAGCGTATGAACGCTAGATTTTGGATGGGATTAATTAGACCTATGGTGCACACACTGAACAAGACCAATTGTGTGCACAAAACGCTGGTAAAAAGTCTTATTTTAATGTTGATGCTCATAAACTATATATATCTTCAACGATATGTTACAATTATTTTTTATTCTACATGTCAATAGAAATTGCCCCCTGTAGCAGTTCCTGGATCGATTTCCCGGCGTGGTCGAATTACACTTGTGCCTACTAATAACGCCAAAGTGATTGCAAGGTACTGCATTTCCCGTAGAAATGGAACCATTCAAATTAACAAGTTCTCGCTTCTCGTGGCAATGCATCCATATTGGAAAATTGGAGACACTGTTCTACTCATGCTCTACCAAGGCACATGAGGGCTCTTCTTTTTCATTGACGAGATGCCGAGTCGCCGTGATCAAGCTGCTTCTAGTGGATAGTTGTGGTTTTTGGCCCTTAGCCTCTTAAAATGTGCTAGCTGTTACTATATATGTTAAGTATGTAGATATGGACCATGTGGTTGTTGGTCCTTAGCCTCTTAAAATGTGATAGTTGTTACTATGTTAAGTATGTAGATATGAACCATATGGTTGTCAAAACTGTGTTCTGAGATCCTCCTTTTGTCGAATAGTGTAACCACTATATATATGTTACTAAAATGCTGTTACCCAAGTTCATAAATTTTCATGGAAAGTATTAGTATCGTACACAGTTCATGGACTTTAAGCGTGTGCCCGATGTCCAAAAGGCATTTGCATATTAACTGTCCATATTACAAATTCACACACATGTTAACATAAGGAAACATATGTGTAACATACTAATCATCGCACACGAGTACTCGCAGACGCATCATGTGCGATACTCCGCCACTGCAAGCAACTAGTTTGCATTTTTCAAAGTTTTTTGTACACACAGAATTGCACACGAAGTAACTGCATTGACCGTCTGTGTTGTAATTTCTCATCGCAAACAGTTCATCCGAGTTGGCTGTTTGCCACGTATCACACACATCTTGTTTACACGAATCGTTTGTTTTCTTTTGGCTCCTCGCAAACAGTTCATCCATGTGAATTTTATGCCGCATATCGCACACATCTTGTTAAGTTGAACCATTTCTGTTGTGTTTCCTAGTCGAAAATAGTTCGTCCGAGTTAACTGTATGCCGTATATCGCACACACATTGATATGGCTGCCCGTTTCTATTATTCTACTTCATCGCAAATAGTTCGAATGGATTAACCGTGTGTCCTGCATCGCACACACATTGTTATGGCTGCCCGTTTCTGTTGTTCTGCCTCATCGCAGAGAGTTTGAATGGATTAACCGTGTGTCCTGCATCACACATGCAACTAAAATCTGAACCATGTTTGATGGCTCCGCCATTGCAGATGTTTTGCACCTTTTTTGACGGGTTTTTTACACCACCGTTTGCGATTATTGCATCGCACACAATTTTGGCAAAGGGTCTTTGATCGTAGTGTTGTGTTAGCAGTATCCTGCAGTAGTGTAAGTAAATTTGCATGTGCCACCTCTAAAAACTTCTAATATATATCCCTTTTGTGTGCTTGGATCATTCATGGAATGACAGGAGGTGGTCGGTATCTTCCATGCTAAGCGGGTTATTCTCAGGTCGAGTGTTTATTCACTCGCCATCGCACGAGAAAAAGGCGGTAATAGGGATCCCCAGTCCCAAACAGCAAACAGAGAAAGCTTACAAATAATCAAACAAAAACTCCCAATGGAGTCAAAACCTTTACTTTTATTGCTTGGGAACCGCCACTAGCGTGCTTAACATGGAAGATATTGATAACTGATAGTCGTGACGTAAATGAGAAGGGTGTATGTCTCAAAATATCATTTACCCCCGTTTTAAGAACTTGAGCTCTAGTACCTCTGCAAATCACTGCTTCCCTCTGCGAAGGGACTTTCTATTTACTTTTATGTTGTGTCATCACCTTCTAAAACAAGCGCCAGGACCTGAGAGCACTGCTTTCATGACTTATGCATTGTGTGTAGCTAATGTTGGGTGCATCATGACTGGATCTTTTCTACCATGAATTACAATGTTTAGTCGCTGCTTGAACTTTGGAGGTGCTCTGCATTTATGTTTTGCGGTCTCAGAAAGGGCTAGCGAGATACCACTATTGTCATATTATATCATGGTTGTTTTGAAAACATTTTACCATTTGAGATATTTTATTATTGCTCGCTAGCTGATTATGTTATTGATATGAGTTAATATAATTTTTAAGAGTTATTGTCGGCATGGTTAGTTATAATGTTGGCTGAAAACCTAGGTGCTGTTTAAGCTTATTTATGCAAACAAGAGCAAGCTTATTTATGCAAACAAGAGCAAAAGAGTTCGTAAATTTTTTTCTTGTTCACTTTCAGTTTATCAACTGAATTGCTTGAGGACAAGCAAAAGTTTAAGCTTAGGGGAGTTGATACGTCTCCAACGTATCTACTTTTCCTAACGCTTTTCCTCTTGTTTTGGACTCTAATTTGCATGATTTGAATGAAACTAACCCCGGACTGACGCTGTTTTCAGCAGAACGACCATGGTGTTGTTTTTGTGCAGAAATAAAAGTTCTTGGAATGGAATGAAACTTTGCGAGGATTTTTTATACAATAAACAAGAATTTCTGGAGCCAAGAACCACCGGAGGAGGGCGGGTGGGCACAACCCACCAGGGCGCGCCCCCTCCTGGCGCGCCCAGGTGGGTTGTCCCCGCAGACCCTGAAACCGACGCTATAAAATCCTATTTTTCCATAAAAAAATCAGGGAGAAAGAATTATTGTGATCCACGAGACAGAGCCGTTGTCACCTCCTGTTCTTCATCGGGAGGCTAGATCTAGAGTCCGTTTGGGGCTCCGGAGAGGGGGTCTTCGTTCTTCGTCATCACCAACCCTTCTCCATCGCCAATTCCATGATGCTCCCCACCAGGAGTGAGTAATTCATTCATAGGCTCACTGGTTGGTGAGGAGTTGGATGAGATTCATCATGTGATCTAGTTAGTTTTTTAGGGCTTGATCCCTAGTATCCACTATATTCTAAGATTGATGTTTCTATGACTTTGCCATGCTTAATGCTTGTCACTTTGGGACCGGGTGCCATGATTTCTGATCTGAACCATTTATGTTATCATCATTATATCCATGTTCTAGATCCGATCTTGCAAGTTATAGTCATCTACTACGTGTTATGATCCGGCAACCCCGGACCACTCCCGGTGATGACCGTAGTTTGAGGAGTTCATGTATTCACCGTGTGTTAATGCTTTGTTCCGGTTCTCTATTAAAAGGAGGCCTTAATATCCCTTAGTTTCCAATAGGACCCCGCTGCCACGGGAGGGTAGGGCAAAATATGTTATGCAAGGTCTTTCCATAAGCACGCATGACTATTTATGGAATACATGCCTACATTATATTGATGAACTGGAGCTAGTGCCGTATCGCCCTAGGTTATATCTTTCTCATGATTAATATCATCCCACAAGTCACCCATCCAATGCCTATGAATTTATCTTATATTGTTATTGCTAAATTACTACTACTATCATTACTGTTGCACTTGTTACAAAACTATTGATATCACTGTTACTGTTAACATTGCTACTGTCACTATTATCAAAACTATCATATTACTTTGCTACTGATCACTTTGCTGCAGATAATTAATCTCTAGGGGTGCTTTAATTGACAACTCAGCTGCTAATACCTTTAAATATTCTCTGGCTCCCCTTGTGTCGAATCTATAAATTTGGGTTGAATACTCTACCCTCAAAAACTGTTGCGATCCCCTATACTTGTGAGTTATCAGTTAGCAATCATAGAAGACTATATGATGGTTGAGTATGTGGAGCTCTTACTGAAACTCTATTAAATGAGTTGAATTACAATTGCTTGGTGACTGAGAACATAGGTTGTTGAGTTTCAAGAGAATTCACTGTTTGAACCTTAACCTATGAATTGGTTGCTACTTTAACATGAGAAGTTTTATAAGAAAGAATTGTTGTTATGATGCTAGGAAAAGTGATTGAAATTTTCATTGATCAAACTAGTGCACTTTGCTAGCATTCACACTTCATAAATTATTTATTTTATCATTTACCTACTCGAGGACGAGTAGGAATTAAGCTTGGGGATGCTGATACGTCTCCAATGTATCTATAATTTATGAAGTATTCATGCTGTTATATTATCATTCTTGGATATTTTACAATCATTTATAGCAACTTTATATCATTTCTTTGGACTAACCTATTGACCCAGTGCCCAGTGCCAATTGTTGTTTTTGCTTGTTTTTTACATCGCAGGAAATCAATATCAAACGGAGTCCAAACACCGTGAAACTTTTTGTGGGTTTTTTATGGACTAGAAGACATCCAATGGTCTAGAGCAGCACCCGGGGGTGCCCCAAGGGGGGCACAACCCACCAGGGCGTGCCTGGGGGCCCGGGCACGCCCATGTGGGCTGTGCCCACCTCGGTGGCCTCCCGCACCCCCTCTTCGCCCTATAAATTGTCAAATATTCCAAAAACCCTGAGGGTAACCCTAGATTAGAAGTCCCTGCACCGCAAGCATCTATAGCCATGAAAAACCAATCTAGACCCTGTTCCGGCACTCCGTTGGAGGGGGAAATCATCACTGGTGGCCATCTTCATCATCCCGCGGCCACCATGATGAGGAGGGAGTAGTCCACCCTCGGGGCTGAGGGTTTGTACAAGTAGCTATGTGTTCAATCTCTCTCTCTCTCATGTTCTTGATGGCACGATCTTGATGTATCGAGGGCTTTGTTAATATAGTTGGATCATATGGTGTTTCTCCCTCTCCATCTTATTGTGATGAATTGAGTTTTCCCTTTTAGATTTCATTTTATCGGATTGAATACTTTTATGGATTTGAGAGCACTTGATATATGTCTTGCATATGAATACCCATGGGGACAATGGGGTATTATTTTGATTCACTTGATATATGTTTTGGCACTCAACTCGCGGATTCCCGATGTGACATTGGGGTAATCTACGCATAGGGGTTGATGCACGTTCTTGTCTTTATTTCTCTGGTAGAAATCTTGGGGCACTCTTTGAGGTTCTTTGTGTCAGATTGAGTATTATGAATCTTAAATATTTGGTGATTATTTTAGTACAAACTCTTGGATAGATCGATTGGAAAGAATAGCTTCGAGGTGTTTTCGTACCCTACAAACGATTTCTTCTTATGTTCTCTGCTAGATAGGAACTTTGGAGTGATTCTTCGTTGCACTTTGAGGGATGGTTATATGATCCAATTATATTAGCAATGTTGAGAGATTGTACTAGCGAAAGTATGGACCGTAGGCCTCTTTTTCAAGCATTGCAATACCGTTTGTGCTCCGTTTTATCAATTGCTACCTTGCTGTTTTTATTGTTCCTATTACAAAAATCAATATCTACTATCCATATTACACTTGTATCACCATCTCTTCGCTGAACTAGTGCACATATACAATTTTCCATTGTACTTGGTGTGTTGGGGACACAAGAGACTTCTTATTATTTGGTTGCAGGGTTGTTTGAGAGAGACCATCTTCATCCTACACCTCCCACGGATTGATAAACCTTAGGTCATTCACTTGAGGGAAAATTGCTACTGTCCAACAAAACTTTGCGCTTGGAGGACCAACACGAGTCTACAAGAATAAAGTTGCGTAGTAGACATCAACCGCCAGATCTTGGAGGAGCACCTCGTCTTCGAGGCCACCATCGACACCGCCACACGGTTGTCTACTTTAAAATACAGTTCGTGTTGTTTTCTCGAGGCCACCGCCAGTGCCTTCTATGATTTGTCCTATGTAGTGTTAATATTCAATTTGATATTCTGAAATGTAATGTTCAGTTAACAGTTTTGTCCAACAATTGCTACATTTCGTAGCATTATTCTCAAGCATTCTTGGTTTCGTTAACTGTTTATCTCCTAGTATATGTTCTATTCTGCAATTTCAGACACAATTTGATTTTTATTTGTTGTGTGTACAATTTTGTATTGTTATGCATGTGAGAAATAAATTGAATTTGGCTGTACTCAATACATATTCTACTGATAGTATGGAAACTCTCAATTAACCTGATCAAGATCTTCCTTATATGTGATGTAGGGAAACAATGGGAGGCACTGCGTTTTACCATCGAGGTTTTCTCATGCATGGTCCCTTCGCTAATAGCACAATTATTGTGCAGTTGCAGGAATCATTCTAATATTTAGGTTTCTTACAATTTGGTCTTGCACATGTAGGTCCTGCTGTCAGAGGCTTGGACCCACTGTTCGACCCATTTTGCATATGGGGAAATGAGATGTCCATGAATATCAGTCAAGTCAAGAAACCCAGAAAGATTGTTAGGATAAAGAAAATTGCGACGGATAACAACAAGATCTTTGTTTGCACAATGAAGAATACATCAGTCAACTATAGGATGGTACTACCTCTTTTACCTTGTTTTTACCCCTTGTGCCATTTCAAAATTTATAACAACGATTTATGCATATCTTTCTTTTCAGTACTTTCCAAAGTAGTTCACCAATGATTACCTCTGAAACCACCTGCATGGCAAGAGGCGAGTAAGGTATTCATTCAACACCCACGATACAATATTGAAGTCTTCCTGAAGAGGACGAATGGGCAGGCAATTATCCATAGCCACTCGCCTAAAGTTGCAAGGACATTCAACATCACTGAAGGCTCAATATTCGCCTTCCGCTTCTGCAGTTTCCCATATGGGATTCATCTGTCTATTTACCGTGTATGATGCTACTTTCCAAAGGTTTTTGATGTTGCATGTGAAACTTGGTGCTGTTGTGTAATGGTGTAGCTAGCTATATCCCTCTTTGGTGTAACTGAGTACTGAATCTATCTGATGTAATTCGATTTTGAAATCCTAGTTGTCGTTATACGAATATGAAATATCCGGTGTGTTTTATAAGAAATATCAATTTGATTACTACATGGATTATCAATAGTAGGCTAGTTACCCTGCTTATTTGGGTTTTCTATTGCAGACGGTTAGTCTGACAACACCTTGGGTGATGAACTCAAGCAACCCACACGGTTTCTAAAAAGTAGGGGTGTTGGATCAATTAAAAATCACACATGACTTCCGGTAGAGAACTGTTTGCATTAGGCCACCTTAA
This sequence comes from Triticum urartu, assembly GCF_003073215.2. Taxonomy (NCBI): domain Eukaryota; kingdom Viridiplantae; phylum Streptophyta; class Magnoliopsida; order Poales; family Poaceae; genus Triticum; species Triticum urartu. The sequence continues at coordinate 373,907,217 of NC_053023.1, read as the reverse complement.
ACAAATGTTTGCACATTAAAAATTAAGTGTGATATACATACGAACGGAAACGTTTTTATGGGATTCGCTGTGTGGGATGTACATACGAACGGAAACGATTGGCCTTAGATGCCTCGCCCGATCGCACACGAGCTCATTTTTCCCCGTGTGTGTGACCGGAGGGCCTATCCCCGATAGTTTTTGGGTCATGTGGGAAGGACCCTCCTATCACACACACTCACTAGTAGGGATGTAAATGGTATGGATAATTTCCGTTCCGAATCCGCATCCGCATCCGTTTTTAAGGATATGGTACGCACTTTCACAAATCCAATGGATACGGATGCGGATTATCCGACGAATATGGTACCGGATATGGTATCGATAATATCCGACAGATGTGGATTATCCGGTATTTTTTGCAGATTATCCGGTGTTATCAAATAGGATTATCCGATAAATTTGGTTCAATCGACAAGCATAAAGACCCAATTAGAACACTAATTAGAATCACCAGATATAAATATCATATAACCCAAAACCTAATAGCACTGTCGTACGACTATATACATAACATGTACGTCCAAGTGCAGCCAATAGACTTGAGAACACGTACTGTACAAGCTCACTATGAACCTATATAGAATCAGAGAACACTATGAACCTATGATGGCTAATGTCTTGCTTGGCACAGCGTGTAAGTTATTAATTTCATTGATCAATAAAAAATGATCGGTTACTTATATATTGTTCTTCTTTGGATAGATCATGATAGATATTAGTATGGAAAAGATGTGTGTGTGTGTATATATATATATCCGTTTTCGGTCCAAATCCGCCCCGCTTCCGCTCCGAATCCGTAGTACGATATAATTCGTATTCGAATCCGCATCCAGTCATTATCCGATCCACTTCGAATCCGGCAAAAAATGTGGTAAAGGATATGGTAAAGGCATTATCCGATCCGATCCGTTTACATCCCTACTCACTAGGTGACAGTTTAAAACTCCATCGCGGAAAGGGGGTAAAAACTATTTGTATAACACGTCTCTGCACCAGTGGCTAGTTATAGCCGCAACCATCCCTGATGGGAAATTACCATTTTGGACATGCGGTCCAGCCAATGGCCAACTGACACATTCTCAATGGATGGACTTGGAAGCAATAGTAACATTACTTAAGGAACAAGTAATGTAACTCTTCAGTCAGAGACAAATCTCTCACAGCGAAGAAGATCACAGTCTCTTGCTGGAAAGTATTTGCTCGGAACACAAAGAGATTTCTCTCTCAACTTACATAGGATTGAGTTTAGCATTAGAGAATCAAAGCTTTGAACAATATACCCATCTTCGTAGTACAGTGGTCCTATCACTCAATAAAGAGAAAAAAGAATAATGAAATAAACTCTATGTCTTCACTTCGTCTTCGACTTCTCTCCGCTACAGTCAATTCCTTCAGATGCCACCGAACGAATTGCTTCATGTCAGCAATTTTTAGGGGTCACTCTCGACAGCACAATCTTCGTTCATAATACTCGCTACCATGCAAGATATTATCTTCGGAGTTTATATCAAACTCCTCATGACATCAGGGACCTGTTACTCTGTGTGCACTAGCAAACACATTAGTCCCATACTGTTTATGTCAACAATCTTCAGAACACAAGGAGGCAAATCATTGCATGAACAATCTCCCCCTTTTTGAATGATTGTTGACAAAACAGATAATCATCGAAGAGGGATAGATATGCGATAAGTAAAATTGTGAGAGTGATAAAGTATTACTGTTCTCGGGGATGAAATATACTCCTGAAAGTGCTAGTTATTGACTAGAGGGGGGTGAATAGGCATTTTTTATGAAAGTCTTCAAGACAGGCAATGTCTTCGAATATAGACAACCAAATACAACCTACATAGTGTGCAACGAAAGATAAACTACACTAGCCATGCCATAGTCTAGGAAATAGTACAAAGTAAACACGAAGACAAATAGCAGCTAGGTAGAGTGGATTAGACTAGAAAGATAGTATGAAGCCAAACATGCAAACATAAAGAATGTCTTCACACAGTGAAGTCAAACAGAGCAGGCAAGCAATGACTTCACGAAGCGAAACAATAAGTAAAGGGTAAAGGGATAGAACCAGTTGCTTGATGAAGAAAACGATTTGGTAGACCAGTTCCAGTTGTTGTGACAACTGTACGTCTGGTTAGGGAAGCTGAGATTGAACTTAGAAGACTGCGTCTTCACCTTATTCCCCTTGAGCTGAGTGAGGGAAATATGCCCTAGAGGCAATAATAAAGTTGTTATTTATATTTCCTTATATCATGATAAATGTTTATTATTCATGCTAGAATTGTATTAACCGGAAACTTAGTACATGTGTGAATACATAGACAAACAGAGTGTCACTAGTATGCCTCTACCTGACTAGCTCGTTGAATCAATGATGGTTATGTTTCCTAACCATAGACACAAGTTGTCATTTGATTAACGGGATCACATCATTAGAGAATGATGTGATTGACTTGACCCATCCGTTATCTTAGCACGATGATCGTTTAGTTTGCTATTGTTTTCTCCATAACTTATACATGTTCCTATGACTATGAGATCATGCAACTCCTGAATACCGGAGGAACACTTAGTGTGCTATCAAACGTCACAACGTAACTGGGTGACTATAAAGATGCTCTACAGGTGTCTCCGATGGTGTTTGTTGAGTTGGCATAGATCGAGATTAGGATTTGTCACTCCGAGTATCGGAGGGGTATCTCTGGGCCCTCTCGGCAATGCACATCACTATAAGCCTTGCAAGCAATGTGACTAATGAGTTAGTTATGGGATGATGCATTACGGAACGAGTAAAGAGACTTGCCGTTAATGAGATTTAACTAGGTATTGAGATACCAACGACCGAATCTCGGGCAAGTAACATACCGATGACAAAGGGAATAACGTATAACGTTATGCGGTTTGACCGATAAAGATCTTTGTAGAATATGTAGGAACCAATATGAGCATCCAGGTTCCGCTATTGGTTATTGACCAGAGATGAGTCCCGGTCATGTCTACATAGTTCTCTAACCCGCAGGGTCCGCACGCTTAACGTTCGATGAGGATGGGTATTATGAGTTTATGTGTTTTGATGTACCGAAGGTAGTTCGGAGTCCCTGATATGATCACGGATATGACGAGGAGTCTCGAAATGGTTGAGACATAAATATTGATATATTGGACGGCTATATTCAGACACCAGAAGTGTTCTGGGTGATTTCGGAGAAAACCAGAGTGTCGGAGGGTTCCCGGAACCCCCCCGGGGAACTATTGGGCCACATGGGCCTTAGTGGAGAGAGAGAAGGGCCGGCCAGGGCAGGCCGCGCCCCTCCCCCTCTAGTCCAAATCTGACTAGGGAAGGGGGGGTGACGCCCCCCTTTCCTTCTCCGTTCTCCTCCTTCCTTTCCCCCTCCTAGTAGGACTAGGAAAGGGGAGTCCTACTCCTACTAGGAGGAGGACTCCTCGTCTCCAGGCACGCCACAAGGCCTGGCCGGCCTCCCCCTTGCTCCTTTATATACGGGGGCAGAGGGGCACCTTAGAACAGACAAGTTGATCATTGATCCCTTAGCCGTGTGCGGTGCCCCCTCCACCATAATCCACCTCGATCATATCATCGTAGTGCTTAGGCGAAGCCCTGTGTCGGTAGCTTAATCATCACCATCATCACGCCGTCGTGCTAACGAAACTCTCCCTCGACACTCAGCTGGATCGAGAGTTCGTGGGACGTCACCGAGCCGAACGTGTGCAGATCGCGGAGGTGCCGTACATTCGGTACTAGGATCGGTCGGATCGTGAAGACGTACGACTACATCAACCGCGTTGTCATAACGCTTCCACTTACGGTCTTTGAGGGTACGTGGACAACACTCTTCCCCTCTCGTTGCTATGCATCACCATGATAGATCTTGCGTGTGCATAGGAAATTTTTGAAATTGCTACATTTCCCAACACTAAGGACACTTAGTCCTCGCCCAATCACTCTGATAAGTCTTCAAGGTAGACTTCCAAACCTTCACAGACTTTGTTCATCGGCGATCCATAATGACTCTTGGATCCTCAGAATGCAACACCTAACCGACTAGAAGATACACAGTCTTCAAGTGTAATAAGTCTTCAGATCACACAGACAGAAACACTTCAGTGATGCGAACACTCTTTGGGCTCTGGGTGTTTTGGGCTTTGTCCTCGCAAGGAGTCTCTCTCAAAGGCTTCGGAGGTGGGTTGCTCTCAAACAACAAAAGCCGTGCACTAACTCTGAGCAGCCACCAATTTATGGTATAGGGGGTGGGCTATTCATAGCCAGGAGGCAACCCGACATGATATGTCCAGAATGACCCTGGGTCACTAAGGAACCGACGCGTGTCCAACAGTCATATTTCAAACACACGCGACAGCTTGACTTGGGTTACAAGCAAAGTTGACTCATCCAACTCTAGATAAGATTTTCTCTCATTGTCTTCACTCGAAGACATAGGATATGGGTTGAGCATCACATCAGAGTTCGGACTTTGTTCACTTGGACCCCACTTAACAGTTCGGTGGTTCCCATGACTCAAGAGAGAAGAAAATACAAAAGAAACTATGTCTTCGCACTCCATTGTCTTCAAGCGAATGTCTTCACATGTCATTATCTTCGATGTGAATGTCTTCACGAATCACCGTTGTCTTCAATGTCTTCATACATTTTTAGGGGTCATCTCCGATAGGTAAACATAATCAATGAGGGACTTCAACCCGTGTTATCCTCTAAATCTCACAAACACATTAGTCCCTCAACCAAGTTTGTCGTCAGTACTCCAAAACCAAGTAGGGGTGGCACTAGATGCACTTACAATCTCCCCCTTTTTGGTGATCGATGAAAAACTGGTTGAAGTTTTCAACGGGGATAAAACTATGTGAAAGTTAAAGAATGCGGTCATTGGCTTCATGAAGTTAAAAGGGCTCCCCTTAAAGATGTGCATATAAGTAGTTTGCCTTTTAATGCAAATGCACATTGTAGGTTTTGAAGGAAATATGCCCTAGAGGCAATAATAAAGTTGTTATTTTATATTTCCTTATATCATGATAAATGTTCATTATTCATGCTAGAATTGTATTAACCGGAAACTTGATACATGTGTGGATACATAGACAAAACACCGTGTCCCTAGTAAGCCTCTACTAGACTAGCTCGTTAATCAAAGATGGTTAAGTTTCCTAACCATAGACATGTGTTGTCAATTGATGAACGGGATCAACTCATTAGGAGAATGATGTGTTGGACAAGACCCATCTATTAGCTTAGCATTATGATCGTTTAGTTCTATTGCTATTGCTTTCTTCAAGACTTATACATATTCCTCTGACCATGAAATTACGCATCCCCCGAATATCGGAGGAACACCTTGTGTGCTATCAAATGTCACAACATAACTGAGTGATTATAAAGATGCTCTACAGGTGTCTCCGAAGGTGTTTGTTGGGTTGGCATAGATCAAGATTAGGATTTGTCACTCCGTGTATCGGAGAGGTATCTCTGGGCCCTCTCGGTAATGCACATCACTATAAGCCTGGCAAGCAATGTGACTAATGAGTTATTTGCAGGATGATACATTACGGAATGAGTAAAGAGACTTGCCGGCAATGACATTGAACTAGGTATGATGATATCGACGATCGAATCTCGGGCAAGTAACATACCGACGACAAAGGGAATGACGTACATTGTTATGCGGTTTAACCGATAAAGATTTTCATAGAATATGTAGGAACCAATATGAGCATCTAGGTTCTGCTATTGGTTATTGACCGGAGATGTGTCTCAGTCATGTCTACATAATTCTCGAACTCGTAGGGTCCGCACGCTTAAACGTTCGATGACGATTTTTATTATGAGTTATGTGTTTTGGTGACCGAAGTTCGTTCGGAGTCCCATATGAGATCATGGACATGACGAGGAGTCTCGAAATAGGAGAGAGGTAAAGATTGATATATTGGAAGGTCATATACGGACACCGGAATGGTTCCGAAAATGTTCAGGGATTTTTCGGAGTACCGGGAGGTTACCGGAACCCCCCTGGGAAAGTTAATGGGCCTTATGGGCTATAGTGGAGAGGAGGAGGCAGGCCACGGGAGGTGGCCCCCCCTTGCCAATCCGAATTGGACAAGGGGTGGGGGGCGCGACCCCCTTTCCTTCTCCCTCTCCCCTCTTTCCCCTTTCCCCTCTCCGTTGGAAGGAAAGGGGGGGGGCGAATCCTACTAGGAGTGGAGTCCTCGTAGGACTCCCCCCATGGTGCGCCACCCCTAGGGCCGGCCACCTCCTCCTCCCCTCCTTTATATACGGGGGCGGGGGCACCCCAAAGGCAGATCAATTGTTCTCTTAGCCGTGTGCGGTGCCCCCTCCACAGTTTACTCCTCCGGTCATAGCGTCACAGTGCTTAGGCGAAGCCCTGCGCGGATCACATCACCATCACCGTCACCATGGCGTCGTGCTGACGGAAATCTCCCTCGACCCTCTACTGGATCAAGAGTTTGAGGTACGTCATTGAGCTAAACGTGTGCTGAACACGGAGGTGTCGTACATTCGGTACTTGGATCGGTTGGATCGTGAAGACGTTCGACTACATCAACCACATTAACCTAACTCTTACTCTTTCGGTCTACGAGGGTACGTGGACACACTCACCCCCTCTCGTTGCTGTGCATCTCCTACATAGATCTTGCGTGATCGTACAATTTTTTGAAATTGCATGCTACGTTCCCCAACAGTGGTATCAGAGCCAGGCCTATGCGTAGATGATATGCACGAGTAGAACACAAAGAGTTGTGGGTGATAATAGTCATACTTCTTACCACCAACGTCTTACTTTGATTCGGCGGTTGAGGGAGTCCTGGATTATGGGGTCCTCGGGCGTCCGGGCTATGTGACGTGGGCTGGAGTGATGGGCCGTGAAGATACAAGACGGTAGACTTTCCCCCATGTCCGGATGGGACTCTCCTTGGCGTGGAAGGCAAGCTTGGTGTGCGGATATGAAGATTCCTTTCTCTGTAAACCGACTCTGTACAACCCTAGCCCCCTCCGGTGTCTATATAAACCAGAGGGTTTAGTCCGTAGAGGCAATCATAATCATACATGCTAGACATCTAGGGTTTAGCCATTACTATGTCGTGGTAGATCAACTCTTGTAACCCCTATACTCATTAAAGTCAATCAAGCAGGACATAGGGTATTACCTCCATCAAGATGGCCCGAACCTGGGTGAACACTGTGTCCTTGTCTCCTATTACCTTCGATCCTTGGACGCATAGTTTGGGACCCCCTACCCGAGATCTGCCGGTTTTGACACCGACATTGGTGCTTTCATTGTGAGTTCCTCTGTGGCATCGACAGAAGGATCTATGGCTCACCTTGTCGACAAGGAAATTATCACTTCCGGAGGAGCCCTAGTTTCAGGGCAAACCCTCCGGCTTGGCGGCTTCACCATGGGTGCTTGTTCGGCTGTTAAGCCAAAGGCAACCCCCAAAGTCGCCGAAAACCCTCTCCGTATTAGCCCCGAATACTCTGATAAGATGGATCTGGCAGATCTATCATCTTTGAATGAGCTACTAGATCGCATTGCTGCCCTGGGGGTCTCTACTAACTATGATCGGATCGGGCTTAAACCCGATCAGAGAGAAATTAAATCTCCACCGATCACCCATTAGGTAGCGGTTGTGGAGGAACAAGCCGACAACAACTCTTCTCCTATGTTGAGAACAAATTATGTTCAGATTTCCGAACCTGGAGAGCTGGATACCCATCCTCGAGAGGACACTCCCTGTCCTCCAAACACAAAATCGGACGTTAAGCCTGCGAATTCACCGGACACTCCGGAGCCTAGGCTGGTAACCTCAGAAATTCTTCAAACTCCGGATTCCATAGTGGGTCAGGGTGCGAATTTAATCCCGCCCACCCACCACAAGAAATATTCTCCAAGCAATTCCGGCCCTCCAGACACATGCGACCTAATGTACGTGCGACAGCAGCCCCGGGAGACATTCCATCACTTTTGGGCCAGATTCCTCGTTAAAAACAAGATAAAAGACTGCTGTGACAATGGCACAATTTTAGTATTTCGCAACAACTGTACAGATGAGGGAATCCTTAATGCCCTCAATCGCCGTCGCATACTGCACTTTGCAGATTTGACACACATAGTATAAAAGTACTGTGCAATGGAAAGCGCTTGGAAAACTCAGACAACCCACTGGGAAATGCATGCCTTTAAGGCATCTCCCAGACGGGAAAAAAGGATGCACCCTCACGGGGCACCTGACCATCATCCCGTGGACAATAAAATTAAGCTCTTTACGGGACATAGAATTGTCCTCGAGGAACGGCTCGATAGACCATGTCAAATACACATGACGCCGAATACCGAACCAGCGCACAGCCTACGGGCATGTTGGATACTCCTGCAAATGGCCAAGAGCGGTGAGGGTATCCTTACCAAAACTACCCTAGATAAGTACTCTTTGGAGGACGACGATCCCGAAGTATTCATAGTCTTCGAGACCTTCTCATCAAATAATCGGCGCAAATGGGCACTCCGCGACCTTGCCGAAGTCTGCCAAGTAGTAGCAATAAACCCTTGGAATGATACGGTGATTACTTTCAATGCTGATGACGAACCAAGATCCCGCTTAGTTCGGGCACCAGCCGCTCTGGTCCTAAACCCAATCATGGACGTCTTTTGGCTCACTAAAGTGCTAATGGACGGTGGCAGCAGACTGAACCTCATCTATGAGGACACGCTCAATAAAATGCAAATGGAGAGGAGTCGCATTGAGCAGAGTAATATAACTTTTCGAGGCATTATACCTAGTTGGGAAGCAAGATGCTCGGGGAAAATCATAGTCAACGTGGTATTCGTCACGCCGGAGAACTATAGGTCAGAAGAGTTACTCTTCCATGTGGCACCTTTCAACAGCGGGTATCACACCTTGCTGGGGCAAGACACATTCACACGCTTTCATGCTATACCTCATTACAGGTACATGAAGCTCAAGATGCCCGGGCCCAACGGGGTTATCACTATCACCAATGATCCTGACATGGCACTCCGCGCTGAATACAAAACCGCCTCCTTGGCCCTCGAGGCATTATCGGAGGCCCTCGCGGCCGAAGAATTAACCACCTTACGTTCCATGATGGATAGGGACGATGTAATCCTCGATAAGAGACCCAAGTCAACTTCCTTCAAACCAGCAGATGAAATAGTCAAATTCCAAGTTCACCCGAGGGACCCCAAGAAGACAGCTTCCATTGGGACACAGCTGGACCCGACGGCCGACGCCGCATTACACGCGTTCCTATGCAAGAACTGGGACATCTTCGCCTGACACCGTTCTGATATGCCAGGAATCCCACGCGGACTGACCGAACACAATCTCAATATACTGAAGGGATACAAGCCAGTCAAGCAAACGCTGCGGCGATTTTCCGAACCCAAACAATAGGCTATGGGGGAGGAGCTAGCCAAGTTACTCGAAGCCGGGTTTATCAAAGAGATCAAACATTCGGACTGGCTAGCCAAACTGGTCATGGTACCGAAGAAGGATAAATCCTGGCGCCTCTGTGTCGACTTCAAAGACCTCAATAAGGCCTGCCCCAAGGACCCCTTCCCACTACCTCGCATCGACCAAATTATTGATGCAACCGCGGGATATGATTCACTGTGTTTCCTCGACGCGTACTCCGGATACCATCAAATTAAGATGAGGGAATCCGACCAGGCCGCAACGGCATTCATCACCCCGTATGGGCCTTTATGCTTCAACACCATGCCTTTCAGACTCAAGAACGCCGGCGCCACTTACCAACGCATGATTCAAACGTGCCTAGAAAAGCAAATCGGCAAGACTATGGAGGCATATGTAGATGACGTAGTCATCAAAACCAAGCATGTTGAATCATTGGTGGATGACTTACGCCTTACATTCGACAACCTCCAAACATATGACATAAGGCTCAATCCGGAAAAGTGCATTTTCGGCATTCCCGCTAGCAAACTGCTCGGGTTTATTGTCTCCAATAGAGGAATTGAAGCAAACCCAGCCAAAATCCAGGCCCTGTCACAATTGGCAACACCAACTGAGCTCAAGCAGGTCCAAATACTAGCCAGGTGCATGGCAACTTTGAGCCATTTTATCTCCAGATTAGGAGAAAAGGCATTGCCATTGTATCGCCTGCTCTGATGCACCAACCACTTTGCATGGATGGATGCTGCAACAGCTAGACTGGAGGAAATAAAAACTTTACTAGCAAGCAAACCCATCTTGGCCGCACCAAACATTGGCGAACCAATGTTGCTCTACATATCTGCAACTCACCAGGTGGTGAGTGCGGTGCTCGTCATCGAACGAGAAGAGGAGGGGCATAATTCCCACTCCAAAAACTAGTATACTACGTATCGGCGGTCCTCACAGCATGCGAATCCCGATACCCGCATTATCAGAAGATAGAATATGTGGTCTTTATGGCATCCCGCAAGCTGCGGCACTACTTTCAAGAGTGCTCGATCACGGTGGCTTCAGAAGTACCACTCAATGATATTATAAACAACCGGGACGCCACCGGCCGGATTTCCAAATGGGCCATTGAGCTCCTACCATTTGAAATAACGTACAAACCACGTCGAGCCATTAAATCTCGGGTGTTGGCTGACTCCATTGCCAAATGGATAGAGGCCGAACTCCCTAAAGAGTACGTCACGTATTCCAACTGGGTGATGCACTTCAATGGATCTAAAATGCTAGCCGAACTTGGGGCTGGTGTCGTCTTAACATCCCCCACAGGAGACATAGTCCGTTATGTGGTCCAAATACTGTATACAGACTCTAACAATGCAACCGAATATGAGGCCCTATTACATGGTCTCCGAATGGCTGTCTCCATGGGCATACAATGCCTTGAGGTGCGCGGGGATTCAAACCTCGCAATATCCCACATAAACAGAGAATTTGATGCAAAAGATCCGAAGATGGTGGCTTACCGCAATGCCATACTCAAAATATCAGCTCGGTTCGAGGGGCTCGAGTTTCATCACGTGGCTCGAGAGATTAATCAAGCCGCGGACATCCTTGCTCACATGGGCGCTAAACGCGACCCCATCCCACCTAAAACCTTTGTGGAAAGGCTCTTCAAGACATCCGTGGTGTGGCAGGACGAGAGCGGCAACATTGGCCCGGAGCCGATCACACCCCCAGATTCCGAACACAATTTCGATATCATCGGGGGCTCAGACACCAAAATAACACCATCGGCCCACGAAATCATGGCTGTAATTGCCCCATGGACCGAGCCTTTCCTTGCCTACCTTACTAGGAATGAGCTCCCTGGGGATCAGACTGAGGCCCGTCGCATCATTCGATGCTCAAAGGCCTACAAATTTCATGAAGGAGAACTATACAAGAAAAGTACTACCGGAGTCCTTCAATGATGTATCTCTGAAGAAGAGGGACGACAGCTCTTGGCTGAAATACACACTGGTCTTGGTGGCCATCACGCCACAGCTCGGGCCCTTGTAAGTAAGGCCTTCCGTACGGGTTTTTTTTGCCCACGACCCATGCAGATGCACAGGACCTCATACAGCGCTGTGTTGGATGCCAGCTTTTCGCTAATGAAAGCCATATGCCGCCTACTGCCCTTCGAACAATCCCCATCACTTGACCCTTTGTGGTCTAGGGGCTCGATATGGTCGGACCTCTTAAAGTGGGAAGTCATAAGAAGAAATAATTATTGGTTATGGTCGATAAGTTAACTAAGTGGATAGAAGCCAAGCCAGTTTAAACAGCTGAAGCCAGACTGGTGATATACTTTATAGCCGGTGTAGTACACTGTTACAGTGTCCCGCATAGTATTATTACTGACAACAACTCTAACTTTACAGCCGATGAGGTGAAAACTTGGTGTGCTGCTACGTCTTGAGCTTGCGTTGGTTTTCCCCGAAGAGGAAGGGATGATGCAGCAGAGTAGCGTAAGTATTTCCCTCAGTTTTTGAGAACCAAGGTATCAATCCAGTAGGAGGCCATGCTCAAGTCCCTTGTACCTGCACAAAGCGATAGCTACTCGCAACCAACGCGATTAGGGGTTGTCAATCCTTTCATGGTCACTTACGAGAGTGAGATCTGATAGATATAATATTTTTGGCATAAAGATGCAAAGTAAAAAGTAAAAGCAAAGTAAAAAAGCAAAGCAAGATTAAAGTGATGGAGATTGATATGATGAGAATAGACCCGGGGGCCATAGGTTTCACGAATGACTTCTCTCAAGAGCATAAGTATTCTATGGTGGGTGAACAAATTAGTGTTGAGCAATTGACAAAACTGAGCATAGTTATGAGAATATCTAGGCATCATCATGTATATAGACATCATGTCCGTGACAAGTAGATCGAAACGATTCTGCATCTACAACTATTACTCCACTCATCGACCGCTATCCAGCATGCATCTAGAGTATTAAGTTAAAAACAGAGTAACGCCTTAAGCAAGATGACATGATGTAGAGAGATAAATTCATGCAATATGAAATAAACCCCATCTTGTTATCCTCGATGGCAACGATACAATACGTGCCTTGCTGCCCCTTCTGTCACTAGGTAAGGACACCGCAAGATCGAACCCAAAGCTAAGCACTTCTCCCATGGCAAGAACTACCAATCTAGTTGGCCAAACCAAACGGATAATTCGAAGAGACTTGCAAAGATAACCAATCATACATAAAAGAATTCAGAGAAGATTCAAATATTATTCACAGATAGACTTGATCATAAACCCACAATTCATCGATCTCAACAAACACACCGCAAAAAGAAGATTACATCGAATAGATCTCCACAAGAGAGGGGGAGAACTTTGTATTGAGATTCAAAGAGAGAGAAGAAGCCATCTAGCTACTAACTATGGACCCGAAGGTCTGAGGTAAACTACTCACACTTCATCGGAGAGGCTATGATGATGTAGAAGCCCTCCGTGATGACGGCCCTCTTCCGGCGAAGCTCCGGAACAGGCCCCAAGATGGGATCTCGTGGATACAGAAAGTTGTGGCGGTGGAATTAGGTTTTTGGCTCCTGTTCTGATCGTTTGGGGGTACGTGTGTATATATAGGAGGAAGAAGTACGTCGGTGGAGCACCGATGGGCCCACGAGGCAGGGGGGCACGCCCTAGGGGGGGGGTGCCCCCACCCTCGTGACCTCCTCTTTGACCCCTTGGAGTAGGGTCCAAGTCTCCTGGATCACGTTCGGTGAGAAAATCACGTTCCCGAAGATTTTATTCCGTTTGGACTCCGTTTGATATTATGTTTATCCGAAACACTTAAATAGGCAAAAAACAGCAATTCTGGGCTGGGCCTAAGGTTAATAGGTTAGTCCCAAAAATAATATAAAAGTGGAAAATAAAGCCCAATATAGTCCAAAACAGTAGATAATATAGCATGGAGCAATCAAAAATTATAGATACGTTGGAGACGTATCAGGCATCCCCAAGCTTAATTCCTACTCGTCCTCGAGTAGGTAAATGATAAAAAGAGAATTTTTGATGCGGAGTGCTACTTGGCATAATTTCAATGCAAATCTTTTTAATTGTGGTATGAATATTCAGATTAGAAAGATTTAAGACAAAACTTTATATTGACACAAAAATAATAATACTTCAAGCATACTAACAAAGCAATCATGTCTTCTCAAAATAACATGGCCAAAGAAAGTTATCCCTACAAAATCATATAGTCTGGCTAGGCTCCATATTCACCACAAAAAGTATTTAAATCATGCACAACCCCGATGAAAAGCCAAGCAATTGTTTCATACTCTAACTTTTTCAAAACTTTTTCAATCTTCGTGCAATACATGAGCGTGAGCCATGGATATAGCACTATAGGTGGAATAGAAGGGTGGTTGTGGAGAAGACAAAAAGGAGGAGAAGATAGTCTCACATCAACTAGGCGTATCGACGGGCTATGGAGATGCCCATCAATAGATATCAATGTGAGTGAGTAGGGATTGCCATGCAACGGATGCACTAGAGCTATAAATGTATGAAAGCTCAACAAAAGAAACTAAGTGGGTGTGCATCCAACTTGCTTGCTCGCGAAGACCTAGGGCAATTTTGAGGAAGTCCATCATTGGAATATACAAGCCAAGTTCTATAATGAAAAATTCCCACTAGTATATGAAAGTGACAACATATGAGAATCTCTATATGAAGGACACGGTGCTACTTTGAAGCACAATATATGAGACTCGCTATATCATGGTGCTACTTTGAAGCACAAGTGTGGAAAAAAGGATAGTAGAATTGCCTATTTTTATTTATTTTCTTCTTTATTTGGGCCTTCTTTTTTCTTTGGCCTTTCTCCTTTTTTTATTTGGGACAATGCTCTATTGAATGATGATCATCACACTTTTATTTATTTACAACTCAATGATTACAACTCGATTCTAAAACAAAGTATGACTCTATATGGATGCCTCCGGCGGTGTACCGGGATATGCAATGAATCAAGAGTGACAAGTATGAAAAAATTATGAACAGTGGCTTTACCACAAATACTATGTCAACTACATGATCATGCTAAGCAATATGACAATGATGAATGTGTCATGATGAACTAGATGGTGGAAAGTTGCATGGCAATATATCTTGGAATGGCTATGGAAATGCCATAATTGGTAGGTATGGTGGCTATTTTGAGGAAGGTATATGGTAGGTGTATGATACCGGCGAAAGGTGCGCGGTATTAGAGAGGCTAGCAAAGGTGGAAGGGTGAGAGTGCGTATAATCCATGGACTCAACATTAGTCATAAAGAACTCATATACTTATTGCAAAAATCTAGAAGTTATCAAAGCAAAGTATTACGCGCATGCTCCTAGGGGGATAGATTGGTAGGAAAATACCATCGCTCATCCCCGACCGCCACTCATAAGGAAGAAAATCAATAAATAAATCATGCTCCGACTTCATCACATAACGGTTCACCATATGTGCATGCTACGGGAATCACAAACTTTAACACAAGTATTCTTTAAATTCACAACTACTCAACTAGCATGACTTTAATATTATCACCTCCATATCTAAAAACAATTATAATGTTTCAATCTTTTCTTAGTATTCAACACACTCAAAAGAAAGTTTCACAAATCTGGAATGCCAAGCATATTATTATTAAGCAAATTACCATGCTATTAAGAGACTCTCAAAATAATTTAAGTGAAGCATGAGAGATCAATAGTTTCTTTAAAACAAATCCACCACCATGCTCTAAAAGAATCTAAGTGAAGCACATAGAGCAAAATTATAATGCTCAAAAGATATAAGTGAAGCACATAGAGCAAAATTAACTAGCTCAAAATATATAAGTGAAGCACATAGAGCAAAACTACATAGCTCAAAAGATATAAGTGAAGCACATAGAGTATTCTGTCAAATTTTAGTTCATGTATGGCTCTCTCAAAAGGTGTGTACAGAAAGGATGATTGTGGCATACTAAGACAGAAAGAAACAAATAATACAAGACGCTCCAAGCAAAACACATATCATGTTGGTGAATAAAAATATAGCTCCAAGTAAATTACCGATGGAAGTGGACGAAAGAGGGGATGCCTTCCGGGGCATCCCCAAGCTTTGACTTTTTAGTGTCCTTGGATTATCTTGGGGGTGCCATGGGAATCCCCAAGCTTAGTCTCTTGCCACTCCTTGTTCCATGATCCATCAAAAGAATTCACCCAAAACTTGAAAACTTCACAACACAAAACTCAAAATAGAAAACTCGTGAGCTCCGTTAGCGAAAGAAAACAAAAGACCACTTCAAGGTACTGTAATGAACTCATTATTTATTTATATTGGTGTTAAACCTACTGTATTCCAACTTCTCTATGGATTATGAACTATTTTACTAGCCATAGATTCATCAAAATAAGCAAACAACACACGAAAAACAGAATCTGTCAAAAACAGAACAGTCTGCAGTAATCTGTAGCTAGCGCAATATCTGGAACCTCAAAAATTCTAAAATAAATTTCCGGACGTGAGGAATTTATCTATTAATCATCTTAAAAAACAATTAACTAAATAGCACTCTTCAAATAAAAATTACAGCAGTTCTCGTGAGCGCTAAAGTTTCTGTTTTTTACAGCAAGTTCAACAAGACTTTCCCCAAGTCTTCCCAACGGTTCTACTTGGCACAAACACTAATTAAACACAAAAAACACAACCAAAACAGAGGCTAGATAATTTATTTATTACTAATGAGGAGCAAAAATCAAGGAATAAAAATAAAATTGGGTTGCCTCCCAACAAGCGCTATCGTTTAACGCCCCTGGCTAGGTATAAAAGCGAGGATAGATCTAGGTATTACCATCTTTGGTAGGCAATCCATAAGTGGATCTCATGATAGTTTCATATGGTAATTTTATTTTCTTCCTTGGAAAGTGTTACATTCCCTTTTTAATGGAAATTTAAATCTAATATTCCCTTCCTTCATATCGATAATCGCACCAACCGTTCTAAGGAAAGGTCTATCAAGAATAATAGGGTAAGAAGGATTGCAATCTATATCAAGAACAATGAAATCTATGGGCACATAATTCCTATTTGCAACAATAAGAACATCATTAATTCTTCCCATAGGTTTCTTAATAGTGGAATCCGCAAGATGCAAGTTTAGAGTGCAATCATCAAAATTACGGAAATCTAGTAAATCACACAAAGTCTTGGGAATAGTAGAGACACTAGCACCCAAATCACACAAAGCATAAAACTCATAATCTTTAATTTTAATTTTAATAGTTGGTTCCCACTCATCATAGATTTTTCTAGGGATATAAACTTTCAACTCAAGTTTTTCTTCATAAGATTGCATCAAGGCATCAACAATATGTTCGGTGAAGGCTTTATTTTGACTATAAGCATGTGGAGAATTTAGCACAGATTGCAACAAGGAAATACAATCAATTAAAGAATAACTTTCTTAATTAAATTCCTTGAAATCCAATATAGTGGGTTTAGCAACATCTAGATTTTTATTTCTTTCAATCCCACTTTCATCAATTTCATCATTAAGATCTAAATACTCCAAATTTTTAGAACGCCTTCTAGGTAAAGGAAGATCATATTCAGTTTCATCAAGATTCATATTGCAAAACAAAGATTTAATAGGGGACACATCAATAACTTTTAGATCTTCATCTTGATTTTCATAGGAATTCGGTTTAGCGGCCATCTTATTGACTAAGGTGGCTTGCATATCCGAAATTTCAGCAGTCATCTTTTCTAGACGAGCAATTTGGGATCTTATACCCTCAAATTCTTTAGACATATCATCAAGCTCTTTATTCATATAACTCATAAAACTTTTTTGTTCCTTAAGTTCATTTCTAAAGAAATTATTATGCTCAAATTGCAAAACCATAAACTTCCTAACGTTGGATTCGATCTCCTCTAACCTTTTAAGGTGAGGATCACCAAATCTCGGTTGAGCCATCGCGACAAACAAGCAAACTAGCACACAAGCAAACAAAAAGCAAGCAGGCAAAAGAGGCAAATAGAGAGGGTGGATAGAGAGAGAGAGGGTGAATAAAACGGCAAGGGTGAATTGGGGGGAGAGGAAAACGAGAGGCAAATGGCAAATAATGTAATGCGAGAGATAGGGATTGTGATGGGTACTTGGTATGTTGACTTTTTGCGTAGACTCCCCGGCAACGGTGCCAGAAATCCTTCTTGCTACGTGTTGAGCTTGCGTTGGTTTTCCCCGAAGAGGAAGGGATGATGCAACAGAGTAGCGTAAGTATTTCCCTCAGTTTTTGAGAACCAAGGTATCAATCCAGTAGGAGGCCACACTCAAGTCCCTTGTACCTGCACAAAGCGATAGCTACTCGCAACCAACGCGACTAGGGGTTGTCAATCCCTTCACGGTCACTTACAAGAGTGAGATCTGATAGATATAATATTTTTGGTATTTTTGGTATAAAGATGCAAAGTAAAAAGTAAAAGCAAAGTAAAAAAAGCAAAGCAAGATTAAAGTGATGGAGATTGATATGATGAGAATAGACCCGAGGGCCATAGGTTTCACTAATGGCTTCTCTCAAGAGCATAAGTATTCTATGGTGGGTGATCAAATTACTGTTGAGCAATTGACAGAATTGAGCATAGTTATGAGAATATCTAGGCATGATAATGTATATAGGCACCACGTCCATGACAAGTAGATTGAAACGATTCTGCATCTACAACTATTACTCCACTCATCGACCGCTATCCAGCATGCATCTAGAGTATTAAGTTAAAAACAGAGTAACTCCTTAAGCAAGATGACATGATGTAGAGAGATAAATTCATGCAATATGAAATAAACCCCATATTGTTATCCTCGATGGCAACGATACAATACGTGCCTTGCTGCCCCTTCTGTCACTAGGTAAGGACACCGCAAGATCGAACCCAAAGCTAAGCACTTCTCCCATGGCAAGAACTACCAATCTAGTTGGCCAAACCAAACGGATAATTCGAAGAGACTTGCAAAGATAACCAATCATACATAAAAGAATTCAGAGAAGATTCAAATATTATTCACAGATAGACTTGATCATAAACCCACAATTCATCGATCTCAACAAACACACCGCAAAAAGAAGATTACATCGAATAGATCTCCACAAGAGAGGGGGAGAACTTTGTATTGAGATTCAAAGAGAGAGAAGAAGCCATCTAGCTACTAACTATGGACCCGAAGGTCTGAGGTAAACTACTCACACTTCATCGGAGAGGCTATGATGATGTAGAAGCCCTCCGTGATGACGGCCCTCTTCCGGCGAAGCTCCGGAACAGGCCCCAAGATGGGATCTCGTGGATACAGAAAGTTGTGGCGGTGGAATTAGGTTTTTGGCTCCTGTTCTGATCGTTTGGGGGTACGTGTGTATATATAGGAGGAAGAAGTACATCGGTGGAGCACCGAGGGGCCCACGAGGCAGGGGGCGCGCCCTAGGGGGGCACCCCCACCCTGGTGACCTCCTCTTTGACCCCCTGGAGTAGGGTCCAAGTCTCCTGGATCATGTTCGGTGAGAAAATCACGTTCCCGAAGATTTTATTCCATTTGGACTCCGTTTGATATTCTGTTTATCCGAAACACTGAAATAGGCAAAAAACAGCAATTCTGGGCTGGGCCTAAGGTTAATAGGTTAGTCCCAAAAATAATATAAAAGTGGAAAATAAAGCCCAATATAGTCCAAAACAGTAGATAATATAACATGGAGCAATCAAAAATTATAGATACGTTGGAGACGTATCATGTGCCAATTTGGGCATCAAGCTCGATTACGCCTCCGTATATCACCCTCAGACAAACAGTCAAGTCGAGCGGGCTAACGTCATGATAATGAGCGGCATCAAACCTAGACTAGTGCGATCTCTGCAAGAGTCAGACAAACACTGGGTCGAGGAACTTGATTCCGTACTCTGGGGGCTGCGGACCACGCCCAATCGCACGACCGGATATACACCTTTTTTCATGGTGTACGGTGCGGAGGCGGTCTTGCCTTGCGGCATTATTCATGACTCACCTCGAGTGCGCATGTACGAAGAGAGAGAAACCGAGCTTGATCGGCAGGACGACTTGGATGACCTGGAGGAGGAGTGTGATGTCGCGAAGGTTCGTTCCGCATTCTATCAACAGCAGGCTCGGCGACATGAAAGCAGAGAAGTACGAGCAAAGACTTACAATGTCAGTGAACTCGTTCTACGCCTACCAGAGAAGAAAAAGGTCAAGGTCAAGCCCAAATGGGAGGGTCCCTTCATTATAGATGAAGTTCTAACTTGTAAGTGCATCTAGTGCCCCTTAGTGATTTTGGTGTATTGAAGACTTATAGGTTAAGGGACTAATGCGTTTGTGAGTGTACACAGGTCTATAAATCTATGAGGAGTTTGATATTTACAGGAAAAGTCGACCCCTAAAAATGAATATCTTCGACTGAAGATTTTGGTATTTCTGAAGACTTTCATGAAGACTTTGAAAGTGAAGAAATTGGTGTGTCCGTGAAGACTTGATATTCATGCGAGGAATATGATGCTTGAAGACTTCCTTTTTCATAGTTTTGTTTTTCTCTTTCTTGAGTCATAGGAAACACCGTACTGTGAAAGGGGGTCGAGGAAATACTAAGGAAAAATTTCCATGTGATGCTGAACTCAAAATCCTACACCTACCAATCCCTTCGAGTGAAGCCATTGGAAATCTCATACAGTTCAGTCAATTTCTTCAGTGACAGAGACGAAATTCTTATGGTCTCTGAGGAATTTGTCTTGACTAAGGAGTTAGGAATTCGCCAGTGCGGATTGCCTATACAGTGAGGAACATGATAGCCCTGAGGATTTTGCTACTCAAAATTCCGACCGTTGCTGTGCTATGCGCCAGCTGTCCCAAAATATCTATCCACCTAACGGTCATATCATTGAAGGGCATTTATGTCTTATCATGTCGGGCTGCTCCCTAGGCTATAAATAGCCGCCCCCTACAACCACTAGCTGGTTGGCTGCTCCAAGAGAAACTGACACTTGTCATTTGAGAGCAACCCATCCTCTGAGGACTTTGAGCGAAAATCATCAAGTGAGGAAAAACCAAAAACCCAAAACCCGAACACCTACAAACCCCAAGTGATTGAGCATCACTGAAGAGATTGATCCTGAGTGGATCTGACGCTTGTTACCTTTGAAGACTGTGCTTCTTCTAGACGGTTAGGCGTCATGGTCTAGAGCATCCAAGAGGAATTGTGGATCGCCGAGTGACCAAGTTTGTGAAGGTTTGGAAGTCGCCTGAAGACTTACCACGAGTGATTGGACGAGGTCTGTGTGACCTTAGTTCAAGGAGAATACAGTGAGGACTGGGTGTCCTGAGCTGCGTGTTCAGGAGTGGGTGTCCGGGACTGTGTGTCCTCGAGTTTAAATACTCAGCCGCTCCAACAAGATGTACAACTGAGACAACAGTTGGAACTGGTCTACCAAATCATTGTCTTCACCAAGCTTACTGGTTCTATTTCCTCAAATCTTTCATTTCCTCATAACTGTGTTGTGTGTTTGTTCATATCTGTGTTTGAAGACTTTGACTGAAGACTTTCTTAATTTCCTCAGTTTAATTTCTTCAGTCTGTTTGTCTTCAGCCTGTGTTATCCTGTGATTACGCTTCCTGTACTCTGTGCCTGTCTTCATTTCATCATGATGACTATGCTTGTATTCTGTTATGTTTACTTTTGAGTACTTATTCTGCTGCGAGTAGTTCCTCGCTAAGGAATTTCCTCACAGGAAAATTCCTCAGTGAAGAATTTCATAAAAATCGCCTATTCACCCCCCTCTAGTCGATATAACACACTTTCAATTGGTATCAGAGCAAGGTACTCCCTTGTTCTATGTGATTTTGGTTTAACTACCTGAAGTTTTAGTTATGTCGACCGCAGGTATGATCAAGGTCTCTGCTGGGTATCCTACCTTTGATGGGACGGACTACCCCTACTGGAAGATTAAGATGCGAATGCATCTTGAAGCAATTGATAACGATCTCTGGTATGTTGTGGAAAATGGTGTTCCCTCAGTCACACCTTCTCTGAATGTTGCTAATGTGAAGAGATTCAAGCAACTCGACTCTCAAGCGAAGAATATCATATGTGGCCATCTGAGCAAAGGACAGTATGGCAGAGTGAGTGCTTTGGAAACAGCGAAGCTTATCTGGGACAGGTTGTCCAAAGTGAATGAAGGAGTCTCAACTCAGCGTGACTCTCGAGTTGATGTTCTTCGCAATCTCTTCAACCGCTTCAAAAGACTCGACAACGAAAATGTTCAACAAACCTTCGATCGCCTCACTGACATCTCAAATGAGCTTCAAGCACTTGGTGCCATGGACATCACCGATCATGAGGTGGTGAAGAAATTGCTGAGATCGCTTGATTCCTCATTTGACACTCTGGAATTGATGATACAAGAACGTGCTGATTACAAGTCACTTGATCCCGCTGATATTCTCGAGAGGCTAAATACTCATGAGTTCCAACTTGCTGAAAAGAGAGATCTCTATGGTTCGAGCTATGGCAGATCACGTGCACTAAAGGCCAAGGCAGTATCTGAGTCCGAAGAAGAAGACTCTGATAGCAGCCTTGGTGATCCTGAAGAACTGAGCCATGATCTGGCTCTGCTCGTGAAGAAGTTCCAAAAGTTCTCAAGACGTGGTCATCTTGGAAGATCCTCAAGGAGCAATGATTCCTCATCCAGTGACTACAAGAAGAGGCTCTGTCACAAATGCAAGAAACCTGGACATTTCATTCAAGATTGTCCTCAGTGGGAAAAGGAATCAAAGAAGAATAAATACAAGGATTACAGTTCTGATGATGCGAAGAAAAATAAGAAATCCACAAAATCTTCATCATCAAAATCCTCAAAGTCTTCATATCACAAGAAGAGTAGCTCCAAGAGGGCTAGGGCATTCATTGTCAAGGAAATGGACTCTGAGGCTGAATCTGAAGAAAATGAGGAAGAGGAGACATCTAAGGAATCCGAATCCGGAGTGGTGAGCCTAGCTCTCGCTACTGCATTCGTCAGCAAGTCTATCTTCAACACTGAAGAAAATGACCTCACCAACAAGGCTGATGAAAGAGATGGTGACTACGCTCCCACCTATTGCTTCATGGCAAAGGGTGCCAAGGTACTCAAATATACCTCCTCTGAATCAAGTGAGAATGAATCTGATGAAAACCTTAAGCCCAGCTATTCTAAACTTGCCAAGATTTCTATAAAACAACAAAGGGCTTTAGAAAAGGTTCAAAACATGCTAAATAAAAGTGATGATATGTTGGGTGAAGAAATCGATCGCACTGAAACTTTGACTGAAAATCTTCAGAGACTTCAGTCCAAGCTTGACAAACTTCAAAGTCATCATAACACTCTCTTATCGGATCATGAGAAGCTTTCTTATGAATTTCTTCAAAGAAAGCAAGATCTTGAGAAGCTAAGAGTGAGTTATGAGGATCTTCAGAAGGAGCGCGATTCATTACTTGCTCAACAAATCATCGCTTCTCAGGAAGAATTTGTCCCTCCATGCTTGAAGTGCATTGAACGTGAATCTGCTAATTCTTCACCTGAATGTTCAAATGCTGCTAATGTTTCAAATTCTTCGCATGCCTCTGCTATCACTAATTCCTCATCTGAGGACATTGCTAGTATCACTAATGATGCAGGGTTGAAGGAATTGTACATGACAGGCATGTACAAAAGCCTCAAAGGGCATCAGGCTCTTTGTGATGTGCTTAAAAAGCAGATCCTCAACAGGAACCCTAGGAAAGAGAGTATCGCCTTTGAGAGGAAACTCAATGCTGATGGTACATATTGGAAGCCTGAGCAGTACCCCAAAACTACATGGGTTGCTGCAAAGGGACCTCCAGTTGATCCATCTAACTTATCTGGATTTGCATGTGAATCTCCTCATTCTGATGATGAGTCAGTTGACTCCAACTATAAGCTATTCAAAAATCAGAATGGTGAAGTATTTGCTAAATATGTTGGCACTAACTGCAGGAACGGCTCCCCTATGAAGAAAATCTGGGTTCCCAAAAGATGCCTTGAAAATCTTCAGGTGAATGTCATCATGACGCCACCTATGAAGAATAGGAACCCCAGATCAAATTCTTCATATGGACCAAATTCCTCATATGGATCAAAGTCCTCATATGAACATCATCGTGCTAACCTGTCTGTTTCGCAGGGAAGATCTAAGGATTATGGATATGTGCATTATTCTTCAAATCATTATGTTCATAAGTCCTCGAAGAATTTCTCTACATACTCTTATGCTTACTCTAACCCCTCTTATGTGAAATGAAATGGACTGGCTTCTATGCCATCCTTCTCGTATGGAGCTCGCAGAATGATGAACTCTTTTCCACCCCTTCAGATGTGGGTGGTGAAGAAAAAGAACTAATCTCTTCTGCAGGGTCAGGTCTCCAGACGCATGTAATCGTCTGAAGAATTTGCTGGAGACCTGAGCATGCCTGATAGGACGCAGGCTAATCATGAAGAAATGAACTTTCATTTCTCACGTCCTCATATTGCTTTATCAGTTCTTTTACTTGATGAAATTGATCTGATGAATTGATGTCATATTCTTCACTGATGAAGTATATGAGTTTGTAAGCTGCACTAATTCATCTGCAGGATGATCAACCCAAAGCCACTGAGTGGGTCCTCGATAGTGGAATGTACAAACCACATGACTGGTGACAAGAATCTATTGATGGATGCTCCATTATCTCCGTCGCATCTGAAGCATATCATCTTTGCTGACAAAGGAAAAATTCAGGTATTGGGTCTAGGTAAGGTTGTGATTACAAAGGATACACATGGACAAAGTCATGCTTGTTGAGTCCTTAGGATACAACCTTATGTCTATCTCAATGCTTTGTGATCTTGATATGTTGTTGTCTTTGGCAAGTACCATTGTGTTGTGGTTATGGAAGTTGACAATTCCAAAGTCTTCAAAGGCTTTAGGAGAGGAGACCTATATATTGTTGATTTCTCTACAGGACCACAACCAGCCGTGTGCTTACTTGCAAAAGCTTCAGAAGGCTGGCTCTGGCATCGACGACTTGGTCATGCAGGCATGAGGAATTTGCACACGCTTGCGAAGAAGAAGCTTGTCATTGGCATCGAGAATGTCAAATTCCTCAAGGATCACCAATGCGGAGCCTGTGAAGCTGGGAAGATGACGAAGGCCAAGCATCCAGCGAAGACTATCATGACCACCACTTGCCCGTTTTAATTGCTTCACATGGATCTCTTTGGTCCTAATCATTATTCTGCTATTTCAAATGAAGCATCTCAATATGGCTTTGTTATTTTTGATGATTATTCTTTCTATACATGGGTACACCTTGTTACTTACAAACATGAAGTGCAGGAAGTCTTCAAACAATTTTCCTCGAGGGCTTCAACCAACTTCGGTGTGAAGATCAAGCACATCAGAAGTGACAATGGCACTGAGTTCAAGAATTCTGGTCTCGATGACTATCTTGATGAACTTAGTATTACTCATGAGTTATCTGCTCCCTACACTCCTCAGCAGAATGGCGTCGTGGAGTGCAAGAACATGACTCTTGCTGAGATGGCTCGCACTATGCTTGATGAATACAAAATGCCTTATCATTTCTGGACTGAGGCAATTGATACTGCGTGCCACATCATCAACAGAGTATATCTTCACAAATTCTTCAAAAAGACTGCCTATGAACTCCTCACTGATAAGAAACCCAATGTAAGTTATTTCAAAGTCTTTGGTGCTAAATGTTGGATTAGAGATCCTTATCACAACTCAAAATTTGCACCGAAAGCACATGAAGGTTTTATGCTTGGTTACGGAAAGGACTCGCACACCTACAGAGTCTTCAACAACGTTCTTCACAAAGTTGTTGAAACTGTAGATGTGCGGTTCGATGAAACTAATGGCTCACAAAGAGAGCACCTACCTACTGTGATAGATGAACCAGCACCTGAGGAAACTATCAAGTTCAAGGCTACCGAGGATGTCATTCCTACTGAAGAATCTGCTAAAGAATTCATTCCAGAACATGAAGAACGTCGAGCTAATGCACCTGAATAAAATGCTAAAGAAAATGGTGCTGAAGAAAACGCTGATCAAACTGTTCAACGACAACCAGCTCATCCTCGCATTGCAAAAGAAGTGCAAGTTGAAAAGATCATCAATGACATCAAAGCGCCAGGTCCTCTCACACGCTCAAAAGCTTCACATTTGTCTAACTTTTGTGGGCAGTATGCTTTTGTCTCTATTATTGAGCCCACTAAGGTAGATGAAGCATTTCTGGAGCCTGAGTGGATTCAGGCCATGCAAGAAGAATTACATCAGTTCGAGCTCAACAATGTCTGGGAACTGGTCAAACGTCCAGATCCTCGCAAGCACAATATCATCGGCACAAAGTGGATCTACCGCAACAAGCAAGATGAAAATGGCCTTGTGGTGAGGAATAAGGCACGACTTGTAGCTCAAGGCTACACACAGGTTGAAGGAATTGATTTCGATGAAACTTTTGCACATGTTGCTAGACTTGAGGCTATTCGCATATTACTTGCTTATGCTAACCATCATGATATCTCTTTATATCAAATAGATGTGAAAAGTGCATTCCTCAATGGTAAGCTTGAGGAAGAAGTATATGTTGCTCAACCCCCAGTTTTTGAAGATCCAAAGAATCCTGACAAAGTCTTCAGACTCAACAAGGCCCTCTATGGCCTCAAGCAGGCCCCACGGGCTTGGTATGATACCTTGAAGGAACTCCTCATGAAGAAAGGCTTCAAACCCGGTTCACTCAACCCTACTCTTTTCACTAAATCTTATGATGGTGAATTGTTTGTGTGCCAAATATATGTTGATGGTATTATCTTTGGCTGTACTGACCAACGTTATAGTGATGAATTTGCCTATATGATGAGTGAAGAATATCAAATGTCTAGGATGGGAGAGTTGAAATTCTTCTTAGGTCTTCAAATTCGTCAACAACACAATGGCATATTCATATCTCAGGAGAAATACCTCAAGGACGTACTGAGGAAATTCGGCATGCAAGATTGCAAAGGCGTCAAAATTCCTATGCCCACAAATGGCCATCTGTGCATTGATGAAAATGGTATTGACTTCGATCATAAGGTATACCGCTCCATGATAGGTTCCTTATTGTACATATGTGCATCTAGGCTAGATATAATGCTTAATGTTTGCATGTGTGCCCGATTTCAAGCTACACCGAAGGAATCACACCATAAGGCTATGAAGCATATTCTTCGATATCTAGCTCACACACCAACACTTGGATTATGGTACCCCAAGGGCTCGGCTTTTGATCTTGTTGGATATTCTGACTCTGACTATGCTGGTGATCGTGTGGATCGCAAGTCAACATCTGGTACATGTCATTTCCTCGGACGATCTTTGGTCTGTTGGTCCTCGAAGAAACAGAACTGCATATCACTATCTACTGCTGAAGCTGAGTACATTGCCGCTGGTTCTTGTTGTGCCCAATTGCTATGGATGAAGCAAACTCTCAAGGACTACGGTGTCAACATGAAGAATGTGCCTCTCTTCTATGACAATGAGAATGCCATCAAGATTGCTCACAACCCAGTTCAGCACTCGAAGACAAAGCACATTTAGATTCGTCATCATTTTCTTTGTGATCATGTGTTGAAGGGCGACATTTCTATTGAGCATGTGAAGACTGAAGAACAGCTAGCCGATATATTCACAAAGCCCTTGGATGAGAAGAGATTTAGAAAGTTGCGGTGTGAGCTAAATATCCTAGAATCTTCGAATGTTCTTTGAAAAGGACACTCATCCTAACACTTATGCAAAATTGATGACTTAGATGTGCAACACATGAAGAAACGTTTTTCTTCAATCAATGAAGAATGATACTCTTAGTGTGAAGAAATTAATGAAGAATTTGATTCTCAGAACCCTACGATAATTGTACGCGGTGTCTGAAATCATCATTCTTATACGGTGGGTCACGCCACCACCAAAAGTTGAAATTCCTCAAGTTATTCATATTCTTCAACTTTGCATAATCTTCACTGGTTCCGTCGTTTTTCTTCATTGGCTATATATATATATATGAGTTTATGTCCTCTACAGCATTCACTTATTGCTATTTCTTCAAGTTGGTTTTCTGCTAAGTGAATGTGATCGGACCCTTCCCCTCTATGCTTTACTCAACCCAACCTGTTCACAAATTCTTCATGTGCGTTCTATTTGAAACTCGTTCAAAATCTTCACTGTGTCCTTGTCAGCTGAAGAAATTGCGAACAGAACTTTAAAACCTATCTTATCCAAATTTTCGGCTTTGCCGCTCAAACCGTTCCGCATCCCACGATACACTTATCCACTCACCCACGATCTAACACAATCTCCACCTCTCACTACGTGGGCGACACATGTCATGCGAATGAGAAGGGTCAGGGGCACGTTCGTCCAATTTCTTCGGGCGAGCAGTTTTTCACCGTGGCTATAAATACCCCTCTTTCCCTTCCTCACTTCTTTTACTCCGCTCGACCTCTCTCTCCAGCTCGAGCTTCTCAAACCCTAGCGCCGCCGCTACTTCATCGCCGCCGTTGAGGAAGAGCTTCACTGCCTCGACCTTGTCACCGACGTACTCGCGCCGATCGCGGAAATCTTCACTCCGCCGCCACCGTAGCCGTCTTCCTCCGCCAAGTTAGGGCGTGGAAGATCTGCACAGACGAACTTCACCTCTTCACTTCACTGTTCGTCGTGTTCTTCATCCAGGGTAATTAAAAGTTACTTTTTTTGACCATGAAGACTGCAGGGCTTACACCCCACAACATTTTATTAAAAATAAAGCAAACACATACAGGGTTTCCTCAAGGTGAGGAAAGAAAGAAAAGAAAAAAAAATAACAAAGAAAAAAGAAAGAAAGAGGAAGAAAAACTATACAGGGTAGGGGAGCACTATACCTATAAATTACAAATAAACAAAGGAGACAAACAGGAACTCTCCTCAAGGAGGAAGAAAATCAATCCACTTAAGAAGGGCGTCTCTAAATTTCCGTTTTATTCGGTGGGAGAGAAGAGTGATATCATGAATGAAGCTATTCCTCCATGCCCTGAAAGAGGGTCGAATGTTCCTGAAAGTTCTATCATTCCTGATCTTCCAAATATTCCACCAGGCCAAGAAAACCACCTCCCCAAAAAAAGGTTTGTTGAAATCCTTCCTTGCATGATGCGCAATTTCCACCATATCGTCACCATTTTTCCATTCAATTTGTAGGTAGTTCCAGACTCGAGCACTAAAATTGCACTGGAAGAACAGGTGATTTCTGTCCTCCAGAGCTCAAGTCAGACAAAGAACACATTCAGGCCCTTCATTAATTCTCCAATGTCTCCTCTGAATCATGTCCTTGGTGTTAATCCTGTCCATGATGACAAGCCAAGCAAACATCTTGATCGACATAGTGCAGCAACTTTTCCATATCCATCCCAGGATGGGGTTTGAGACCATTGGCTGATAGACAAAATCATAAAACTTTTTTGCTGTATACTCTGATTTCTTGCCATGCCTCCATCCCCAGTGGTCATTAGATTGATTATCCAAATGGAAAGACCCCATTAATGAGGAGAGCTGTTGCATTTCTTGGAAGGCTTGTTCAGTCATAGGCAAGTAGAAAAGCTCCTAAAAAGAACTAGCCTGAAAAACTTCCTTGACTGAGAGGTTTTTGTGGAGACAAAAAGAAAATAGCCTAGGAAATCGCTCTTGCAGAGGAAACGAACTGTTCCCAATTTGCCAGTAGTCTGACCAGAACTGCACTGTATCTCCACTATGAACATCAACCGACATAACGGCTCTGAAATTATCCATCAACTTGCATACATCTTTCCACCAAAAGGAGCCACAGAGAATAGTATCATGTGGAATCCTTTCAAAGTAGTAAGAGTCCCAAACTAATTGCACCCAGGGCACATCCATCTTATTATAAAATTTGCTGAGGTGTTTCAATAAGAGAGCATCATTCTGCAGTCCAAGGTTTAAAATCCCAAGCCCCCCCTTTGACTTAGGTCTACAAACAAGTTGCCAAGCCGCCAGTGAGTGACCCTTTTCCTGACCATATTTCCTCCATAAACACTGCCTTTGGATTCTTTCCAATTGTTTTAAAATACCCTGAGGAATGGACAAGCTACAAAGGAAAAAGATAGGCAAGGAAGAGATCACAGAATTGACTAATTGCAGTCTGCTCCCTTGTGGCAAGAACCATGAACTTGCTGTCAATCTTCTCTCCATACAATCCACAAGAGGAAGGAGGTCAACTATTTTAGGCCTGGTGGTCCCCACTGGCAGCCCCAGATATGTAAAAGGCATAGTGCCTAATTTGCAATCAAAAATGGCAGCCAGGTCAGAAGCATCCTGCTCATCTACATTGATAGGATACATGGAGGATTTATGGAAATTGATCTGCAGTCCAGTTGCCTGTGAGAAGGAATGCAAAACTGATTTCAGAGCCCTCAATTGACTTAGATCAGCATTTAGGAATAGTAGTGTGTCATCTGCATATTGGACCACTGGGAAATCTGGATCATGGGTAAGCAGGGGCCTGCTTATTAAACCTTGTTGGAGAAGATTGTTCACTAAAGTCTGTAAAAGATCAGCCGCAATAACAAATAGTAAATTAAAAGTTACTTTTACTACCCTCGTTGATTCGAATGATTATCTACAAAATCTTCAAAAGTGTTTTTCTTCATATCTTCACACACTGAACAGCTCACAAGTCATCTGTTCTTGATTCATTTCTCTAAGCATCATTTTTCTTCAAGATTCCTCAATTGTGTGGATCTTCGATCTATACAACTCTGGAACCTAAGACAAATAATGCTTAGTGAAAATCTTCAAGACTCATCTGGTCAAATTCCTCAAACTTGTTCTTTTTGAAAAACCTTCTGAGAACGCATATGACCTCTCCAAATTCCTCGCAACTATACTCTGTTCATAGGTACACATGTCAGCTGCTGAATCACTAGGTTCTCATCAACTTAACTCATTTGTAGCGTTCCTCACATACTTCTTCAAAGAATTCGATTGTTCAAATTCCTCAACTGAAGAAAATGACTGATGGTAAAAGGCCACAGAAGGGAGGAAAGAGGCCTGAGGTAAATACAACGTTTGAGATCCCTGATGACATATATGCTGGGTACTGCACACCTACTGAGGAAACCAAGAATGAGCGCAAAGTGCGCAAACAGAGGATAGAGAGGAGATGGGCAAGAGAATGGAGGGAGTACAGATATGTCACTCCTAAGTACATGAAGAAATTCGCACTCAATCCTCCATGCCCAAGAGCTCCATTGGCACCTGGCGAAATAGCAGATCCCACCAGCCTCAAGCGCGGTGAGGACTATCCTGATGAATGGGCCAAGCGCCAAACCAAGTTGGCTAAGCAAGCCAGAGAAGAAGTGAGGAAATTCAATGAAGACTCTGCCGCTCCTGCTGCCTCTGCTGTCAAGCCAAAGAAGGCTATGTCTAAGAAGCCTGCACGCAGGCCAAGTTCCTCAGCAATGCCCTCACGGCCAGAATCATCAAAGCCCTCACGACCAATTCCTCATGCTGCTCCTGTTCCTCCAAAGTCCTCAGCTCCTCCGCCAAAGCCTTCAGTTGTTCCGACCAAATCCTCAGCACCTGTGCATCTCACTTCGTGCCAAAGGACTGCCGACATCTCCATTGCCTCAGGTGTCTCAGCTAGTTCCTCAGCTGCACCAAGTTCCTTAGCTAGCCCCTCACTGCTGAAGAAAAAGGCCACTGCTGGACGAGGTCCTCGCGCAAGTCCTCAAAAGAAGCAAGTCGCTTTCCAAGTGCCGTCTGATGAAGACGAAGCTGATGATGATGAACTTGCAGAAATCATCAGAGACAAGCAAGTCAGGGCCGCTAGAGCCAAAGGATCAGAAGTGCCATTGCTTTTGGATCCTAAGCTGATCCTCGACTACATTGATGATTGGCACAAGGACCCCAACATTCCCTTGCCTGACTTCAAGCTGACTCCGGGCCAGAGTCACATGCTGACCCACTTCATTCAAGAAGAAAAGTGGAAATTTGAGAAGGCCAGGCAGATCAAGAAAGCACAGTACAAGAAAGAGAGCTATCTGAAGAAAAAACGTTGTCTCTATGACAACTGAAGAACTTGTCACTATTCAGACTGAGATTAAGAAACTCAGTGATAACTTTGACGCATATCGCTCTGATTGGCTTGGAGCCAAGGTTCATTTTGTGAAACTTGCGAATAACTTCACTTCCAATGTTGCAGCCCCAACGCAACAGGAAATTCCTCAGGCTGAAGCATCTGCTCAGCCTACTGAAGAAAATGCCAGCACCGCTGATGACAATCAGGCTGCTGAAGATAATGTGAGTTCTAGGGCTGATGACTGCATTCCAGCCGCTGAAGAAATTGCCAGGGCACCCACTAGTGGTGTGCCTGAAGAAACTGAAGAACTTAGGGCAACTGCATCAGTTGTGCCTGAAGAAAATCAACCGGATTCCTCAGCTGCTCCTGCACCAACTTCAACTCCAATCCTTCCATCTGCATCAGATGTGAAGAAGATCAAGGCTGCAGAGCATGCTGAAGTGAAGAAAAGGAAAGCATCAGCTGCTTCAGATTCTTCAGCTCCGAAGAAAATGAAGCCTATGACAAGTTCGTTTGCAAATCCAATTGATGTTGTTCCCATCTCAACCAGGCCATCAAAGGACCTTGTTCCTTTTGATGAAGAATATGTGATACCTAGCGAATCTGATGAAGAAACTCCTTCCGCTGCTTCATCCGAACCGTTGGATGAACAAATTGAAGTGGATGCGATCCCTTCAACACCTATCATCTCCTCGCCTATGCCTCTGTTCATAGCTGAAGAGGCTGGCGTTGAAGAAATGGAAGATGAAGATGTGGACATTGGCTGCTCCACACCCATAATCAGTGATGAATTCTGGGAAAGTCAGCATCCAAACTTTCCAATGTTCACCCCTCTACAGCAAATTCCTTAGTCCCCCACACAAACTGTTCACATGGTCTCTGAAGAAACTCATCCACTGCATCTGTCCATGAGGAAATTCCTGCCACTAGCGCTGAAGAAACTGTTGCTGCTGAACAACCAACGATGCAGACTGCCACTGAGGAGGAACCAGAAATTCCTCAGCCTGAAGAACCTGCGATTGAGATTCCTGAGGTCGTGATGCAACTCACTAACACTCCTCTGCCGAAGCCAAAGGATCCTTTCTCACGCAAGCAAAAGTTCAAGGCTGATGATTTCTTTGGCGAGCACGTATTCTTCGAAGATTACAACCCATATGACTCTGCTCGCATTAGGAAGAGGCGTTTCTGGACTGCCAGTCAAGCAAATTTCTATTTCTCAGTGCTGTTCAACAAGGAGAAAATCTTCTACCATGAGCATATTCCTCACGTGGATATGGAATCTCTACCGTGCTTCGCACCAGTCCTCAGTGTTCTTCACGATGCTAGACTGCTCAAATTTTGCTCTGACATCTGCGATTGGAATGAAGAACCGATTCTTAAATTCTATGCAACGCTGCACATCACCGGAGATGCTGAAGATGTGAATTCATGGGTGCTGGATTGGATGTCTGAAAACACTCACTACACTGCACCAGCCTCTGACTTGCTTCGTGCTCTACCACTCAGTCCTCCCCTTGAAGAAGCTCACTGCATCTACAGTGAACCTGAGCTCACACATCATTACATGCAGGTGCTGATGAAGCCTTTGAAACCAGGTCAGGCACCACGAACCAAATTCCTCGTGAAGGAATTGCTGTACGTGCCCAGAACTATCTATCGTATTCTTACGAGGACAATCAGTCCTATCAAAGGCCACGACTCATCTGATGAGGAAATTGTTGGCATCATGAAGAATCTGGTATTCAACATTGTTCATGGCATTCTTGTCAATTATCACGATTTCTTCATGAGGACTATGGCCAATGTTGCACTATCTCCGTTTGAGCTGAAGCCTTATGCACCTTGGGTTATGAGATTCCTCAGGACAAGGTCTTCACTCAACTACAAAGCTGATTTCTAGAATCACCTCAACTACTTGCCCCAATTGAAGTCCTCAAGCAGACATATTCCTCAGTTGATGGAAAGGGCAAGGCACCAACTATAATAGATGAAGGCATTCGTCCATTGGATGGTTAGTTTCGCAAAGCTGCATCTTATTCCACCAATGATGACTCTGGCACACATGAGTTTGCCAATGCACCTAAGTCCACTCCTCAAGCCACTGCTCCGCGCGTGATGACTGACCGTGAAATTTTGCTTAGTCTTCACCAGAAGGTGGATCGAAATCACAAATGGGTTAAGCGTCAGTTTGGTTCACTTCTTCACAACATGACTGCCACACACAATGCAGTGCAGAAAAACCACTACAACCTCCATCAAGTCTTCAGTTGCACCTGGGCAATCCTGTCACATCTGTATGGTGAAGATCTGAAGAACATGGGTCTCAAAGAAGATTTTGACTGGTCTGCACCTCCCCCGAAGAAATTCAAGAAGGTCTAGGTTCCTTCTCTGGTGGCCAGCTCATTTTCCTCATCACGCGACACTGATGAACATGAAGATTTGGACGACACTGCGGCAGTCCCTACATCAACAAACGACCCCAACAACGCTGGCGCTCCTTCATCAACATGATTATCTTCAGGGGCGTTAGTCCTCATTTTCGATCCTTTTGGTCATTCGATGACAAAGGGGGAGAAATATTAGTTAGTCTTCAAGCGGGTCTACTATATGGGCGTTTTTTATTTGCTAAGTTACAACTCTCGTTCTTCTGAAACTTTATTGGATCGAGTTGTAATCTTAAACCCGATGGTGCTCTGATACTTTTGATGCACTGTGCTCTGATACTTTTGATACACTATTCTGCATGCTTATTCCTCGTTAATATTATTGCACGCACGCTGAATTTCATCAGGCACCATATTTCATCATGCATTTCAAATTCTTCATATTATACGTTAAATGTGTGTATGAATTACAAGATATAGGGGGAGATCCCCATGATTCAACTCTTCAAGTGTGCATTGCTTCAAAGGCAAATTCCTCACTATGCACATCTTCAGGGGGAGTTCTTCTATATCTTGCAATCAAATTCCTCAATATCAGTAGTTACACGTCATATGTTTATCCCCGTTGAAAACTTAACCTATATTGTCATCAATCACCAAAAAGGGGGAGATTGTAAGTGCATCTAGTGCCCCTTAGTGATTTTGGTGTATTGAAGACTTATAGGTTAAGGGACTAATGCGTTTGTGAGTGTACACAGGTCTATAAATCTATGAGGAGTTTGATAT
Source organism: Triticum urartu (assembly GCF_003073215.2). Classification (NCBI taxonomy): domain Eukaryota; kingdom Viridiplantae; phylum Streptophyta; class Magnoliopsida; order Poales; family Poaceae; genus Triticum; species Triticum urartu. The sequence goes on along the minus strand of NC_053023.1, from coordinate 373,872,277 downwards.
TTACAGGAAAAGTCGACCCCTAAAAATGAATATCTTCAACTGAAGATTTTGGTATTTCTGAAGACTTTCATAAAGACTTTGAAAGTGAAGAAATTGGTGTGTCCGTGAAGACTTGATATTCATGCGAGGAATATGAAGCTTGAAGACTTTTGTTTTCATAGTTTTGTTTTTCTCTTTCTTGAGTCATAGGAAACACCGTACTGTTAAAGGGGGTCGAGGAAATACTAAGGAAAAATTTCCATGTGATGCTCAACTCAAAATCCTACACCTACCAATCCCTTCGAGTGAAGCCATTGGAAATCTCATATAGTTCAGTCAATTTCTTCAGTGACAGAGACGAAGTTCTTCTGGTCTCTGAGGAATTTGTCCTGACTGAGGAGTTAGGAATTCGCCAGTGCGGATTGCCTACATAGTGAGGAACATGATAGCCCTGAGGATTTTGCTACTCAAAATTCCGACCGTTGCTGTGCTATGCGCCAGCTATCCCAAAATATCTATCCACCTAACGGTCATATCATTGAAGGGCATTTATGTCTTATCATGTCGGGCTGCTCCCTAGGCTATAAATAGCCTCCCCAACAACCACTAGCTGGTTGGCTGCTCCAAGAGAAACTTGCACTTGTCATTTGAGAGCAACCCATCCTCTGAGGACTTTGAGCGAAAATCATCAAGTGAGGAAAAACCAAAAACCCAAAACCCAAACACCTACAAACCCCAAGTGATTGAGCATCACTGAAGAGATTGATCCTGAGTGGATCCGACGCTTGTTACCTTTGAAGACTGTGCTTCTTCCAGACGGTTAGGCGTCATGGTCTAGAGCATCCAAGAGGAATTGTGGATCGCCGAGTGACCAAGTTTGTGAAGGTTTGGAAGTCGCCCGAACACTTACCACGAGTGATTGTGTGTGACCTTAGTTCAAGGAGAATATGGTGAGGACTGGGTGTCCGGAGCTGCATGTTCAGGACTGGGTGTCCGGGACTGTGTGTCCTTGAGTTTAAATACTCAGCCGCTCCAACTAGACGTACAACTGAGACAGCAATTGGAACTGGTCTACCAAATCATTGTCTTCACCAAGCTTACTGGTTCTATTTCCTCAACTCTTTCATTTCCTCATAACTGTGTTGTGTGTTTGTTCATATTTGTGTTTGAAGACTTTGACTAAAGACTTTCTCAATTTCCTCAGTTTAATTTCTTCAATCTGTTTGTCTTCATCCTGTGTTATCCCGTGATTACGCTTCCTGTACTCTGTGCCTGTCTTCATTTCATCATGATGACTATGCTTGTATTCTGTTATGTTTACTTTTGAGTACTTATTCTGCTGCTAGTAGTTCTTCGCTAAGGAATTTCCTCACCGGCAAATTCCTCAGTGAAGAATTTCATAAAAATCACCTATTCACCCCCCTCTAGTCGATATAACACACTTTCATAACTGGAGGAGCCTATCATTTTGCAATGCTTCGGACAATCGCTTGGAGCCAAACCCATGGAACGCTGCATAGCTCCGAAGATTCTATGCCTAAGTCCGCACATATACCCTTTTTTCCTCGTTCCTTCTTTTCTCCCTTTCACTATTTTCTTTTTCTCGTTTCTATATGACTTCTAGCTCGTGTTCGCATAAACCACACACCTGAGGGGTATACATCCTTAAATGCATACACCCCACAATACCTGGGGGCTTCTTTTCACAAGAAGCTTATTTTTTAGCATCAAGCTCACCGTATATATGTGTCGTCTACTCATATATATGTCTTTTCTTCGCCATTATATGCACCTTTATGACTTAAGTTTTTGCCAAGCTGGGTTGCCTGGCTCCTGTGCTTATACCATACGTTCTTGCTTGTTTGGCTAGGGCATAAAGGGAGCACGTCTGCGATTGTTACAGCCAGGTTATCCGGACGTGTACCTCAGATGGGTGAAGCCGAAAGCTAGCGTTCTTAAGTGAACGATTGGTCGGTGAACAAAAGACGAACTTCCCTCGTTCCAATACAAAACCCCCAGACTATAACACGTATTGTGATTTTTTTAGTATCATAGCTTCGGTATGCACAAAAAACCGCATACTGGCCCAGGGAGAGGAACCCTTAACGGAACTATTCTCTCTGGAAGATGTTTCTTACAATCAAATGTAATATAACATAACTCCTTGAATACAACTTGTCTGTTCAAGCAACTATGAATGGACTACCTGATTTCCAAACATACTTTGGTGTTTACCTACGGTATAGTATTCAGAAACACTCCAAACCTAGGGTTTTCGGAGGTCGAAGCAGAAAGTCTTCCATGACAATCATTTTACAAATTCGGCTGGAGACAAGTTTGTCGACAAAAGTACATTGCTAATTGGACTCAAAAACTTCTTCTTCCTCTAGACCCTCTAACAGGTTGTCTAGTTTACAATCCTGTTGTGAAAACTTGTCAGCCACCTTCATTTGATCGTACACTAGGCTGACTGGAATTTCCTGTCCATCGGATCCTCAAGGTCTGACACCCGCCATATGATTTGGATCAAGTCCGGTGTACCGTGTTTTTACCATGGCCCAGGCTTCCTGAGCACCTTCTCGGCATGTCGATCTCTTCCATAGCCCAAAACGGCGCCGAGCTCCCTTGAATAAATTCACGAGTTCCTCAATACTTCCTGGAGGAGAATCGGCTGGCCATAAAGCCTTAGTGATGTTTCTCATTGCCTTTCGTGCTCGCTCATGCACCTTGGACAGCTCTTGTAGCAGGTCGCCTTGAAATCCAGACACCTCTTATTTAGGCCGCCCAGTCAACACACCTATAGAAATAAACTTGTTAGGATTCGCATCAGCGAACTGTACGACAGTAAGTGAAAAGGCATACTGAATATGCCGCCTCTCAGCTTTCTATTCTCCTTGAAGGCGTCTGCCAGCTGGGCTTGCACGTCTTTAAGCTCTTCGCCGAGCTGGATGTTGGCATCCTGCAGCTTGTTCTTCTCGTCCCCTGGTCCGTGTCAGTACACATTGACCAGTGGCCTCTTGCCTTTCGACATGTTCTTTATCCGCCTGCGCGGCATTTAGTTTCTCTTCCAGCTGATCCGACGATCCTACCATCGCAAATTGCAACAGTGTTTATTCGCATAAACATGACTAGCACATGATTATACTTCCCGGATAGAAGGGGACATTACCAATCGGTGCCTCCTTGGACTTCTCCAGTTTGGCGGTAGCAGCAGTCAGCTGGGTCCGACACTGTTCCAGCTCCCGAGATAGCATGTTCTTCTTCTTCGTGAGTACCTCATTATACATGGATCCTTAAAATCAGTTTCTTCAACTCTTTTCGAGTCTCGAGGGCTACTGGTATATGACTATTAAATCTACACAAAACGATCTTACCCGCATATCCTTTGTAAGCTGGTAAGTGGCTCCAGCAAGCCCATCCCGAGCAGCTCGGATGCATGTATCCGCCGAGCTGAAGGCATTGAATGCCTCTTCAGTAAAGTTAGGGTCGCGCATAGCTGCCCTCCAGCGCCGATGGTTCACTGCATTCTGCACTTCGGAGTTGGTGACAGATACATTATCCGAATCATCGGAGAGAGGACAATCCGGCATTGCACCCGTATCAACTCTAGCCTTAGAGGCAGGGTCCGGGGTCGGATTGGTGGACATATGTCCGGCGAGGTCTCCGGATACAGTCCGGTGAATGCTCTCCCTGAAATATGGTACAGCAGAAAACGTCACAGTTCAGTATGTTTGCCATGGGGCGTATTAAAAACCGTACCTTTTTGATGAAGGTAGGGGCTTGGAAGTATCATTGTCCGCCTTTCTTTTCGAAGACCTGCCCTGGGTAGGCGTCCCTTCTTAAGGGATGATCCCAATGCGGTGTGACGAGACGAGCGCCGCCCCTTTGAAGCACGAGACAGTGCAGTGGGTGAGGCGCAATGGGAAAACTCTTTTGGAGGGGACGCTCCCTAATACTTACATGGGAAGAAGGAAGAAGGACGGGGTAATCGGCTTCAATGGCCACTTCTGTGCCGTCATAGCTCGCCTGATAGAAGCCCCCTCCTTGAGCTCCACTAATATATCCGAACCTTTCTCAAATCCGGGATCCAGGTCCCGAATATGGTCCTCCGGCTGCGGAGTAGGGCTATAGATCCCCGCGGTGGCCTTCCTCCATTCCTATTAAAAGTGGTCGGGTTAAGGTCAACTAGTAGCGACTCAGGAAGAGGATTGAGTGAGGTTCTAGATTGAAAGCTTACCCACCTAGGGGGGGGTTGTACATGGAAAAGCCATCTTGGCACTTAAGGCGAGTGTATTCTTCTTTCTCCCCTTTATAAAGGCGACGAAGTTGTCCGGACCCTTGCGCCCATAGCGAGATGTATCATCCTCCCCATTGTAGTTCCACATGGGGAGTCCTCTGGATTGGAGTGGCTGAACACCTCGCGTTATGGAAATCACCATGACCTCAATTATGGACAGTCCGGATTGGGCGAGTATTTTTATCTTGTCCATTAACTTCTTAACCTTCGCATTATCTTCCTCCTCGAGGCTCCGGGGGCGCCAGCCGTGGCGCTTTTTTAACAGGCCATTGGGAAATTCCGGTAGGGCTCGTCAGATTGGGTCCGAGGGAACGACGTCTTCAATATAAAACCACTCCGAGGGCCACTCCTCTGAAGGATTCCGGAAATTTTCTGCCAGGGCTTCGCCAGTAAAAGAAGTTAATCCCGCCCGAACGGGGACTAGATCCGCAGGGGGGAGATATCCCTGCACCCGGAGCTTGGTCAGCTGGGCCTGGGATATAGAGCAGCTTTCCCAACCTCCTTTTTGAGGGTCATGCGGGTGGGAGGAAGAACTAGGGGCACTGGCCATGAGTGCATGGTTTCTTATGGCCAGTTTGAAGGATTTTCGCCTGGTATGGAATGGCATGTGAGATCTAATCTCCTTAAATAGACACCTTCCGTACGCTGTCGGGGGGTTATCTGTAAAAATGCTTGGACCCTTCGTATTCGATTTTCCACGTGGAAGCTAAGGCGATGGAAGCACAAAAGCCGAAGGGTATGACATTTAATGTAAAACCGAGCTGTTCGAAAAATTCACCTTACCAAGATCGAAGATGTAAGGGCTGAATATAGCCCTTCGGTTCAGATGCTTTGAAGTATTTGGTGGAGGAACCCGGCTTGCAATGCCGAAAACAATTTTTGCACCCGACACGTCGTCATTGAAGACTGGTTCGGCGGCTAATGAGGGAGTCCTGGATTACGAGGTCCTCAGGCGTTCGCGCTATGTGACGTGGGCCGGACTGATGGGCCACGAAGATACAAAATGGAAGACTTTCCCCCATGTCCAAATGGGACTCTCCTTGGCGTGGAAGGCAAGCTTGGCGTGCGGATATGAAGATTCCTTTCTCTGTAAACCGACTCTGTACAACCCTAGCCCCCTCCAGTGTCTATATAAACCAGAGGGTTTAGTCTGTGGAGGCAATCATAATCATACATGCTAGACATGTAGGGTTTAGCCATTACGATCTCGTGGTAGATCAACTCTTGTAACCCCTATACTCATTAAAGTCAATCAAGAAGGACACAGGGTAATACCTCCATCAAGAGGGCCCAAACCTGTGTAAACACCGTGTCCCTGTCTCCTGTTACCTTCGATCCTTAGACGCACAGTTCGGGACCCCCTACCCGAGATCTGCCGGTTTTGACACCGACATCGGTATTGTTGGATGCAGCGGCCCGGACCAACATTACATGACCACGTTCAAGAGACCGGTTCTACCGACGTGTTTTGCACATAGGTGGCTGGCGGGTGTCTGTTTCTCCCACTTTAGTTGAATTGAGTTTGACTACGGACGGTCCTTGTTGAAGGTTAAAACAACACACTTTACGAAAAATCATTGTGGTTTTGATGGATAGGTAAGAATGGTTCTTGCTAGAAGCCCGTAGCAGCCACGTAAAACTTGAAACAACAAAGTAGAGGACATCTAACTTGTTTTTGCAGGGCATTTTGTGATGTGATATGGTCAAGACATGATGAGATATAAATTGTTGTATGAGATGATCATGTTTTGAAAAAGTTATCGACAACTGGCAGGAGCCTTATGGTTGTCGCTTTATTGTATGAAATGCAATCGCCATGTAATTTCTTTACTTTATCACTAAGCGGTAGCGATATTCGTAGAAGCAATAGTTGGCGAGACGACAACGACGCTACGATGAAGATCAAGGTGTCAAGCCGGTGACGATGGAGATCATGACAGTGCTTTGGAGATGGAGACCAAAGGCACAAGATGATGATGGCCATATCATGTCACATATTTTGATTGCATGTGATGTTTATCTTTTATGCATCTTATTTTGCTTAGTACGGCGGTAGAATTATAAGATGATCCCTCACTAAATTTCAAGGTATAAGTGTTCTCCCTGAGTATGCACCGTTGCTACAGTTCGTCGTGACGAGACACCACATGATGATCGGGTGTGATAAGCTCTACGATCACATATAATGTGTGCAAGCCAGTTTTGCACGTGCAGAATACTCGGGTTAAACTTGACGAGCCTAGCATATGCAGATATGGCCTCAGAACACTGAGACCGAAAGGTCGAACGTGAATCATATAGTAGATATGATCTATATAGTGATGTTCACCATTGAAAACTACTCCATCGCACATGATGAACAGACATGGTTTAGTTGATTTGGATCACGTGATCATTTAGATGACTCGAGGGATGTCTATCTAAGTGGGAGTTCTTAAGTAATATGATTAATTGAACTTGATTTATTATGAACTTAGTCCTGATAGTATTTGCATATCTATGTTGTAGATCAATAGCTCGCGTGTAGCTCCCCTATTTTTATTTTTGATATGTTCCTAGAGAAGTTGAAAGATGATAGTAGCAATGATGCGGTCTGGGTCCATGATCTGAGGATTATCCTCGTTGCTGCACAGAAGAATTATGTCCTTGATGCACCGCTAGGTGACAGACCTATTGCAGGAGCTGATGCAGACGTTATGGACGTTTGGCAAGCTCGGTATGATGACTACTTGATAGTTTAGTGCACCATGCTTTACGGCTTAGAACTGGGACTTCAAAAATGTTTTGAATGCCACAAAGCATATGATATATTCCAAGAGTTGAAATTGGGATTTCAGACTCATGCCCGTGTTAAGAGGTATGATACCTCTGACAAGTACTTTGCCTACAAGATGGAGGAGAATAGCTCAGCTAGTAGCATGTACTCAGAATGTCTGGGTACTACAATCGCTTGAATCAAGTGGGAGTTAATCTTCCAGATAAGATAGTGATTGACAGAGTTCTCTAGTCAATATCACCAAGTTACTAGATGTCGGATTTCGGGTTCCGGCAGACCCTTGAGGTTCGAACACTAGGGTGCGCGCGGAGATTTCGCCTCCTACCTACCTGCACCCCTCCGCCTCGCTAAGATCTAAACTATGGAAAGAACAACACAAGAGACACAGGGTTTATACTGGTTCGGGCCACCGTTGTGGTGTAATACCCTACTCCAGTGTGTGGTGTGGTGGATTGCCTCTTAGGATGATGGTGATGAACAATACAAGGAAGAACAACCTCGCGAGGGTCTGTTCTTGGCTGGGGCGATGAACTGCTGGGGGGAGTTCAGCCACCTTTCTCTCTCTCTCTTCGAACCCCTCTCTAAAGAACTTCCTCTCCAGAACCCTTCCGAACCCCCCTTTTGCTCTGTGGGTGGCTAGTCCTATTTATAGAGGCCCCGGTCCTCTTCCCAAATATCGAGCGGGAAGGGAGCCAACAATGGCAGGCTAATTTAAAGGGGGACAGCTAGTACTAGCTACCCTGACAAAAGTAGTCTTCGCCTGCGCAAAGCTCTGGTGGTGACGCCGTCTTGGGCTCCATGATGACCTCCGTCTCGCAGTCCTCCTGGTCTTGGTCTTGTTGCACCGAAATGGCAACCTTTGCCTGATGCCTCAGTACTCCGCGGCTGCGCTTGCCCCCTTTGCACCAAAGAGGAAAGGAGGACGCTGCGCGGGCTGGCACCCGCCTGGCGCCCTTGGTCATCATGGCTTGCGTCACGGGCACCTCGTGAGGTACCCCGCCTTGGTCTCTCCGCCTCCTCGTGAGCCAGCCCGATGAGGCCGTGCCTGAGGAAGCTCCGCGTCGTCCGCCCCGCGAGGCTTGGCCCCTCGCGAGGGTCTTGGGTTTGTGTTGGTCAATATGGGCCGCGCTGGGCCCCCCTTTGAGCCACGCCGCAGGCCGCAGGCACACAAGTCTGGGGACCCCCGTTCCCAGAACGCCGACAGTAGCCCCCGGGCCCAAGGCGCGCCCGGACTTGGCCGTGCAGGGAGGCGGAAGGGCAAGAGCGAAGCGCCGCGGGCCCTAACAGCCTGCGGCCTTGGGCACCGCATGGCGGTTGACTGGACGTGGGCGTCTCCACTTCCCCATGGCGCCTCGGCAACTGCACGGATTGGACAAGTCCCTGCATGCAAAGCGGGTCATGATTACCTGCGATCGTGGAGGTCGGCGGTTGGCCTTCGCCGGCTTTAAGTACGGAACAGCGCGCGCCCTTCCAGTCCATCCCTTCTTGCTTCTCCTTCTTCCCGATCCTTGCTCCGTCTTGCTGCGATGGCTCCGATCCGCTGGTTCTCGACGGCAGAGAAGGGAAAGGCTCCCCGAGAGGAACCAGACCCACTCCCGCCGAAGAAACGGCTCGTCCCCCGTGGCCCGGACGAGGGGGCCCTTTAGGTGGTGTCGAGGCCTTGTTGCGAGCGGGCGCCGCCGGGGTTCCCACTTCCATTGTACGCCCATGTCGAGGGCCCTGAAGGAGCTGATGCTGACCGCCACGGGCGGCGCCGCCGTCGGCGCCGACGGGTCACGAAGGTGTGGGTCGTCCCCCTGGGGTCCACACCGAGGGCTCCTCCCGAGAGTTCGTGCTCCACGTCGCCATTCCTCTTCAGTCTTGGATTCATCTTCCTCCCTTCTTCACCTCCATCATCCCGCAGGGGGAGCCCATGGAGCTCTGGCTGCAGCACGCCGGCTGCAGCACCCTCGCGACCGAGGCAGAGGTCGCGGTCGTTGCCCCGGGCGAGGTCTTCATGACTCGGGGCTGGAGAGAGATCGCCTGGGTTTGCAGGACAAGGGGCGTCTTCATGATCCACTTGGATTACGACGGTGCTTCGGTGATGCTCTTCAAGATCTTCGATGCGAGCGGGCGCCGGCTGGAGTGCTGCCCCGGGAGAGGTGGTCGGGGCCCTGCTGCGGCGAGGACCGGGCCCGCCGACCGCTCCCTTGACGGCTCCTCAGGCGGAGGAGGCGTCGGAGGTTCCAGCGACTCCGGCGAGCTCTTCGCGTCTCCGGAGACGAGCGACGACAGCTACAAGCCCCCGAGCCGGCTCCGCTCCTGGAGCAAGGCGGGCTCGTCAGGCCGCCGCCGACTCTGATCTAGATGGGGTTGGCGCCGGTGCTTGACGACCCACTGTTGATGATGGCGTCTTCTGCTGGGGCGCGCGTAGTTAGTGTCCCTTTAGGATCTGTTCCCTACGAGCAATCAAAAAACGCGTCCCGTGGGGGCTTGTAAGGTGCCTGTGATCCTGTTTTGTTAATACAACCCTTGTCGTAGAATTGTGCGAGTTGCTCATTCCGTCTTAGCTCAGTCCTCCCTTTCGAACCTCACGAGGTCTTGGTGCTCTGCACCGACAGGTCCCAGTCCCAAGGCGGCTTCAGCCGTCGCTGGTATGCCAGGTCGCGATGCCGTGGTCAAGGCCAGGAGGTGAGCGACCCGGAGTCCGGTAAGAGCCCCTGACTCGCAATGCTTAGGAGGTCCCCTTTGGCGCCCAAGCAGCCATCGTTTGGTGAGAAAGGAGAGCGGCGTCGCTAACACGGGATAGCATTAGGTGCGGGGATGATTCCACGGTAGCTGGCGCTTCCGGGTGATGACTTATCTCGAGAATCAGGGGCCGCTCTCTGGTGTGTCGCCGGGTCCGTGCATCGGCAGGCGCGAGGTTGCTCGGCGAGGTCCTCGTGTGTCTCTCCCCTCTCGCCTTTGCTCCCCTTTCTGCTCTACGTCCTCGGGTCCCGGCCCTCGAGCGAGTCTCAGCCGTCGCTGGTACGCCAGGTCGCAATGCCATGGTCAAGGCCAGAGGGTGAGGGCTGGAGAGCTAGTAGGAGCCCTGAGTCGCGATGCTCAAGCACCCCCCCTTTAACGTGCAAGCGGTTCGCGCGGACGAGAGTGGAGGAGACACCGCAAGGGTCTTGCCTGACGCAGCTCCTTTAAGAGATCCTGTAGACCCATCATAGAAAAAACAAGGGGTTGCCATGACAATTGACAGTCAGCTGTTGGTTGCTTACGAGGGGTAGTGAGGCACTGAAGGCTTGAAGAGGTGACGCTATGCGGGGCTGCCGCGGCCAGAGCTCAGCCATCCAGGTTTGTTGGCGTTGCAGGGACGGACCCATGCGCAAGCGTCGTGCCGTTTAGGAGCAGTTCCGTCAGTTGAGCGGGCAACTAGGTCAAGAACATTAGCCGCGGAGGAGTGGATTCATTTAAATAGAAGCTAGGAAGGCGGACATCACTGGGTCTGGCCCGGGCGACTTGGGGATCATGCAGCCCGAGGGGCGCCCCCAACAAGGTAAGCTAATAACATGAAATAAAAAGGGATACATGCCGCAGGGATGGACCCACGCGGCCTGGGAATAATGCAGCCCCGGGGGCACTCCCAGCTGGAAATGAAACTCGAAAGATGTCACCTGATGGCGTTGAGGACGAAGGGGTGTTGGTGTAGCAGACTCGGTGGGCTGCAGAAGCCGATCCTCACGAGCCCCCAGGCCCGGGGGCCTCGGGAGGCTCCGGAGGTGCTGGCGGCTCCCCGCGGACCATCTCCATCTCCGCCAGGGTTGCGGAACGCCTGGCCTCTCGTGCCTCCGTGATGCCCCTCATGAGGCGCTGGTACGTGGCAGCCGCGTTCGGCAAGCCGTAAGGCATGCGAACGTAGCTGTGGGGTGGGCCTCCGCAGCGCCCCACTCGTGAGGGCCAGAGGCGCTCCAGAGAGGCGACTATGTTGAGCCCAGGTATGTCGATGCAGACGTGCAGCCCACCATCCTCGCCTGGATGGGGAGCCACTGCCGGTAAGCGGCGGCCGCCTTTCATGACTCTTGACTCCTGTAGCTCCTGAATGGCCTTGCTGACGAACTCCTGAGGGTCTGGATCTCCTTGCCTTGCTCCTTCTTGAGGGAAACGTGCTTCGAAGCACGCCTCCATGTGGTGCCCAAGCGCCTCCCTCGTGACCCTAGCTAGGTCGGTGGCCCTCCAGGGGAGAGCCCCCGAGCCCTGCCTGAGGAGGGCGCCGGGCGCGCTTTCTTATGCGATGGAAGGAGGTTCCCCCTAGGCAGGCGCGGGCCCGGAGGGGCCTGCCTCCTGAGTGGTCGGGCCGGACGATGTCTTCTTATTCTTAGAGGCGGTCTCGGGAGGCCTCCTGCTTCCGCGATCCGGGTCTTCCAGTGACGCGGCCTGAAAGGCTCGTTCCAGGGAACACACCGCGTCCTTCTCTTCACAGGGCACCGTGATGACTCCGCCGCTTCCTGGCATCTTGAGGACGTTGTAGCCGTGGTGAGTTACGGCCATGAACTTGGCCAGCGCTGGGTACCCGAGGATGGCGTTGTACGGCAGGCGAATGTGAGCGACGTCGAAGTCGATGAGCTCGGTGCGGTAGTTGCGCGTGCCCCGAAGGTGACAGGGAGGCGGACCTGCCCAATCGGGACCGTGGAGCCGTCGGTGATACCGGAGAAAGGCTTGGTTGGCTAAAGCTAGCTGTAGGGCACTTGGATATTGTTGAATGTTTCCACGGATAGGACGTTGAGCCCCGCCCCACCATCGATGAGGGTCTTGGTGACCACCACGTTGCTGATGATTGGGGAACAGAGCATCGGGAGGACTCCGGCTGTAGCCGCACACTTGAGCTGATCTGGTGAGCTAAACGTGATGGCGCACGCCGACCACCTGAGAGGGCACGTGGCTTCGAGCCTGGGGAGGACTGCGTTCACTTCGCGGGCGAACTGCTTGAAGATGCGTTGAGAGGCTGGGGCTTGTGCCCCGCCCAGGATGCAGGCGATCGCGCGCGGCTCCTAGAAGCCCCCAGCCCCCTCGTCCTGGTGACGGTCCTCATTTCTCCTTGGCTGCAGCGGCAGCGGTGGGAGGCCTGCGTTGCCTTGCGGGCGATCCTCGCGAGGCTGATCCCTCCAGTCTCCCTCGCGAGGCGGGTCTTGCCAGCGATCCTCGCGAGGTTGTTCGCGCCACCCTTGGTGCGGGCCACGGTCTTCCTAGCGTCCTGCGTTCCTTCCTCCTCCTCGACCATAGCCCCGGTCACCGCGGTTAGGGCGACGGCCGATCCTTCCTTCTCGCACGGCTCGGAGCTCTTGACATTCGTTGGTGTTGTGGGTATGGAGGTCGTGGTACACACAGTACCGGCTGCCCTTGGAAGGTTCGGGCTAATCTCTGCCCCGCTTGGTGTCTGGTTCTGCCGTGAGCACGGCAGCCCCCTTGCGCTTCACATCCTTGGCCTTGGGCTTCTTCTCTTCTGGGTCTGCAGCAGGCAGCTCGAGGAGGGAGAGACGCCCTTCCTCGGCCTTGGCACACTTGGTTGCCAGGTTGAACAGCTCCAAAGAAATGCACAGGTCTTCATGCATCGCCAGCTCCTCCTTCATCTTGACGTTGCGCACACCGTCGGAGAAGGCTGAGATGATGGCCTCCTCAGTCACCTTGGGAATCTTGAGGCGTGCGTTGTTGAAGCGCTGGATGTACTTCTGCAGGGTCTCCCCGGGCTGTTGCTTGATGCGGTGCATGTCGCTCACGGCGGGTGGCCAGTCGCGAGTGCCTTGGAAGTTGGCGATGAAGCGGGTGCGCATCTCGTCCCGGGAGGAGATTGTGCCTGGAGCCAGGTTCAGGAGCCAGGTGCGGGCCCCGTCCTTGAGCGCCATGGGGAACCAGTTCGCCATGACCTTCTCGTCTCCGTTGGCAGATTCGATGCCCAGCTCGTAGAGCTGGAGGAACTCCGCAGGGTCAGCCATGCCGTCGTAGCGAGGAGGCAGGTCTGGCTTGAACTTGCCAGGCCACGCGACGCTGCGTAGCTCGACGGTGAAGGCGCGGCAGCCTGCTGTGGCCACGGGAGGCCTTGGGTGACAGGGAGCTTGGTCTTGCATGTCCCCACGCGCTGCAGCTGGGAGCAGCGCGGGGTCTTGACGCGCGGGAGCAGGAGCATGGTCGCGACGTGGTGGAGCAGGGAGCGCCCGGGCAGCTTCTTGCAGGCGAGGGACTTCTTGACAGCTCTGCTCTTGCCACGCTGGCACCTGACGGAGCGGGTTCCGCCCAGGGGCCACACGCCTTGGAGCCATGGCGCCTTCCTGAGGAGGAGGCGGCCGGGGCACCGCCGGTGCTTCATCGCCCACGCGAGGCGGGGTGCGGTGCAGCGGAATGGACGGCGCAGGAGAGGCCCCTGCGGCGCGGACGAGCTCGGCGACGCGGTCGAGCCATTCTTCGTAGACGTCGTCGACGGGACGGTACCGCAGGAGACTGTTTGCCGCGATGAGTGCAGCCCGAGCCTCCATGGGCACGCGGAGCGCGCGGGACGAAGAACCAGCTGGGGTGAGCAAGGGAGTTGCGGTGCGGCCGTCTTGCCGCGCGGATGGATGCTGAGACGATGCTTGCTGCTCGTCCCCCGCTGGGCCGGTGGCGGCGTTGACGGCAGGTGACGGGGAACGGCGAGGACGCCCGCCGACAGGGGCCGTCTGGGCGACGCGGGAAGTGAGAGCGGCCCGGCGCTTGGCGCGGGCCCGACGAGCGTCAGACATGGGCGTGATGGTCGGAGGAGAACGGGGTGGTGGAAGACGAATCTCGGCGCACCCCTACCTGGCGTGCCAAATGTCGGATTTTGGGTTCCGGCAGACCCTTGAGGTTCGAACACTGGGGTGCGCGCGGAGATTTCGCCTCCTACCTACCTGCACCCCTCCGCCTCGCTAAGATCTAAACTATGGAAAGAACAACACAAGAGACACAGGGTTTATACTGGTTCGGGCCACCGTTGTGGTGTAATACCCTACTCCAGTGTGTGGTGTGGTGGATTGCCTCTTGGGCTGATGATGATGAACAATACAAGGAAAAACAACCTCGCGAGGGTCTGTTCTTGGCTGGGGCGATGAACTGCTGGGGGGAGTTCAGCCACCTTTCTCTCTCTCTCTCTGATCGAACCCCTCTCTAAAGAACTTCCTCTCCAGAACCCTTCCGAACCCCCCTTTTGCTCTGTGGGTGGCTGGTCCTATTTATAGAGGCCCCGGTCCTCTTCCCAAATATCGAGCGAGAAGGGAGCCAACAATGGCGGGCTAATTTGAAGGGGGACAGCTAGTACTAGCTACCCTGACAAAAGTAGTCTTCGCCTGCGCAAAGCTCTGGTGGTGACGCCATCTTGGGCTCCACGATGACCTCCGTCTTGCAGTCCTCCTGGTCTTGGTCTTGTTGCACCGAAATGGCAACCTTTGCCTGATGCCTCGGTACTCCGCAGCTGCGCTTGCCCCCTTTGCACCAAAGAGGAAAGGAGGACGCTGCGCGGGCTGGCACCCGCCTGGCGCCCTTGGTCGTCATGGCTTGCGTCATGGGCACCTCGTGAGGTACCCCGCCTTGGTCTCTCCGCCTCCTCGTGAGCCAGCCTGATGAGGCCGTGCCTGAGGAAGCTCCGCGTCGTCCGCCCCGCGAGGCTTGGCCCCTCGCGAGGGTCTTGGGTTTGTGTTGGTGAAAATGGGCCGCGCTGGCCCCCCCTTTGAGCCACGCCGCAGGCCGCAGGCAGGCAAGTCTGGGGACCCCCGTTCCCAGAACGCCGACACTAGAACTTCGTGATGAACTACAATATGCAAGGGATGACAAAAATTATTCCCGAGCTCTTTGCGATGCCGAAATCGGCGAAGGTAGAAATAAAGAAAAAACATCAAGTGTTGATGGTTGACAAGACCACTAGTTTCAAGTAAAAGGGTAAGGGAAAGAAAGGGAACTTCAAGAAGAATGGCAAGCAAGTTGCCACTCCCGGGAAGGAGCCCAAAGCTAGACCCAAGCCTGAAACTAAGTGCTTCTACTGGAAAGGAAATGGTCACTGGCAGCGGAACTGCCCAAAACATTTGGCAGATAAGAAGGATGGCAAAGTGAACAAAGGTATATTTGATATACAGATTATTGATGTGTACTTTACTAGTGTTCGTAGCCACCCCTGGGTATTTGATACCGGTTCAGTTGCTAAGATTAGTAACTCGAAACGGGAATTGCAAAATGAACAGAGACATGTTAAGGGCGAGGTGATGATGTGTGTTGGAAGTGATTCCATGGTTGATAAGACACTGGTACATCGACGTGCTATACAAATGGTTTTTAACCCCTTTTAGCGACGACATTTGGAACATTCGCCAAGTGAGTGTGGGCGATAGGGGGGTCCTTCCCACACGACCCAAAAATCGTCGAGGATAGGCCCTCCTGGGACACAGGTTGGGGCCATGTGCGATCGGGCGAGGCATCGAAACCCAATAATTTCCATAGGTATGTACATCCCACATGGTAATCCGAGAAAAACATTTCCGTAGGTATGTACATCCCACACGGTGAATTCCAAAAAATCATTTCCGTAGGTATGTACATCCCACACGGTGAATCCCAAAAAATCCTTTCCGTAGGTATGTACACCCCACATGGTGAATCCTAGAAAAACATTTCCATAGGATGTATATCACACACAGCTCCTTGTGTGGAAACATTTGTACAAGGTGGCCTAACGCAAACAGTTCGCTGCTGGAAGCCGTGTGTGATTGTTAGTTGATCGAACACGCCTACTTTCTAGAAACTGTGCAGGTTGTTTGAGTTCATCACCCACGATGTTATCTGAGTAACCGTCTGCAAAAGAAAACCCCAATAAGCAGGGTAATTAGCCTATTATTGATAATCCATGTACTAATCAAACTGATATTTCTTATAAAACACGCCAGATATTTCATATCCGTATAAAAGAAAATAGGATTTCATAATCGAATTACATCAGATAGCTTCGGCACTCGGTTGCACCATTACACAACAACACCAAGTTTCACATGTAGCATCAAAAACCTTTGGAAAGTAGCATCATACACGGTAAATAGACAGATGAATCTCATCTGGGAAACTGCAGAAGCGGAAGGCAAATATTGAGCCTTGAGTGATGTTGAATGTCCTTGCAACTTTGGGCCAGTGGCTATGGATAATTGCCCGCCCAATCTTCGTCCTCTTCAGCAAGACTTCAATATTGTACCGTGGGTGTTGAATGAATACCTTCCTCTCCTCTTGACCATGCAGGTGGTGTTATAGGTAATCATCGGTGAACTGCTTTGAAAAGTACTGAAAGCAAAGCTATGCATAACTCGCTGTTGTAAATTTTGAAATGGCGCAAGGGGTAAAAACAAGGTAAAAGAGTTGGTACCATCCTATAGTTGACTGATGTCTTCTTCATTGTGCAAACAAAGATCTTGCTGTTATTCGTCGCAAGTTTCTTCATCCTAACAATCTTTCTGAGTTTCTTGACTTGACTGGTATTCATGGACATCTCATTTCCCCATATGCAAAATGGGTCGAACAGTGGGTCTAAGCCTCTGACAGCAGGACCTACATGTGCAAGACCAAATTGTAAGAAACCTAAATATTAGAATAATTCCTGCAACTACACAATAATGTGCTATTAGCCAAAGGACCCTGCTTGAACAAACCTCGTCTGAGTTCTTGACTTGACTGGTATTCATGGACATCTCATTCCCCATATGCAAAAATGGGTCGAACAGTGTGTCTAAGCCCTCTGACAGC
Organism: Triticum urartu; assembly: GCF_003073215.2. NCBI lineage: Eukaryota > Viridiplantae > Streptophyta > Magnoliopsida > Poales > Poaceae > Triticum > Triticum urartu. Next base: position 373,855,472 of record NC_053023.1, on the reverse strand, counting down.
AGACCTTACATGTTGCAAGACCAAATTGTAAGAAACCTAAATATTAGAATAATTCTGCAACTACACAATAAATGTGCTATTAGCCAAAGGACCCTGCTGAACAAAACCTCGATGGTAACCACGTTGTCTCCATGTTTCCCTGCAACACACATAAGAAGATCTGATCAGGTTAACTGAGAGTTTCCATACTATCAGTAGAAATAGTATTGAGTACAACCAAATTCAATTGGTGTCACATGCATAACAATACAAAATTGTACCACAGCAAATGAAAATCAATTGCAGAAATGAACCAAACAGTTTAAATGGACAACAGACCAAATAAACCAAAATAGTTAACTGAAGCACTAATTTGCAGTAGAAACATGTACTAGAAGATAAGACAGTTAACAAAACAAAGAATGCTTGAGAACAGTACTACGAAAATTAGGCAATTGTGGACAAAGTGTTAGTGAACATACATTTCCAGAGGACCAAACTGGTTAACTGAAACATCAGATTGCATATTAACATTACAGGTGACAAAATCACTAGAAGGCAACTGGCGTAGCCTCGAAAATAACCACGAAATGTATTTTAAAGTAGACAACCGCATGGTGATGTCGGACAATTGGCCTCAAGATGGAGGTGCTCTCCAAGATCCGACGTCGACACGCATGCAGCATAGACCTCGTGCGCGCGTGGGTCGCATGCTACTGAGCTCCACGTTATACTGCATGCAAAATTGTAACGCCCTCGATGCGGCTATATTTCCTACGTGTCGAAGAAGCCCAAATGCGACAAGGTCCCCGATGGACCCCAACTGGGCTCCACTACTGATCAACTAGAACGGAACAACACAAAGGACAAGATCTTCATCGAGCTCCTCCTTGAGCTTGGTTGCGTCACCTGCTTTTGTACATCAGCACCAGGTGCCAAACTAGTTTTGAAGTATCTGTGAGCCACGGGGACTCAGCCAATCTCACACCCTCGCGATCAACACTATTTAAGCTTATTGGTAAGGTAAAAGTATGAGTGAGCTGCAGCAAGCGACTAGCATATATGGTGGCTAATATGGTGGCTACCATACGCAAATGAGAGCGAGAAGAGAAGGCAAAGCACGGTCGAGAAACTATGATCAAGAAGTGATCCTAGAACAACCTACGTCAAGCATAACTCCAACACCGTGTTCGCTTCCCGGACCCCGCCGAGAAGAGACCATCACGGTAACACACGCGGTTGGTGCATTTTAATTAAGGTCAACTTCAGGTTTTCTACAACCGGACATTAACAAATTCCCATCTGCCCATAACCGCGGGCCCGGCTTTCGAAAGTTCAAATCCCTGCAGGGATGTCCCAACTTAGCCCATCACAAGCTCTCACGGTCAACGAAGGATATTCCTTCTAGCGGGAAGACCCGATCAGAGTCGGAATCCCGGTTACAAGACATTTCGACAGGTAAAACAAGACCAGCAAGACCGCCCGATGCGCCGACATCCTGATAGGAGCTGCACATATCTCGTTCTCAGGGCAACACCGGATGAGCGCTCCGTACAACTAAAACCTGCCCTCAAGTTTCCCCGAGGTGGCGCTGCAAAGGACTCTAGTTCGGACCAACACTTAGACAAGCACTGGCCCGGGGGGGGGGGTTGAAATAAAGATGACCCTCGGGATGCGTGACTCCCAAGGGAAAAAGGCTAGGGCGAATGGTAAAACTAAGGTTGGGCCTTCCTGAGGAGTTTTATTCAAGGCGAACTGTCAAGGAGTTCCCATTATTACCCAACCGCGTAAGGAACGCAAAATCCGGGAACATAACAGCGGTATGACGGAAACTAGGGCGGCAAGAGTGGAACAAAACACCAGGCATAAGGCCGAGCCTTCCACCCTCTACCAAGTATATAGATGCATTAATTAAATAATATATATTGTGATATCCCAACAAGTAAACATGTTCCAACAAGGAACAACATCTCCATGTTCCAACAAGGAACAAACTTCAATCTTCACCTGCAACTAACAATGCTATAAGAGGGGCTGAGCAAAGCGGTAACATAGCCAAACAACGGTTTGCTAGGACAAGGTGGGTTAGAGGCTTGGTTCAACAATATGGGAGGCATGATAAGCAAGTGGTAGGTATCGCAGCATAGGCATAGCAAAAGAGCGAGCATCTAGCAAGCAAAGATAGAAGTGATTTCGAGGGTATGGTCATCTTGCCTGAAATCCCGCAAGGAAGAAGAATGAGTCCATGAAGAAGACAAACGGACGTAGTCGAACGGATCCTCAGAAACGCAACGTTATCGGAACCAACCCTAAGAAGCAACACCGGAAAAGAGCAAACAACATAGTAAACAACCACCACATAATCATGGCATGATGCACAATCAAGTATGATGCATGTCCGGTTTAATGAAGCATGACATGGCAAAATGCACAAACAATCCTACAAATTAAATGGAGCTCAACATGCAACGGTGCATATTGACGAAACACCATGACAAGTTATTTAGTTCTCTCTCGGTTATGTACTCACCAATATTAAATGTTGTTAGCATGGCAAGAGGATGAAGCAAATGAAAACTACCTATCTAGTCAAGTTTAAATGAGGCCGGAAACAATGAACAACATTTCCGGAAACTCCTCATGTGTATGTTTTAAGGTTTGGTACTGTTCAGCCCTAAACCATATTTTATGGTTATTAAACATGCAAAGTGATTACACCATGTTAAACTAGGCAAAATTCTACCCCATTTACATATATAATTTATTTAAAACCGAGCTACGGTTATTAAGTTATGAAATAAATCATTTTAACATGGCATATGAGCAAAACTAATGCAAACATCAGTTTAAACATTTCAAACATGGATGAAAGTGGCATATTATGAAACTACACATAATTCTGAGCACTTTTCATATATTTAGTTTTTACATGTGATGCATGGTTGGTGAGTTATTAAATGCAAGAAGAACAGGGTCTTTTCTGCAAATCTGCAAATCCCTGGAAATTAGCTAAATTCGTCTCGAGGAAAAAAACACTATATGGGCCGAAACTGGCTAGCCCAATAGGAGGAAAAAAACAAGAGGGGCGCTGGGGCAGCTCACCCATGGGTCAAGCCCAATCGGAGGAAGAGGTAGGCCGCGAAGGGATGCGCTGGGCCGGATCTGCTTGTGGCCCATGCGATCGCTAGAGCTGGCCCAGGGCACTGCGCTACGCGTGAAGTAGAGGAGGGGTTCGTGCTCGTCGCAGAGTCAACGCCGGCACTGCCTCATCCTGTCGCTTGAAGCAGGGGAAGCAAAGGTCAGCGACAGGGTCGCCAGGCACGGGAACGACGTGCAAGTAGGCGTGGGGCGGCGAGCTCGACCAGATCACCCGCTTGGTCGCCGGACTTGGCCGGGCGGCGCTCAGGACGGAATGGAGGTCGGCGGCGGCTGGCGAGGAAGGAGACGGTGGGGCACGTCCTGGCAGGGCGGCGCGACGAACTGCATAAGGGCCGCCCTGGTTGGGTACTCCGGCGAGGTTGGAGGTCGCCGGTTTCCTGTCTCCTGCGGCGCGCGGGGAAGACGGCGTAGGGGCGAGGCTCGGTTCGAGATGGCGCTGACGGAGGCTGCAGGAAACTCCATGGAGGGCGTCGGCATGGCAGATCGAGGCGGCCACAGCAAGAACTTGACGCACGAGCGAGGAAGAGGGACTTGGCACGGCAGCGGATGCAGGAGATGGCGGCGTCGGAACCTCGAGGCCGAAATCAAACCATGGCGCTGGAGCTCCTGTTGAGGTACAGAGAGATGAAGAGGTTAGGGAGATATAGTTGCAGGGACGAGGGAACGAAAAGAGAGCGTCACGAGGAGCTGGCCTGGCGGTTCCGATAGAGCTCCGGCGAGGTCTCCGGCCGGTGGTGGCGCGTGGGGTCGAGCGAGGCTCTCGGGCGGCGACAGTTGGGTGGATGGATTGATGGAATTGGAAGTTTTTTTGGTGGTGGCTGATAGGTGCGAAGGGGATCCCGAGGTGGGAGAAAGACAGTGGCAGCGGCGTCTGGACAGGGGAGGATTTGGATCGAGGAGGAGGTGGCTGGTTCGATGGATCTAGGAGGATCCCGAGGAAGGAGGGAGTTGGTCGGCTGGCGGCGGAAAGGGGATGGATGGATTGGACTAGGGTTTGATCCAGGTATATATACCGAGTGGATTTGGGTAGGCTCGTTTGAATCCCTCCGATCGTAATCGGACGGCCCGGAATAAATAGGTAGGGAGCCTAAAAAAGAAAACGGAGACGTTTTGTAGATGTTTGGGGATGATCCGGACACAACGATGGTGACAGTCCGGGTCGGGTCCGAGACATATTTCGGACGCGCGCGGGAGGAGGTCCGCGGGCTGAGGAGAGAGGTTAGGTAGGGCCTGGCGGTGAGAGGTAGTGCAGAAGGCAAAGGTCTGAGAAGAGAGAAGAGGAGAGGCCCGACAACTGTTTTCGGAGACCGAAAAAGTCCGACATTAGACCGGCTATATTGCCGCTATAGTTATCCGTTGGGGCGTCAAACGGACTCCGAACGCGATGAAACTTGGCAGGCGGTCTACTAATAACAAAACAACACCGCACGCCAACTTTCATCCCATTCCGAGAACATTTTTCGGCCACTTATAAAATACTATTTTGGACATGCCGCGGGCGCGTGCAAGTGTGTCTGGGCTTAGAACGGACAACGGAAAGAACGGGGGAACCCGGACGAATGCAAGTTTTAAAATATGATGATGCAATGCACATGATGACATGATAAGATGCAACACGCAAGCAAATGACATGGCAACGACGGTGAATAACTGGACGACAACTGGCACATCGGTCTCGAGGCGTTACAAAAATGGTTGTCGGCGGCGCTTCATTTGAGGAGGGGGCAGTGATTTCGGTGGAAGGTGTCGCGCTGTCGGTCGGGGCATGTGGGACGGGAAAGGAGGAGGATGGTGTGGGTGGGGTGTGAATTACCTGACCATATCGACGAGGCCCCGCAACAAGAAGAAGGGTCGGCAGCGAGGAGGCCGCGCAGCAAGAAGAAGGGTCGCCGACAAGGAGGCGACGCTACAAGAAGAAGGGTTGCCGGCGAGGAGGCGGTGCTACAAGAAGAAGGGTAGCCGGCGAGGAGGCGGCGCTGCAACAAGAAGGGTTGTCGACGAGAGGCTGAGTTGCCAGTAAGCAGCAGTGAAGGTTTGAACTTGGGAAGCAAGGAGGAACAGTGGAAATGTTGATTTTGGTAGGAGGGAGGGGGCGGGGAGATAGATATTTCCGCGGTGGCAAAAAAAATTCGCTCAGTGCCGCGAGAAACTGGCGCGCAAGTGTGGTTCAAGCGGGGGCGGTGGACTGTAAAGGATGAAGCTTCCCGCGTAAGCTAGACAAGACGGTGCGCCAAGATATTTTATATCACATCCCACACGATTCTTTCTAGTACACTGTTTGTCGTATACCTAATTTTTTCATTACGTTTTGAAAGACAAAATGGTATTACGGAGGGAAAGGATGGTGTTCGAATTGCTAGAACATTTACCTACAATGAACATGCAACTAGTACATGAGTGTCGTGTTTAAATTTGGAATTATTCCAAGTTTGTTTGGCATTTTTATGCATTAATTGAGTTTCTAGGCATTTAATGTGCATAATTCAAATTTGAACTACAAGCACATGCTCCAATGCACCAAAGTTTGTTGAAAAATCACATGTGTGTATTTGGGTGAATTTATAGGTCCCATGCAAGAAATGGGAATGAAATTCAAACATCTGGGCTTCGTGGCTCGGCCGGAAAGATTGAGAAACTTTGTTTTTTTAATTCCCGTAAATCCAAAACACGCCTGCAAATCATGAAACTTGGCATGGTGTCATGACATGGCATCAACATGCTATGGTAATTTTTTTGGCCGAATTGGGACAAGCTTTGGTGTAATCTTCTTGCAAACCGGAGCTACCCTCAAGAAAGCTCATGGTTCTGAGAGGGAACGTGTCACCTCCGTGTGCGAAATGAGATACATACACTACCTTCTCCCGCCTTAATTTTGTTACATAGGCAGATTAGACCAAATAGAAGTATCGTGCTAAATTTGGGAATTATTCCGGGTTCGTTTGGCCTTTTTTATACATTAATTGAGTTTCTGCGCATTTAATGTGCATAATTCAAATTTGAACTACAAGCACATGCTCCAGTGCACCAAAATTGGTTGAAAAATCACATGTGTGCCCTTGGGTGAATTTCTAGGTCCCATGCAAGAAATGAGAATGAAATTCAAACATCTGGGCATCGTGGCTCGGTCAGAAAGATTGAGAAACTTGGTTTTTTAATTCCAGTAAATCCAAACATGCCTGAAAATCATGAAACATGGCATGGTGTCATGACATGGCACCAACATGCCACGGTAGTTTTTTGGGCCGAATTGGGACAAGCTTTGGTGTAAGCTTCTAGCAAACGAGAGCTTCCCTCAAGAAGGCTCGTGGTTCCGAGAGGGAACGTATCACCTCCGTGTGCGAAATGACATACGTACACTGCCTTCTCCCGCCTTAATTTTTTTACACAGGCAGATTAGACCAAATAGAAGTATGGTGCTATATTTGGGAATTATTACGGGTTCATTTGGCCTTTTTATACATTAATTGAGTTTCTGCGCATTTAATGTGCATAATTCAAATTTGAACTACAAGCACATGCTCCAGAGCACCAAAGTTGTTTGAAAAATAACATATGTGTCCTTGGGTGAAAAATAACAAGGTGGCCTAACGCAAACAGTTCGCTGCTGGTAGCCGTGTGTGATTGTTAGTTGATCGAACACGCCTACTTTCTAGAAACTGTGCAGGTTGTTTGAGTTCATCACCCACGATGTTATCTGAGTAACCGTCTGCAAAAGAAAACCCTAATAAGCAGGGTAATTAGCCTATTATTGATAATCCATGTACTAATCAAACTGATATTTCTTATAAAACACGCCAGATATTTCATATCCGTATAAAAGAAAATAGGATTTCATAATCGAATTACATCAGATAGCTTCGGCACTCGGTTGCGCCATTACACAACAACACCAAGTTTCACATGTAGCATCAAAAACCTTTGGAAAGTAGCATCATACACGGTAAATAGACAGATGAATCTCATCTGGGAAACTGCAGAAGCGGAAGGCAAATATTGAGCCTTGAGTGATGTTGAATGTCCTTGCAACTTTGGGCCAGTGGCTATGGATAATTGCCCGCCCAATCTTCGTCCTCTTCAGCAAGACTTCAATATTGTACCGTGGGTGTTGAATGAATACCTTCCTCTCCTCTTGACCATGCAGGTGGTGTTATAGGTAATCATCGGTGAACTGCTTTGAAAAGTACTGAAAGCAAAGCTATGCATAACTCGCTGTTGTAAATTTTGAAATGGCGCAAGGGGTAAAAACAAGGTAAAAGAGTTGGTACCATCCTATAGTTGACTGATGTCTTCTTCATTGTGCAAAACAAAGATCTTGCTGTTATTCGTCGCAAGTTTCTTCATCCTAACAATCTTTCTGAGTTTCTTGACTTGACTGGTATTCATGGACATCTCATTTCCCCATATGCAAAATGGGTCGAACAGTGGGTCTAAGCCTCTGACAGCAGGACCTACATGTGCAAGACCAAATTGTAAGAAACCTAAATATTAGAATAATTCCTGCAACTACACAATAATGTGCTATTAGCCAAAGGACCCTGCTTGAACAAACCTCGATGGTAAACCACGTTGTCTCCCATTGTTTCCCTGCAACACACATAAGGAAGATCTTGATCAGGTTAACTGAGAGTTTCCATACTATCAGTAGAATATGTATTGAGTACAACCAAATTCAATTGGTGTCACATGCATAACAATACAAAATTGTACCCACAGCAAATGAAAATCAAATTGCAGAACTGAACCAAACAGTTAAATGGACAACAGACCAAATAAACCAAAATAGTTAACTGAGCACTACATTGCAGAATAGAAACATGTACTAGAAGATAAGACAGTTAACAAAACAAAGAATGCTTGAGAACAGTACTACGAAATGTAGCAATTGTTGGACCAAAGTGTTAAGTGAACATTACATTTCAGAGGACCAAACTGTTAACTGAACATCAGATTGCATATTAACATTACAGATGACAAATCACTAGAAGGCACTGGCGGTGGCCTCGAGAAAATAACACGAAATGTATTTTAAAGTAGACAACCGCGTGGTGATGTCGACATGGCCTCAAAGACGAGGTGCTCCTCCAAGATCTGACGGGTCGACACGCATGGCAGCCATAGTACCTCGTGCGCGCGTGCGGTCGCATGCTACTGAGCTCCACGTTATACTGCATGCAAAATTGTAACGCCCTCGATGCGGCTATATTCCTACGTGTCGAAGCACGACTTAGAGGCATAACCGCATTGAAAGCAATGTCGCAAGTGAGGTAATCTTCACACAACCCATGTAATACATAAGGGAAAGAGATACATAGTTGGCTTACAATCGCCACTTCACACAATTACATGAATAAAGCATTACAATCCAAATACAATCAAGGTCCGACTACGGAACCAAAATAAAAGAAGAACCCCAAATGCGACAAGGTCCCCGATCGACCCCAACTGGGCTCCACTACTGATCAACTAGAACGGAACAACACAAAGGACAAGATCTTCATCGAGCTCCTCCTTGAGCTTGGTTGCGTCACCTGCTTGGTAACATCAGCACCTGCAAACTGGTTTTGAAAGTATCTGTGAGCCACGGGGACTCAGCAATCTCACACCCTCGCGATCAAGACTATTTAAGCTTATGGGTAAGGTAAAAGGTATGAGGTGGAGGCTGCAGCAAGCGACTAGCATATATGGTGGCTAACATACGCAAATGAGAGCGAGAAGAGAAGGCAAAAGCACGGTCGAACAACTATGATCAAGCAGTGATCCTAGAACAACCTACGTCAAACATAACTCCAACACCGTGTTCACTTCCCGGACTCCACCGAGAAGAGACCCTCACGGTTACACACGCGGTTGATGTATTTTAATTAAGGTCAACTTCAGGCTTTCTACAACCGGACATTAACAAATTCCCATCTGCCCATAACCGTGGGCACGGCTTTCGAAAGTTCAAATCCCTGCAGGGGTGTCCCAACTTAGCCCATCACAAGCTCTCACGGTCAACGAAGGGATATTCCTTCTAGCGGGAAGACCCGATCAGGCTCGGAATCCCGGTTACAAGACATTTCGACAGGTAAAACAAGACCAGCAGGACCGCCCAATGCGCCGACATCCTGATAGGAGCTTCACATATCTCGTTCTCAGGGCAACACCGGATGAGCGCTTCGTACAACTAAAACCAGCCCTCAAGTTTCCCCGAAGTGGCGCTGCAAAGGACTCTAGTTCGGACCAACAATTAGACAAGCACTGGCCCGGGGGGGGGTTAAAATAAAGATGACCCTCAGGATGCGCAGAACCCAAGGGAAAAAGAGGCTAGGTGGCGAATGGTAAAACCAATGTTGGGCCTTGCTGGAGGAGTTTTATTCAAGGTGAACTGCCAAGGGGTTCCCATTATAACCCAACCGCGTAAGGAACGCAAAATCCGGGAACATAACACCGATATGACGGAAACTAGGGCGGCAAGAGTGGAACAAAACACCAGGCATAAGGCCGAGCCTTCCACCCTCTACCAAGTATATAGATGCATTAATTAAATAAGATATATTGTGATATCCCAACAAGTAAACATGCTCCAACAAGGAACAACATCTCCATGTTCCAACAAGGAACAAACTTCAATTTTCACCTGCAACTAACAACGCTATAAGAGGGGCTGAGCAAAGCGGTAACATAGCCAAACAACGGTTTGCTAGGACAAGGTGGGTTAGAGGCTTGGTTCAACAATATGGGAGGCATGATAAGCAAGTGGTAGGTATCGCAGCATAGGCATAGCAAAAGAGCGAGCATCCAGCAAGCAAAGATAGAAGTGATTTCGAGGGTATGGTCATCTTGCTTGAAATCCCGCAAGGAAGAAGAACGAGTCCATGAAGAAGACAAACGGACGTAGTCAAACGGATCCTCACAAACGCAACGTTATCGGAACCAACCCGAAGAAGCAACACCGGAAAAGAGCAAACAACATAGTAAACAACCACCACATAATCATGGCATGATGCACAATCAAGTATGATGCATGTCCGGTTTAATGAAGCATGACATGGCAAAATGCACAAACAATCCTACAAATTAAGTGGAGCTCAACATGCAACGGTGCATATTGACAAAACACCACGACAAGTTATTTAGTTCTCTCTCGGTTATGTACTAACCAATATTAAATGTTGTTAGCATGGCAAGAGGGTGAAGAAAATGAAAACTACCTATCTAGTCAAGTTTAAATGAGGCCGGAAACAACGAACAACAATTCCAGAAACTCCTCATGTGCATGTTTTAAGGTTTGGTACTGTTCAGCCCTAAACCATATTTTATGGTTATTAAACATGCAAAGTGATTACACCATGTTAAACTAGGCAAAATTCTACCCCATTTACATATATAATTTATTTAAAACCGAGCTACGGTTATTAAGTTATGAAATAAATCATTTTAACATGGCATATGAGCAAAATTAATGCAAACATCAGTTTAAAAATTTCAAACATGGATGAAAGTGTCATATTATGGAACTACACAAAATTCTGAGCACTTTTCATATATTAAGTTTTTACATGTGATGCATGGTTGGTGAGTTATTAAATGCAAGAAGAACAGGGTCTTTTCTGCAAATCTGCAAATCCCTGGAAAGTAGCTAAATTCGTCCCGAGGAAAAAAACACTATATGGGCCAAAACTGGCTAGCCCAACAGGAGGAAAAAAAAAGAGGGGCGCTGGGGCAGCTCACCCATGGGTCAAGCCCAGTCGGAGGAAGAGGTAGGCCGTGAAGGGAGGCGCTGAGCCGGATCTGCTTGTGGCCCATGCGATCGCCTGAGCTGGCCCAGGGCACTGTGCTACGCGTGAAGTAGAGGAGGGGGTCGTGCTCGTCGCAGAGTCAACGCCGGCACTGCCTCATCCTGTCGCTCGAAGCAGGGGAAGCAAAGGTCAGCGATAGGGTCGGCAGGCACGGGAACGACGTGCAAGTAGGCGAGGGGCGGCGAGCTCGACCAGATCACCCGCTTGGTCGCCGGACTTGGCCGGGCGGTGCTCAGGACGAAATGGAGGTCGGCAGCGGCTGGCGAGGAAGGAGACGGCGGGGCACGTCCTGGCAGGGCGGCGCGACGAACTGCATAAGGGCCGCCCTGGTTGGGTACTCCAGCGAGGTTGGAGGTCGCCGGTTTCCTGTCTCCTGCGGCGCGCGGGGAAGACGGCGCAAGGGCGAGGCTCGGTTCGAGATGGCGCTGACGGAGGCTGCAGGAAACTCCATGGAGGGAGTCGGCCTGGCAGATCGAGGCGGCCACAGCAAGAACTTGACGCACGGGCGAGGAAGAGGGACTTGGCGCGGCAGCAGATGCAGGAGATGGCGGCGTCGGAACCTCGAGGCCGAAATCAAACCATGGCGCTGGAGCTCCTATTGAGGTACAGAGAGATGAAGAGGTTAGGGAGAGAGAGTTGCAGGGACGAGGGAACGAAAACAGAGGGTCGCGAGGAGCTGGCCTGGCGGTTCCGGTAGAGCTCCGGTGAGGTCTCCGGCCGGTGGTGGCGCGTGGGGTCGAGCGAGGCTCTCGGGCGGCGGCAGTTGGGTGGATGGATCAATGGAATTGGAAGTTTTTTTTGGTGGTGGCTGATAGGTGCGAAGGGGATCCCGAGGTGGGAGAAAGACGGTGGCAGCGGCGTCTGGACAGGGGAGGATTTGGATCGAGGAGGAGGTGGCTGGTTCGATGGATCTAGGAGGATCCCGAGGAAGGAGGGAGTTGCTCGGCTGGCGGCGGAGAGGGGATGGATGGATTGGACTAGGGTTTGATCCGGATATATATACCGAGTGGATTTGGGCAGGGTCGTTTGAATCCCTCCGATCGTAATCGGACGGCCCGGAATAAATAGGTAGGGAGCCTAAAAAAGAAAACGGAGATGTTTTGTAGATGTTTGGGGATGATCCGGACACAACTATGGTGACAGTCCGGGTCGGGTCCGGGACAAATTTCGGACGCGCGCGGGAGGAGGTCCGTGGGCTGACGAGAGAGGTTAGGTAGGGCCTGGCGGTGAGAGGTAGTGCAGAAGGCAAAGGTCTGAGAAGAGAGAAGAGGAGAGGCCCGACGACTGTTTTCGGAGACCGAAAACGTCCGACATTAGACCGACTACATTGCCGCTATAGTTATCCGCTCGGGCGTCAAACGGACTCCGAACGCGATGAAACTTGGCAGGCGGTCCACTAATAGCAAAGCAACACCGCACGCCAACTTTCATCCCATTCCGAGAACATTTTCTGGCCACTTATAAAATACTATTTCGGACATGCCGCGGGCGCGTGCAAGTATGTCTGGGCTCAGAATGGACAACGGAAAGAACGGGGGAACCCGGACGAATGCAAGTTTTAAAACATGATGATGCAATGCACATGTTGACATGATAAGATGCAACACGCAAGCTAATGACATGGCAACGACGGCGAATAACTGGACGACAACTGGCACATCAGTCTCGGGGCGTTACAACACTCCACCACTACGAGAGGATCTCGTCCCGAGATCTAGAATGGCATCGGAGGGAAAACGGAAGAGAAAAGAAGAGGTAAAACTAAGTTTCTTCTTTGACAAACGAGTGGAACCAATGAACCTTGAGAGGTTAACCAATTGGAAAGAAGAATACAATGGAGATGGACAAAGTTGAAAACACTCCGATAGAAAAGACGAACAAAGAACATTACTAGAACCTTGAGATTGAAGGGCAAGATAAATATTGAAACCACTCCGGTTGAAACAAGATAGAAAAGGATTAAGAATGATATAATTTGGGCAGCACTCCGACTGTAAATGGAAACAATTGAACATGAACTTGAAAAGATGAGAGGATACTTGATGAAATCACAATACACTGCCTCCGGAACGCAGGGAAACAAGATCTTGAGAGAGCACGGTTACAACAAATGCTAGAACGGAGTTGTTGGAAAACCAACAACTAAAAGAATAAGCTTGATACGGTCTTATGCAATACAACTCAAATTATGAGGTGACAACCTGCCACTCACGGGAGAAAGAATTGGATTTCTATGAACAAGGAGACGAGAAAGCTATTTCACCGGGAGGATAGATGAAGAACTAGGGTCGTTTATACGCACCATAAATAGTAACAATCCTTAGGGAAGGCTTTAGGTGAAACATAACCCAAGATAATTCCAACGAAGAGGTTGATGAATTTAAAATACCTCATTCTTGATAGCTTGAGAAACATGAAGCACGAAGGAAAATTATCAAGAATGACATAATACCACCTCCAATGATATGGAAGAAAGAATTGCACTCTGGATTGCAAGATGAAGAAACTTAAGCTCCTTAGAAAAGAATCTTGATGAACGCTTCGAGAAGGAAATAAATCCTTGATGAACCATCATGTATAGCCTCCATGAAGAAACTCCGGTAACAAAAGAATGATCAAACGAAATGAAAGATGAAAATAATAAGGTTGAAGCCTTGCAATGATAAGATGGATCTTCGTGATGATATAATTGAAATAACTTTGAGCTCCGGAAAGAAAGATTAAACAAGAATAAGAATTACATTATGCTTATCCTTCATCAATTAAATTGACGACAATCAACGGATTTGACATATTACTTATTCTCGTAGAAAAGATTAAGAGAGAGATATAACATAAACTTGAGAAGGTCTTCGACGAATCCACCGGTAGGATTGAAAACAACAAAAGAATTGATATGATAACAAGGTAAGAAGAATCTTGAACGAACCACAGTAAGAATTGAAAATGAACGAAGAAGAAAAATAAAGAAGCACCGGGAAGAATTAGAGAACAAATGAAGATACTTGAGGGGAATTTAGATAAAAGAGAACGAAGAGATCACGAACTGATTAGAGAAAACTTGAACGAAGCACCGGCAAGATTTTGAAGAACGAGAGCTGAAGCTGAAATGGATAATCCCGAAATGATGGCCTTTAGATAAACAAACTGAAAAACTCTTGAAATGCTCCGGATAGGTGAAAAGGATTCTCACAATCGAAAACAATTATGAGATGATTTCCGAGAATGGGGCAAGATATGGAGGAAAGCTCTTCTTCGGTCTTCAAATGATGAGAATGACAACGAGAAACACCACCAAGAATTATTGAGGCACACCGGAATAAAGAAGAATATAAAAGTTGAATCAACAATGAAATGAATTTGAAAGATCTTGGAGAAAGACATTTAACTGATGATAAATCATTCTTACGTCAAAACTTAAAAAGATTTGATAATCGCTCCGGGAAAATAAGAAGAGTCAGGTAAGATCCTGGAAAAAGACCTGTGGGTTAGGGCCCACTCAAAAGAAACACCATTGAAAAGATTACTTGAAAAGAGAGGTTGCACCGGTTGAATTAAATGGCTTGAATGAGATAACATCCTCGCAAAATCTTGAATGGATCGGGAATGGAAATAAATTTTCTGAGATATCTTGAGCACTCCGGAACAAAAGAATAGCGAGAGGTGAATGATTAAGAGGTGCACCGGTATGAGAAGGCATTTGAAACAAGGAAAAGATATTATCAACACCGAACGCTTGAATTGGTTCCACCGGAGAAGAAAGAAAATGGAGAATGATGAGCTTGAAGCTCCATTAGAATCTTCATGAGAATCGCCGGATAAGAACATTGATGGAGAAGAATGGAGAGACTTCATAACCAATAAGATGGATACTTGATTAAGAATTCTGAGTCCTCAAAGAGAAAAAAGGTAGGGTGGGCGGGAAAAACAAAGGAAACTTGGAGACGAATGAAACAAACACCGTTGAGAAGAACTGATAATAGATCTTGCTGATATTGAAATGATCTGATCCACTTGAAGAGAAACACACCGGTTAAAAATGATTGACATGACAAACTCAATTATCATGAAGGATTAGTATTCACATGAGAACACCGCTTAGGAAAAGGTATGGAATCAACATTTGTCTTTGAAGCAACTCGAATACCACAACTCAAAACAAAACAAAGGATTGGCTTGCAGAATAAGCCAGAACAAACATATGATAGAAATTTTGTCCGAAGTTTTCGTGGTGGGGCCTACACGGGCTCGATCGTACAGCACCATCATGTACAAGGCAGTGCACATGACATACGAAGCGTCCCCGAGTCGGCATAGCCAAGGACTCTTTAAGACACAACGAGACCACTGTAAAACCGACCGTGGATAGGCGGACCACTAGACGTCGAACCCCAATTTCAAATCATACATCTGTTGGAAAGATATCCTAGGAGCTACTTGAATTCCCACTTATAAACTCCCGAAATTCTCCCGGTTATGCAATCAGGTGTTGGGGATACAGGGGAAGCATAATATCTCACCCAAAACTAGCAAATCCTACATCCAGCTGTATCCATCCTTCAACACATAACCAAGAAACCTTCGGAAATCGTCTACCTCAACCTTCGAAAAGCATCCGTTATACAAGTTATGGCAATACTCCCGAACTCCCGCCCAAGTACTTGGTGGCGTCGAGGTTATCTCACCAACAACTGCATAAAAGAGATTTTCGATGTCGGCGAAACTAAACTCAGGTATTCCAGAACTGCAACGATAAAATTGTGACGACAACACCTCGGAGCTCAACTCCCCGGGACACTGCCACAACCCCTAAATGTCAGGAGGCACCAAGAACAATGTTCTCGTCACAAAACCATCGGAACAATTCCAAGATACCCGCGTGATCCTAAATTTTTTTTAGTGAAAATTTGAGAAGAGAAGAGTCAAAACTCTACGTCAGATGCATTACCAGAGCGATGAAGGGACTGAGGAGTAA